>NC_135572.1:349375130-350000130 GCF_965152235.1 Eretmochelys imbricata
GTGTGTTCTTGTAGTTAAACCATTGGGCTGGGAGACGGGAGCTCTGCCACAGGCTTCCTGTGTGAGCCTAAGCAACTCACTTAATCTCTCCGTGCCTCAGTTTCCCCCTCTGTAAAATGGGAGTAATAATACTTTCTTTGTCTTGCTTATTTAGATTGCATGCTCTTCAGGTCTCTTACTATGTTTGTACAGCACCCAGCACGATGGGCCCTGATCTTTGTTGAGAACTGTAGGTGCTACCATGATTTAAAAAATTAATAATACTGTACAAGTCCATTGAGGTCTATGGAAAGACTCCCATTGACTTTGAGGGGCTGATTTGCTCATTGGAGTGTTTCTCTTGTTTCTGGGTTTTGTTTTTAACAGAAAGAATGAGGCGTACTTGTGGCACCTTAGAGACTAACACATTTATTTGAGCATAAGCTTTCATGGGCTAAAGCCCACTTCATCGGATGCATGCGGTGGAAAATACAGTAGGAAGATATAGTATATATATACAGAGAACATGAAAAAATGGGTGTTGCCTACCAACTCTAACAAGACTAATTAATTAAGATGGGCTATTATCAGCAGGAGAAAAAAAACTTTTGTAGTGATAATCAGGATGGCCCATTTCAAACAGTTGACTAGAAGGTGTAAGTAACAGTAGGCAGAAAATTAGCATGAGGAAATAGTTTTCAGTTTATGTAATGACTCATTCACTCCCAGTCTTTATTCAAGCCTAATTTAATGCTGTCCAGTTTGCAAATTAATTCCAGGTCTGCAGTTTCTCGTTGGAGTCTGTTTTTAAAGTTTTTTTGTTGAATAATTGCGACATTTAGGTCTGTAATTGAGTGTCCAGGGAGGTTGAAGTGTTCTCCGACTGGTTTTTTAATGTTATAATTCTTGACATCTGATTTGTGTCCATTTATTCTTTTGCGTAGAGACTGTCCAGTTTGGCCAATGTACATGGCAGAGGGGCATTGCTGGCACATGATGGCATATATCTCATTGGTAGATGTGCAGGTGAACAAGCCTCTGATAGTGTGGCTGATGTGAATAGGTCCTATAATGGTGTCCCTTGAATAGATACGTGGACAGAGTTGGCAGCGGGCTTTGTTTCAAGGATAGGTTCCTGGGTTAGTGTTTTTGTTGTGTGGTGTGTGGTTGCTGGTGAGTATTTGCTTCAGGTTTGGGGGCTGTCTGTAAGTGAGGACTGGCCTGTCTCCCAAGACCTGTGAGAGTGAGGGATTGTTCTTCAGGATAGGTTGTAGATCCTTGATGATGCTAAGTGAAGTCATTGAGGTATAGGTAAGTAGGACATTCATTGAGCCAGGAGGAAGCTCCATCATTTGGGAGTGTTTGAGTTTCCCTAATACAGCAGGAGTTGTGTGCGAGTGTGCTGTACATCATGACACTGCAGGCTCATAAAAGCTTTGGAAACCGGGCCTAGCTGGGCTGTTCTTAGGAATGGAGCTGTGCGTCTATGAATCTTAATGTATAGGAGTCCACCGCTCATTAAGCAAAGCATTAACCTTCTGTCTTTTCAGCGTTCAGCGCGCTTCTTGCCTGGTGTCCGTGTGAGAGAATGATTGCCTTCTTGATCGGAGCATGGCACCCATTAGCAATTCGGGCCCCAAATTCCTTTGAAACGGTACAAAGTAATACAGTGTTTGAACCAGGTGGGCAGCTGATTCCTTGTGGTCACTTTATGAGCAGTCATTCATCGGCCTGAAATGCTTGATGTCGGTGCAGTTTTGCCAGGCTCACTCCTCATTTTCTAGCCATAGAGTCAATTGCTGCCTGCTCTCATGCTCGGGCTGAGTCAGTGGGCTTTGGGCCTGGGATCTGAGAGGAAATGAAGGGGTAGAATCTTCTTTGGGCAGCAGCTTCACTAAAGCGCAGGGACTCTTAATAGCATTCGAAACCCTTGCATCTATGTGTGGTGCTTAGGGCTGTCGATTTGTGTGGCAGAAGACGCACAAGCTATTCCCCCACCTGTCATTCCCCTGCTATGCTACTCTGGGAGAGAATCGCTGTAGATCAAAGGGCACAAAGGGCACCTGGATTTCCCTGGGCAGCCTCTCTTGCAGTCCCCCCCAGCATGGAACTGCTGTGATGTGCAGAACTGGGTCACAGCACAAGCGTTTTAATGAGGAGCATACATTGCGGTCAGTGTCCCTTTGGCCACACCTACTTTCTTGTGTTCTCTGTCTTGCTTTGTCCCCGCTACCGGCATGATGTATCACAGCAAGCCTAGGAGCAGCATGGTGTGGCTGCTGTCTCACGTACATTACGCGCTTTTCCCGAGTTTGCCGTGCATCTTCCATCTTGTTAAACTGGGGTTGCACAGCAGCATTGTGCTGCCGATGGAGTGATCAGGGTCGGGAACCTTACATCACCCTTTCTACAGCGTGGCTTTTCTTATATGTCTGCATGACATATATATGACTGTATTTAAAGGTCATCTGATGTGTATATTAGAATCGTTATAGGTGGTCCTTCTTTCTTTCTTATTATGGTAGAGCTCAGAGGCCCCAAAGCCAGATCCAAACCCTATTAAAGGCACTGGAAAGACACCCATTGACATCAGTGGGCTTTGGATCAGGTCTCACCTCAGGTTGGGAGTCCCCATATTGTCCTGCATTGTACTATCCTGTATGAAAGGAACACCCTGCCTGGCAGAATTTATAATCTAAAACACAGGAACTGATGGAGAGTGGGAGTCAGGGATATGATAACATGCAAATAAATGATCCTGGTGGTGATTGTCACATTTCCTTTCCGTTTCTTTCTTTCTTTCCTTCTTTTTATCTGCCTTCGTTTTTTTTTTCTTTTCATTAGGCACTAGAGCTGTGCTCACAATGCCAGCCACCCCGAGATTGGCCTCCAAAGATTAAATCAGTTCTAATAACTTTTTTTTTAACATTCATTGAACAAACGCGTGTCTGTTATTATTTGACTCCTGATAAAACAGTTCTCTACAGAGAGCTGCTGTCTCTCCATTGTCATCTGCCTGACATCCCTACCATAGAATCATAGACTGTCAGGGTTGGAAGGGACCTCAGGAGGTCATCTAGTCCAACCCCCTGCTCAAAGCAGGACCAATCTCCCATTTTTGTCCCAGATCCCTAAATGGCCCACTCAAGGATTGAACTCACAACCCTGGGTTTAGCAGGCCAATGCTCAAACCACTGAGCTATCCCTTCCGACCCCAGCTGGTCCATTTGTTACCAAGCTAAGTGCGCCTCTTTGATGGAATGTTTATTACAAACTTGGGTTTTTTTTAGTCACGTCTTCCACCTAGCACAAGGAGACCTGGCAGCGAAGTGGATACATTGTAACCATTTCCCTTGGGGCTATTTAGCAAGCAGAGGCAGTTATGAAATGGATTGATGTAGCCAAATGCTTAGGAAAATAAACTGCCAGCTAACTGGTTTGCCATTGATTCTTTATAAATTAGCCTCCGGCGCTGCATCACAACAAAAGG
The DNA here is from genome assembly GCF_965152235.1 of Eretmochelys imbricata. Taxonomy (NCBI): domain Eukaryota; kingdom Metazoa; phylum Chordata; order Testudines; family Cheloniidae; genus Eretmochelys; species Eretmochelys imbricata. The sequence goes on from NC_135572.1 coordinate 349,378,600, forward strand.
AACCTGAGTGATGATAGATGGTGTTTCCTTGTTAGCTGGCATAAAAAGCATTTCAACAAACTCACTCTGATGTCTTGTAAACTTGGCCCATTCGCTGCTTTTAGAAGCGGGAAGCCTATCTGGGTGCTGGTGTGGTTTTGAATATTCCAGGTGATAAGGAAAGCATGGAAATAGCTCCCGTGTGCAACAAATTTTTTCATTTTTGCAAAAAATCTTAATGAAATAAAGGCCTCATCCTGCAGCCTTTAGTCACTTGAGTAGTTCCAGGGACGTTAATGACAACACTCATGTCTTGATGAGGAAAAGAGGTTGAGTTTAGGTTGGACTCAACTAGCATGTATTGGTTAAGCTTGACCGAAAGGTGTCTACTTATCCTAGTCAAGATGAAAGCCATTGTCCCATGGCTCATGTGTAAGGGATGCAGGATGGAACCCAATATTATCTTGGATTAATCACAGTTATTAATAATCATGTTTATTATGGTGATGTATAGGGACCAACCCAGATCGAGGTCCAATGTACTAGGTGCTGTACAAACACGGAGTAGCAGGCAGTCCCTGCCCCAAAGAGTTTACAGTCTACATAGACAAGACAGACACATCGTAGAGGAGAGGAGTATAATACATAAGTAGAGTGAACAGTGTGATGGAGGAAAACGTCAGGTCAATTCCATAATTAGTTTGGAGGGGGGGTTAGTTAGGAAGGGGGTCAGCAAAATGGGAAAAGAGGTGAAGGGAAAGGGAGCAATGGGGATGGGGCAGGGGGGAATGTACCTGCATGAGCAGAAGACTCTTGGGATGGGCATTTGGGAAAGGCTGATGCGTGTGGGTTTGGGAATCGGAGGAGGTTTTATAGGGTCCCGGGGCTTCTGTGGGAACTGAAAGTGGGAATCCTTCTTTGTTCTGTTAGGTGTGTGGCTGTTTTGTTGTTAGGGTTGTGCGGGGGATGGGTGAATGGTCTGCTGCTGTTGTGTGCATTGTTGCAAATTGTGATTTTAATTTTCTGCCCACATGCCTGTCTATCTAGCTAAGGTCTTATATGGATCCCTGTTGCTATGGTATATGAGTGCCTCACAAAATCATGAACGACCAGATCCTCAGCTGTTGTAAATCTCCGCTGAAGCGAACACAGCTGTAGCCATTGTTATGAAGAGAGCTGAATTCATTCACACCAGCTGAGGATCTGGCCCAAAGGGCACACTTAGAAATAGGTGTGTGAACTCTTTGATTCAGTGTCTTTTATGTGTTGAAATCAAAATTACACACACAACCCTATGTTATAAAAATAAGTCAGGTTTCAATGTTAAGCACCCAAAAGTTAGGAAATGCCAGAATAAAGGTTGCCCAGGCAACCTTAATTCACCCCCCCACACACACTTGTGCATATGGATTATGATACATTCTTTAATAACATGATCGCATCAATGGGATCACTGCCTGGTTTGGTGCACAGGATGGATGGTGCTCACTTAATGAGCAGCTATTTTACTTGTTGTTCAATGTGTGGCCCTCTTACCCTATTTACTGAACACAGTTCATGCCGGATCTGAAGACAGAATGATTAACTGCCTCATGGTCTTTCTGTGGTGCGCATCACTATTGTATCTGAATGCTTCATTAGTGGATTTATTTTCTTAATAATCCTGTGAAATGAGTAGATATTATCCCTATTTTACAGATGGGGAAACATGGACACCAAAAAACAACGGTCAAAATTCCACTAATTTTGGGTACCCAATTTGAGACACCTACCATTTGATTTTTCAGAGTACTCAGCAGTGGCTAGTGAAATACCGAGACACCCCGGTGGTTGGTATCAAACCTGGGACCTTGGGAGCTAAATGCATGAGCCTCTGTACTGCATGAGCTAAAAACCACATGCTTCTTAGTTAAGGCCGTAGAAGACTCATTAATCTCTAAGTGGTCTCGGTGCCACTAGAGGGGACAGAACCCCACACCCAGGAGGTGTGTGGGTTACACTAGCATTTTATCTGTTCACTCCTGTTGACTTCAGCTGCAGCTGCTTGACACTTCTGCAAATCAGACCTCAGAGTCTGCCTAGTATCACATAGGAAGTCTGTGGCAGAGACAAGGATAGAATCCAATTCTCCAGGGCAGCAATCAGTTGCCTGAATTATGAGATCATCCTTTCTCTTCCTGCAATCCCCTGCTTCTTCACTGCACCTTTTAACTTCAGCAACAGATGAAGCAGGGGTCCCACAGACAAGAAGCCTTCTCTACACAAACCTGATTCATCCCAGAGTAGGTCCATCCTGCTCACTGACTGAGTCAGCGGTCCTTCTGAAAAACTAGCGTGTGGTTGTGTAATTAAAGATTGTATCATAATGCAAACGCACGAGGGGGCCAAATTTAGGTTGCGCAGGCAGCCTTAATTCTGGCATTTCCTAAATTTTGAGGGCTTGATTTTGCAGCCATGATAATGTTCTTTTAACATAGTTTTTTGTGGGTAATTTCCTAGCTTTTTAAAAAAGCAAACTGGAACCCCCTCCCTCCCCCCCCCAGGAATTCTATCATGTGGCACCATATTGACACCCACGTGAGTCATCAGCAGGGTTGGAATCTTTAGATCTGTGCCACAGACCTCTGCCACTTGAGCTAACAGAGAAACTGATAGCAGTAGTAGGTTGTTATCCTGTGGAGGTGAGAGTGCCCTAGTGGGCACAGACTCTTCTTCCTGTTTCTCTCCCAGCTAGATCCCATCTGCCCTCTGTCTTCCAACCAGTCCCTGCCCTGTCTCTTCCCTACCCTTGGCTCCTTGTCCCAGTCCCATTTTCCTCACCTAGCCAATCTCAGTCTCCACTCCACAGACCTCTCATCCCCGTCTTAATTTCCTTGCCCAGCCAGTCATGAGCACACCTCTCTGGATTCCCTGTCCAAGTCTCCCCAACATCACTCCTACTCCCAGTCTCCTTGCCCAGCCAGTCCCAGTTCTCTCGTCTCCACTCCTCATTCTATTTCTCTTCCTCATCTCTTCCCCCCCCCCCCCCCCGCAGTCACCCACGTTCCCCATCCCCACTGACTCCCAGTGCCAGTCTCCCTCTCTGGGCTTCTAGCCCAATCTCAGCACCCCAGCCCCTTGTCCCAGTCTGTTTACCCCGCCAGTTCCAGTTCTCCCCCCCAGCTCCTCACCAGATCTCTCTCCTGATTTCCTCACCTGCTTTCTCCCTCCCTACTGGTTCCCAATTCCAGTCTCCTTGCCTAGCCAACCCTATTCCCTGCCCTTTGTCTGATCTCAGTATCTCCCCCACTCATTGGCTTCCAGTCCCTCCAGTTTCCTTCCTGGCTCCCAGTCTCCTTGCCTAGCCAGCCCCAGTCTCCTCCACTCAGCTCCCAGCCCCAGTTTCCCTCTTCTCCCACTCCAGCTTTCAGTCCCAATCTCCTCCATCCCATCCCAAGTCTGGCTCTTGTCCTCTCTGCATTCACTCTGGCTTCCTCTTCCCTGTTGCCTGGGGCAAGTGGGGCAAGGAGTGGGGAGAAGGAATGTCATTGACAGAACAGGAGAGACATTTTCCCTGCTTCAATTCCGGTTCCCAGGCAGAGACACAGACCTGGCCTGGCCCAGAGCAGCTGGGAGCTGCAATTGCAGGGAGTGTCCTGCTAGGCCCCCTGCAACTCCAGCTGGAGCACGCCCAGTGCAGGTGGAATCTTTGGGGAATTAATCTGCCACTCTCTAACAAGTCTACTGAGCACGTGCTCATTGTGACTTTTCAAAGACTTATTAGTCGGCTAAATTTGGGCAGAGTTTTACAGGGATAGCAAAAGGCACATCCCTGCCACAAAGGCCCACCCCCTGCTAAATTTCAACTCCCTGCACCAAATCATTGAGAAGCTAGAGCTCGTCAAAGATAAGACCAGCAGAAATTTTTAACATGGACATTTCCCTAGTCTTGTTCTCGGAAACACCAAATCCTTGTGGCTAAAATTTTCCAAAATATTCAGCATGATGCAAACACCCAGCATGGAAAATTTCAGCCCAAGTGGTTAAAGTCTGGCAAAGTTATAAACAACGGAAAACAGGGTCTTCTAATGGAAGTGTCAGGCAACCTTAATAATCGGCAGTACTGCCAGCCCCACCTATAATAAAGTACACATAAAATAAAAAATCTTCAAACTTATTATATCACTCCGGAAAAACCAAACCTTAGTAATACACTAGGATAGATCTTGGTAGTAATTAACATTGACAGATACATGCTTATTCTAAAAAGGCTGAAAAATTGGCAAGGGCCATATTCTCAGAGCTGTGTGCTATAGATTAGCCATTACAACTCTTGGCCAGATCCTTATCTGGTGTACATCAGCAGAACTCAACACTTTGACATGAAGTCAACCTGTGTTCAAGTGAATGGAGCTATGTCCATTTCCATCAGCTGAAGATGTGGCCCTCTGTACTGAACTAAGGGCTTATCTACATGAATGTTTTAGTTTGTGGCAAGTGGGATGTGAATCTACTCCACAGTAGCCCTCTGTGGACTAACTGTCAGCTGACGCAAATTAACAGACTGTTAATGGGCTTTGATCTAGTCCTATTTCAAAGAGGACTAGATCAAAGTGTACTAACAAACTGTAGATTCACACCCCAGTTTGCCGTGAACTAATTGTTCTTGCAGACAAGCTCACAGTCAAATTGGGGAACTCTGTGAGTAAATGGATGCACAGTTATCTAATTTGTACATGCAGATTGAGGGTTTGCTCTGGAAATTTGGTTCTGAGAACAAAGGAGTTACCAGACTGGATCAGACCCATAGTCCCTCTAGTCCAGTATCCTGTCTCTGAGTGGCCAGCACTAGATGCTTCAGAAGAAGGTGCAGAAACCCGCAATAGGCAGATGTGAAATAATTTGCCTCCCCCACCTATGTCTCATTCTGGTCTCCGATAGTCAAGATTTGGCTTAAGCCCTGAAGCACAAGCTTGAATATCTCTTCCAGAAGTTGTCTTTATGATAACTCTGGATATTCTTCATACCCATCTAAATCCCTTTTCGAATGTTGGTGAATTCTTGGCCTAGGTGGTCCTAGATGTCTCCTGTGTTCTCCATGGAAACCAAGGGCGAGTCTATTTAAAGCCATTCTGTGCTGTGGTGCGGTGTTTCAGTGTTGACACTTGACCTCTTTCAGACGTCCTTCACCCGGGGCTTTACTAAGAACATGAAGCTGGAGGCTGTGAACCCCAGGAACCCTGCCGAAATATGTGTTGCTTCGATCACCTCAGTTAAAGGAAGGTTAATGTGGCTTCACCTGGAAGGTACGTTGAAATGACTGCAGTTCCATAGAGGCCTATTGCTTTTATGTTGTTTCGTAAGTTTATTCAAGCCCTCTCAATTGCTGTCCCCAACCCTGCATGCCTCACAGCTCCCCCCGGACACACCTGCTTTTTTAATACCGTCAATAAGGACTAAATTATCCAATGTTGTCCTTCTCCCTGCTCCCCCATTGACCAGACCACAGGGCTGCAGGACACTAGGTCACAGGGTCCTCTCCACCCACATGGCCAATACCAACAAACGCGATGGGGGGAAGCTTCCAAGGTGGCCTCTGAAAGGTCTCCTCACAACCGCAGAAGCTGTCTTCAGAGCTTTGGCCTGCCAACGACATAATTACATTTCTACTGGCCTTGGAACTCTGCTCCTGTCCCGCCATGCACTCTCATAGCCCCCAGCTTTCTACCTCCCTGACCCCTTTGCTTGACCCAATCAACCTCATTTCTTCATCGCCCTTCCCTTTTACTCAGTTTCCTACCTGTACCCACCCGCCTAACGCCAGGGAATGAAGCAGGCTTGTGCCAGCCTTCCCCCGGCCAGCTGCATGCATATTTTGCAGCCTTTTCCCCTGCTCTTTGTCTGCTCCTTCTCATTTTCGGCTGCACGCTCTTCTGTGCGGGGACTGTATATGGCCTTTGGAAAGCACTCAGCCTGTTGCAAGCACCACCACCCTACAAGTAGTAATGGCTCTGCAGTGGGGATAACTAATTGGGCTCACGTTCATCTCAAGAGTTTCTTTTCCACTAATCCTCTCCCCAAACGAGATGTTGACGAGATAATTATGGACAGGATCATGCCTATGTAACCCATGCCTGCTTGGTGGGGCACTTCGTCCCCCTCTAGTGGCAGCTAAAGATTGATGAGCCTGCTACAGGTGTGCGTCTTTTAGCTCAGGCAGTAGAGGCTCATGCATTAAGCTCTAGAGGTCCCAGATTTGATCCCGGCCACTGCCAACCAGCGTCTGTTGGTGTTACACAAACACTTACCTGAGTAGTTCTTTCTCCAGGGCAGCGCTCGGGTGAATAAGGACTCCTGGAATGAGTACAGCTTTGCAGAACTTGATGATCAGAACACAGTGATCCCCTTCCTTGTGCTGTTAAAATTATTGTCACTGAGTCACTGAAACAAGGAAGCAGACATATTAAATGTGTCTTGATTGGTGCTGAGATAATCTGGTGTTTCCATTAGGTGCTTGTAACATTTTGTATCATTCGTGCATGGTGTTGGTTCAGTGATCACCAATAAATAGAAAGATGCAGGCTATAAATAGAAGCTGCAGGCCTGGAGTCCAAAATAAAGCCATTAACTCTATTTTTGCAGAGTGGGCTGTTAGTCGTAGTTTGGGCACCAAGCAAGGATGTTTGTTAAAGCCATGTGAGAAAGAAAGAGAAATGTTTAACTAATTACTGTACATAGGGTCTAATTCTGCTGCGCTTTCGCTCTGGACAATGAATAGCGCTTTGTACTTCCGTAGCACCTTTCTCCTTAGATATTTCAGAGGGCTTGAAAATATGCTACAGTGGGGGTCAGGATGGGGTGGAAAACGACAACAAGGCAAGTGCACAGCAACCCTATGCAGTGGTGTAGAAAAGGAAGTAAAGAAAGATACAATGTCCAGTGACATGTGCATGAGGAAGGGAGGTTGACACCATGTAATCACTTGGGTCTTGATCCTGCATGGAAGCAGAGGGAAAGGTGCTAGGAAAACCAGGACAGGTGTGTATGAGCCACTCACTTTAGTCTGTTGCTTCTCCATCCAGGTAGATGGGTAGAGAAGCAACTCAGCACTCTAATCAATGGCTGTTGAGCAATTCATTTACATGTTTTGGATTAGGGCCCAGCACCCTCTGTCTCCATGCGCCAACCCCCTCCTTTCTGGGCTGTGCACCCATAGGAGCGGAGCAGGCAAAGTGAGCTGTGCTGAGTATCTTGCACTTTTCATCACCATCTGTGTTTGCTGCATTTCCCCACTGCACTGTTATGCATACCCCCCCCTCCTCTGCACACAGCAACAACGGAACTGCCAGACTGGAGCATCTAGTCCAGGATTCCGTCTCTGACCATGGCCAGCACCAGAGGCTTCAGAGGAAGGTGGAAGAACACCTCAGTAGGCGGATGAGGGATAATCTCCCCTCTACATGGGTCTCCTCTTGATCTCTAATAGAGATTGGTTTAAGCTCTGAAGCATGAGGTTTAATATCCCTTCCAAACTACTTATCATCATAACTCTGGGTCATCTTCTTATCCATATAAGTGTCCCATCCCTCCTTGAATCTTGCCATGGATCAAGCCCCTAGTTTGGAATTTGACCACGACAATGGAGCTCAAAAGAGTGTTCTAGGATAGTTACTGACCACAAAAGACCAGGATCCTGGTTTTATGTCATAGCTGAAAGGTGCCATCTTGTACAGTCTTGAGCCCCCGTACACTGGGCTGGGGTGTTCGTTCAGTACAGACAGATTGCCGCTTCCGGAATAAAACACTCCCCTCCTTGGAGGTATCTCACCCAGATACCACCTAAGCCCAAGCTAATGTAAGAGAAGTCAGAAGCTGCTGTACTTACAGCTACTGGCTTCATTGTCGTGGCAGAACCCATGTAAGATCAGCTGTGCCTAGTGGTGTTCCATGGCAAAGGGAAGGGAAAAGGCTCTTTAAGAACTAATTTCATGGCCAGGTTTTGCCCTCAGAGGCATCTGCATCCCCTGACTGAAGGCAATGAGAATTGGATGTGTGTATTTAAGGGTGGAATCTGTCCCTTTGTTTGCTTTCTGAGAATCCTGAAAACATTTAAGGCACTTTTGATGGTCCATTGGCCTGCCTTCACCAGCTCCTGTCAGATTTATGTTTCTGGCACATTCCAGGAGGCTGAGGTGTGGCCAGTTTGTTACGGTGCCCGAACTGAAACAATCAAAAGGGCAGCACCTAACCACACATACAAACTGAGTCCCAGGTGTCATGATTCCATAGAACTGATTTCTCAGGGCGTCTGATTCTGAAGGTCCCGTTCGCAATTTGAAAGGTGCTGTACAATACAGGGCAAATGTCTTATAAAGTATCACGGGGTAGCCGTGTTAGTCTGTAGCCACAAAAACAACGAGGAGTCCGGTGGCACCTTAAGGACTAACAGATTTATTTGGGCATAAGCTTTCGTGGGTAAAAAACCCACTTCTTCAGATGCATGGAGTGAAAATTACAGCTACAGGCATAAATATCCTGGCACATGAAGAGAAGGGAGTTACCTCACAAGTGGAGAACCAGTGTTGACAAGGCCAGTTCAGTCAGGGTGGAAAAAAAGTAGCATTTGAAAGGCACCGTGCAATGTAACAGTAAATATATTGTGAAATAGCAACAGCATGAGCACTCTGGCCGCAGGCTCCGATCCGGTAGGTGCTCTGTTCGATAGCACTGGGAGCTCTTTCTTCCGAGCGCTTTCAGGATACACTCCTTGGTGCTGTGATTGTGTTGATACCACCCGGTCATGGTGTAGCTGTGCCTTTCTAAGGCTGTGGTCAGGTGCCATTCAGCGTGTCAAGGCATTAAGTAAATCCCAGAAGGACTCAATGATGTCACTATTGTACAGCATCCCCGAACTGATACTTAAAATCACGGATACTAGATACAGGCAACCACAGGTTTATTCCGGTGACCCTCAAGAACTCCACCGGCCTACTCAGACTTTGCAAGTTAAAAACCAAGGATGGTGAGTGGGACATCACAGGAGCTCAGTGTCGTGGGGTCCTGAGCTTCTCCCCTCCTAGCAGAAGGTAGGAGCAATCAGAGGAGCAATGGAGGAAGCTTCCTCCTGCAGAGCTCAGGAACACCTGCATCTGCTTCTGTGCAGCAGAGCCTAGGAGCTCAGCTGGCGGAGAAGGAGGAGGAGAGAAGAATGAAAGGGTCTGCCCCTCACCCCCAAAGCCTCATGTGCACTGGTGGATCAGTATCCTGGTTAGTGCCCGGCTGGTTTATTTCTCAAAGCTGGGTTACAGTATCACACAGGTACCAGTACAGTAAAGGTGAGTTTGTGTTTGTGCTAAAGCTGTATGAATCTGGGCACTTCTGGATCTCATGAATTCATGCAAACTCTTTTGGCCTGTTGTGGGTGTGACAGGATAAAACAGCCAGGAAAGGGTTCAGGGCTAGTCACATGACTCAGTGGGGGATTTAAAGGAAGGATGTGTCCTCTTTCTGGAGGCATGGGAAAAGCCTCTGGGGTCTGCAGCCTCCAGAAAGAGAATACACCCTTCCTTTAAATCCCCATCTGGGTCACGTGACCCGCGGGTGGCCCATAACCCTTTCCTGGCTCTTTGACCCCGTCACTGTGGGTTACCTGCCACTTCGTTTCATGTGGCATCGCTCGTACGAAGCTGAGAAGTGTCAGGGCATCCTGTGATGTGTGGTGAGAAGTGCCCTAATGGACTCAGGCAGGCCTGACGAAAACACAGACACGGAACCCCAGGCGCCTCCGTCATTGCGCGGACGGCTCACTGTAGAAGAGACAGTGAAGGCAGACGTCGCGTGGAGTTTAGCTTGAGCAAGCAGCATCATGCTGTCGTCAAGGCGACGTCAGGGTCTCTCTGATCAATCCCACTGTCAGTGTTTTGTAACTCACTTGGTATCTAACTAGAAATTCCATTTGACCAGAACCTTGGCTGGGAGATTTTAGCTGGATGTAAAATAGGCAGCATGTACCCTGTCCTTACTACATCCCTGCTTCATGCCAAATGCTGCTTAGCATGTGAGAGCCGATGAAGTCGTAGCTCACGGTGGCCCAGTCAAAAGCTGCATGACGCAGATGAGAAACAATGGGGTGCAATGGATAGGGCACTAGAGCAGGACTCAGGAGATGTAGGTGCCATTCCCAGTGGTGCCACTAACCGGCTGTGTGACCTTGAGCAACTCACTTCACCTCTGCTTCCTTCATTTTCCACTGGAAGCTCTAGTGCAGGGATTGTCTCACTATGGCTTTGTCACACTAGAATTTTTTAACTCAAATTAATTGATATGCCTTTAACTCAAGTTAGCTAACATGACTGTACATGCTAATCTGGACACTCCACAAACCTTTGTTCCAAAGTGTGGTTAAAACCTTGGCATAGCCACATCCAGTTGTTTATGTACAACACTGAGCCCGGTGGGGGACCTGGTCTCAGTTGGGCCCTTTAAGAGCTGCATTAATATAAATAAAAAGATGCATAGATTCGTGTTAGTCAAAGTTCGGTGAGGGATTCTAACATACGCATTGTTTCAAGTTATACACCTCAAGGTGCAACATTTTGGACTGAATTTGTAACTACTTATCCAAATCAGAAATCAGTTTTCCTTGAATCCTGCTTTGTTATCTGAAATTCATCTGCACACTAGAGCCCTGATCTAAAACTGATCCACTAGTTCCAGTCCACTATCCTTTCTCCAACAGTGGTCAGTACTAGATACTAGAGGAAGGTACGAGAACCCTGCAGAAGGCAGATATCAGATAATCTATCCCACACCAGGTCTCATCCTGACTTCTAATACTCAGGGCTTGGCTTAAACCCTAAGTATATAAAACAACCAAAGCATACAATCAAGGAATTTCACAACACCAAACAGATCAAATGTTCCAGTTGTGTTCATAAAAATAATCTCCACCAACCCAGCACACGGTGGGTGCGTCTACACTAGAAATGGAGGTGTAAATGCCAGCTCGAGGAGACATACCCATTCTAGCTCTAACTGAGCGAGTGCACTAAAAATAGCATCATAGCCTCAGCAGTACAAGTGTTGGGAGGGGCAAGCCTCCTGAATACCTAGCGTCTCTGATAGGTATGTACTCAGAGCGTGCCTAGCATCTCCGATAGGTATGTACTTGGGGCAGCTAGCCCTTCCCGTCAACATGGCTGCATTCTATTTCTAGCACGCTTACTCAATCAGAGCTTGTACAGGTATGTGGGAATTATATCTCCAGCTCAAGTGTAGACGTACCTTGTGAGGAAACTCATTGAGCTCCAACATAGTGTAAGTCTCCCAGAGGTGTAAACGAAAGTAACGCGGTGCCTTTTACCTTTTTAGTGTACATTTATTAAAATTTTGAACCAAAAAGTCACCGCGATTCAAAGAACTGAAATTTTTCAGTTCAACAATCTCAGAGCTTTTTTTTACCCAAAAGTTTTTGAGTCGGGCATTTTGTCAACCCTGACGCTGTTTTGCAAACAGTTTTGGGTTCTATAACACATTGTTTTTTGGTTTAAAAAAAAAAGTTTCATAAAAAATTCCTGACCTGCTCTAATTATGAGCAAGCGTGTGATATCCCCTCAAAAAGCACCTTTCACCCTGGATTGTCCCATTGAAGCTTCCAGTACTACTCGTTGTAAGCAATGGCATCACAGTTTGGCCCTGTGACAGTTACTGTTCTAGTGAATGCTATGTCCTTAGAATAGCTGATGCTAAAGGAGGCTTTGGAAGGGACATAAAACGTCATGTTTCAGCTAAATCTGTAAGCGTTAGGGATTCAGATGAGATTTTGCTGGCAGCTGTCAGGGCTGGGAGATAGGCGACCAAGTCTAGTGGTTTGTGACCTGGTTCAGGTGACCAGGAATCAGGCATGAGCCAGTCGAACTAATCCAGAGGGGGTCACGCACCATTCGGGTCACCAGAAGTCAGGCCAAGGTCAGGATACCAGGCATTAGGCAGGTCAGAATCTGTAGCGCTGGGTGAGGGGTCCAGGCAGCAGGCAGATTGTACCCAGTTGTGCCGTTCCAGTTTTGCAGTTCGACAGCAAAAACTGTGTCTGTAAAACAGGCTGCAGTAGTTAAGCCAGGTTGAGTTATACATGAGCGACCATTGCTGAATAAATCATGTTTTTGGCAGTAGCAAAATTCTGTAAACTTCATGCGGAGCATTTAATGAGTGGCCGTATAGCTCACCCAAAGCGGGAAAGATGCATAGGGCTGATATGAGACTATGTGTGTGTGTAACCCATCACTTTCTGTTACTTTATTACTCAGGATCTGCATTGTAAATTTTTACTAGTTCATTTTAGGTTTTAACGCTGAAGCTTTCTGGTTTGCATTTAGTAATAATGTATACCCTCTGCATAATATGTACGGCTACAGTAGGAATTTGGTGAAATAAAAACCCTATGCTAGTAATTTTTCAGGGACGAATTGGGTTTATATTTTCAAGAATTGCTGCTGAAGTTGCAATAATGTAATATATTTAATGGGAGATGGAAATGTTCATTCTTCATGCATTCTATTTTTATTCCTAATGTCTCGATTCTTGTGGCCATTTCTTAGGCCGTGAAGACAGTGATTGTAAAATGCATAAATCAAGCAAACAGAAATTGCAAACCAGCTGTTTCCAGTTTGTTATATGACTCAAGCTAAGTGCAGCAATAAGATGCGGGAAGTGACTGGTGGGGTTATCAGAAGCTCACGTAAAAAACGGTGCCAGTCCGGCGTGGTTGGATGTACATATCTTTGTTGCGTCAGCGTGGCAGGATGAGAAAATAAACATGATGGTGCGTCCTTGCTATTCGGAGTGGCAGCAGTTGTAAATTTTTAGGATCAAACTTTAATGTTGCACCTGTCGTAAGCAGAAAAAAGAAAAGAACATTGGATCAGAACAGTAACACAGAGCAGTTGCAGTAATGAAAGCAAAGGATGTCCTAGGTCATCTCAGTATTAGAACCTGCCGTGCTGGAACGTGGGACCATGCAGGTTGTGGCCTGCTGGCACCTCTGCACCACCACAGTTCCCATGGGTGGACCCTGTGAGGCTGGGCTCAGCAGGACGTACCACCCAGCAGAACTTGAGTGGCGGCCCCTTGTAGCCCACTGATCGGTCAGTACCAGTACTTAAATCAGGACACTATGAAGGGAAGCTATCTCGGCGGCAGAGACTGCTTGTCTGTCTCTGCTCCAGACCCTGCTTGTGATCGACCCTAGACTTTGACTCCCCACCCTGGTTTGGCCTCGACTTTGCTATTTGATTGCTGTCTGTAACCTGGCGCCTGACCCTGAACTTCTGGTAACCTGACCCTGCCTGCCTCCTGGTGCCTGATTCTCAGTCTGCCCATGAGCCTGTCTCAGACTCTGACCTCCTGGTACCTGGCTCCCGACTCCTGCTCTGACCACTAGGTATGACTGTCCACGTCCTGGTCATAACACTGGTGCTGGAGTTGAGTTGATTTCCTGCATCTTGCTGTGCATTTAGGGCCTCATCCAAGACCCATTGACTTCTATAGCAATCTTTCCATTGACATCACTGGGCTTTGAACCAGGTCCTTAGCTGAAGTCGAACACAGAAATTGGGATGAGATGTTTTGCAGTGTAAGGAGTTACAATTCTCCATGCTTTAAAACAGGCCGTTCCTCATTGGCAGCATTTTTAGTGAGGATCCTACAAGGGAGGAAGGGTAGTCTTGGACTCAAGAGACTTGGATTCGATTCCTGGCTCAGCCACAGACCTCGTGTGTGTCTGTGGGCAGGTCTTGCGATCTGCCTTATGGCTCAGTTCCCCACGTGTAAAACGGGGATGGTACCTCAAAGAGGGTGCTGAGGATCCGATGCATGAATGATTTCAAGGTGCTCAGCCATTACTCTAATGAGGGCCATGGAGACACGCAGCATCATTTTCTTTGTAATTTCTTCCAGTGTGATGAGCTCCCAGCTGTATTTTCATGCCTTTGCAGCTGTGTATTCGCTAGACGTTCTGCTCTCACGCTGGGCTGGAGAGTCCATTGTTGCAGGCACCTCCTCACCGGAGGGCTGTGTTGCCCTCACAAAGTTCAATTACTGTTTCAGTTCAACTGCTGGCTCTTGGTGAACATTCATTAGTGGAAAGTTCCCTGCGGTCAGCTGGCTGGGCACTCCCAAATAGCTCTGCATTAAGCAGGAGGCGGGGATGCTGTAACAGATGCAAAGGCAAGGATACAGGAGAGCAAGCTCCTTGTCTCCTGATCATTCATGTGAGCATTTGATAACCCCGCCAGTCACTTCCCGCATCTTCATCAGGAGAGATTTCTCATGCTGGACCTATAGGCCCTCACCTGGAACCAGCAGATGGCAGGTGAACTTCCTACACCAGTACAGATGGAACAGGTCGGGATAAATTAAAGAGGGTCCTGGCTGACGACAGAAGATTTGCTCCGGAGGCCCTTTAATTCAATGGGGATCTTTTCAGGGGCTTTGGCTCAGAGCCACAGTGGGGAGCTTTAAATCAAGACTGGATGCCTTTCTAAGAGAGGGAGAGAAGTTATGGGCTTGAGGCAGAAATTGTGGGATGGAGATTCTATAGCTTGTGCTCTGCAGGAAGTCGAACAAAATCTGTCTGTCTCTGGGTTTTATGCTGCTGCCTATCTGTCACTGTCCTATCTGAGCACTTTCCACATAAAATTGATAGGAATAGCGAAGTCCCTAGTGGATTTCATGGGGTCTCTTGATGATCATAACGAGCCCTTGTGTCCTTAAAATCTGTGAATCTGTGAGCGAAGGGCTTACTTCATCATGCCCTGTGGTATCAGGATGGGAAAGGGCTCACATGGCCTTAAACCTTGCCATTTTGCTGACTTTCAGTTGCTCAATGTACAGCTTTCATAGTCTCTTAATGCCGTTTTGCTGTAGAATCACAATGCGCTTTAAATGCAACAGCGTTGTCATTGCTACCTGTAGGAAATTGAAGACGAAATGATGCCTGATTTCGATGCAGGGAAGCCAATTTATTTTTATGTGTGCCATCGTTTCCTTGCCTTGGTTTGTGACGAAAGCCGGAACCGCTCCGAGCTCAGTCATCCCGTGTGTAAATTGCATTATAAATTTGTGTTTCTAGGTTTACAGATGCCTGCTCCGGAGTATGTAGTTGATGTAGAGTCGATGGACATTTTCCCAGTCGGCTGGTGTGAAGCAAATGGTTACAACCTCACACCGCCACACAAAGCAGTGTGTAAGTACACGAAACCACAAGCGAATAGACACCATACACATGGGTTTCTTAGTCAACATGCCACATGTACCTAATCTGCTCCTCCTACCTACCAACCTGCCTACCTAAATGGCCATCAGACTCTGCAGTCCTTGGACTGAGTAGTTAGTACCTGTTCACCCAAGGAATCCCTTTATGCATGGGACTATTTGCTGCTCTTGTGACTAAGGGTCGCGGAATGTGCCCCTGGGTATTTCTAACATGGTGGTAACAATGGTATCTGGGTTTTATCACGCTGAAATTAATTCCTCAGCCTACCAAGACCTTAAGGAGAACACAGTCCCTTAGAAATACTTGACAGAGACTTTAAGGGTGCATTGCAATCACTGGCCACAACTGCAGCTTGTGTAGACATACCCGAGCTAGCTTTGATCTAGCTAACTCAGCTGCCAGAGCCGTGAAGCTATGGTTGCGTGTGTGAGGAATTACTCAGAATTCTGGTCAGGTCTGTATAGCCTGCGTTGAACCATGTGGTACCATGGCTTCCCTGCTCTTGTACCCAAGTTAGGTAGATCAAAGCTGGCCCAAGTATGTCTACACATGCAGTAGTCGTACCCCATGATTGCAGTGTAGACATATCGTAAGTGAGAGACATAATAACAGAGAGGACAGGAATTGGACAGCACAAGGAACTGATAATGGGATACAGTGAGGATTTTTCCAAAGGACCTAAGTGAATTAGGAGCACAAGACCTGCTGACTTTCAATGGCACTTATGCTCCTAATTCACTTAGACACTTAGGGTAAAAGCTCTGTGGTGGGATGTACCTAAATGTCTAAGGGAGTTAGGAGCACAAGATCTGTTGACTTTCAATGGAGCTTTTGCTCCTAACTGAATTAGACACTTAGGGACATGCCACCACAGAGCTCTTACCCTCCAGGTCAGGATTGTGGAACACGTGTGGGGAAGCCGGTTCTGCGACTGTCCGTGCTGTACCCAGATGGTAAATAAAACCGAGGGCTTCCCTCTCCAGAGCGGTCAGCCTAGCACCGTTTCCCAACGCTAAGGATATGTCTACGTGGCAGCCGCGGGTGTGGACGGCAGTTCATGCAGATGTATCCAGTGCTAGCTGGGCTCTAGCTAGCTCATTGAAAATAGAAGTGAGGATGCTACGGCCCAGAGGCTTCAGCTCTGGCTGCGCAAGCCAAGTACGTACCCGAGGGATCAGCCCACGCTGAAGCCAACACCGGGGCTGCCTCACTTCTGTTTTTAGCAAGCTAGCTACAGTCCAGTGGGTGTGTCTACACGAGTGGCCATTCACACCCCTGCTGCAGTGTAGACCTACCCAAAGATTGCCCTTCGACACTGGTCTAATTCCATTGACATCATCAGAATTACTCTCAGTTTACACCATTAAAATTAGAACTGATTTTAGGCCAGACTCTGATACCCTTACTCACACTGGGTAGTGCCTTACTCCATGGAGAGTTCCATTCTTATCAAAGCATAGGAAGGTACTAGTTCATATGAGTAAAGGGTATCCAAATCTGGCTCTTAAATGGGAGCAGGATCAGGCCCCAAGCCATCCCTCTGTATTGCTGATTTAAAGTATCCATGTATTTAAAAAACTTGATTGTCCTGGAGATTTTATAGGACTAGCTGCTCTATTTTCTTACACCAGAGAGGAGAGATGCCGTTTATGTCCACGGGCCCAGATCCTGCGAGCTTTCTGCTTCCACAATCCCCACTGAGATTCTTATGCAGGAGCAGGTCCCAAATTCCTTAGTCCCATTAAGAGATGGACCTAAACCCCAAGGATGGACCCATGTGCTGGGAACCTTCCAAAAGTTTGGCTCTGGGGTTTGGGCCCAGCCCTTTAAAAAGAGAGATGCTGGGCAAAAAGCTGAGATCTGGATCTATGCTTTCCCAGAGTCAAGGTGGGTTCCATCCAGGGCTGTATATGCTGCCGCTGCAGCCCTTCTGATGCATGGAGACCCAGCCAGAGCCAGAGAAGTGGAGCCCAAAAGAGACTCCAAGCTGTGTCTCTCCCTTGTGGCGTGTGGTTGGCCTGAAGAGAGGAAGGGGTTGGGGAGAAGGTGGGTGTCGTGCAAGACCAGGGCAGAGGAGCAGCTACAGTAGGAGGATGTGTTAGCTTTCACCGCTTCTTGCAGAAACACTCCCACTGCTGCCCTGCAAGCAGAGGAGGCGCTGGGCAGCTCTTCGGAAGGTTCACCCTTCCCAACTCCGCCTGATGACGTGGTGAAGATATCTGATCAGTGGGGGAATGTGGCAGTCCTGGGTGTGGAGGAGAAAAAAGGGAGGATGAAAACCAGCATCCCCAGGGGAAGAGAACAGTTAATAATAGGGATAGCTCAGTGGTTTGAGCATTTGGCCTGCTAAACCCAGGGTTGTGAGTTCAATCCTTGAGGGGGCCATTTAGGGATCTGGGGCAAAAATTGGGGATTGGTCCTGCTTTGAGCAGGGGGTTGGACTAGATGACCTCCTGAGGTCCCTTCCAACCCTAACCTTCTATGAATACAAAAAGGGAAGGTGGTCAGCACGATCCTGCCCTCCCCTGTGGCCTGGTCATGTCCCCGGATTGAGATCCCGAGAACTGGTGTCATCAAATGAACACAAATCTCCCATCCCCAGCTGAAATAATTATCATCAGTCTGTTTATATTCATTAACATCTGAAAGGCAAATGTTCTTTTAAAACAAAGCGACAAACCCTTTTGAAGAGTTAAATATATCGGAGTCAAAAATCAGACAGACAGACCTAATTTGGAAGGCTACTGCCACGGCAACATTGAGTGGCCTTGTCACAATCTAGAGATGGGGCGCGACCGTGCTGGGGTAATCACGCTTGCAAAATGCAATCTTGCACATGTGCGCCTTTTATTTGAATATTTGCTAAGTACAGATCCCAGGAAAATCAGTATCGACTTTGCAGTAGCAAGATTAAAAGTACCAGCAGACCCTTTGAAACACTCGTTTTTTAATGGTGTGGCGGCTCATGTAACAAAAATAATAATATAAAAAGCGGGGCTGAGCGTGGAAGAGCCCTTCGTTGTGTTACATGTGATTTTATATTCCAGCCATTTATACAACAGACCATATATTTCTCTCTTCCTCTCTCATTTTGCAGTACGAAAGAAGAGGAAGATTGCAGTTGTGCAACCAGAAAAGCAGTAGGTTTCTGTTTAAAAGCAGTTTCAATATGTAGATGAATTCGATTCTCCTCTGGGGAATGGTGTACAACAGTTACAGTAGAACCTCAGACTTACGAACGCCTCGGCAATGGAGGGTCTTCGTCCCTGCAATGTTCGTAACTCTGAACAAAACGTTCGGGTGGTCTTTTCAAAAGTTTACAACTGAACATCGACTTAATACAGCTTTGAAACTTTACCATGCAGAAGAAAAATGCTGCTTTCCCTTTAGTTTTTTAGTCATTTACATTTAACAAAGTACTGTATTGTGTTTGCTTTTCTTTTTTTTTTTTGGTCTCTGCTGCTGCCTGTTTGCGTACTTCTGGTTCCAAACGAGGTGTGTGGTTGACTGTTCAGTTCGTAACTGTGATGTTTGTAACTCCGAGGTTCTACTGTCCATCATATTAGTAACTACAGTGTCAATCCTGCGGCTGAATATTTTGCAGGGGTCCCTTTCAAAAATAAAATAGCCACTAGTCTGAACAGGATGTTTCAGAGTGTTATCTCAGTAGGGTCTGCCCTGTAATTTGACTCTGTGAATTCCGGGACAGAAAGGCTGAATTCCAGCAAGTTGGAAAAAATTCCAGAATCCACAAAATCAAGCTGCCCACTGAGCCCTGTCTGGGATTGATGGGGTAGCTCATACCTTTACAAGCTGTTTCTGGCTTCCTGCAGACTCAGGCAGACAATGCTGCATCAGTTTACACGTGGTTCATGTTTTTAACGTTATCTTTGCATCCTTAAGCCAGAAACTTAATTTTTTTAAAGAAATTAAAGTTCAGATTCTGGAGCACAATTTTGCAGCCAGGGGTGAATTTCAGTGAAAGCCCCCAAATGCACGGATCCCTGACCATAAGACATAGCAGAGTCATTCAAGTTGAAATAGTGTTGTGTTTAAAGACCCAGCTGCTCAAAGGCAGAGGTTCTCAAACTGGGGGCCCTCAGGGGCGTAAGGTTTTTACTTGGGGGTCACCAGCTGTCAGCCTCCACCTCAAACTCCATTTTGCCTCCAGCATTTATGATAGTGTTAAATATAAAAAAAGTGTTTTTAATTTATAAGGGGGGGGCGCACTCAGAGGCTTGCTATGTGAAAGGGGTCACCAGTATAAGAGTTTGAGAACCGCTGCAAAGGTGTTTAGATATCTAACTCCCATTGATTTCAGTAGGAGCTAGGCACCTAAATCCTTTTGAGGATATAAGCCAAAATGGCAGTATTATAATCTCCATGCAGATATCAGGGTACTAAGTGATAACCATACTTTCATGAGACTGATGCAAAACCTTGAGTTGCTCAGGTTCTGATCCATCACCCAGGCTCCTGGTATTAAGTGCATCGTATTGTCGTTAAGCAGGTTGCCATCCGCAGTGCCTGTTGAGAAAATACCTCATGACCTTTGCCCACTTCCTCAGCCAGACACAACAGGTGAGTCTGTTCAGCGACTCGAAAGCTCCTTTATCATTTCAGACTTCATCAGTCAAAAGCGGTGTGGAAAAGCCAGAGGTGAGAAGTGGATGTGGTATACACAGACCTACACATACTCCCAGGGCCAGACCCTCAGATGGTGTAAGTCAGCATAGCTCCACTGAAGTCAATAAAATTTGATTGATTTACATCAGCTGAGGATCTGTGTGCACATGTGTGGGTCTGTCTGTCCCTTTCGCTCTCTCTCTCTGTCTCAAGTTACCTGGATTTGCCTCTGGGTGTCAAAAGTGTTGAGAGTGTGACCCTTGAAGAGCTCCATTCCAGACAGTGTCCTGATGTCAGGCCAAATAAAGCCCTGGTGTAAATAGATACAGCTGTTTCCTATTGGCATCAATGGCGTTGCACTTGTTTACACCAGAACTAAATTTGCCTCATTATCTTTCTGCGTGCCTATCTGTACAGCACATCAACCATTATTACAACCAAAAGTGATTTTTGTTTTCCCCCTTAATGAAGGTCGCATATTTTAGTGCATAATATTTAGACAGTTCATTACACAGAATCTAAATTGGGATTACTCCTTTGTTTGAAAGCCACGTTTTTAAATTTGCTTTTGTCCTGGTTTCTTCAAAGCGTAGATTACAGGGAGGTCACCAGCTTTTCTTTCTGTGACTGGTGCTTGAGGAGATAATAATACTTAGAATCATGAACTAACTAGCCCTTACGCCATTCCTGTGACAGTGGTACAGTGGGGAGTGAAATATTATTGTTCCTCTTTTACAGGTGGGGAAAATGAGGCAAATTCCATAGGCCACAAAAGAAGGTAGTGTCAGAGCCTCAGTTAGCGCTCTAAATCTCGATTCCTAGCCTTGTAGTCAGATCACAATAGGTCCCATTCCTCAACAGAGGGCTAGGGGAAGACATCAAGAATGGTAAAAGGGCCAGGAGAGCTATATGGAAATCTGGATATGATTTACAGAAGAGATGGGCTATGACTCAAATTAACATGACGAGGGCTGCCTCATTCCCCACAGAGCTGAGGAGCAATCTCTCCCAGCCAAAGCTGTAGAGCACTTAAACTCTCCAGCACTCTGTTGTTATTGAGGCCCACAATTCACCCACATGGTTACATGCCAGCACCATCCAGGCCTTTCAATCCAGGCGCAGGAGCCTGTACCAGGAAATTAACCCTTTGTTTGTACCGTTCATAGTAGCTGGTATGGAGGCCTAAACTCTTGTGCTTAAAGGAAGGCATGCCCAGTGGTTAGCATGATGGCTTGGGATGCTCGGGATCTGAGTTCAATTCCCTGCTCAGCCTGTTTGACCTGGTATAATCACGTATCCTTTCTATTCCTCAGTTTCCCATCTGTCATAACACCTCAGGGGAGGGTTAACAATTATGAGACACTCAGATACTCTGTTATTGTGGGCCCTATAAGTACTATTGATGGTGTCATGAATGAGATTTTTCTGGACACTGAGCTGTGCTTACCAGGGACCCAATCCTACCGCCAGTGGTTTTGCAAGCGTCTAGCAGAAAGAAGAGAGACCCTTAGGTTTGCTGCAGGAAAACAATTGCAGTCTTGGTAACGTGGCTTTCTTCTTGCAGGTACCGTCAATGGGCGATACTGCTGCCCCCAGCTCTTCATCAATCATCGCTGCTTCTCAGGTCCATATTTAAACAAAGGGAGAATAGCAGAGCTACCTCAGTCTGTTGGGCCTGGCAAGTGTGTGCTTGTGCTCAAAGAGGTATGGTTCATCTGTCTGCAGTGTGGGACTGGATGTCTGTGTAACAATGTGAAAACAGGGATTGTGGGGAATATGGACCAGAATTTCAAAACAGGCACCTCACTTGCATTAGTCTGCAGAAGAGAAGAGTGAGGGGGGATTTGATAGCAGCTTTCCATTACCTGAAGGGGGGTTCCAAAGAGGATGGAGCTTGGCTGTTCTCAGTGGTACCAGATGACAGAACAAGGAGCAATGTTCTCAAGTTGCAGTGGGGGAGGTTTAGGTTGGATATTAGGAAAAACTTTTTCACTAGGAGGGTGGTGAAGCACTGGAATGGGTTACCTAGGGAGGTGGTGGAATCTCCTTCCTTAGAGGTTTTTAAGGCTCCCTTGACAAAGCCCTGGCTGGGATGATTTAGTTGGTATTGGCCCTGCTTTGAGCAGGGGGTTGGACTAGATGACCTCCTGAGGTCTCTTCCAACCCTAATCTTCTATGATTCAAGCATGGGACAGACACAAGTAGCTGTGTCCAGGACAGAGAACCAGCATGGACCAGAACCCATTGTGCTAGGCTCAGTACAAACACAGAACAAAAATGATCCCTCTTCCAAAGGGCTCACAATATATGTTTATAACAAAAGACAACAGGTAGGTTAGACACACAGTGGAGCACAAGGAAACAATAAGGGCTTGTCTACACTTACTGGAGGATTGACGCTGTGGCAATGGATGCACCGGGGGTTGATTTAGTGGGTCTAGTAAAGAACTGCTAAATTGACCGCAGAGCGCTCTCCCATCGACTCCAGTACTCCACCGGAACGAGAAGCGCAAGGGGAGTTGACGGGAGAGTGGTAGATCTTAGCTACATCGACTTGAGTTACGCTACTAACATAACTCAAATTGCGTAGCTTAGATCGATTTACCCCCGTAGTGTAGACAAGGCCTAAGACAATACTGTAGGATAAGCAGTGGTCTTGCACTTTCAGCAGTCTCTCTAACTGACTGCAGCTTCATTGGATGATCAGAAAAATCAGTTTCAAGGTGTCTCAGATTGGGCACTAAAATCTGAGACACCCAGAAGACAGATCACTGTTTAAATTGTTGGCCTTAGTCCCAACAAGGGACTCTTACTCATTTTAAAAAAATATCTGTAGTTGTTTGAAAGGCTACAGTCTATTGTCTCACAGTATGGGAGGCAGCGCTACAAAAAGTGCCAAGATCAAGCTGCTTTTCCAGGTGCGATAGCGTGATTTGAAATTCAGGAATCCAAAACAGTCTGAACAAAAAGCAGGATAAAGTGTTTGCAAAGCAAAAGATGACCATTGCTAAATTTGAAAGCAAGGCCCAAGCATTTTGCTGATGGTGGATCTGGCTTTCTGCTGATCTTCTAAAAGAGAGCACGGGACAAAAGAAAGAGCATTCCCTTCAGTTTTGTAAGTGGAAGAGAAATGTGAGTTGCACTTGGGTGTGAAACATCCATTCCCAGCTGTCCAAAAAGCTTTCTTCCCATCAATAAAAATGGTCTTTTGTGGATTTGGCAGTGAAATGAGCAGGAGTGGAGATACCAGTTGACATGATGTGACATGTTGCGGTCCTTAGAGCCCAAATCCATGCAGCAGAGAGACGAGGGGGGAGAAAAGCCTTTTGCAGCCTTCGAGTCCTAGTTCATTCCCATGCAGGAGCCCAATTGTTATCAAAGATAACTCCACAGCTTGTCAGAGTCACATAACCCACAACATTTTGAATGAAATGAAAGATGTGGCCAGCTACTCAGCTGGTCTGAATCACGGTAGCTCTTGTGAAGTCAACGGTGCACTAGTGGAGTTACTCCAGCTGCAGATCTGGAAATTCATATATACGTACACACACACACACAGTATATATATATATTGAAGATCAGGGCTTCCAATAATCAATAACCAATAGTCAATAACCAATAGTCAATAATTAATCAATAGCTGATCATTAATATAGTTTGAATTTTATAAAGGAATTTTAAAAGACCTCGGCTAAGTCAGAGTGATTGAATTTATTAAAAGATTAGATATCAAGACAGCGCACAGCAGAAATAGGTATCAATCATAGTTACCACAATCCGTAGAACTGACCCTACAGTGGTGACAAGCTGATCACAGTCTTGTATTGGTTCTGATAATTGCTTATCCTTTGCTAATACTTATAGTAAGGTCCATTATTTCCTCTTTCCATAACGTAGATAAAGATACATGAGTCTGGTACTTTTAATAAATTTTTAAGCACATAATTGGGCATCTGCTTACTTACTCATTATTTTAGCATAGGTACGTTATATTTGTATATATATTCCTGTCCGTCGCAGTTGAAGACATTGCTTGCACAGTCAAAAGAACAGGAAAAGGTCACTATTTCTTTCTTAACAAGTCCAGCAAGCTTGTATTTTCCTTTCTTAGTGTAACCAAAGAGGATTATGGGAGTCTGGTTCATGAGTGAGCTAAAGTCTGGTTCGTAGGTCAACAGGCCCTGCCTTGTCACTGTAAATGGTGCCATTTATTTAAGCAAAAAGCTGTAAGTAAGATATTCAGTAACAGCAACTTGTCTCCTCAGAGTTACAAAAGAAATAGCAAGTAAAGCATTTGTTTAAATTTTTTGCTCTTTAACCAGACATTGTAAGTGGTGAAATAAAATTAACATAATGACAATTATAATTATTTGTAACACAATCAAACCCTTGAAGGTTACTTCTATTTAAGTATGCGACAATAGAATGTTGAGATCCCCATCATGAAATAACTGATTGAGATTGCTTTGCTTTTCCCATGCTGTTGCTAGTTTGCATAACATGGGTGTCTTTCTGATTTAACCAAATCTTCATAGTCAAGGTTAGTGAGGTAATGCAGACATCAAAAATGGGTATCATTGCCTCAATTTCATCCTGACGGTCAGACTCACTGTCAATTGTATACACCTCATTAAAAACTGGACTGTGGGTTATAACAGTTTGTCCAATCAGTGCATTTTTGTAGGATACAACAAAATTTGGAATAGTGGCAGATAGGTCATCCTCTCCACTTCACCGACTCGAGACTGTAGCAACTAGCTTCCCAGCCTCACTCAATTGGTCTGGACCAGGACGATTACACACGGGAGTGGCAATGTTGAAGACATCACACCTACACTTGTATTGATATCCCTTAACACAGTGGCTCTCAACCTTTCCAGACTGCTGTACCCCTTTCAGGAGTCTGATTTGTCTTGCGCTCCCCCAGTTAAACCTCACTTAAAAACTACTTCCTTTCAAAATCAGAAGTGTCACAGCACACTATTACTGAACAATTGCTGACTTCCTCATTTTTACCATATAATTGTAAAACAAATCAATTGGAATATACACTTACATTTCAGTGTATAGTATATAGAGCAGCATAAACAAGTCATTGTATAAAGTTTTATTTTGTACTGACTTCACTAGTACTTTTTATGTAGCCTGTTGTAAAACTAGACAACTATCTAAATGAGTTGATGTACCCCCTGGAAGACCTCTGCATACCCCGAGAGTTACATGTACCCCTGGTTGAGAACCACTGCCTTCATAGAACGAACTATGTGCAGAGCCCTTAATGACTGTGTGCTGTTAGGATATACCAGTAACGGTAGCAGGTCCAGGCATTCCTGTAGGGGGTGTCTTAAAGATAACCTTATTGAACAGATCACTGCCAGTGTGTTGAATACTGCAGTGTCAGGGTCTAATCTGGGCAAACACACTGCAAGGGTACATAAGGGACATGACAGCTGTTTTAACAGCAACTCTGCTTAACAATTCGTAGATTTAGTAGATTGTAAGGCCTGAAAGGATCATTATGATCACCTAGTCTGAGCTTCTGCATAACACAGACCATAAAATTCCATCCACTGATTCTTACACCTAGTCCATCAACTTGTGCTTGCACTATGGCTCTCTTTCCAAGAGACAGCCAATTTCCTTTTACAGACTCCAAGTAATGGATAATTGACCATGTTCATTGATAATCTGTTTCCGAGATTAATTACCCTCACTGTTTAAAAAAAAATAATGTTGTTTAGTTGGTTTTGGACTTTGGCATAAGGTGACTCTCCTCTCCTGACATACAAAAGGGGACTAAGCCAGTATTTGAAAAACAGGAGGAAAAAATGTAAAACTGTTGCACTCATTTTTTAATTTAAAATTTAGGAGCATGGCGAAGCTGCATAATTAAAACAGATGTCTCAGTCTTGGTGCTCAGAGAATTAAGCCGTTTAGACTGAATTTTAAGCATATGATTGAGCAAGGCGGATGGAGTTATCATGAGCTATCTGATATGGCGTTTGTACTATCTGTACCTTGTATAAGCTTTATGGATCTGATGGCACTCCAAGTGAAGCCAGTTTTTACCATTGACTTCAATAGGAGCAAGTGTGGGCTACATCCTCAGTAAATCTTTGTAGCTCTGACTTCAACTGAGCTATTCCAGTTTACACAGTTGCTTTATATTGTCATAGACTATGTATTTATGACATCATGGGCCAAAAACTGAATCCTTCCTGACTGGCGTTGGAAAGCATAGTGAAAGAGAAATACATGTGGATTCCAGAAAGTTTCCCAAAATTAGTTACTTGGATCATATCTAGCTATGCTGAAACCAGTGGAAGTTTAATTGACAGAGATCAGGATTTGGGCGCAGATCCTATGGAAATAATGGGAATTAGATTCCTAAATACCTTTTAGGGTCTTGTCTCTTTTACATGAATGACTTTCCACCTCAGATGACATTCACATAACTTTTTAAAACCCAGTTCCCTTTCCCCCAAGAAGTAAAGTATATGATTTTGCATAGTGTTGAACTGTGTGTGAGATTAAGAGATAATGTCATTGGAAGAGAACATTGTTAACATAGTAATGGACTCCTGCTGGAAGGTTAATGACAAGCCAAGGGACTTAAAATAGGAAATAAACACAGAGACAAAGCTAAAGCATTCCCCCCCCCAAAGGGAAATGATTATCCTGTCAAAACATTATTTTCCAATGTGAGCTTAGATTACTAAGAGTCATGGTGGAGACAAGGCAGTTCAGAGCAAAAACGCTGGTATTGTTAGCATCTGTACAGGACTGAAATAAATTGGGTGTCTAAATAAATTGGGTGTCTAAGGTAAAAGCCAGAGAGTTCTGAGCAGTGGAACTGTGTTCTGTTTGGGGGGAGAAATTGTGCCCATAACCTAGTCCCTCCCACTGCAAACTTAGAGCAAATATCACTTTAATAGGTGATCAAGGCAATGGTGTTTAAGTGAGTCAGTCATGCCACAAATGCCTGATTTCTGTCTTTCTTTCTTACTTTTTTATTTAGGTAGGAAGCTTTGAACAGGTTTACAGATCATTGCCATGTGCATACCGGAGATAAAACAATAATCATCACAACAGTGCGCTTTTGTTTACAGAAACATTATGCCGCAATGTAATCATCAGAGCTCTCTATTTAACCAGGTTTCTGTACTACAGAGTGAATGTCTTTTCACTTCCAGGACATGTTGTTTCTGGTGATCAAATACTTCATTTCCATTTCCCTCTGCCATTGACAGGTTGTGTGGTCTGGGCAAGTCACTTAGGGACACATTTTCAAAACAGCTCAGTTTCCATTTAGATATCAAAATGAGTGGCCAGATTTTCATGAACTTAGCTCTTTTGAAGATTTGGCCCATAATGGCTTTGTCTCAGTTTGCAAAATGGGGAAAATAAGCAGGGGTGGTGTGATGATCAGTTAATGTTTGAGCGCTAAGTGTTATTGTCTATGGATTAACTAATGAGCTCTCCGTCCCCTTACAACTGCTGAACAACCGAGATGTGTTATTCACCTGCTCCATGGTCCTTGTGAACGCATGGAGGGGAAAGGGTGCAGGAATGGTACCTGTGTGACTGAACTGTTCTTGATCTCTAACCATTAGAGGAGTGAAGTTTTGGAATAGCCTTCCAAGGGAAGCAGTGGGGGCAAAAGACCTATCTGGCTTTAAGATTAAACTCAATAAGTTTATGGAGGAGATGATATGATGGGATAACATGGTTTTGGTAATTAAATATTCATGGCAAATAGGCCCAATGGCCTGTGATGGGATATTAGATGGGGTGGGATCCAAGTTACCCAGGAAAGAATTTTCTGTAGTATCTGGCTGATGAATCTTGCCCATATGCTCAGGGTTTAGCTGATCGCCATATTTGGGGTCGGGAAGGCATTTTCCTCCAGGGCAGATTGAAAGAGGCCATGGAGGTTTTTCGCCTTCCTCTGTAGCATGGGACACGGGTCACTTGCTGGAGGAGTCTCTGCTCCTTGAAGTCTTTAAACTACGATTTGAGGACTTCAATAGCACAGATATAGGTGAGAGGTTTTTTGCAGGAGTGGGTGGGTGAGATTCGGTGGCCTGCGTTGTGCAGGAGGTCGGACTAGATGATCATAATGGTCCCTTCTGACCTAAATATCTATGAAAAAAATGGTTTGATTCGTGAAATTCGTGGATGGAGTAGTGTCTAGCTGTGCCAAGAGAAGCAGGCTCCAGGTCCAAATGGGAATCAGCAACATCAAGAGACTCCCAGGGGCACAATCAGACAGTTGATGAAGCATGAGGAGCGGGCAGCTCCTCATGAAGCAAATGAGAGCAAAGTCCATGCAAAGGAGAAGACAATGCTGCAGCACAGCAACCATGCTGTTATGTGTGGGTGACCTGCAGATAGAAATACAAGAGAAGCAATTGTTACCACATTGACATGCCTCATTCCCTATAGGCTGTCATAAGAATTAGAGGGGGGAAAGGCCATCTCCCTGTCAGTGCAGAATTGTTCACTTCTCCGGGTTACATTTTCTAGTGCTGTGTCCAGTCTAGTTTTTAATATGTCAAATAGTTTGGCTGCCACCACTGCCCTGGGGACCCTGTTCTGCAATTCAGTAGCCCTCGGCATTAGGAAGTAAGGGAGGCCACACTCAGGTTGATCAAGCTCTCTCTCTAACAGGCAATTGTTTATTCCGGGCTGGTGCTGGATATAAAAGACATATTCATGAGAAGGAGATATGAGGCATCTCAGACACAGGCTGGGTAGGGCCTTAGTTCAACAAAACATCTAAGTCTTAAGTGCTTTGCTGAATTGAAGCCTAGATGCCAAGCCTAGCATATCTGAAGGGAGCATCCTTGAACCATACTGGGGACTGCTCGCAGCCATCCCAAGTGGCTTTTCTCTGCCATTGGCCTTGCCTACATTAGGTCTTTGAGGAAAGCCTGTCATTGTTTCAGAACCACCAGTGCGGTTGTGGTGGTGGTCGCAATGATGGGAGTGTCAGTGTGAACCGAGCACTGGTGTTCACATTGCTGTGTTTTCTGTACCTGCTGGAAGTGAAATGAGGGAGCTTTCACAAAAGAGGTGAGTGTTGTAGATGCAGCTATGCAGGCCAGCCAAGTTGGGAGCCCTTAAAAGGCCATTCGACTCCTATAGCTGTGAGTCACACAGGCCAGTGCCACTGATTGGCTGAGAACATATGGATTTGTCCTTTTTTTTTTTTTTTTTTTGTTGGAAGGCAGTGTGAGCCACTGGGTAGGACACTAGATTAGGACTCAGGAGACTGGAGCTCTGTTCTTTGCTCTGCCACTAGCCTGCTAAGTGACTGTGGGCAAATTTGTGTCTCAGTTTCCCCATCTGTAAAATGGGGATAATGATCCCTTTCTCCCTTTGAGATCTATAGGTGAAAAGCATGGTATAAGAACCTGGTGGTATTATTATTAGACCCTCTTTTGGGTATTTCTAAGTTCATTTCTTTTAACGAGCAATCTTGTGAAATCTACAAAGGTCAAATAACGAATTAATATCTTGCTTCCATTAATAAGCAAACCAGCCAGGCTATTCAAATTATGCCTGCTTTACACTGTAATCTGCAGCATTCAGTGAAATTCATGACTGAAAAGTATCCAGCTTGGTTTCCAAAAATGTCGGCAAGCTCCCAAGACGAGGGCCCTACCAAATCCACGGTCCATTTTGGTCAATTTCATGGTCATAGGATTTTAAAAATCATAAATTTCATGATTACAGATATTTAAGCCTGAAATGCCACGGTGTTGTAACTGTAGGGGTTCTGATCCAAAATGTTTTTGGGGGAGGGTCTCAAGGTTACTGCGGAGAGGTCATGGTATTGCCACCCTTACTTCTGCTGGCAACAGCGCTGCCTTCAGACCTGGGCAGCTGGAGAGCAGCGGCTTCTGGCCAGGAGCCCAGCTCTGAAGGCAGAGTCGCTGCCAGCAGCAGTGCAGAAGTAAGGATGGCATGGGATGGTGTTGCCACCCTAACTTCTGCGCTGCTGCCTTCAGGGCTCGGCCCTCGGTTAGCGGCCGTCACGCTCCGGCCACCGAGCTCTGAAGGCAGCAGCGCAGAAGTAAGGGTGACAATACCGTGATCCCCCTAAAATAACCTTGCAACCCCCCCTGTAACCTCGTTTTGGGTCAAGACCCGCAGTTTGAGAAACACTGGTCTCCCCCATAAATCTGTATAGTATAGGGCAAAATTACACAAAAGACCAGATTTTATGGTTCATGACACGTTTTTCACGGCCGTGAATTTGGTAGGGCCCTACCCATGACTGGAAAGGATGCAAGAGATAATCTCTACCGTATGCTATTATGATATTATCAGCTTCTTTCCTGTAATAACGTCTGAAGGCGACCACTGTAGGGTGGGGGTGGGGAGTAGATATGCTTACAGTCAGTTGCAAATCTGTGAAGGATCAAGTGTGGGTGTTAAGTATAGCGTGTTAAAACCAACTCCCCCCCGCCCCCGCTACAGAATCATGTAAGTACCATAGAATGTTAACATGCACATTGACAGCACCTGGATTATCTTTAAAGCACTTCTTAGATTGTAATCTCTATGGGGGCAGGGACCCCTGTCGTTGTGAATATATACGGTGGTATGTACAGTGACTAGCACAAAGGGGCCTTGAGTCAGTTGGTGCCTCCAGGTGCTACGCGAGTGCACAGATGAGGATTGTGACTATGTGGTCGCTCTATTAAAGCTTTCAGTGTTTACTTTTGTCTTTCATTAGGTTCTTAGCATGGTAATCAACGCCGCTTACAAACCAGGGAGCGTTCTCCGAGAACTGCAGCTAGTAGAAGACCCACAGTGGAATTTTCAGGAGGAAACACTCAAGGCAAAGTCAGTATTTCCAAGTGTTACCTACTCATTCATTTACTGTCCATTTTGAATAAACAGAGCTGGTTGGAAAAACCAAAGGACATTTTCATGACATTTTTCATTTAGGGGTTTTTTCCCCAAAAAAATGTTTTGATTTTTTTTTTTTTTAATTTTTTGTACCAGTTCTATAGCAGTTTAAACATTGAAACAAAATGTTCTTGAATATTTCGTTTCACATTGGTTTGGGGGATTTTGGGGAGCAGGGAAGATTTTGATAAAAAAAAAAATTAATCAAAATTTCCAATTTTAATCCTTTTCAACCAGCTCTTTTGAGAAATACCTTGCAATGGGAAAACCAGAACGAAGTGTTGATTCAGCAAGTGCTGAGTTTTATGAAATGCTGTTTTGATGTAAACTTCATCTATTATTAAATGGTACTAATCCAATTTGTGGTCTCATAAAATAAAATAAATTTATTATTTTTAATCTCTAATTTAAGGGCCCTTTAGCAAAGAAAGCCATAACAAGAACCAGTGGTTGGAAGCTAAACCAGACAAATTCTGATAAGAAATTAGGCAGCATATATTTTTAACAGTATGTGTGATAAGCTATTGGAGCAAACTACAAAGGGAAGTAGTGCATTCTCCATGTCTTGAAGTTTTCAAATCAGGACTAGATGCCTTTCTGGAAGATGATGATTAGCCAAACATATGTTACTGCGCTCAGTAATAACTGGGTAAAATTCTAAGGCCTGTGTTGTACAAGAGGTCAGACTAGATGATGTAATGGCCTCTCTTGACCTTAAAGTCTATGCATTTCTGCCTGTTTTATATAATAGTAGACAGTTGTTTGTATTCATCTGTTTCTCCCCCATTAGTATTGAACACTATTGTTATATGTATTTAAATAGTTGGTGCTGAAATACAGTGCTATGGTTTGCTATTGTATTGAATGTTTGGCCATACAGATTCCACGGTTGTTAGCTATTTTCTACTCAGATGTGAGGTGTAGAATTTAGGACCTTTTACTCTAAAGTCGCTGAGCTTGTATCATTTGGCCCAAGGAAGAATCATGGTCAGAAAGGCAAAACTACTCAAAAGTCTTAGCTTTTTGTATTTCATTGTGAATTCAAGAAAGAAGTGGTTTTCTCACACAATTTTAATCTTTTATGGAGCAAAAATGAAACCTGTTTCAAATGAAGCTTGTGTTACATTGAAAATGCACAATATTTTTTGTATATTTACAACTGGAAAACATTCCCATCTCCCTGAAATTTTGCATCAGCTGGAATTTGGCAGATGCAAAATGTCAGAAAAAATACTTTTTTTTTTCAAAATTCGGTAAAAAGAAAGATATAAGCGGTTTGATTTTCATTGGTCCGTTGCTCCTGCAGTTCCTCCTGACATCAGTGGGCGATGCGAGTGCTCAGCACATCTGAAAACCAGGGTATGATTGTCCAGTTTTAGGGCCTGATCCTGTAAACATTTAAGCCTGTGAGAGACTTTGCTGCTGAATGGTCCCATTTGGAATCCAGTGGGATGACTCACTTGAGCAAAATTGCTCCCGTGTAGAAGTATGTGCATAATCAGATCCTTAAAACAGGAGTAGTAGGACTTATAGGCCCTTTGAAATTCAGCCTGTAGAGGGTGACACAATGAAACATTTGAGCTGGACTGACATTCCTTCCACAAGGTAGCAGTTGTGTCTTCTACACCCATCCATACACTAAGGGTACGGAATGCCATGATCCAGATCTCATAAAAACACTGTCAGATTAAAGCCCCAAGAACCTGCAAACTAGGGGTTAGTCTACACTACCGCCCAACCTCGGCGCATCTGCTGAAGACACGCTACGGTGACAGGAGAGCACTCTCCCGTCGGCATAATTACTCCACCTCAACGAGAGCTGGAAGCTATGTCAGCAGGAGATGCTTTAAGTCGACGTAACCTGCGTCGCTCAGGGGAGTGGCTTTTCCACACCCCTGAGCGATGTATGTTACAATGCGGTAGTGTAGACAAGCCCCAAGACTGGTTTGATTTTGGTTTTGTTCATTTTGAGTTTGCTTGGGCTTCTGCCTATATTTCTATTGCATCTGGCTGAACAGAATCAAAACCAGACTTGTGAAATCAAAGGCCGCAGATTTCTGAAGGCGACGCACGACATGTTGCATCAGATATGACAGCCCATGCCACTTCTGAATCCTAAAGAGCTGCTCTGAGCGAGAGTATGTGTGTTTAAACCAAGTTTCAAGAACGCTGGACCACAATGGCATCTTCGAGCAGACTGCTAATGATGACAGCTCTGCAGCCAGCTGGAATGTTCATGCTGTAGTGTGACATGTCCCGTCACCACCTTCCTTCTGATGTTAAGTGACAACTCCTTAGATCTTGATGGTGTTGCTATTTGTCTTGGGGGAGAGGGAAACGAAGGCTGCCTTCCCACCAGCCTGAAAGCTGGCCGCCAGGAATAAATTAGCTCCGCAGCCGGGCAACCTGTATTCAGTTTACTCTGCTGTCAGCAGCGACCATCGTCACGGAATGAATTACAAGAGCCTTGCAAAGAAGACAGAGAATCTGGAGGGTCCAAGAGGATGCATGCACACAGTGAGATCAGTCACGCCCCACCCCCCATCAGTATTCCCTGACCATGGTGTGACAAGCTAGAAATGTCATGCCCGATCATAGAATCATAGAATATCAGGGTTGGAAGGGACCTCAGGAGGTCATCTAGTCCAACCCCCTGCTCAAAGCAGGACCAATCCCCAATTTTTGCCCCAAATGGCCCCCTCAAGGATTGAACTCACAACCCTGGGTTTAGCAGGCCAATGCTCAAACCACTGAGCTATCCCTCCCCCAAATCGCCTAAGCCCTCCATGCTCAGAATCCCTACGGGGGTCAACGGGAGCTGCCGGTGCTCAGTCGCCCTGATCGTCAGGGGAAATATTTTCTGCTCTCGACAGGTTCTTATCTCCTGCACAGCACTGAAGTTAGAAGACAATGCTCTAAACCCCAAAGCGATTTAGTTCCTGTATAGGGTGCTGCAGCATCAGAAGTGGCTCAAAAGTCCAATTCTCTTGCGACTGTCCTTGCCACAAATAATGCAGGCGTAAACAGCAGGGCCAGGAGATGAAGCCGGGGCACGATTGGCATTTGAGGTCTGCTGCCCTTTGCTTCCTCTCTCTCAGTCACTTCTCTTCAGCCGCTTTGATTCCCAGGTGCAGCACAGCCCTTTAGGGCAGCCTGTTGCTAGCCCCATCTTCCAAGCTTGTGTCACTGTTGAAAGTTTTCAAGTTCCTCTTACAAACATCCTTGAGCCTGGGCCTGGGTCAGCCTGGTGGCTTTGGAGCATTGTAGTAGCTGGGTGAATGTCAGGAAGAACTTTTGAGTAGCCTGAGCAGAGAGGAAGGATGGTCTTGGGGCTGTGCCACTTGGCAGAAATGCAGATGGGCTGACGTCAATTCCTACCTGTGCTACAGACTTCCTTGGGTTACATTGGTCAAGTCATTTAGTCTCTCTGTATGTCAGTTCCCCATCTGTAAAATAGCGGTAACAATCCTTCATTGCTCCATCCCATCTACTTACATTGCCAACTCTTCAGGTCAGGGACTGTGTTTCACTATGTGCATAGTGGGTGGGTCCTGATCTCCATTGGGGCATCTAGATATGATGGTAAAACATAGTAATAATAAACATTTCATCTGACAGAATCTGTGGAATTGTCCTCTGAGGAATGTAGTAGAAGCCCCATAGCATGGTAGATTTAAAGCCAAAGTGGACAAAACATGAATAAATTTACAGTGGGCAACAACCCTGCCTTGGCAGGGGGGTACACTAGACAGATCAAGTAGATCATATCTGTCTCTAGGTTCCATGCATGTCGGAATCAATAAAATATTTCATTCTAACATTCCATCAAAATGGGTTTTTAGAAGAGCAATTCTTAAAATAATTTGCTTTTGTTTAAATAATAATATCATTTTATCATCATATACTAATTTTGGGCCCAATTGTGGAACACTAACCCTGGTGAATGTAGTAAGATGAGTCCCTGAAACATAAACTCTTGTATTAGAGGCCCAGTCTGAGGACTGAAGCCTGAACCAAAGTACTTCCAGGCATTGCTAAGCAAAGGCTGGGCTGTGAGCCAGAGGCAGGCCCCACTCACAGAAGTTGGCAAGAAGAGAGCTGCTAGAAGCAGGTGCATCCACACGTAAGTGCTAATGAGAGGAACTTGTGCCAAGATGGCATCAGAACACTCCCCAGAGATAACAAGGAACGGGCAGGTGCATCTTAAAGACAGGGTCAAAAGGACAACATGATGGATAGATTTGTTTGAACCAACATGTAACAGGAGAGAAGCAGCACCCTAATGAGTAACAAGGCTGCACCTCAATACATCAGGAGGGATGAGTAATCTGTTCTGCACCTGTATAAGAATAGGCCTGGAAGGGCACATCATCGTCCAGTCTAGGGGGCAGTGGAGTGTCCCGCCACTGACTTGAGCTGTGTCCGTTGCCGGGGGCACATGTTCGTAGTATGTCTGGTAGAGTCTATAGGGAACTATTACTGTGCTTCGTTTGACAATAAACCTGGCTGGGTGCCTTCGTACCTTACTAAAGTCAGTGGTCTTTGGGGGTTCTCTCGGGGTCTGCTGTGTCAGCTATCTGCGCAGAGTTGGGGTAGCACACAGAGGGAACACGCACGCAGCCGACTGTTATCATCATCGAACAAGAGCAGAGCACCACACCGGTAGCTACTGACAACAGTGAACACTTACTTATAGGAAAAATCCCATTGGTGCTCATGGAGTTACCAACTCAAATAAGTGTTCACCAATGTATGTACGGGTTCTGCAATCAGGGCTTTAATATTTCATGGGATTAGGTCAGCAATAATAATGTTATGATTAAAGATGCATGCAGTGTTGTTGTAGCCATGTTGGTTCCAGGACATTAGAGAGATAAAGTAGGTGAGTTAATAGCTTTTATTGGGTCAACTTCTGCTGGTGAAGGAGACAAGCTTTTGAGATTAAACAGAGTTCTTCTGGTCTGGGAAATGTACTCCAAGCATCACAGCTAAATACAAAGTGGAACAGATTGTTTAGCATAAGGAGTTAAAACACACGGTAAGATGCCATTCAAGGTGGACAGTAAATATCTCTGTACTTGTAGGACAAAGGAGGGTTAGTCGGTTATAGATTGTTGTAATGAGCCATAAATCTAGTGTCTCTGTTCAGTCCATGATTTTTAGTGTCTAGCAAAGTTATGAATTTAAGCTCCCAGGCTCGGCTCTTGAAAGTGTTGTGCAGGTTTCCTTTGAGGATGAGGACTGAGAGGTCAGACATAGAGTGATTTGTGAAAAATGTTCACTTCCGAGCGATAGGATGTCATTGTCTGTTACCATTTTTCTGCGTGAATTCATTCAGGAGCATCGCGATTGTCTCATTTCACCCATGTAATTACAGCTGCTTTTGGCTAAAATGTCTCATGCTGATTCTTAGCCCGACAGTGAATATTTTTCGGGGAAGTTTTTGATAACATTTCATTTGGCCATTTTTAAAATGATCCAGGGTGTGTAAAGTGCATATTGGGAAACGGCCTAGGTTGTTAGATAACTTTCAAATGATTAGAACCAGTTTCAAGCTACACCATCCACCTCTGTGAGGTCCCATGTGTGGGTCAGTAGCATTGTTTGGTCGCCTGAGGCTGCAGATAGATCAAATAGGACTGGCACAGAAGTGTAACCTCTCTCCATAACCATGATGAGGCCATGTCAGGAGTGCTCCCAGAGTGAATGCCAAGGCCCAGAGAGAATCCTGATTACGAGGAGTCTAAGATGTTGGTGGAAGATTAGATGCTGCTAGAGTAAGGTCATGGCCACATTTTCATTGATTTTGCCTACAAAGGGAGGCAGTAATTTGTGAGCTCATTGGCATCCAGGATTATTTATTTTTGGGAGAATTTGCTAGAAAAAAACCCACATGCTTCAAGGAGTCAGGATCTCGTATAGAAACATTGAAGGTTTATATCGGTAGCAGTCCCAGTCTGCGTTGGATTTCACCAGCCATGAAGGGCAGGGTCCAGTTTGTATTGAGTGGCTCAGATGTTCTTCAGATCCGCTCATGCTGTATTTGTGAGAGCTGCGGTTTGTCTTAGGGATGGTGGGGGTTAGCCTGGGGTGTTTGTGGTGGGTACTTTGTGTCTGCAAGACACTCCCTCGTATTCAGTTGATTTTTTTTCAGTGAGGTAAGCAGTGAGTTCCTTGCTGAGGAAGGGGGCTGGGTCCAAGAACTGTTGAAGGAAATTCAAGTTTGCTAGGCAGTTGACTATTCAAAATAGCCCCAATGTTCAGTGGGACTATTGGCTGAATTCTGAAACGGTTAAGTGCTTTGAGTATTGCTGAGCGCTCCTGCTGTTTGAAATATCTATTTAGCACAAAGCTTTTCATGTCTTGAAGGATGCCTTAGCTTGTTTTTTCTAGTAAATTCTCCTATATGGGTCATTACTGTAGGGATCTTTGAAAATTCTTTTTCCTTTGGCTTTAGATGTAAAACAAGTAATTAGAAAAGCAAGATTGTTCAACTGAGCTTAACGCTACAGTTGATACTGCTGAACTTTAAAGCCTTACAGTGATCCCAGGTTATTAGTGCAGGATGCTTATTACTTAAAAGTAGCTGGCAAAATGAGATTCTTATCATGATGGAAAATA
The DNA here is from genome assembly GCF_965152235.1 of Eretmochelys imbricata. Taxonomy (NCBI): domain Eukaryota; kingdom Metazoa; phylum Chordata; order Testudines; family Cheloniidae; genus Eretmochelys; species Eretmochelys imbricata. The sequence goes on from NC_135572.1 coordinate 349,415,996, forward strand.
TAATATCAATAACTGTAATATTTTTAATGGCACTAATGGAAAAATGGTTTTCTAACTGCAGCCAGTGTAGGTCTTTTCCTGAGGCTGTCAGAGGGTAGTTCAGATTACATTAATGACTTTAGTGTTAAAAGGTTTAAAGAGTGGTATGTATGGAAAATATTAATAAATCTTGTTTTACAGAGATACTGCCAAGACCAGAATCATGTTTAAAATTATATTCCATTTCTGTAGCCACTAAGAACAACTTGAGTCATTGAGACAGATTTAATTATAAAACTCACATTTGTATTTCCCCATCCATCCTGGGTCTTCATTCTTTGTATCTCACCTGGACAATGAAATGACTGGTCTGTTTTGTTTTTTTTTCCTTCTCGTTAGTTCCACCTTTTTGCTTTTGCAGGCCCTGTAGTACAATGCTGTCCTCTTTGGGATCATAGCACCACAGGGCATGATACCCATTTAAGGATGAGATTCTGCTGTTCTTACTCCTGTTAAGTGGTGCATGTGGGACTTTGAGCTCAAAGTGTTTAGTTTGTGAAAAAGAAGATGTGGAGCAGTGGTGTAGCAACAGAAAAAGAAGTGGTTAAAATAACCTAAACTCCCTATTTACCCAGTGAGAAGTGGATTAACTCAGTTTATCTGATGTTTACCCTTGACTACATTACTGATTAAGAGGTAACTTCATTTAAGGAATAGAAGTACCTTCACAAGGAGAAAATATCAGATGCTAAAGGGCTATTTAACCCAGTGGGGAAAGGTACAACAAGAATCAATGGCTGGAAGTTAAATCCAGATATATTCCAATTAGAAATAAGGTACAACTTTTTAACAGGGTTATTAACCATTGGAACAAAGTGCCAAGGGAAGTGGTAGATTCTCCATCACTTGATGTCTTCAAATCACGACTGGACTCCTTTCCAGAAAAGATTCTTTAGCTAAGCACAAGTTATTGCAGCCCAACACAGATGTAACTGGATGAAATTCTCTGGCCCAAGTTACACAGAAGATCAGACTAGATGATCTGATAGTCCCTTCTGGCCTTAAAGTCTATGCATCTATGAATTAAAGTTGGAAGAATTTGTCCCTTAGGAAGGACTGGTTTCTGTTGGTGTTATTTCCCATAGAATCATTTCTGTTCACATTAGGTTTTGTAGAACCTGTTTGAACCATGATTTCCTCTGCTCCCCCAGCAGTCATGCCATCTGTGCAATGGGACAGTAATGTCCTCTTACCTCTTGGGAGGGGAAAGGGAGCGTTTTTTCCATTTTGTACAGCATGCCTGTTGGAGTCTCTCGAGATGCATAAACAATCAGATCATTTGAAAACACATGGGAGTACTCATGAGTTAGGACCAGATTTTTAAAGGTATTTAGGCACTAACTCCCATTGAATTCAGAGGGAATTAGGTACCTAAAGTACAGTGACTGTAAAGCATTGTATCATTGCTAATTATACCCTAGCACCATTTACAGTCAGCATAGTAATGGGCAGTATCATTTGCACCTTGCTGACCCTTGATCACTTATTGTTATTTAAAAACAAAGTTCAGATAATATTTAGTTTTCCCCCTAAATTGCCATTGAATAAAGGCCTCTGATCATCACGGACACTGATAACTTGCAATGGTTCTGAGGCTCAGATCTTAAAGTACCTCCACATTTCCAGAACAGGATTGTGGTGGTTGGACTAAAGAAGAAAGTTATGCTTTAACAGGTACCCTCTGAGTTATGGCATAACTTTCAGTCTTAGAGTGATGGGTCATTTAAGGATGCTTCTCCTCACATCTGTCTGGTCATCTCTCCTTTATTCCACATCCCACTGTCCTTTCTTCACTCTGCTCCAAGTCTGCCTGGTAGCATCTGCCCTCCTGTTCAAGAGCTCCTGGCCCCAGTGCTGCTGTCACACATGCTGCCTGCGTCCCTTCTCCCATCCATCTTGGCTACAGTATCTTTGCTCTTCATCAGTTCCAGTCCAGTGAGCTCTTTTTACTTTTCTCTCCTCTGCACATATTTATAGGACCAAACCACTGCTCTACCATGCATTCGCTCAAGTGTCTTTCCTGCTGCCATTAGGCACACTGTGTAAGACGTGCTTTAAAAACCGGTATCTCACGGTTTACACTAGCTTTTACGCTGCTATTTAATAAATTATGTGGACAAGTGGTTTTTCAAAGTTCACCGCTCCAGTATATTACACAAGGTATGGAAGTCTACCTTCCTTCAGCCATTTATTGCACAAAAATGCTCTATATAAAACACCATAACAAAAGATTTAAGAGCACATGATTTAGGGCTAACCTCTACCTTATGAATCTGAGCTCCGAATATTTCCCTAGGAATTCCAGGCACTTAGGCCTCTCCAAAGCCCAAAGAAATGAATGGAAAGGCTCCCATGCACTTCAGTGGGCTTTGGAAGAAGCACAGAGAAGAAAGGCAGAATACTGGAGGCAGAGTCCACTGCAAAGATCTGAGAGCTGAATTTTTCTTCTAACATTTACTCTTCTCCACTCATGGCAAAATACTTAGGCCCAGATTCTCAAAGGTATTTAGGCACCCAGCTCCCATGATTCCAATGGGAGCAAGGTGCCTAAATATCTTCGAGGATCTGGATCTTTGGGGGCCTGATCCTAACGCTCGTGAAGTCATTGGAAAGGTTCCTGTTGACTTCAGTGGGTTTTGGGACAGGCCCCTCAGGTACTGAACGAGCCGTTTAAATTATGGCACAATGAAGAACACCAGAAAATAAACAAAGTCAAACCCATCACAGTAAAAAGCCACATGATGTGGTATTACTAAACGGGGGACCTACCACCCAGACAAACAGTGATTCAGAGTGAAAACCTCTTGGAAGATGGAGCTTCAGGATGAAAGCAGAAATGGATGGTCTCAGACAGAGGTCCAGCAGGAGCAATCTCTGCACCCTGCGGCTACCACTGTAGAATCTTGTTCAGTGCTGGCCCCCCTAAAAGACAGGTGACCCCAGAGAGCACCTACCCACGCAGAGGAGGCTTGTGAAGCAGGTCTCAGCTAGGCCCATGAATTGACATTTCTTCAGAAAGCCGCCCAGTGCTTGCAACTGTACCACCATAAGTCCGTACTGCTCACGGCTCTTTACCGCCTGTCAGCATGCCAGGCAGAGATGGTAATCCTGGGCCCATGGGTCTGCAGACTGTGAGTGTGCAGAACCATAGAATAAAACGCAATGCAATATAGCATCCCCATTGACAGCTCCCACAGTTGTGACCTTGCTGTCATCTTGTACTCTCTTCTCTCACCTTCTCCCCAAACAGCCAGTCTTCCGATGCCCTAAACCCACAGCTCCAAACTTTGTCCACCCTGTGGTCTCTCTGACCTTGAGTACTGTAACCTTCCCCGCCAGCTTTACTGCATCCTGCCTTTCCTCATTTTAGTGTATCTGAAATACAATTGTTACAACCAGGATGTCTTAATTCTGCTCTTCAGTACATTGGTCGTCCCCCCGCCCCAAAGTCAGTGAGAGGATCATCTACGTTATAGAGGGCAGAACTGGGTTTATAGCATCCACTGTTCTTACTTCATTAGTTATGTGTGATCTTGCAATATTCTTTCCTAGATACAGAGGGAAAACGTACAGGGCAACAGTCAAGATTGTGCGAACGTCTGATCAAGTGGCAGATTTCTGCAGAAGAGTCTGTGCAAAACTGGAGTGCTGTCCAAATTTGTTTAGCCCTGTGCTGGTCGCCGAAGTCTGCCCTGAGAACTGCTCCATTCATACCAAAACGAAGTACAGTGAGTATCAGCCAAACTATTGCTCTGTTGCTAGAAAGGAATCAGAGCCGTGGGAGGATGTTCATGATATAGTCATAAAAATAAATGTCATTTGATACCTACCTTTCTTTCTTTCTTACCTGTAGCATAAGATATTGCAAATAGTAACACCAATGCAGCAAAATGCAGCATGTCCTTTGGGCTGAGCTCACCGATTGGTTCTCAGCACCCTAGGCCTGCACTCTCTAGCACAAGGAACTGAGCACTCACCAGGTCACCCTGCAACCAAGCCAGACAGACCCACAGTGGGATATGTGCATGGAAGGTCACAAACCCAGTCCTCCATAGTCTCCCTCCAACTTCACGCCCCAAGGATCTTTGCTTGGCCTGCCGTTGTGTTTGCTTTTTCCCATGGACTCTTTGTGTCCTCTCTGTCTACAAAAGGTTGCCAGATGGAGTATCTAATATTTTCCAACTCGGCCCGCCTGTTACATTAAGGCTACGTCTAAACAACACACCACTTTCAGCAGTGTGCAGCTACAGGCTGCAGTGAAAAGCAGGCTGCATCCACCCTGCAGTGTGTAGCTACCCGTGTCAGTGAAAGGCTCTGCTGGAGAAGCTGCCTTTCCCTGTGGAAGAGCAGGGCTCCAGCAGCCGGCAGCTGCTAGCTTTTCCCTGTTGCTGGAATCTTTTCCTGAGCCGGAGAAGGGCTTCAGCCTCAGCAGTAGGGTGGCCACTCGCGCCATTCCCAGAATACCAGGCGTTCCAGGAAAGGCGTGGGCCTGCCCCCTGCTCTCCCCGCCTGTGTGGCCCTGTCCCCACCAGCATGACCTCACGTTAGGTCATACCACCTGGGGGTGCCATTTTGAAGAGCGTGCTGCTGGCATGATCTCACACACCTGGTGCAGGTCCAGGCACATACCCACACCCTGCAGCTGTGTCTTTACTGCCTCCTCATCTGCACTGCTATTTATTCCTGTGCTGTCCATGGATGTGCACCCCGCACGGTCAGAAAAACCCTGCGGTACGCATCCTTGGAAGATGAGTTTGGTTGGTTACTGCACTATTTGCCGTTCTTTGTTCTTTTAACCTCTGCAGTATCAGGTGTTTACTTTCGCGACTATGCACCAACATCCAGTTGGTGGTGATCTTGTGTAGGCTGTATTTTGCCTAACTTTTAAAGGAGCTAACTTCTTTGGACCACATGATTTACTGCTAATAAGTCAAATTCTGATCTGTTGCACCACTATAAAGCTGGAGCGTGTCTGCCAAAATCTATGGCGTGGCCCTGGATTTACATCTGGGGAGCAGAGGCTCCAATTGAGCACTCAAGTGCATCCTTATTCAGGAAGGCTCTCGCTTAAAGTTAAGCACATGCTCATGCCTCCCTGAAGTCAACTTTGCTGAATAGCAGTGGACTGCTGAATCAGGTCCTGAAGGTAGAACTGGGTTACAGTCTCCTCTCACGCGAATTTTACACCAGTATAATTTTACTGATTTCAAATGAGTCACTCCTGACTAACAGCACAGTGAAAGGAGAATCGGGCCCTATGTGTCTAAAAACAGCTAATATGCAGTTTGGGACTAGTCACCGTTACATAGAGAAATATTTATTATTTTAGGACCTGAGCCAAAGCCCACTGAAATCAACAGAAGTCAGATATTTGCTGCATTGACTCAAGAAATACTTTGGCCATGATATTCAGAAGAGCTGAATGCTGGAAGCTCCCATTGAAGCAGATGGCAGCTGCAGACTCTCTGCACCGTTGAAAGTTAGGCTTGTAATTTTCATGCTGTGAACTTCAGGATCTGACCCAACTGGAGCCTCAGCTACCCAGATGTAAATCCAGGGCAACACCATAGATTTTGGCAGATACATTCCAGATTTATAGTGGTGCAACAGATCAGAATTCTTATTCAGTTCTTACTCGGGCAAAATTCTCAGCATGTACAGCAAAAGTTTTGCCTAAGTATTAAGTAAGGACTTCAGGATTTAACCTATAGTGAATAAATATGTATGAATGGATGTCTAAATTCTAATAGTTTTACCCATTTTGTGACAATAGGCCAAGACAGCATCAGGTATTTCATTCTTCCTTGGGACATTGTCTGACAAGATTTCTTTAGAGTTCCCTATGAAAGCTGCTTTGAAGTAGTGGTGTATTACATTGGATCGATAGCATAAAGCAAGCAAAAGCTAGATTTTCTGTATGGTTATGTTTTTACTGTATGTTTTGCTCCAGCCTATTATTATGGGAAGAGGAAAAAAATCATTAAGCCTCCAATTGGGGAAAATAACAACATGAAAAGTGGACACATCAAGCCAGCAAGACGCAGAAAGAGGCGGAAATCCATTTTTGTACAGAAGAAAAGGAGGTCGTCTGCTGTCGATTTTAACGCTGTGGGATCTGCAGAGGTACACGTTGGATTGTGCTCATTCGCCTTGCTGTAGAACGGGTCTCCACACATGACACTGCTTTTTAGAAATATAAATTTTCAACAAGCACCCTAGGGCTGCCCTTCGCCTTTGGGAGGAGCTCCCCGTACATATCCTGAAAGCCACCTCACTGTGCTCCTTCAAATCTCTCCTTGAATCTCTGCTTTGCTGTGATGCCTACAAAAGTTTTACCGTAGTTAAGCAGCTGACATGCTCATTGTCTCATTGTTCTTGTGCTCTTGAGCTCGATGATCTGTCTGTCTGTTTGTATCCATCCATTGTCTCTTGTCTTCTACTTAGATAGTAAGCTTTTGGGAGCAATGGCTGTCTTTTTGTTTGCATTTGTACAGCACCTAGCACCTACAGTGGGGTCCTGGTCAGTGACTAGCGCTCTGAGACAGTACTGCAATACAAATGCTAGATGCGGAAAGGACATTTTATATGTCACACTTGAGTCTGCATGGGTATCAATACTCTATTAATTACTTATTGCTTAATATTTTAAGTTCACAGCATGTAAAATTGTTCTAGGTGCTTTACAGAGAAGTGAAAGGCAAGACCATCCCAATGACTCTACATGCTATGGCCTCAATCCTACAAAGATATAGGCCTTGTCTACACACTCGCGTGAACTGGTGCAGTTAAACTGGTCCCATGTGGACACTTATTTCTGTTTAAAAGTGACTTATTTTGGTTTAGCTTAAACCCATGTGTAATCAACTTCACCTAAACCCAGATAAACTACTCTTGAACAGAAATAAGTGTCCACCCAGGCTTTGCAACCGATTTAACTAAGCTTGTTTGAAATAACACCTGAAGTTAAACCAGTGCAACAACACGTGTCGGCAAGCCCTTATCCACACACTTAACTTTTCACACATGAGTAGACCATGTGAATCCAATGGTATTACTCATGGGTAAAGTTAAGCACCTGTTAAGGCCTGGTCTAAACTTAAAAGCTTTGCTGACATAGCTATGTTGGTTAGGAGTGTGAAAAAAATCCCGCTTCTAACCGGCATAGCTTTGCTGGCAAAACCCCTAGTGTAGACATAGTTATACTGGCAAAAAGAGGCATTTTGCTTATTTCATTCAGGTAACTGTTACAGGTTACAGTAGAACCCGTGAGTTACGAACACTTCAGGAATGGAGGTTGTTCGTAACTCTGAAATGTTCGTAACTCTGAACAAAACGTTAGGGTTGTTCTTTCAAAAGTTTACAACTGAACATTGACTTAAAACAGCTTTGAAACTTTACTATGCAGAAGAAAAATGCTGCTTTCAACCATCTGAATTTAAATGAAACAAGCACAGATACAGTTTCCTTACCTTGTCAAATCTTTGTTTATATTTTCCCTTTATTTTTTTTAGTAGTACTGTACTGTATTTGCTTTTTATTTTTTTTCTCTCTGCTGCCTGATTGCACACTTCCAGTTCCAAATGAGGTGTGTGGTTGACCAGTCAGTTTGTAACTCTGAGGTTCATAAATCTGAGGTTCTACTGGATATCTACAAAAGCACTCTTTTGCCATCTAAGCTGCCTCTCCACTAGGAGGGTTTGCCAGTATAGTTATAGCTGAAAACCCTTTGAATGTAGACAAGGAGCAAGTGTTTGTGGGACTTGGGCCCAAATCATACATACATCAAAATCAGGTGTGGACTAAAGTCAATGGGAGCCTTTACACTATCTCCAATGACCTTTGGATCAGACTCTAAGCAAATGAGATAAATGGAAGTGGCGCGGCTTGGTGATGTTTAGGGTTTGTCTACACAGCGAAAGCTGCACACAGACTAACCTGCCCGAGCTAGTTTAAATCCAGCTAGCATGGGTAACAACAGTAATGAAGACAGCAAAGTGTGGGCTTCAGAGCGCGCTAGTGAGCCAAGTATATACTCAGGCTCCATGCCAGGGTTATACGACATGCTCTGAAACCCACGCTGCTCTGTCTTCGCCGATATTGTTCCCGTGACTGCTGGATTCAGTCTAGGTCAGGTAGGCTATGCCATGCACAGGTTTTGCTGTGTAAATCTACCCTTGGAGTGGTAAGATTTGTGTGCCCCTGAATGGTGCAGTTAATAGTCATTATTAACTCACTTCACTTATGCAATATGATTTCTTGTAACAGACAAAACCATAAATTGTAAGACAAGACAAACCGGGCTGCCTTAATATCCACTCAAGCCCTTCCAAATTAATGGGCTTGAATGTTTGAAAATGATGACAGGATTACAGTATAGTCATCCTTGGCCAAATTCTGATTTCTCATTAAGAAAACCCAAACGTGGGCAAAACGATGCACTGACGCTTACTGAAGCTCAAATTCTGAGCAGCGTTTCATCTGTTGTGTGCATTTACATATATATGTTCAGTGTCCAGCATTTTCTGTTTATGAGGGGCATTGTAGAGTTACAAATTTGGAAATACTGTGCTTATTAGAGCTGATGAGGACCTGGATTTTCAGCTTTGCAGGAAATTCAGCAACTGTTAATTTTTTTCCATCCAAAACGGAATGAAAATCAGAAAATTTCAATTTCCCACTAAATGAAATTCTGAAAAAACTCTGTCAGGTCGATCCAAATGTTTCCTTTAGATAAAATCAAAACATTTCCAATTTTTTCACTTTTTTAAACTTTTAAACATTTTGTTTACATAAAAACAATTAATACCCTATTTGGAAAATCTAAATATTCCATTCTGAAAATATGAAAGGGGGACATTTTAACGTCATCAGAATGCTTTGTTTCGATTTTTGTTGCCTAAACAAAATATCATCAAAATTGACACATTTTTCTAAATGTTTCCATTTCAGTGAAAATGGTATTTTCCAGTAAAAAACTTGAAACGAAACATTTTTGACTAGTTTTTAATGCTTCTTTTTAACAGTCAGGGTAATTAACCATTGGAGTAGATTATCAAGGGATGTAGTACATTTTTCCATCAATGTGAGGTCTTCAAAAGAAGAATTCTTTGAAATCTCATTTGCTTTTCTTGGACAATGAAGAAAAGACTGGTCAGTTTCATTTTTTTCCTAGTCAGTTTCACTTCCCAGGTCTCATGCCTTAGCACAAGATTGCAATGTTAGAGTTGCAAGCACTGCAGAGGAACATTCACACTGAAACGAAAACCTGTTTTCATTGACATTTACACAAAAAAATAGGACTACAAATTCATTTTAATACTAGGTTTTGAAATCAAATCTAAATTTGGGGGCCTAAATGGTATGACACTGTGGCATATATAGGGGTATAATTCAGCTGAAGTCAGTGGTGTGACTCTGGATTGACACTAGTTTCAATGAGAGTAGGATGTGACCTCATGTTAAACCCTATGTCATAATGTTTCCGTGACAATCTCCCTCTAGGAAAGCGAAGAGGAGGAGCCAGACGCTATGGAAGATGAGACAGGGAGCGAAGAAACCAGCTCAGAGCTACGTGATGACCAGACTGACACCTCCTCTGCTGAGGTACCTTCAGCCCGACCAAGAAGAGCAGTGACATTACGAAGCAGCACGGAGTCAGACAGGCCCCCTCCCATCGAGAGAGCTAGAAGGGGCCGCAAAACGCCGTCTCTCTCATGTGCTGAAGGAGAGAAGTGCACTCAAGTCAAGGAAGTGAGTATATTGGTGGACTACTTAGCTTCCAGTTCATGGCAATATTTTTTCCTTTGATGTAACCTTCTGTATAAGGTGTTACCCATCTGCAGAGACCACCACATGCTCTACAGATGAGTCATTCTGGGCACTGACATTTTCTTTACAAGTGTTCTGGTGCTTGCAGGAAATAAAGCAAGAAGAGGAAGAGAAGCTCATCCTCGACAGCAATCCATTGGAGTGGACAGTGACTGACGTTGTGAGGTTTATTAAATTGACAGACTGCGCTCCCCTAGCCAAAATATTTCAGGAACAGGTATGCTGCCTCATCTTACCTCTCTCTGGGTGCAGACACTGTAGCAATGGTGTTTATTCACAGCACAGGAAAGTGTAACTGAGCCTTTACGAAAAGGGTGAAGAATAGATCTTTCTTGTTCATTAAGGGTGAAATTCACCCGTGTCAGAGCCAGTATGAGGCCCATGCATCACCTGCACCCTTAAAATCGAGCTTAGGTGGCACTTAAATGGTACGCAGGAGATCTGATGCCACAAGTGTGACTGTCACCCTATCTAATTAGATGAAGCACTGGACCAGGACGCAGAAGACCCAGATTCTGAATCAGTGGATGGCTTCAGGCTAGGTCGAAATTGTCTGACTGAAATTCGGCACCAAAATCCACAGGCAGGCTCCTAAAAACGTATCCTGATTTTAGGATGTTCTGAACGCTTCCAATTAAAGGCAATTAAATCTGCGGGAGGTCAGTACTTCTGTCATCAGGCTAATAGTGTCTTTCGATGGGCCCTAGATAGATAGAACTAGTCACTCCTCCGCTAATGAATAACATCCACCGCTATCAAATTCATGCTAAAGGGGGGATCTCTAGTAAATAATACCTCAAGACATGCTCTAGGAATTATTTTGGGGAAGTTCTCTGCAGGTCTTTGGGGGGGAGGGATAGCTCAGTGGTTTGAGCATTGGCCTGCTAAACCCAGGGTTGTGAGTTCAATCCTTGAGGGGGCCATTTAGGGATCTGGGGCAAAAATTGGGGATTGGTCCTGCTTCAAGCAGGGGGTTGGACTAGATGACCTCCTGAGGTCCCTTCCAACCCTAACCTTCTATGAATCTATGAATCTAGGTCAGACTAGGTGATCACAATGGTCCCTTCTGCTCTATGAATCTATGAAATCAGATATTAACCAGAATGGAATGTTGCCAAGACACCAAAGCTAACCCCCCTCCTCTTGCCTAAAGTGCTATGGGATCAATCTTCATCTAACGGCACGTGAGCAAGGCTTTGGCTCTACCTATCTGCAAGACAGCACCTGGGGGCCCCTAGCAATATGCCTGTTCATTAAGTTGAAATATAAAAAAAACCAGAGAAGGTGTTTGTGATGAGAAGAGTACTTACCACGTACATGTATCATCTGTGTTTAGGCGTCTAGAGGATGATAAATAATCTAATTGTGGACAGAATTAGTTTATGCTCTTTCTGACCCTCACTGTGTTGTCTACATTGTGAATTTCTTTGACTGCAGTTTGACTCCTCTGTTTTTCCCCTCTGATCATATATTCAGATTCTGCTTGTTGGCTTTTAAATCTGGTGGGTTTTTGATTTTCTTAAAGACTTGAACTCTTAATTAACCAGCGGAACCAAGGAGCAAACCAGGAGAGAATGGTTATAAAATCTCTTTCATCTGGGGCACTGAGCAACTAAGGGAACCAGTGAAGAACTATAGGAATCTTCCACTTGCCATTCAAAGCCAAACCCCATTGGTTGTGTCTGAAAATGATTGCCATCTGATGGCTGTTCAGTGGCCTATGTCAAATGAGTTATTTTATTATTAGTTATTATTATATAATATCATAGAGCCTTGGAGCCCTACTCATGAACCAGAAGCGGATATGCTCGGAGCTTTACAAACACAGAACAAAAAAACAGTCCCTGCCCCAAGGAGTTTACAATCTAAGTATAAGACTAAACACAACAGGTGGATAAGACAGACCAATGGGGGAATGAGACCGTAGTGATCAGCAATGATAAACAGTAGTATCAGTGCACCAGTGGCCTAAATTGGTTCCCAGTGGCCAGATCAGAATGAGCACTTTTGTTAGTACCAGGGGAAGCCAAAGACTGAACGGGGCATGCTTTGAACTGCTCTCTACTCCACAGAGATTTTCCTTCCAGGTCAGGGGCCAACGCAGCACAGAGAGGAAGTATGGCTTTGTGGTTAAGGAATAGGACTCAAAAATGCTGCAGTCAGTTCCCTGCTCTGCCTCACGTGTCCTGTCTGACATAAGGCCTCTCTCTGTGGCCTACTTCCCCACCTGTACAATGCAGAGAGTACTTCCTCTTTCTCATCCATGTCTATTTCGAGTGTAAGCTGTATGGGGCAGGAACTGTCTCTACAGCACCTAGCTCAGTGGGGCTCTGTTCTCAGTTGGAACCTCTAGGTGTAAGACAAATCATACACACTAATATACTGCTGCTGTGTGGCTAGATGCCTTCCTCCCCTAGGATGTCAGTCCCGCTTTGACCAGCCCTAAAGCAAAACCTACTGTTCCACGTTTTCAGGTGCTGTGGAGTAGTCTACAAACAGCAACTTCTCGTTGTCTCTTCTTTCCCTAGGACATTGATGGCCAAGCACTTCTGCTACTGACACTCCCAACTGTGCAAGAATGCATGGAGCTGAAACTTGGCCCAGCCATCAAGTTGTGTCACCAGATCGAGCGAGTAAAAGTTGCTTTCTATGCACAATACGCCAACTGACTCTACTTAGCTCCTTGCATTTCCTTCTCCTCTCTCTCTTTTTATTTTTAATGTTACAACTCACTTGGGTTTTTCCTCAAAACACGTGGAATTGGAAGCTCTGAGCCACCTGCTGTAAAAAAACAAAAACAAACAAAAAATCCAAGTGGAATGAATATTTCCGTATTTGTAAAGCACATTGAAGTGTTGCGGCCGTCTCTTTTTGTGAATCTCTCCAAGGGTGTTATATTGTGGGGGAGCAAGGCCATAATATAGCAGAAGGTTTTATCTTTTTTTAAAAAAAAGAACAAACTTTCCTACAAACGGCAAACACATTCCATAGGGAAAATGTTCACGCATTTGTAGCTGATTGTGGTGTCTTGAGGTCAGTTGCTGGACATAAACGATCCCTTCGGTGATTCCAGCACACTTCTTTCATATTGAAATGTGAGTGATCGTTGTTCAAGTGACCCATGGCTTCCTGCAACTTTGATCTTGATGATCGATGTGTTTTTTTTTCTTTTCAGTCTTACAAAGAAAGAGATATAACAGTGATGCAAAAAGGAACACATTATCAAGTGATTTTTAAACGGGAAATCCAAACCATGCTCTCTGTTGTATCAGTCACAAATACAATGATCTAAAAGGTGTGCATCAAAGCATAGTACCCAGGAACTCTTCCCAAGCCCAATATAGCTATGTACAGTAAGCTGATTGTCTCTGTCTCCGTGGTTGGATCTGTACAGTAGTTCCTTCATTCTTGCCATGGAGCATGCATGAAGTATTTTATATTAAAGCCCATGAAGTTATAGTCACTTAATATTCAAGGTCTGACTTTGAACCCCCAGAAAACAAGAACATTCCAATTTAAGGATGAGGTTTTGGAGCAAATGCTGATTTCATCTTCACCTGCGTAAATCTATTGAAGTCAGCTGAGTCACCTGGATTTATGCTGGGGTAAGTGAGATCAGAATTGTGGCCCAAAACCTCAGCAAGGAGGGATGTTGATTTACACCAGCTGAGGATCTGGCCCAACCCATCCTTTTGTGCTTATGTCCATCAAGGTCCAGACTCACCAGTGTGCACCAGCTGTTCTTTGCCACTCTGGCCAGTTCAACTGGATGCGGGACTCCTGTGTGTCACTGGAGCTGTGCAAAATAGCTGGAGTCTACCAGAGAACCTGACCCAGCGCATCTTTGTGGCGAGGATAAAGAGTTGTGTGAAGCACCTAGGGTTTGTGTCATCGGGGTTCGTGTGACCTTTTTTCCATTTCTCATGTACTCCTGTCTCCCGTTGGGCCTGTTGTGAATCAGGATAACTCCACTGAGGTTGATACCTTTATAAAACTGCCAAAAGCAGGATCAGAATCAGGACCCAGGTTGGGGGGGGGGAGTTTTCTTTGAGTTTAAGGTTCGAATGAATCTCCCCCAAAAGGTAAAATTCAGCCCAAACCATCACGTTTATCCTGGCTTCCAGGGAAACTACAGACTTTTACATGGTTTCCTCTGAAGCCACAAACAAGCCATTGTCCTCAAGGCTCAGGGAGCTCTGCCCGAATCTTGGGTTTGTTATGAAAATTTTGCACAGCGCTGTTGGGATATTGTGATGTCAAATCACATTCCGGTAGAGACAGAAATGTAATCTTTGTCTTCATTCTGAATGCCAGAGTTTTTGTCCTCTTGACCCAGATCTTGAACGTTATCACTTCAACATAGATTTTTGGTGTCAATTCTTTTTGGATTTTACTTTAAAACTCTGGTTTACACTGTCTCATTGCAGCTGACATGGATCTGATTATCCTGAAGACTAGGTCCGCTCAGAGAAGCCCACTTATCATTAACTGCCACTGGGTTCTACCACACAAATTCCTTCTTGAGGACTCCTTAAATTCTATGGATTTTTGGTGCAGTGTAATGACTCTGAAACATCCATTACACATTATATCAAAATCTGCTTAGGAGCATGTTTTATGCAAGAACTATTGACTCAATATAGATTCTATATAGATGGCCCTATAGATTCTCAAGGAGTCTTCCTAGTTTGCCTTTTGGTGCCATTGTTTCTGCTCTCAATTAATTTCATTTTTCTGGAATTTGGATACAAAGAAATGGCTGCACATGGGGCTGGATCCTGCCAGACTCCTATTGATTTTGATAGACGTTTCATACACGGGGGACTGGCAGAATCAGGCTCAGCTGCTTTGTCCTGCAGCTCCTAGTATTAAAGTTTAAATTATCTTTATTTAAAGGAAGAGGAGAAAGTGGCTGTTCCTGTTCTGAGGCTTTTTGTTTGATCAATAAATGAATTAACCCTTAATTTGTCCTACAAGCCATTAGAGACAGGTTTTATAATGGAAATTCTACTGGACATAGAGCAGTGCCCCATGTCACTCTAATCATTTTGATAATTGCTTTTGATCCCTTTATAACACTCTCTTTTTTTTTTTTTTAATATCCACCATCTCTTTTAAAATTTCCTATGATTAAACTCATATAAAGAAAGGGCCCGGATTATATTCTGTGCTAGTTTGCATAGGGGACAACCAAAAGGGGCACCAGGAAGCCTATTACAGCTTCCGGTTCAGCTGAGACCATTCCCTACCCTGGCATAGGTTAGAGCACCCTCAGGGCTGCTCTAACCTGTCAGCCAGCAGTAATCCCAAGAGACTGTATCCTAGCGAAGGAAAGCCAGAGTGTGGGGTATGTAGCACAGGAGCTCAGCATCCCTGAGCTGCCCTAGCTAATTGCTGCCTGATACTGGTGAATTTTCTGCCCCTTTGCCTCATTCTGAAGCTCACCAGAGGAGTTTAATGCATCTGAGCTCCTTGTTACCTACTGCAAGAACTTAGGATCGTTCACAGTGCTGATAGAGTGAAAGTCATCTAACTGTAGCTATTTCTGGGGCAGTGAAATTCTCCTGTAAGAATGAATCAGGGTGTGGATGGCTGCATACTTTGCACACAGGATAACGTCCAGTCTTGAAATCCTTCGCTGTGTCCAGACATGGGGTGGCAGCATAGGTACCGACTCCATGGATGCTCCAGGGCTCAAGCACCCACCGAAAAAAAAATAGCAGGTGCTCAGCACCCATAGGACTGGACTAATCTTTTGTGGGCCCCAGCACCGGGACCATAGCCCTGACCCCTGCTCCATCCATGCTCTGCCCCGAGGCCCCACCCCCACTCAGCATCTTCTCCCCAAGGCCCTGCCCACTGCTCTGCCCCACGGCCTCTCCCCTGCTCAGCCTCTTCCCCCTCAAGGCCCCGGCCCTGCTCGGCCTCTTCCCCCCCCACCCCACCCCCGAGGCCTGCATGTGGGGAGGGGCCGAGAGGAGCACCCACCGGCAAAAATAACAGTCAGCACGTGTGGGAGGCGGTACTTTGGCTACTGACATACAGTCTCATGAAAGTTACAAGGGGAGCTTTTACTGGTGGTTGTTTCTTTATGGTAATAATCAGTGAGATTTAAATCACATCTATCAAAAAAGCAGAGTTTAATTTTAGCCCACATAAGCTGTATATTTCTACTCCCCACCTTCAGCGTTTTTTTTTCTTAACCGTCTGCATTTATTTTCTCGCTTCCTTTTGGAGACAGCTGATAGTTGTGGCCACCAGTCCTTAGTTATTCCGAAATTACCTTGACTTGGCCTATGTGGCAAGTGTGTTATTATACTGACACCTAGAATAGTGAGTGGGAAGGTATCAAACAGATGTACTTAGTCTGTTGTTATAATTGCCTTTGCAGAGATGGGGAGCTGAATTTCCTAGCTAATTTTTTATGTAAAAGAAAACCCATTCTGAACACAGTTTAATTGTACAAGGTGCTTGGATTGTCACAAAGATTCGAGGAGACATCAGAATTGAGGGATGACTCTTTCCAGCACGTAATTCAAGTTCCAGAAAATGAACAAGGTTTTAGAATAGTGTGTTGCTAAGGTCATATTTGGAAAGAAGATTGCTCTAGAGTGAAATGTGGATAAAGTTGCTAGGTCAAATACTAATAAACAGACACATTTTCACCTAATATGTATTGGGACAAATTCAGAATGGGTGTAATCGGGTGCAGACTTTCTTGATGAAGCTGCATCTTGTTATCCCAGTTCTGAATTTGGCTCTTAGACTGGGGATTGAGGTTTACAATGGCATATTTTATCTCTGTAGATTGAAGGGCTAAAGGGCCTGAACATGGTTACCCTGGTCAAAGGCTGGGAACATTATTGTCCACTGGCAGGTCATTCCTTAAGGCCAAGCAGCAGTACTGTGGTTCCATTGCCAAGTTCACTGAGAAGGACGTACGTTAAACCTCACTGTGCTAGCCCAGCCCACTGGGCCTGAGAGCAGCTATGCTCCAAGAAGGAAGCGTGCAGTGGTCCTGCCACTGACCTCCCTTGGGTCTTACCACCAAGGATAGTCAACTCTAAATGACAGTCAAGGCTCTGCAGAAGCCCCACTGGCAGAGGGAGAAAGTGCTGAATCGGTGCATCCAAGCCAGCACGTTCCACTTTGGAATCCGTGCTTGGCCCATTCTGAGCCCCCTATAGCAGGGAAGATGGCAGCAGCTTTGCACTGTATTCCAGTGTCCCCTTGGCATAGACCAGGTCCTGGCCTATAGGCCGCAAAGCTCTACTCGCTGGCGTCTTATTAAGCCATGTAAAATGTGATGCAAAAGTAATATCCTTGGTCCCATGCTAATAAGCCCCTCTCCTCACTGATGTCTTGGATCACCCCTTAGAGCCTGAAGGAGAAATATAGTCATCCTTAGAACCCAAGGGGAGTGGGGGAGGAGAGTCTCAACTCCTGTTTCTCTCCCTGCCAATATCCCTGCTCCTTGACTCCTACTCCAGGTCCAGAACATGGTTCCTCCCACCTCTCTACAAGAAGTGTTAGAAGATTCCCCCGATGCTCCCAGCAGGTAGAGAGCTCCCTCCCCCCACCTGACACTGCTAGGCTGCTCCCAAGTTCTGTGCCAAGAAGCCATTGCCCCTGGCCCCTGTCGCCTCTGCGAGCCATTTGACAGAGCCATGACAACCTCCGGGCACTGGTGTTTGGTTTTAAAGAAAGACTTCCTCTGACACTTGGCCTCCAGGTGCTGACGTTCCACCCCTTCCCAGCTCTGCCTCGGTGGACGCAGGCTGGAGCCCTAGAACCCAATCCTGGGGACACTGAGGGCAGGTCTACACTACGGGGTTAACTCAACCTAAGTTACACAACTCCAGCTACGTGAATAATGAAGCTGGAGTCAATGTAGCTTGGGTTGACTTATTGCGTTGTCTACACCCTGATGGGTCGACCGGAGAAACTCTTCTGTCGACTTAGAGGAGAGCGCTCTGTGGTCGATTTAGCGGGTCTTCCCTAGATCTGGTGGATCGATCACCGCAGCGTCGGTCCGCCCGGTAAGTGTAGACATGCCCTGCGTGCGCTCAACACCCAATGGAAATTGATGGCATTCAGCACTTCCAATGATGCGCCGTGCGGGATGGGGCCCTTATTGAGAAGGTGAGTGGTACACTGCAGTAATGTCTACATTACTACCTGCATGCCCATGTACACAGAGCTGTAGGTTCCTAGAGATTCAGAGAGGCGCCGAGTGGAGTTTACAAAACTTCAGTAGGCCAGGCACCTTACTCCCATTGAAAGGGAGCCGGGGTGAGGTGCTCAAATCCCCGTAAATCTGCCCTGTCACCACCTGAATTTAATCTGAAACCCGTCTGGATTGGAAAGCCGGTGCATCCCTCAGCAAACCCAGTCACCAGCTCTTTCAAACCCAGCTGGCCAAGGCCAGGCCATGAAATCAGCCTTTACCCACTTGAAAAAGGAGGCCCCGTGGTTTCTGGAGCCTTTTCGTTGACTTCAGGAGGAGCTGCAAACGCTCGGCACCTCTGAGAATCAAGCCACTTACCATTACAGATTCTTGGAGTTCAGAAATGCCAAGCCCCTTCGCACCGGTTTTTCTTTTTCTGGTGCACTGTGTTCTGACATAGACGTGGCTCAGATTGGTCCTTGTGACTAAAAACTCAAGTGCCAAAAAAGAAAAACGTGCCAGTAAATAGAAATACAGTCAATGCTAGGTCCTCTGTCTATAGCGTTCAGATGTTAGCAGGTAGGAATTTAGTTTCCTCCATGGCTGCTGAGGGAGTTGGCCAATGGCAGCGCAGCTTTGGGCACTCATGGGGCAGGGGAGAGCAGTGGCTCAGATTGTTTTCTCCTCTGGGGACCTGGGGTTCCATTTCCTGTGGATTTGTGGGTTCAGGTGGCCACCTCTCCCCATCAAACTCATTCCATCTGAGGGGAAGCTTCCCAAGAAACCCGCAGGGAGGAAGCTTATGGCATTTTCAAGTCTCCAACTTTGGGATGGGGGGATCTGGTCACAGGTGAGAATGTCTGAGTTTGGACCCATGACAGCAAAAGTGATTTCAAAGGGAGTTAGGTGCCTAAATACCTTTGTGTATCCCACCTTTAGGACCTGGTCTAATTTCCATTGAAGTCAATAGAAAGACTCAGAGTGACTTAAATAGAAACTGGATCAAGTCTTCAAGCATGTTCATAAACTTTAAACATATGAGCAGTTCCATGGAAACCAAAGCGACAGCTCCCATGCACGTGCTTCGGTGTTTTGCTGGATCAGGCCCTTGGCTCTCAATGGGAAATATTAACGGACATAAACCAAATTCTCCCCTTTGTATAGATCTGATTGCTGGAAAAATGCTTGTGTGGATATTTAAGAACTGCCACCATTGAGACTACAAGCAGGGTTAGTCGTCCTTCCGGACATTGGACTGTCACTAGTAAAACAGTTCAACAGAGGCGAGTAATTTCAGTATGGTATGGATAGAACCAACCCTTAGGTTAGTAAATTCAGAATGAAAACAAGATCAGCAAAAGATGATCAGTTACACCCGGTCATTTCTTTAGAGAAAATAATGATGGCGAACAGCAGCATAACCCCTTCGTAGTGGTGTCCGTGGGAAGTCCTTTGACCGTTTTGCATTCCAGTTTGTATTGCAGATTTGATTCAGATCTTATGTATATAGCCCCTGTGGTGTGTAACAAAAAATAATCCCCAAACTTGCTGGTGTTTTTACTTTTTAAAATTCAACAGGGCAAAGGGCATGTTGTTAGTTTGCTGTAAGATTGTATTCTGTATATATGTTTTCATGTAAATAAATGAAAATCTATATTCAGAGTTATATTTTAATTTTTATTCAAAATGAAAGAAATCCCCTTTTTACTTGAAGAATTGTAAGCCGCATTGTTAATAAAGTAATAATAAATTATGTCTTGTTTGGCTGGGTGTTCTTTGGTCTTTGCGTGAGGGATGATACCTTCATGTAGTTCATTCTTTCTGGGGGAGGTAATACTAAAATATATTCGATCATACCCTCTGCTGCTGTAAATCGGCTTAGCTCCATTCCAGTTTACACGGTCCATTATTTATGCCATTCCCCAGAGGCTGCTGTGCTCTTCAAAGAGACAAGGTCCTCCAGCCTAAAGACTGTGCAGTCTAAGGCGCCGATCCTGTAATGGGACTTCTGCACTCATGCAGATCATCATTGACTTCAACAGGGCTCTGGCGAGGCTCGAGGGTCCACCCACTCACAGCTGTTTGCAGGAGCATGGCCTGGTTTTGTACATGAAGCAATGAATAAGAGTAATAAGAGGAGATAGGGTCAAAAAGGATGTTGGTTGTGACAATAGGGTTGTGCCCTTACTCAGTTTTATGTGTATGCATCTTATTGGTTCCATAATTTTGTTTTGTGATGTGTCTAAAATTCCTCACTTCTCATGAGCAGTGAAATGAGCTTTTAGGGGACCGAAAGAGGGTTGCGTAGTGGCTTGGCAAAAAGTCTCTGGGAGAGCATGTGATACATGAGGACAGCATAGAACAAGGGCAAGGAGTGGGAGAAGGAAGTAGAGAGGGTGCTGAGACCGCCAATACTGGCAGAGCAGGGCTGGAAAGAGCAGGAGAGGGAACAAACTCAGAGCTGGTGGCTGAGATTACAGCAGTACGTGGTACAAAGATCACCTGAAACATACATCACTCCTCTTCCCACTAGGGGAACATTTTCCAAAGTGCCTTAGATGCCTGAAAGTCAGTGGGATTGAGGCGCTGAAGAACTAGATTGTCCAAAGGATTTAGGAGCTTAAAGAGGCAGCTAGGCGCCTAGGCCCAAATGCACAAAAGGAACTATACATATAAAATGATGGGGTCTGAATTAGCTGTTGCCACTCAAGAAAGAGGTCTTGGAGTCATTGTGGATAGTTCTCTGAAAACATCTGCTCAGTGTGCAGCGGCAGTCAGAATACTGGGAATCATTAGGAAAGGGATAGATAATAAGACAGAAGATATCATAATGCCTCTATAGAAATCCATGGTACGCCCATATCTTGAATACTGCATCCAGATGTGGTTGCCCCATCTCAAAAAAGATATATTGGACTTGGAAAAGGTTCAGAAAAGGGCAACAAAAATTATTAGGGGTATGGAACGGCTGCCATATGAGGAGAGATTAATAAGACTGGGACTTTTCAGCTTGGAAAAGAGATGAGTAAGGGGGGATATGATAGAGGTCTATAAATCATGACTGGTATGAAGAAAGTAGATAAGGAAGTGTTATTTACTCCTCATAATACAAGAACTAGGGGTCAACAAATGAAATTAACAGGCAGCAGGTTTAAAACAAACAAAAGGAAGTATTTTTTTTCACACAACACACAGTCAACTTGTGGAACTCCTTGCCAGAGGATGTTGTGAAGGCCAAGACTATAACAGGGTTCAAAAAATAACTAGATAAATTCATGGAGGATAGGTCCATTAATGGCTATTAGCCAGGATGGGCAGGGATGGTGTCCCTAGTCTCTGTTTGCCAGAAGCTGGGAATGGGTGACAGGGGACGGATCATTTGATGATAACCTGTTCTGTTCATTCCCTCTGGGGCACCTGGCCACTGTCGGAAGACGGGATACTGGGCTGGATGGACCTTTGGTCTGACCCAGTATGGCCGCTTTTATGTTCTTAATTAGACATTGTGACAGAACACCAAACTTTTAGGTGCTTAGAAAATCCCAAGAAGGACACGGTTGTCCACAAAGCTGAGCTGGTACCCAGGCTCCTATACAATGCCCGGGGAGAGAGAGGTGCATTCGAGTGCAATCCACAAAACCTGCACACAAGGCAGGGAGTCACTTAAGTTAGCCAGTGGGAGATGCCAGGGAGAAGGGTATGTGCTAAGCCCATTTGAACAGGGATTGCCCACCTCTCACTGAGCTGTGGGATAATCTTATGTGGGGCTCCCTCCGTCTCCCACTGAAGCTGTTTCACTGTGGCTAAATAGTGACGGAGTGATCAGAGCAAGAGGACTGGCCCAAAGGTCTCCTAGGTCCCAGGTGGGTACCCGACCACTAGACTACAGAGTGTCTCTCTCTGGGTCAGCAACTGTTCCACTGTGTTAGTACAGTGCCTAGCACAATGGGGTCCTGGTTCATGACCAGGGCTCCTAGGTGCTACAGTAGTACAAATTATTAATAACAATAGTGTGATTTTCAAAAGCACCCAGGTTAGGCACCTGGGCGTTAGGCTTTTGAAAACCCCACTAGCCCTCGAGCTGCATCTTGAGGTGCCTAAATACTTTTGAAAATCTTTCCTTAAGTGTCAAAGTCATGTTTGAAAATGGGATGTAGGCTCCTAAGTCACCTAGGCACTTTTGTACATTTCACCCAGCCTGTGTCCGGATTCAGATCCAAACTAGAACTTCCCCAACAACCAACTCCAGCAGAGCTTGTATTGTGGCCAGGGATGGAAAAGGCAGGGGCACCAAAGCCCCTGAACACTTAGAAGTTCATCACCAGTTTTTTTTTTAATCCATTCGGAATCCATGGGTCCATTTGGAAACAGCCTCAAGAGGTTCTACTGTTTTCCCTGTGCTTGAAACAACTGGAGGACAGGCATTCCAGACAGTGATATAATCAGGTGTGGTTCATGAGGAACAATTCCATGTGTGGACAAGCCCTTAGTATTAGAAGAGGTGTTGGCCACACCTACCTTTACCTCTGCTCCCCATAGTACTCATGAAGGGAAAAGCACAGAAATTTGAAGCTCCAGGTTGAGGCTGCTATTCAGACTTCAGTGCATCATCTTTATGCACCTAAAATTATATGTTGGAGACTTAAGTTCATAAAGATTTCTATGCCAGCATTCCCAAATGACTCTGTCCTACCGGCTAGCCTCCCCATATCACCTTCCCCTTCCCATAGGCATGATGGTGGGGTGGCTGGGCCAAATTTGAGAGAGTGGTGTTGGGACCTGGTGCACAAGGTTGTAATACCACACTCTCAAATTTGGTCTGTGTTGGTTTCTTGACCCCCCCCTCCTCACACACACGCACACACACTTTTGCAGTCCTTCCAGCTCCCTTGTGTACAGTTCTGGGTGCAGAGGGGTTCTGGGGGGACAGGTGGGCCCGGCTTACACTTACCGTTTACATTTGTTAATTGTGTCTGTCTGTCTTTAGTTCACTGTGAAACACAGACCTGAATATCAAGTCTGCATTTTCTTAGATCGTTTTTTACCTGATACTGAATTAAGTAAAGGGCTTAAAGTTCAAAGCAGTACTTGGTGACTTGCTTGCACAGATTCTGTTAATGGGATTTGTGCCGATTGCTTTGAAGACAAGGCCTTTAATTTAGAATGCGAAAAGAGTTTCTAAATTGTAACTTATTCCAGACAAACATATCTTTAATTTTTACTGCGTAACCCTATGGTTAAAGGATGTGAGACAAAGGCGGTGTCTCTGCATTTTTCTTTAATTAATATTATTGATAGGCAAACCTCATCAGGTTTGGACTTTGGCTTTGGTTCAGATATGCATCCAAACCCTGGGATACTTAGCTGAATCACGAGAACTAGAACCAATGGAAAATTCAAAATTTTGATTTTTGGTGTGGTGTTTTCATGTCGAAATTTCAGTGAAAACAAAATGGAAGTGAAGTATTCCCAGGAAGTTTCACAAAAATGTTCTGTTTTTCTGGACAACCCATTTAGCACATTTTAGGGCTGCAAAACTGATAATGGAAACCTCAGTGGAAATCTTGGAAGGCCTTACTTGGTTGTTATACAGGCCAAACGCCCATTGACTTCCCTAGAATTACTCTAGATTTATCGCATCCTAACTGGGAACAGAATATGGCCCAACTTCAGGCTACGTAAGAATAGATTATGGCTTCAGGATTTGGCGTTCAAGAAAATAGGTTTTCTTGAGGAATTTCAGTGATTCTGATTCCAGTCACAAATAGAAGTTAGACTAGCCACTCCTATGACATTCCAGTTCTGGTCATAGCTAGAAATCTGTGGATTGACTCCCTTGTGTCTATAGGATCCAAGAAATGTCCCTGACTTCATTGGAAGTTACTCAGATCCTGTGGAGGGAGAACAGGACGCAATCAAACATTTCAGCCCTTTAGAAAGAGATTCCTGCAAATTGTCAGAGCGGTCTTAACTTAACTTTTTAATGTAGACTTGGCTGTAGTGTAGATGCAGTTATACCAGTATAAAGATGCTTCAATAAGCACCCCCCATCCATCAGACTCTTTCTAGAACACTCCAACAGCAGCATCAACTTCCTGGACACCACAATCAGCTTCAGCAATGGAACCCTACAGACAACTACAACCATGAAACCCACAAATCACCACACCTACCTACATAGATCTGGTGACCATCCCAGATACGCTGAGAAATCTGCTATCTATAGCCAGACACTCATATATCACAGAATACACTCTGAAGAGAACACCTTAACACACTTAAAACCCCTTTCATCAAAGAAGGTGACTCCACCAAAGAAATAGATCACATCATGGAATGGGACACCCAGATACCCTGAGGGAACCTGTTTCTATACAGAAAAAACAATCACCAAACGAATACCCCAAGTTGTCACCTACAATTCCAACTGAAACCCATATTGGTTATCATCAAACAATTACCATCCATACATAATGGGGACCACATCCTGAAGGAAATCTTTCCTGAACACCTTTTCTGGCTTTCAAACAACCTCCCAAACTTTGCCAAGCTCATCATAAGAAGCAAACTGCCCACACACCAGGATACACCAACTCAAAGCAGCATCACACCCTGCCATAACAACAGATGCAAAACTGCGGACGTATCTCCATGGCTCAGATGATCAATACCTGCCACCCCCCAACATACCTTTCAAGATCTACAGATCCTACACATGCTGTAGTGTATTCAACATGTGGTGTACCTCATCTAGTGCATCACATGCCCAGCAACAACCATCTGAATGAAATGAGACAATCACGACACTCTCGAATGAACTCACACAGAAAAATGATAAAAGACAAAACCACCATATCATTTGTGGGCAAACGCTTTTCAGAAAATGATCATTCCATATCTGACCTCTCAGTCCTCATCCTCAAACGACATCTGCACTTCACCTTCAAAAGACAAGCCCTGGAGCATGGGTGGCAGGTAAAAGAGGCCAGGGAGTCTAAGCCTCCCCAAACAGCTGGCCCATGGCCATGGCCCCGCCCGCACTCTGCTCCCGAGGCCCCGCTCCCACTCATCCTCTTTCCTCCGAGCGCCGTCCTCGCTACACCTCTTCCCGTCCACCCTCCACCCGCATGGGGGCCTCAGGAGAGGGGGTGAAGAAGCACAAGCGAGTGGTGAGTGACCAACCGGCCGGCTGGTGGGTGTTGGGGGAGGGGACAAAGAGGCATGTGTGGTGGGTGGGCAGCCTCGGGGAAGGCGGCGAAGAGGCTTGTGCAAGCGGTGAGCGGCCGGGCAGGTGGGGTGGGGACCTCAGCGGAGGGGGGCGAAGAGGGGAAAGAGGTGGGCAGGGGGCCGAGCGGGGCTTGGGATGGAGTGTAGGTGGGGCTTCGTGGGGAGGAGGCTGAGTGGGGGCGGGCCTCGGGACAGGGCCACAGTTCAGACATGCCCAGCCTCCCCGAATGGAGGAGTCACCCGCTGCCCATGAGTGGGAGCTTAAATTCATAACTTTGCTAGACACCAAAAATCATGGACTCAATAAAGAATTGGTTTTATGTCTCATTACAACAATCAGTAACCCACTAACTGTCCTTTATTCTATGACTCCAGAGATGTTAACTGCCCACTTCATCTTGAATGGTGTCTTGTAACTTCTTATGCTTAACAATCTAATCCATCTTGTATTTAGCTGTGTGTGATGGGGTGGACCAGGCCCTGAGGCCCCTTGATGGAAGCCTCACGGCCCTGACACGTCGAACCCCAGAAAAGGGCAATAGAGAGGTCCTCCAAGCTGCCCAGAGTAGCTGTGTGGGAAGCAGCCAATCAGAGCCTGCAGGGAGCAGCCAATAGGGACCCAGCAACCTATTATAAGAAGAGCTGCAGGGCCAGACTTAGAGCAGTTTCTTACTGGAGTTGGAGGAGTGTGGATAGTGTGCCTGGCTAACTGAGGGAGTTACAGTACCCTGGACAGAGCAGTGCTAGCAGAGACCACGGGGAACATGAAGGAGCTCCAGGCTGGCTGCTGGGTCTCAACCAGGATGAGGCCCTGAGGTAAGGGTGAAGAATGTGCTAGGGCAATGGTGAAGTGGCCCAGGAAATTGTGGCAGTGATGCAGCTTAGATAAAGGGACACAATGGATGGCTGCTATCTTAAGTGTCCCTGGGCTGGGACCTGGAGTAGAGGGTGGGCCTGGTTTCCCCCCCACCAGCCACTGGGAAAGTGGCCTGGGCTTTGATACACCCCAGAAGGGGAGTTTAACTCTTTTAGTGGCCCAGCTAAAGAGTTGGGGCCAGAAAGGGAAGAGTCTCTAGGGAGGGAGTCCTGGGTGATGTGGCCCCACACCCCAGGGCTGGGACTGCTTGAAGAGCAGGGACAATTTGAGAAGAGCCCAGAAGGGGCTGAGAGAGAGGCAAACTGAGGGATACTGGGTTCGGACCCCCTGTCGAACTGTTTCCCTGGAAGTGGTTTTTATTTCACATACAGACTGTGTTTCTCGGCCAGGGGGCCACCAAGGACCCACCACAAACAAAACGAGCGTGCAGGCACATGCATTTGGCCAAGGGGTGTTTGCAAGAGATGTGTGACCCCACTACACTGATGCTCTGAGTACCTTTCCCACACCTGAAGGAGAGCTCTGTATAATCTCAAAAGCTCGTCTTTCTCACCAACAGAAGTTGGTCCAATAAAAGATATTCCCTCCCCCGCCTTGTGTCTAGTATACTGGCATGGCATACAAACCCTTTAGTGTGGCTGTGTTGTTTTAACTATAGAAGTTTCTACACCACTACGGTTAAAGCCATCCTAAAGCTGTGTGTAGCCAAGTCCTTAGTGAAGTCACTTGAGCAACATGTTGTTTTGTTCCTGTCCCAGTGCGGATTTATAGTGATGTAGGTAGGTTCATGGCATGTAAGGCCAGAAGGGACCACTAGATGTTCTAGCTGGACTTCCTGTAGTATCACAAGCTACTACGTTTCACCCAGTTACCTTGTACCTTTAATGGCCAAGTCCCATTGCACTCAGGGGAGCTATTCACATGGGTATGAGGTCTGGACTGATTATTCCACTCTTCCTTCTGCTCACTCACTAGAGGATATTCTTATTTGTGCAGAATTCTAGGTGTAGCTGGCACTTCCCAAACAAGGAAGGAGACTTGATCCCTATTCCAAAGAGCCTCATCCTACAAATACTTGTACATATGAGGAGGGAGTATGAGTTTCCAAGATTGGACCCCTATAGAGACTAACAAGGATAACCGCTCCTGTAACACACTTATCCCTTGCTTATCTACTTGCTATTTTCACAACAGCTCCTACTTTATATAACTGGAAGTGAAGGTGGCAGATAATTTATTAATCCTGTGTCCACTCATCTCTCTCCTTAAAGGAAAACAACCCACTTTCTTGAGACTAAAAATACCTGGCTGATGAGGCTGCATTAAAGCCATTCACATCCTGACAAGAGCAAGTTTTCTAACCCCACCAGAAGGAGATGCCCAAATGTAGGGCCTGATCCAAACCCCTTTGAAGTCAAGGAGAGCCTTTCCATTGGCTTTGACGGGCATGGGATCATACTCGTGGAGCAGTGGCCCCAGACATTATGCATTTCCATGGGGATATATTTGGGTGATGAAGATTTCAATATAGCCAGGTAATGAGAAAACTGATCAGCGTTTGTTTGCTTGATGCTGTGCTCATCTGCATATGTGTATACAGTTTTCTTTCCACATTTCTGCATCCTCTATCTTTAACTCATGTTCTGGATTATAAAGGTGGCGGAAGATGTGTAAATTATAGTCTTTGTAGTATTAGTTGACTGGTTCTAAAAGATAAATTATAGCATTTTACAGCCACAGACTGATATTAATGAAACATGCAGTATGTGATTGAAAACTGAGCCCCACGAATCCCAAAATGGGCATAAATGGTGTATTTTCTAGAATAAGTGATACCATAGTAAATCCAGAGCAGTTCCTTTCTAGATTTACATTGCTGGACTGGAGATCAGAATCTGCCCCTGTACTTGTGGTTGGAAATCCTCAAAATAGATTGTCATAATGTGACATCAGACCTGATTTATCTTACCTATTGTAGCTTGGTTTTTATTACAGCTGCTCTAATTTTTTTCTAACTGATGAAATCTTGATGAATCTGAAAGTTTTCAATTTTTAGGCAAACAAATTCATCATCAAACATTTCAAGGCCCACCAAAATTTTTTTCACCACTCTTTGACCAGCAAAGCCCAGATCCAGGAACGCACTTAAACACGTGCTTAACTCAAAGCACGAGCACTTGAGATGTCTCACTGACTCTATTTAAATCAATTGTAATTTTGAAGTAATTGCAGCTGAGCTGAGGGAAGCTGCTTTGGCTGTTTCCGATGGCTTCAGATGTGGGGTGAGTTTTGCTGGTTTATTACTTCTTGTTTCAATAATTAGAATAATGGCACTCTTCTGTTTTCATGATTTTACTTCAAATTGACTTCAGATGCTTCAAGTGATGTGTATTTACAAGCAAACCAGACAAAGCTTTAGCATAAGGTTACCATGCTAGGCTCGTTAGGGTTGCCAACTTTCTAACTGCATAAAACCAAGTACTGTTGTCCTTCCCTCCCCCGCATTCACTCCAGCCCCCTTCCCTCTGTCACTCACTTGCTTTCACTGGGCTGAAGTAGGGGGTTGGGGTGTGGAAGGAGGTGAGGGCTCCAGCTGGGGGGTGCAGGCTTTGGGGCGGAGCAAGAAATGAGGGGTTAAATGTGTAAGAGGGTGCTCCAGGCTGGGGCAGAGGGTTGGGGGGCAGGAGCAGGCTCAGGGCTGGGGTGGGGGGTTTGGGTGCAGGAGGGGGTTCTGACCTGGGGCAGGAGGTTTGGGGTGCAGGGTCTGGGAGGGAGTTAGGGTGCAGGACAGGGTTCAGACCTGGGACAGGGGGCTTGGGGAATCGGCTCCGGCTGGGCGGCGCTTACCTCAGGCGGCTCCTGGTCAGTGGTGCAGCGAGGCTAAGGGAGGCTCCCTGCCTGCCCTGGCTTCGCGCTGCTCCTGGAAGTGGCCGCCATGTCTGGCCCCTAGGCAGAGGCGCGGCCAGGCGGCTCTGTGTGGTGTGTGCAGCCTGTGCCCGCAGGTGCTGGGGGAAGGAGCAGCATGTGAAGCTTCCCTGATTGCCCCAGGATCTAGGAGCTGGACATGCTGGCTGCTTCCGGGACCCGCAGGGAGCCAGGGCAAGCAGGGCACCTGCCTTAGCCCTGCTGCGCTGTCGACCGGACTTTTAATGGCCCGGCCAGCAGTGCTGATCGGAGCTGCCAAGTTCCCTTTTTGACTGAGTGTTCCAGTTTAAAACTGGATGTCTGTCAACCCTAAGGCCCATCAATGTGGTAGCTAGATTGTAAGCTTTTTGTGCAGACATCACCATTTTGTTCTGTGTTTGTACAGCACCTAGCACATAGGGTCCTGGTCATTGACTGGAGCTCCTAGATGCTACTGCATACAGGGGGGATTTGTACCCTCCTGATTCAATGGGTGCCGAGGGGGCACTGACCACTCGCAGCAGCACCCTCTGCCCCAGCACTGCAACCCTGATCCCAGCCCATTGAGGACAGGAAGCCTGGGGGAAGGCTGGAGAGTGAGTCCACCCAGCACTTACCCTGCAGCGGTAGAAAAAGCCTGATGAGGGAGGAAAACTGAAAGAAGCCCAGGATGGGCAAAGGACCTTTTGTGAACATCCGCTGGGACTTGAGGATCCTGGAAAGGGAATGAATTGTTCTGTGACATGGCTGGAGGTCCAAGCTACAGTGAACCCAGGTATGGAGTTGGCAGAAGATGCTGGTTGTGATTACCCAGAATAGCTAAGGAAGTGGCCACCATGGAAAGCCTGAGAGGAAGTCCCTGTAATGGTGTGGCTAGGCGCAAGGGGGGCATGCTAGAGGAAGTGCTCCTACAGGAGCCTAACCTGCTTCAGCAACTCTGAAAATCCCCCAGGCATCTCTCTGCATCTTTAGGAGCCTAATGCCTTTAAAATCTGGCCCTAAGATAGCAGGGCCCAGAGCCACAAAGGCATTTCAGTTCCTAACGTCCACTGAAATCAGTGTAGATCAGGAGCCGAAATACCTTTTGTGGCTCTGGGTCCAAGTATTTACTGCATGCATGTTGCTAAATGCAATTTTCCTGTACTAATGGAGTACTCAAGTCAGTGTAAAAAGCAACAGGACAAGGCACTTAAATTGCCTGCCTCCTTTTTGCAGCAGGGAATAGAAATAATTGCTAATGGCTCTTCATGCTGCCCCCTCTGCAAGCCTGTTACTAGGACTCCACAAAAGTTTTGGGAGTTTCTAAAGGGAAATACTGTCCCTGCACCACTTGTTTTCTTCCTGATTTTTTGTGTCAGGGGGAGGATTGTTGCTCCCAAGCCTGGCTGTGCTGTTTCCTAGCATGTCATAGGAATATATAATTGCAGCTGAGCTAAATGATACTACTTGGGAATTCCTGACGGCTCCAAAAAGGTGGTGAGGTTTTGCTGTTGAAATAATGAGACGAATATAGAGCACTTTTCTGGTTTTCATCATGTTTGTAATCTCTCTTGAGAGGAAGGTTGGCTTGGTGCTTAAGGCACTAGACCAGCACTCAGGGGACCTGGGTTTAATTCCTGACTCTGCCCTCTTCCTAGTCGCTTCATTTCTCTGCACCTCTATTATCCATCTGAAAAATAGGGACAGCAAAACTTGCTTACAGTCTAAACAGACAAAGCTACTTGATGCAGGGACTGTCTTTCTTCATGTAGTACAATTATGGCGATTTCTATAGCACCTTCCATGGGAAAGAGCTGATGGGCCTGATGATCCTCCCTTGGAAATTGAGGGTTCTCAACTCCTTGCAGGATTATACATGCTGAAACACGTCCCCGTTCAGCACACATCCCCGTTCAGCAACACACTTAAGCACACACTGAAGTGCTTCTGCTCAGTTGGGGCTTCCAGGCACTTAACAAGCATCAGTTAATTTAACCCATTCAGCCCCCCTTCTGAAATAAGTGAGTCCTAACCCCATTTCCTAGCTGAAGCACATGGAGACTTAGCAACATGTCTGAGGTCACAGGGGAAGTCTGTTGCATTGCCTGTCATGACGAACCAGGAGCCTGCTACCATTGGCATAAATAGGAGTTTTGCTATTGATGTCAATGGAAATAGCCTTAGACCCCCTAGGCTAGATCCAAAGGGACTTCGGCATTGAACCTGCTCCCGAAGCCAAGCCATTTTTTCCTCAAACTCCAGAGGAGAAGGAGGGGGTGGTTCTGGTGCCCCCTTGTAAACCTTTAGCTCCATTAGAGCCCTCACCTAGTAGGTGAGGACTTGGGTCCAATTCCTCCCTCTGCCTGATGTGGAGAAGAGGTTTAAACTCTTCCCCTCTCTCAGGAGAGCACCCTCACTACTGGGATATCCTAGGGCAGGCTTCTCAAGCCCTCCTGTTGAAGCTGTTCCACTGTGTATAAATTACTAAATATGCACCGCTACGAAGAGTGAGACGGACTCTGTCGCTCAGTGTTAAGGCACTCAACGGGGAGACCCAGGTTCCAGTCCCCATTCACCACCCTCTCCTCTCCTCTCCTCCAGCTTTTAGGTGTGCTCTGAGAATGCCTACTGGATTGGGATGCAGAGACAAGATAGGCAGGGGAAGCCCTAGGGATGAGTTTGGTGCCTGAGCTCCTAGACTGAGGCAGCTGTGCACCTGCCCACTGGCAAAAACTAGGGTGCCTAAAGGATTTTAACAGCGGAAATGTCCACACTGACTGGGACCGATGGCAGCTAATGGTGGTTTTGAGGATCTCAGTCATCTAAGGCCTTTTGTGACTCTAACCATAGTCTCCTGAGCCCCAGTTTTATGCCTTAACAAGCCTAATTAATCCATCCAAAACTGGGAGGCAGCATTCTTCAATGGATAGGACTGAGAACCAGAAGATTTAGGTTCTGTTTCAGGCTGTGTTACTGACTGACTCTGTGACCTTGGGTCAGTCACTTCACCTTTCCATGCCTCAATTTCCCCACCTATAAAAAGGAGGTAATAATACTGACCTGTGATTGTGCTTTGAGCTATGTGACTGAAGAACAAAGTCATTATGCATGCTATAGATGTATAATAGATACTACACTCCTGTATTAAAATTACATTCTGGTGTTGTGATATTTACGAAAGACTTCCAGGGATTAACTGTTAAATTTTATTTTTAACAAGCTGAAATCTATTAGCATGTTTATGTGCAGAAGGGGAAGAGGGGGGGTCAAACAATTGGTAATGATTGGCTTCTATTCAGGGCAAAATAGCCTCACCAATCGTTGATCACAAATAACATCCCTAAGAGATTCTTCTGGAATTTGCGTAGTCAAATTCTATTACATTGTGCAGAAATTGACAGATTCTAAACAAACAGAAATCATTGGAGAGTCTATGATAATCCAGCAATATGGAAATGAAAAACTGTAATATTCCCCCCTGAGTAAATGAAATGTGCAAAAACTGCATAATCCCTCAGTAGCCACAGTTAGCAAGATATTTTATCATAGTTGCTTATTTCTTGCTGCATAATGAATGCACAAAATTAAGTTTACAAGGAATTACAAAAATTCCTCCACAAAGTTCAATTTCTGCATCAAGCTGCTCTATCAAATCCCAAACTTTAGGGCTGCTCTGGAAATCTTCTGGTCTTTCTGAATTCTTACCTGGACACACAGGGTTAAATTCAGCACTGGCATAAAGTGGATGGGAGCTGCACCCGTTTAACAGCAGCTGCATTTGTTTGTTCCTAGGATCAACTTGATCCACAGCCAGTGTAAATGTGCATGGAGCTCCCCCGGGTTTGCAAAAATGGCTCTGATCATTGGTCCAGCAAATCCTGTTTGGCATCTAGCAGAAGCCACAGATTAATCCTCTATCTCCCACATTGTTCATGTGCCCAATTGTGCAATGCTGTGAATGTGGGGTAGGTGAGAAGTTATGTCCTAAACCAAGTCCATCAGCTGATCTCCTGAAGCATAACTGCTGACTCTCTCTCCCATCAAGGGCCCAATCTCGCTCCTACTTACACCAGACAGCAAATGTGACAAATAGGGACGGAGGGGGGGCGTAAATAGGAGCCTATATAAGAAAAAGACCCCCAAATTGGGACTATCCCTATAAAATTGGGACATCTGGTCACCTTAAGTAGGAGTCTGCCAACCAGTGGTGAGCTGGAGCTGGTTCACACTAGTTCACGCAAACCAGTTGTTAAATTTTGAAGCTGGTTTAGAACCGGTTATTAAAGGGATGGGGAAGCTCAGGCAGGACTGACAGGATGTGGCCCAGAGGACCGCCCTGTCCGTCCTGCCTGAGCTCTTGGCTGGGGAGGCTCCCATGTGAATTTTTACTGACCCGGCAGTGGGCCCTTCACTCACTCCAGGTCTTCGCCACCAAAATGCTGCTGGGTCCTTTAGCGGCGGGTCTTTCAGTCCCTCCAGGTCTTCAGCGGCACTGAAGTGCTGCCAAAGGCCCACAGCGAGTGAAGGAACTGGCTCTTGAGCTTCTGGCAGCTCATCACTGCTGCCAACTGATTTCAGTTGGAGCTCGATTGGGCCCCTAAACCTGCACTAAGTTACAGATGCTGTTAATGGTCCAGGAACCACAATGCACAAGTCTTGATGCTTGTTGTACAATTTGTACAGCAGTTTCACTACAAAAAATGCCAGTTTGGTCGCAAGGCTGATGCAGCGGGCAAGCCACTGTCAGATGAACAGTAGCATCAAACCCTGAAAGTAATTGGATGCTTCAGTATTAACTTCTCAACAATCTGAAACAATCAGGCCTGCCTGTTACTCATGGTTTCTGATAGCATGTGCTTGTGAGAACCTTGGTGGCTTTTGGGGAGGGGAGTCTGGTGGGGGAGTGGCTGAATTCATGAGCTTCACTTTGAGTTATAGATCTGGATGATTACAAAAAGATTGAAGGAAAACACAGCCAACACTTGCTTGGGCCATGATTCAGGACAGCACTTAAGTATGAGTTAACTTCAAGCATGTGCTCAAGATCCAAAGGGACTTAAGCACACACTTAAGTGCTGCCTTGACTAGGGATGGATTTACACATGTGCATAAATGCATTGTTGAATTGGAATCCTGGCTTCCAACCTACATTCCCAGGAGTTGCAGCCTATGAGAAGCAATCTCACAGAAATGGACTACTCATCCCTAATCTGGAGCAAGACCAAAGGTATGTCTACACTTAAACCACTATAGAGCATACTGCAAGGCTGTACCTCTGGCACTTCAGCATGGACACACCCTACAGCAATGGGAGGGGTTCTCCTGTCAAAATTAATCCATCTCCCCAACAGGTGGTAGCTAGGTCGATGGGGGGGAAATCTTCCTTTAATGTAGTGCAATCTACATAAGAGGTTAAGTTGGCTTAACTATGTCATTTGGGGGTGTAGATTTTTCACACCCCTAAGCAGTGAATTAGCTGGGCCAACTGAACTTTTTTTTTTAGGATCTATCTGGCCTACGGGCTCATCCACCCATGGTTAGTCCTGACCAGCCGTTATTCCTGAAGAATGTAGTGTGGATGCTCTTATTTGGAATGGGTGCCTGGAAACTGCTTAAGCTAAACCAGAACAAGGTGCTTGTTCTGCAACAAGAGTCCACATGTGGAGTTATTCAGGAACCGCCATTGCTGCAGTGCTCCACGTGTGGCCAAACCCTGAGGCTTGGTCTATACTCAACTTGTACCAGCATAGCTGTGTCGGTCAGGCAATGATTAAAAAAAACATACCCCTGACTGACTGATATGTTGACAAAGGCCTTGGAGGAGACAATTATGTCAACAGATGATTGTTTCTGCTGGGGCAGCCAACCTTGTTCAGGGAGATGGTGTTCCTACACCAGCCGAAGAACTCCTGTCGGTGTACGTTCCTTCTATGCTAGGGAGCCTCAGCAGCCTCAGCCTACCAACGGTCCTGCAGGGTTAATGGGAAGTAAGACACCTCTTTTCAGGATGTTAATTGAATACAATGGTCTGAACTTGAGTTAACTCTGCTGTGATCTCCTCTCAAGTGGGAGCAGCCAAGCGACAAAATAACACTCAAGCCACACAGAGCAGTTGTGTTAACTCATGCTGTCACCTAGACCCCCCCTGCCAAGCCAGAGTCAAAAGCACCAGCAGCCTCCCGTTCTGGCTTTTTGTGTGCGGCTAGGACTCAAGATGGGGACGATGCTCAGGTTACTCCTGCAGGGAAGGGAAGCCCAGAGACACATGGGGCCAGATCCTCCACTGTTGTGAATCGGCATAGCAAAGAACACCCTGGCTCACTGGAGCCAGGCGGATTTTCAACAGTTGAGAAGCTGGCCCTTTTTAATTAAAGGCTTATCCAATTTACAAAGCTCCCCCAGTGAGTTATGAGAGTCAGCAGACCTGACTCTAGGTCTTGCTAGACCTGGGCAGAAATTTTTCACCAGAAACACATTTCCCCCTGAAATGTAAGATTCTGTCACTGAAAAATTCAGATTTTCTTCCCCTGTTGTCCAAATAATTCTAGCTGCAAGATCCCAAAATAAAACCCTGCTCATTGATATTCTACCTTAACTAGAAAGCCATCCTTTTGTATGACCTGGGCTTATCTATTTAAACAGCCCTTTTTGGAGGGAGCTTAATTTCCTCCTATTAAGTATGTGGCAGAGTTATTAAGCAGACCAAAAACAGTTCTGGTGTGGAACTACAATACTCTAGTAACTAGAAAACACTCCTTTGAATAGCTGTCAGTGGTACCACACCTCAGGACATGCCCAATTCATTTGTCCTTTACAATAGCCCTGGGTTCCTAATAACAATGTTTACCAAACCGCTTTCCTATGAGCAATATGGGGGAGAGAGGGAATATGTCTGCCCAGTGTTAGTTGCATGCTAATTTATGTAACCAATTCATGTAAGTGCTTAAGGGAGAGCTTCCCACCCTCAGATTCATCCACCTGCAAAGAGGCTGATTAGTTTGCCTCAGAAGAATCCTTTCAGTTTTCTGAGCACATCATACAATGCTGGCTAGCCTGCCCGCTTTGGAAATACACTTGGAGTAACTATTAGCAGAGGCAAGTGTGCAAGGGGAACCTGGGGTCACATGACCCTGAGATTTGCTGCTTGGCTTGGACTGGGCATGCTCACATGGACCAAGCATGCTCTGTAACACCACTGAGGCTGGCTGCCCCCACTCTGCCCCCCAACTATCAACAGGCACAGCATGTCTCTGTGCCTTTTCCATTAAAATATAAGACTTAGTTGAACAACAGTACAACTTAGCATGTGTATAGCACTTAACGTAAGTAAACTGCAACATACCAATGAAGGGTGTAATTATCTCATTGATACAAATGGGGAAACTGAGGCACAAAAAGACTATGCCGTAAACTTTCTAGTTTCAATGTGAGGTGTCTCCATTTTTGACTAACTGTTAGGCAGCTGGCTCAGGGCCTCAAAGGTATTTAGGTGCCTGTTTTCAATGGGCATTAGGTCCATAAGTATCTTCAAGATTCTGGGCCCAAGAACCTGTTTGTTTGTTTTCAGAGCGCTCAGCTCCAGTTGCAGTCACCCAAAAATGGATGTACCCCAAATCACTTGAAAATATTGGTATAGGTGCCTAAAAAAGGGCATCCAAAATCTTCAAAAGTATTAGGCACCTAAATCAAGGGCAGTTAGGTACCTCCATACCTTTTGATGATCCGTCCCTAAGTGACTTGGGCAGGAAGGCTGTGGCAAAGCTGCAGTGAACTCCAGAGTTTCGGGCTCCAGGGGTTTCCAAGTTACTCCAGGTTTACACCACTCTAACTGAAATAGGAATGTACTACTTTAGTTGTGACTGAGCGAGTTGCTCGCATTTCAGCTCCATGGTGCCCCCCAGCACGTGCTTTAATTATTCCCTAATTCTCGAATGCAGACAGTCTTGTCATGTTTTAATAATAGTTATTCAACAGTTTTCAGAATCCTCATTGTTCTCAGACGCAGGCTGCCCTCCGGCCATGCCATTTCAGTAATGACTCTAGCATTTCTGAAGGAGACTAATGGCAGAAATTGCTATCAACAGTTCTGGCAAAACACTGGAAGCTGGAAATTGGATTTTTTCCCGCTCGCTCCTCCCGTCCTCCTTAATGAGCTACTTCTTCAAGGTGCCAATGACGGAGCTGTAAAGTAAGATGGGCAATTCATTTTCTGGGCTGTAACCGCTCCAACATGGCATCTTAATGGTTATTTATTAAAATATATCATTAATATACTGCCATAAGCATGCAAGGTTCTTTTCAGGCATGCTAAAGAGACAAGGGACCAGAGTCTAAGAGATGTAGGCACCTAATTTCTATGGGAATTGTGTGCCTAAATACCTTTAAAAAAATCTGCCTCAAGGTTCCTTACCCTGAGGACCTTAAAGACCAAGACATTGATACACTAAACAGATCAGGCACTAGAAGTGGAGAGGACAAACACACCGGCTATCATTTGAAACAGTGATGACTTTTTTGTGTATTGCACTTGGTAAGGTTCTAAGAAGTCTGTAGAGACAGCTGCCATCTTATCCTCCAAGCTGCTGCAGCATGTTAGTGCAGGATCTCACACACGCTCGCGTGCTCTTTCTCTCCTGGAGACTTTACCTTGTACCTTCTTGTTGCTGTCTTCCTGATTCTATAAATGTAACCCTTCTGCCCGTCAGAGTTGGCAGCAACAAGGGCTGGGTTCAGTATCTAGGGGTTCCATTCCAATACACAATGCAAAACTGGCTTGAGCCCCCACCCAGTGACCTGGGACAAATATATACCACCCCCCCCCCCCGGGGTGCCTCCAAGAGGCAATACTTCCCCTCTCGCAAGCACATAGTCTGAGTGTAGCAAAAAGCCTTTTAATAACAGAGAGAAACAATGCGGCATTATGTTGGGGAAACACCACCAACAGGATTCATAACACAACCCATGAGCAAAAACCCACCCCAAGCAAATTGGGGCGTGTCCTTTCCCTTTGGTTCTTGAGTCCAGCAACCCAAAATCACCCAAAGTCCCATGACCCAAAAATCTCTGTCCCCAGAGTTCAAAAGTTTATCTGCAGAGTTTTACTCCCAAGCTGGGTGGAGATTGGGGGGAGGGCTTAAGGGGCACCTTAATTGATCCAAAGCTGATTTCCCCACCTCTCCATGGGGCTCCGCTCTGCCAGCCACTCCCATGAGCTGCTCCAGGCAGCCGACAAGCCGCTCTGCTCGCCATCCTGCAACCTGCTCCCCCATATATCTTCACGCTCCCCCACTACTTAACACAACACTCAGTGATTTCAGCTCTTAGTAAGTTTAGCTCTTTTGTGATTTCAGCTTGTAGTAGGGGAGCCTCAGTGCTGGTGCACCATTGGCCCAAAGTGAAGTCAGCTCAGCAGCCTGTAACTAGACTCCAAAGAGAATCAAAATTAGCTCTGATATTCTACAGTGGAGAGAGGAGGAGAAAGTGCAATTAGCACATAATGGCCTCACCAGGGGGCCCAAGCCACCAAGTATTAATACCTGTCCCCAGCCTCTCTCCATTCACTGGGTTTTGGAACCCATGATCCTTGCCTAGCGAGTGTTGCTTAGTTGATGGTGAGTCCCTCCATCATAACAAAAGACCAAGTACAGTTCCACTGTCCTTGATTCACACAATCAGGATAATAACAGTTTATTCCTGCCCCAATAACAGAGAAACTGGGGCTCCTGCAGCAGCCAAAGTGACCATCGAGGCGGGGTGGGTGTGCCTATGCAAATGAGATCAGCCCCTGAAGTTCTTTTCCACAACCCACCATGACTCACCACCAGATGTCAGGGTAGAGCTCATCCTGACTCTGCTTAAATAAAGTCCTTTTAGACTGGAAGGACCATGCTCTGCTCTGTCTATGGAAACTCAATGCATGCCATTTGGGGCAGCTGGAACAAGCAGGTTTTAAGGAAGGGTGTGATGTCCCCGAGGAAGGGAGACTGTCCTACTTGTAGAATAGTGGCATGAAAAAAAGGTGAGAAGTCAGGAGCGAGAGGAGAAGACTGAGGGGCAGATAGGAGATATAGTCACGCATGGCCTGATCTTGATATTGACTAGCAAATGCTATTTGAACCTGAAGAACCAGTTATGTGGCCTGCTGCATGCAGTACAGCGTCATGTACCTCTCTGGGGATGGCTGGGAGGAGGGCCTAACTTCCTGCTCCATGTAACTAGATTCAGCCTTTTGCTTGCTTGCAGAGTTAGGGATCAACCCTGCACCTCAGGTACAGTGACACCGAGGCCAAAGGTAGAAATCATCATAACTAGCTCTTAGATAACATTTTGTCAGTAGACCTCCAAGCTCTTAGCCAGGAACAGAAGCCAGGTCTCCTAAGTCCTAGTGCTGTGTTCTAACCACTAGGCAACATTGCCTCCCTGGACAGCAAGCCTCTTATTCTCTCACTCTAACTGCCAGACTACAATGCCGCAGCCTCTATGTATGTTGCGGTTGCTGCTATTTTGCTGCCTCTTCTCCTTTGTATGGTACAGCCCTCAGTCTAACCTCAAAAGGTCTTTAAGTTACAAAACCACCAGCAATCTACCAGCTTTGCCTGTGCCATTAGAGATTTTTAATTCATTGACTGAATGCCAGAGCAACCCCTTGTTCTGTAATATCTGATGCAATTACTTGTAGCGATGAGGGGGAAACCTCATGTTGGCTGCTTGTTTCTTTTGCTAAAACACCTCCAAGGGGCCATAATGCCTTGTTTGCACGACACTCTTCTGATCCACATTTTGATTTGACTTGATTTAGAATGTGAGCCATCAGGGCAGCGCTCTTGCTGTCAAAATCTCTTCTCATCATACTGACATCAGACCAACGAGACGAGCTGAGATCGGTGGCAGGTTTGTGCGGGGGCTGAGAAACGGGTCCTCTTTGTCTCCTCTTTTCCCTCTAGATTAAATACTTCAAAAAGATTTCCTGGGCGGAAAATTAATTTCAATATTTATTCCCTACCTGAAACGTCACGGTTTTACTGAGTGGAATGCACTCACTCTCCTTTGCTATAGGTTTGTATGCATAACTCCCTGATCCCTGCCAAAACCCAAGCCCCATCACCCTGGGGGATGGGGGGGATACCAAAGCCCCAGGGCTTCAGTCCCAGGTGTATGTAGGGGCAGGGACTGTAACCTGAGCCCTACCACACAGGGCTGAAGCCCTTAGGCTTCAGCTTCAGCCCTGGGCAGTGGGGCTTGGGATTTGGCCCCAGGCAATGGGGCTTTGGCCCTGCAAGTCTAATGCCAGCCCTGGCACCCCCATTAAAATTGTGTCACAACCCACTTTGGGGTCCTGATGTACAGTTTCCAAACTGCTGCTATAGAGGATAGGAGCCTGGTACAAGTGTCAGCTAGGGCAGTTATGCCCAGATCCTCAAAGGTATTAGGTGCCTAACTCCCATCGGTCAATATGAGTTAGGCACCTAAATACATTGGAGGTTCTGGGGTCTTAGCCTTTTAGCTGTAGACCCTCACGCTCTTGATTGTGGTTGTGAAGATCCCCAGTTCAGGTGCCAGCGATGACCAAGATGATGGTTGTTCCTTAGGGGCCAGATTTTTAAGCACCCAGAAACTCGCACTGTGACACTTAGGCAAAATTTTCAAAAGAGCTCAGTGTTATGCCAGGGCTCTGTAAGAGGTGTCTAGGGGTGTTAGGGTTCCTTCTGCACTCTGAACTTTAGGGTACAGATGGGGGGATCCACATAAAAGACCCCCTAAGCTTATTTCCACCAGCTTAGGTTAAAACTTCCCCAAGGCACAAAGCCTTTGCCCTTGGATTAGGTAAAACCACCACCAAGTGATTTAACAAACAATCAGGGAAAGGACCACTTGGAGTTCTATTTCCCCAAAATATCCCCCCCAAGCCCTTACACCCCCTTTCTTGGGGAGGCTTCAGAATAAACAAGATGAGCACCGGCCAGCCTCGGATTTTTAAGACCCAAAAAACCCAATCAGATTCTTAAACAGAACTGTATTAGAACAAAAATATAAGAGAACAACTCTGTAAGATCAGAATGGAAGATAATCTTACAGGCAATCAGATTCAAAACATAGAGAATCCCTCTAGGCAAAACCTTAAGTTACAAGAAGACACAAAAACAGGAATAGACATTCCCTCCCGCGCAGCAAATTTCACAAGCCAAAAC
The DNA here is from genome assembly GCF_965152235.1 of Eretmochelys imbricata. NCBI lineage: Eukaryota > Metazoa > Chordata > Testudines > Cheloniidae > Eretmochelys > Eretmochelys imbricata. The sequence goes on from NC_135572.1 coordinate 349,457,205, forward strand.
AAAGAAAACCTAACACAGAGCCCTGGAGTAATTTAGCTAGAAAATGCAAGAGCTGTCAAGGGGTATAGATGGATAGTTACTTAATACAAAGCACACCATCTACTGGCACATAGGAGTATGTACATTTGTCCCTAAATGAAAAGGTTCAATAAAGTTATGATTAGCCGCTCTTACCATGTCAGATTAGGATTTGATCCCCACGCTTCATCTGGAACTCTTAACGCTCAGCACCCTACGTGCTCAGCTCTTCACCCACAGAGCATAGCAAATTAAGGCTTTGCACTCTGCCTAAACCTTGGGCCAAACCCACTCCAATTTTGGGGGGCAGGGGAGAAATAGGGGAAGGATGTTAATGGAAGGGAGGCACTGTAGTAGGGGCAAGGAGAGTTTCTGCCTACAGTGAGTCGCAGCTAGTCTTGACTCCGTTTTGGCAATGCCCCCATCCTTTCCTGTCCAGTTTGTAAATGCTCACTAACTGAGGAACTGAACCGGCAGAAAGGAAGTCATATGACCTGGGCCACAAAGCCTGAAACGAGGAAGAACCACAACAGAGGCACTATTTCAGTCAGAAAAACAGGCCTAGAAGGTTTAAACCTGAGCAAAAGTTTACACCTGAGCTGTAAACCATCTAAAAAGCCAAAGCCCCGAAAAACGTAACCAGAAGTAGAACCCAGGCCCCACACAATGGGGACCATTACCTCTCGAACTGGGCAGCAGATGCTATTGTGGCCTAGCGCAGTGAGCACTGGACTGGGCTGCAGGAGATCTCAGTTCCATTTCTGGCTCGCCTACTGGGTGATCAGGGACAAGTCACTTCACTGCTTTGTGTCTCCGTTTCCCCATCTGTAATATGGGCATAATGATACTGACCTCCTTTGCAAAACACTTTGGGATCTACTTAGTGGAAGAGCTAGGTATTAATGCTAGGGTACAATGTTCCCACAATAAGGAAGCAGTGGTCTGTGCACTGGGCAGAGAACCAGGAACATGGCCTTGCCTGACTTGGGTTCTGGAACCGACGACCTCTGGGGTCTTTGGTAAAACATTAATTATTTCTGCCTCAGTTCCCCTTCTTCCTGTAAAATGGGCACAATGAGTGTTAACTACCTGCCCCAGCAGGATGTGGTGGAGAATGAACTAGTGAAAGCGCTCTGCTTTATAGCACAAAGTATGATTAAAGATGTACCGCATTGCAAATAGGATCCAGGCATTTATTGGGGTATAGTGAAGATGGTATTAGCAAGCTCATGTTTATAACGGAGTTCCCTTACAGAATGAATTTACAGGAAAATAGAATACTGTGGTGTACATCAGAGGGGGCGTTCAGTTAAGAATGGTGTCTATTTTTGTAATGGAAACGAATGAGTCTTTACTATTGTTTCTTAGAGTGGAATGTGGATTTCTCCCCCCCCCCCCATTCCCTGCCTTCCTTCTCTGAGTTGATTATTTCTCTTATTTGTATCCTTTCTGCTTATACAATTTTACTGTGACATCTGGGCTGTGAAATAAAACTGTAGCCTCCAGGAAACTTACCATTGTGTTCCCTGCAGTCAGACAATGAACTAGCCGCCACTAGGAAAGTGTGCTTACAAAAACTATTACTCCTACATGGGAACTTTTCTCCGGGCTTTACATCTAATGAACAAACAGGGCCAGAGCGTCAATGGGTGTAAATCTGCTTCAGCCGATTTATACCAGCTGAAGATCTGGCTCAGAGGCCCCTATTAACCTTCTCTCCTATCTCGTGGGCTGAAATCCTGGCCCTAGAGCAGTGCAGTACCTCTCTCTATCCCCATCCCCTCTCTCGCATGTGAGCCCTGTGCCAGTCTGCTGTTTGAGGCACATCCACGCGGCAATGGGAGGTGCCCCTTGCCAGCTTGAATAGCTGTACACGGGCTTCCACTGAGCGAGCCAGCGCACTAAAAATGAGCGTAGCTGTGGTGGCTCTCTGCCTGTGTACCCCACTTCCTGAGAGACTGCGGGTGCGTTTACACAGCGCCAAAACAAAGCCACCTCAGCAAGTCTCCGAGCCCGGGCTCGGGCGGCGGTGCTAAACAGAGCCATGTAGGCATTCATGCTCAGACTCCAAAACCCAGCAAGAAGGGTGGGTCTTGGAGTCTGAGCGAGAATGTCTACACAGCTATTTTGAGTGCTGTAGCATGAGTCCGAGTCTGTAGAGCTGGGCTCTGGGACTCTCAGGTGCAGGTGGTGTGGTTTGGGGAGGGGGTGTTCTCTTCCCCCCCACCCCCCAGTAGATGTACCTAAAGTACATGCTCAGAGGCTAGCTTGCAGTTCTGTGGCTTTGCTGCTATTTTTAGCACGCTAGATGAATCAAAGCCAGTTTGCTGAGCAAATTACACATCCAGCTGCAGTGTGGACACATAATTCACGCTGTTCACTGTACTACTCCCCTTCACATCCCCTCGGCCTTCGCAAACATTTCTCTCCTCCCCCTCATTCCATGCTTCTGCCAAAGCACCAAGCAGCCTCACTCTCTCGCTTGTACCTTCCAACCACTAGCTGTCTGCTCCTATTCCAGTGCCTGCATTCATACTCCTGAACTCCACTTAAACACCATTTTGTTTCCAAATGTATCTAACACTAGGCCCAATCTGCAGTGACTTTTGGGTGGTGTTCAGTTCCCTCCTGTCCCATTGGCAGCACCAGGAGCTGCAGGTACTCAGTGCCCCTGAAAATCAGGCCTCTTAATTAGATGAATTAATATTTCCTACCTTTTAGGCACGCAAGTTTGAAAGCACCTTTAAGCGCTCTTTGCCTCAGTGTCCCCCTCTGTAAAATGGGGATGATAATACCCACCTCACAGGCCTGTTGTGAGGTTTAATAAATGTTTGCGAAGTGTTCTGACTTCTAGTAAGAAGTGCAAATACATGTGGTCTGCTACCCCTTTTGGGCAAAGAATGAGTTAAAGCAATATAATTGCAAGATTAACATGAATGATTTCATACTTCATGACAGAGAACCAGTTGCTTGATCCTGTAGCCCTGGAAGTCAGTGGCAAAGGGTATGTCTACATTGCAATCAGAGGTGTGACTGCAGCATGATACCAAGCTGGGAGGGGTTGCAAGCACTTTGGAGGACCGGGTTAGAATTCTAAAGAACCCTGACAAAATGGAGAACTGGTCTGAAATGAACCAGATGAAATTCAATAAGGACAAACGTGAGGTACTTCACAGAGGAAGGAAAAATCAAAGGTACAGCTACAAAATGGAGAATAAATGGCCAGGCAGTAGCACGGGTGAAAAGGATCTGGGGGTTATAGTGGATCACAGATGGAATATGAGTAGGGCCCTACCAAATTCACAATCCATTTTGGTCAATTTCACAGTCATAAGATTGTAAAAAATCATCAGTCTCATGATTTGAGCTGTTAAAATCTGAAATTTTACAGGGTTGTAATTGTAGGGGTCCTGACCCAAAAAGGAGTTGCGGGGGGGGGGCGGTTGCACAGTTCTTGTAGGAGGGGGTTGCAGTACGGCTACCCTTGCTTCTGCGCTGCTGCTGGCAACAGTGCTGCCTTCAGAGCTGGGCGGCTGGAGAGCAGCAGCTGCTGGCCGGGCGCCCAGCTCTGAAGGCAGAGCCCTGCCAGAAGCAGCGCAGAAGGAAGGATGGCCAGGGATGGTATTGCCACCCTTACTTCTGAGCTACTGGCTGCAGAGCTGGTTGGCCGGAGAGTGGCGACAGCTGGCGGAGGGCCCAGCTCTGCAGGCAGCAGCGCAGAGGTAAGGGTGGCAGGGTACGGCATTGCCACCCTTCCTTCTGCGCTGCTGCTGGCAGGGCGCTGCCTTCAGAGCCAGGCGCCCGGCCAACAGCTGCCGCTCTCCAGCTGCCCAGATCTGAAGGCAGTGCAGAAGTAAGGGTGGCAACACTGTGACCCCCCCCCCCCACAAAATAACCTTGCAACCCCCCCCATTCCCTTTTGGGTCAGAGCCCCCAATTTGAGAAACATTGGCCTCCCCTGTGAAATCTGTATGGTATAGGGTAAAAGCACACACAAGACCACATTTCAAGGGTGGGGGAGACCAGATTTCATGGTCCGTGACACATTTTTCATGGCCGTGAATTTGGTAGGGCCCTAAATAGGAGACACCAATGTGACTCTGTGGAGAAAAAAACGAATATCATTCTGAGGTGTATTAACAGGTGCGCCCTATGTAAGACGTGGGAAGTGAGTGTTCCTCTCTACTCAGCACTGGTGAGGCCTCAGCTGGAGCACCGTGACCAGTTTTTGGTGCCACACTTTTGGAAAGAAGTGGACAGGTTGGAGAGAGTCCAGAGGAGAGCAACACAAATGATAACAGGTTTAAAAAACCTGACTTACGAGGACAGGTTTAAAAAACTGGGTATGTTTAGTTTTGAGAAAAGAAGGCCAAGGGTGGACCTGATATCAGTCTTCAGATATGTTCAGGGCTGCTATAACAGGGACTATGATCAATTGTCCTCCATGTCCACTGAAGGTAGGACAAGAAATAATGGGCTTAATATGCACCAAGGGAGATTTAGTTTAGACAATAGGAAAAACTTCCCAACTATAAGGGTAGTTAAGCTGTGGACTAGGCTTCCAAGGGAAGTTGTGGAATCCCCGTCATAAGAGGCTAAGAACAGGCTGGACAAACACCAGTCAGGGATGGTCTAGGTTTACTGGGTCCTGCCTCAGTGCGGGGGGCTGGACTTGATGACTTCTCGAGATCCCTTCCAGCCCTGCCTTTGTACGGTTCTAGGGATAGAGGTACCTGAGCTAGCTTTGATTTAGCTCACCCAAGTAACAACAGCAGTGAAGCAGAAACAGCTGTACAAGTGTGCCTGGACCATGGATATGTATCCGAGTAGACAGCTCAGTCTGCTGTGGTACTGTTGTTTGAGCTAGTCAGACCAAAGCAAGCTTGGATATGTCTCCGTAGGCTGGGCCTAAGTCTTACGCAGCAGGGAGAGTTGCCACTTCCTGCTCCTTGTCAAGGCCCCTCTCAGCTCAGGGGGAAGCACAGACATGCACTTGAGGCTATTCCAAGTAGCTGGATGATCCCTGCAATGCTAGGAAGTCATGCTGGCATGGGAGTGACTTTGCCGATGGCCATGCTGAGCTTCTGAGCATGCCCAGAGTGAACTAGGTGTTCCCAGGAGCCTGAGCAGACTCAGACTGAGCAGTGTGCTCATGGATTTTCTAAAGGAATGTGCCTTCTCTCCAGCCAGCTTGACTCCTGTGCGTCTATTAACCTGGAGATGTGTTGCTGGGGCTTCCTGGCAGAGAGAGGCTTGTACTTAGAGCTGATTAACAAGTGGGGCGTGGGATTCACATTGTTTTCATTTTTTCCTGGCCCATATCCAAACTGTTATCAAAATGTTTTAAAATTTCTGTCCTGCTCTGTAACTGGTTGAAAACATTGGAGGGGGAAGATGGGGGGGGGGCGGTGGGGTAAAGTAATTATTGTGGGGGGAAATTTGGGGACTTTTTTTTTCTTGGAAAAATTTCACATTTTGAAATCACTTAGGTGTTGACATTTGAATCCTTCTGAGGGGCAGGCCAGCTGCTGAGAAGCCCTGGGATAGGAGAGAGAGACTGGTGGCCGCTATAGGGCCACAGCTGCTTTTCAGATGGTAAGAGGGGCATCTAAGGCCTTGTCTACACTAGAAAACGTTTGCTAGCATAGCTAGCCTGGCAGACCCTCCTAGTGCAGATGCAGCTCACATCAACAAGAGTGCTTTTGAAGGTATAGCTTATACATGTTCCCCAACAGAAATAAACTATACCAGCAAAAGCTCCCCCGTCCCCCAGTTATAACTGCGTCTACATTAGGGCTTTAGTCAGTAGGAAAACATAATAAAAAAATCACCCCTAACCAACGTTACTTAGATTGTAGGCTCCTTGGAGCAGTTGGACGGTGCCTAACTCAATAGTAAGTATTACAGTCAGTGACTGGGGTGTGTAGGCACTACAATAATACAACCTAATAAATAATCCCTATACTGGCAACAGTTGTGTGTAGACCTGGCCCTAGTAAGGTGTTTGGGGGTGGGGCTCATTTGAAGAGGGAGACAGCACTGTGTTGGAATGTGCACAAATGCCTTTTCTAAAGGAATTATCATTGTATTGTGCTAGCATCTAAGAGCCCCAGGATAAGAACCTATGTCAAATAGAATGCTAAGAGTTAAAAGAGAAATGTGCATACCTGTAGGCGAGATCTGCTTCCAGGTGCCATGGCTGCATCAGTGATTACAGTATAGCTCCAAAACCACCTTTGGCCTCTCCTCTCCTCTTATCGCCTGCTTCTCATTCTGAACAAGTGGCCTATGTAGATAAGCGTGCTTAGCACTCATCAGCAATTCAAAGCATTTACTGATCAATCTTCCTAACACGCCTGGGAGTGGGGTAAGGATTACAGAGCCCAGTCCTGCTCCCATTGAACTTCAGTGGCAGCAAGATTAGGCCCATCATCCCCGTTTCATAGAAGGGCAAACCAAGACCCAGTGGTTGAGATACGTCTTCAGTGGAGTTACACCAGTGCAAGATTTCAGAGTAACAGCCATGTTAGTCTGTATTCGCAAAAAGAAAAGGAGGACTTGTGGCACCTTAGAGACTAACCAATTTATTTGAGCATAAGCTTTCGTGAGCTACAGCTCACTTCATTGGATGCATACTGTGGAAAGTACAGAAGATCTTTTTATACACACAAACCATGAAAAAATGGGTGTTTACCACTACAAAAGGTTTTCTCTCCCCCCACCCCACTCTCCTGCTGGTAATAGTTTATCTAAAGTGATCACTCTCCTTACAATGTGTAACACATTGAATTTAACTATGTGGCATGCATAAAAACAGCACTGCTATTACCTCTCAAGAAGATGAAGCAGAACGGGTTATATTTGTTTGGAGACGGCTCAAATTGGAGTGAACTTTCACCCAGGCCCCACACTGAAATCAAACTAAACTTTGTAAGGTTGAAAGGGGTTTGTGGAATGATTGAACACTTATTTTAGCTTTTATGGGCCCTTGAATTTTCTGGCTTCAGCCAGGCACAGCAGTGAAGGTGCTGAGATGGCATGAAAAGACTATTCTCTTTATGTTTCTAGCCCAAGAACCTGGGAATTGCCATACTGGAGCAGACCACGGTCTGTCTAGTCCAGTTCCCTGTCTCTGATAATTGCTGGCTGTTTCGGAGGAAGGTGTCAAACCCTGGGTTAAGTAGTTATGGAGAAAAGTTTCCTCCTAACCTCCTTTAGCCTGAGATAGGTTAATGGAATCATACAAATGTAGCGCTAGAAGGGACCCTGAGAGATCATCAAGTTCAGTGCCTTGTGCTGAGGCAGGAGCAAATAAACCTAGACCATCCTTGGCAAGCATTTGTCTAACCTGTTGTTGTTAAAAGCCTCTAATGATGGGGATTCCACAACCTCCCTTGGAAGCCTATTCCAGAGTTTAACTAGCCTTAGAGTTAGCAAATTTTTCCTAATATGGAACCTAAATCTCCCTTGCTGCAGATAAAGCCCAGAACTTCTTGTCCTGCCTTCAGTGCACAGGGAGAACAATTGCTCACGGTCCTCTTTATAACCACCCTTAACAGACTTGATGACTGTTATCAAATCCCCCTCACCCCCACCCTTGGTGGTCTTTTCTCAAGACTAATCATGCCCCGTTTTTTTAATCTTTGCTCATAGCTCAGGTTTTCTAAACCTTTAATCACTTGTGTTGCTCTCCTCTGGACTGTCTCCAATTTGTTCACATCTTTTCTAAAGTATGATGCCCAGAATTGGACATCATTCCCCAGCTGAGCCTACACCAGTGCTGAGTAGAGCGGGACAATCACCTCTCATGTCTCACATACAACGCTCCTGATAATACACCCCAGAATGACATTAGCCTTTTCTGCAGTTGCTTCACATTGGTGACTCAGATTCAAGTTGTGAACCACTATCACCTAGGCTTTGTCTATGCTAGCACTTACAGCAGGATAACTTACGTTGATCAGGGTTGTGAAAAAGCCACCCCACTGAGCACCGTAAATGACGCTGATCTAAGTGCCGGTGTGGACAGCGCTAGGTCGGTGGGAGAGCTTGTCCTGCTGACGTAGCTACCGCAGCTCGCAGTGCTGGAGTAGTTAAGCCAACGGGAGAACTCTCCCACTGGCTTAGAGAGCTTACATCAGAGAACGTACAGTGACACAACTGCATCGCTGCAGCTCCCCCGCTGTAATCTCTCTCGTTTAACTGTAGCCGTGCTCAACTTTTCCCCATTGTGTAGTGTGGACTTGATTTTTTTTCCCCTAAGTGCTGTACTTTGCACTTGTCTTTACTGAATTTCATGTTGTCCATTTCAGACTCATTCTCTAATTTGTCAAGGTCCTTTTGAATTCTAATCCTGTCCAGCAAACCCTCCCAGCGTGGTGTCACGCTGCAGTCACGCCTCTGAGTGCAATGTAGACATTCCCTTTGCCACTGACTTCCATGGCCACAGGTTCAAGCAGATGGTTCTCATGCAAGGGAAGGGGGGTAAAGCAGGACTCTCTGCAGCAATCCTGAAATGTCCTCTCCTCTTCAGTGTTCCTCCCCCTGCTGGCCTTGCACCAATCCTGGGAACTAACCAATGCACCTGTTACAAGCCAGGGAACTGGCTAGTGTGCTAAGCATTACAGCTCAGAGCATGCGGGAAAAGACACCACACTGAACACGCCTCTTGATGCACACATGTAACTCTTACTGGTGGTATTGGGTTTTTAGCTGTGTGCACTGCCTGGGTAATAGACGCCTGGCTGCAGATGAGGGGCTGCGATATTGTCAGGAAATGTAACTAATCGTTTGCAAAGTCATGTATTTTTTAACTATTTCTATCTGTCCGGCCAGGGAATGGATCTCACTACAGAAAATCCTTACTAATAACAAATGAACAGAGCAACAGCTCTATGCTGTCACCATCTGTCCCCACCTTGAAACTATTTGCAACCGAAGCACGGAAGTGCTGATTTCATCCCAAAAGGGAGTTTTTCCCAGGTGACACCACAGCCTTTTGCAGTGGTCCTGCTGGCAGACGTTGGAGGGTGACCTCTGTTACCCAGAGTATCCGATGGAGAAACGACCCGACTCAGCTCTCACCTTATGCTGGTGAGAATCAGGAAACTTCTCCAGCAAAGCCAGCGGAGTCACCATAGTGTAACGCTAGCAGGAGAGCAGACTCTGGCTGTTTAGAAATCTGCCCCCATCCCCATGTACACACATCTTCCCTTGCTGAGCTTCACGATTCCTCCACCCCCTTACTTGGCTGCCCCTTTTGTCAGTCTTTCAAACCATCACCATTGCAGTTGCTTCAACAGAGCTTCCTGTGCGTGGTGTGACCACTGAGCTCATCCGCAAGGCCTGTGCTCCCTGCATTTCCCTCTAAAAAACCCACTTCTGCCCCTAGAGTCCTATTGACTGGTTTAGAAAATCCTTTTTTTTTTGTCCTCTTCCCTGACCTCTGTCTGTCCCTCCTTAGCTTGTGAGGTCCCTAAGCCCACAACGACCCCTTCTTGTGTGCCTGAAAAATGCTTAATACATCATGGGTGTTTCAGTAGCATACTGGGCACATATGTCACATGTCCCACCACCACCACTATAGAGGCTGTGAGTCTGTTATAGGCCCCAGCTCTACAGCCTGGCTATTTAACTCAAGCTGGGGAGACTCCTGCATTTAACTCCAGAAGGCCCTGGGGCCAGCCAAGATGGAAGTTGTTTGTTTTCTGCGGTAGCATCACAATAAGCATCTTACTCTTGTTTCACAAACCATATTTTCCCCCTTTATTATACATTAGGGGCTAGAGGGACTGCTCTGGGGTCCTCCATCCACAGGAGAGATGCAGATTTTGCAAGGATTCTCCGTACAGTTGAACCTGAGCCTTGACTCAGTGGGATTTCTGAACAATGATACGGTAGTTCAGTCTCTGAAGGCCATTCAGCCCTTGGCCTCTCTGGTGATGTTGCCAACAAAGAGGGGGCCATTGTGGCCAAGGCATTAGTCCAGTAGGAAGCAGATTGTGCCAACAGGTCCAGTTCCAACTTGTTGTAGTAGCCAGGCAAGGTACTAACAAACTTCAACAGGACTTTATTTTTTAAAGTGGAAACCTCTTTTCCAAGCTGCGGCCGCACCCTCAGGAGCTCTCCCTCAGCTACTTCAACTCCTCCCCCTCCTTCCTGTTTCCTGTCCTTTCAGACTCCCAACAGCCAGTGCTCCCAATCCTAATAATTACAAGCAACATCTAAACACCACACAACTCCTAATAGTTGAGTGTGCTCTGCAGCTTGCCACACTGGGTCCCAGAGCCATGATTCTGCAATTGCATCGGCACAGAGACCCCTTTGTCCATGCAGAGCTCCATGGATTTCAGTGAAGTTTAGTCTACTTCCTTAGATTTCACTACAGAATCAGGGCCTTAGATTGTAAACCTCCTCAGGTCAATGACTGATCATTTTATTAGCCTGAAAAGCTCTACAGTGTATATACATACATAACTCTTGAAGTCTTCAGATCGGCTGCCTTTCTGGAAGATATGCTTTAGTCAAACACAAGTTATATGGATGAATACAGAAGTCACTGGGTGAAACTGTATGGCCTGTGTTATATGGGAGGTCAGAAGAGATGATCAAATGGTCCCTTGTGATCTTAGAAGGTTTGGCTACACATGCCCTAGACTTTCAACCAGTGATTCCTACAGTGGAGTTTGTTACTCTCTCACAGCAGGCAAGTGAATGGTGTGGAACTTGGTACTTAACCTGGAGTTGTTAAATATGCAGGAGTGTGACTGCCAAAGCAGGCTGTGAAGAGTTACAAAGGGATCTGTCAAGACTGGGTGACAAAATGGCAGATTAAATTCAATGTTGATAAATGCAAAGTAACGCACATTGGAAAACATTATCCCAACTATACATAAAAATGATGGGGTCCAAATTAGCCGTTACCACTCAAGAAAGAGATCTTGGAGCCATTGTGGATAGTTCTCTGAAAACATCCACTCACTGTGCAGTGGCAGTCAAAAAAGCTATCAGAATGTTAGGAATGTTTCTTGACTTTAGCAAAGCTTTTGACACGGTCTCCCACAGTATTCTTGTCAGCAAGTTAAGGAAGTATGGGCTGGACGAATGCACTATAAGGTGGGTAGAAAGCTGGCTAGGTTGTCGGGCTCAACGGGTAGTGATCAATGGCTCCATGTCTAGTTGGCAGCCGGTATCAAGTGGAGTGCCCCAAGGGTCGGTCCTGGGGCCAGTTTTGTTCAATATCTTCATAAATGATCTGGAGGATGGTGTGGATTGCACTCTCAGCAAATTTGCGGATGATACTAAACTGGGAGGAGTGGTAGATACGCTGGAGGGGAGGGATAGGATACAGAAGGACCTAGACAAATTGGAGGATTGGGCCAAAAGAAATCTGATGAGGTTCAATAAGGATAAGTGCAGGGTCCTGCACTTAGGACGGAAGAATCCAATGCACCGCTACAGACTAGGGACTGAATGGCTAGGCAGCAGTTCTGCGGAAAAGGACCTAGGGGTGACAGTGGACAAGAAGCTGGATATGAGTCAGCAGTGTGCCCTTGTTGCCAAGAAGGCCAATGGCATTTTGGGATGTATAAGTAGGGGCATAGCGAGCAGATCGAGGGACGTGATCGTTTCCCTCTATTCGACATTGGTGAGGCCTCATCTGGAGTACTGTGTCCAGTTTTGGGCCCCACACTACAAGAAGGATGTGGATAAATTGGAGAGAGTCCAGCGAAGGGCAACAAAAATGATTAGGGGTCTAGAACACATGACTTATGAGGAGAGGCTGAGGGAGCTGGGATTGTTTAGCCTGCAGAAGAGAAGAATGAGGGGGGATTTGATAGCTGCTTTCAACTACCTGAAAGGGGGTTCCAAAGAGGATGGCTCTAGACTGTTCTCAATGGTAGCAGATGACAGAACGAGGAGTAATGGTCTCAAGTTGCAGTGGGGGAGGTTTAGATTGGATATTAGGAAAAACTTTTTCACTAAGAGGGTGGTGAAACACTGGAATGCGTTACCTAGGGAGGTGGTAGAATCTCCTTCCTTAGAGGTTTTTAAGGTCAGGCTTGACAAAGCCCTGGCTGGGATCATTTAACTGGGAATTGGTCCTGCTTCGAGCAGGGGGTTGGACTAGATGACCTTCAGGGGTCCCTTCCAACCGTGATATTCTATGATTCTATGATTCTAACCATGAGGAAAGGGATAGATAACAAGACCGTAAATCTCCTAATGCCACTATATAAATCCATGGTACACCTACATCTTGAATACTGCATATAGTTCTAATTGTCCCATGTAAAAAAAATATATTAGAACTGAAATCAGTACAGTGAAGGACAACAAAAATGTTTAGGGATATGGACCAGTTTCCATATGAGGAGAGACTAAAAAGACTGGGACTGTTCAGTTTGGAAAAGAGATGACTATCGGGGGGATATGATAGAGGTCAAAATCATGACTGGGATGGAGAAAGTGAACAGGTAAGTGCGATTTACCCCTTCACATAATACAGGAACTGGAGTCAGCCAATGAAATTATGAGGCAGCTGATTTAAAACAAACAAAAGGAAGTACTTAATTACATAATGCACAATCAACCTGTGGAACTCATTGCCAGGGGATGTTATGCAGGCCAAAAGTAGAACTGAATTCAAAGAAGAACTAGATAAGTTCATGGATGATAGGTCCATCAATGGCTATTAGGCAAGATGATCAGGGACACAGCCCCATGCTCTGATTGTCTCTAAGCCTCTGACCGCCAGATGCTAGAACTGGACAACAGAAATGGATCACTCAATAATTGTGCTGTTCTGTTCATTCCCTCTGAAACATCTGGCACTGTCCACTGTCACAAGACAGGATACTAGACTAGATGGACCACTGGTCTTGACCCAGTATGGCCATTCTTGTGTTCATACTGTGCATTGGAGTCTAGAATTTTGACAGTCAGAAATACGCTGTGGATTTTCAGTGCTCTATTTGTTGGTGCTTTTCTAATAAACTTATTTAATAAAACTAATTGAAACGTACTAGCTGCAGAGATGTTCATGTTCAATTTTCCTGAGGATTTGGATTTTTCTATGTAAGGCAATTTGAAATCAGAAGCAGTATCCATCAAGACTACATCAGCTAAGGGCTTGTCTATACTTATCGGGGGATTGACGAGCGGCGATCGATGCATCGGAGGTCGATTTAGTGGGTTTAGTGAAGACCCGCTAAACTGACTGCAGATCGCTCTCCCGTTGACTCCTGTACTCCACTGGATCAACAAGAGTAGGGGAAGTCAATGGGAGAGCGTCTCCCATCGACATTGTGTAGTGTGGACCCTGCGGTGACATTGTGTAGTGTGGACTCCGCGGTAAGTGGATCTAAGCTACATCGATTTACATTACACTATTCAAGTAACTCAAATTCCGTAGCTTAGATCGAATTTCCCTTAGGACATTAGTTGCTGCAGCTTTGCACCTCCCTTAGAAACCATCTTGTCCGGCTCACAGTTTTAAATGGGCCAGTGGAGTTTAATTTCAGGCTGTTGGGAAATTTGCTACATAGATCTTTGAAGGTACAAAATTTGTTGGCAGTTTCTATTTTTACAAGGTTTTTTAGAGGATTTACAGAGCCCTAGAGGCTACTGGGAAAGGCCCAGATATTCATTAATTTCTCTCTCCGTCTAGATAAAACACAAAAGGGGTTTAGTGTAGCGGAGAATCCCGCACTAAGGCAGATGCACTAGATCATCCAGTAGGAACTTCCCAACCTTATCAGCTATTATGAGTGTATATGAAACAGCTGCAGCACCCTGCTTCCCATATTTCAGAAGTAGGTCCATATACACCAACGAGCTCTCATATTATAGACCCCTTATTCAATTAAAGATAGGGATGTCACTGGATGGCAGAACTATTGGATTTTTGTTCCCAGTGGCAGCTTCTCTTGCAATCACTGTGGAAAATACGGTTTTGTGATTAAGGCACTGGCTGCATAGGGAGAAGACATGAGTTCAAGCCCCAGCTAGTCCAGGGGCTTCCTATGTGATCTTGGACAAGTGATGTGATCTGTGTCTCAGTTATGTGCCTAAAACTAAGGATAATACTTTCCTATATTGCAGGGTGTGTGTGCGCTGATCATATACTATGATGATTGGGGACATGAATCTCTTATTCTTCCATTTCCTGTTGTAAAAGTGGCTATACGCTGATAAACGGTTGGCACATTTTACCCAGAGGTAGCTGTATTTCTGCTGAGGGCAAAGTAAGGTTGGATCCCTGTTTAATTGAATGTATTTCCAGTTACAGAGTGCTCTGAGATGATGGGTGTTATGTAAACGTGAGATAATTGCAGATGGATTGCACCTTCCTCTGAAGAACTGGGTGGTGGTCTCTGCCCGATGCCATTGTAAAGGGGCACAAGTCTCTTCTGGTATGAGCTGTGGAGCTCCCATCTCAATGAACTGCCGAGTTTTAAGAGCAGAAGAATGTCCTTGTAGTTAAGGAACTAGGCTGATCCTCAGCAGAGCTGGGTTCAACTCCTGACTCGGCTCCAGATCTCCCATGAAAGTTTGGGCAAGGCAGGAGGGTGGGCTCCATGAAGGGACCTAGGTGTTCCGATGTTGAGCATCACGGTGCTTAAAACCCCCCACGCAAGTGGCAGTGTGGTCCGCAAAGCTGAGTGTGGTGCCCAGGCTCCCGCTACAATAATGGGGAGAGAGGGGCACCTAAAAGGGAGATCCATAAAAGCCAGCCTGCCAGGTGGGGCGCTGCCTAAGCTAGCCAATGGGAGAGGCCAATAACAGAGGTGTGTGCTAAGCCCCACCCCTCTCATTGATAGGTGCCTAAGTCTGGGCTGCAGGGAGGCACCTATGATTCAAGAACAGGAGTCGGTGCTTAATGTGCTTCTTGGAGGAATGAGTTAGGCACCTGCCTCGCTCCACACAAAATGGCTGGAATAGAAGGTACCACTGCCCTTAACTTCTAGCCCAGTGCTTAGAGCACTTGCCTGGGATGTGGGAAACCCAGGTTCAATTCCCTGCCCTCTCGGGCAGAGAGGAAGAAAGGATCTGAACAGGAGAATGCTGTGTATGTTATAGACAGGGCCATCCCTAGCTATTCTGGGGACCTACACAGCCCCTGGGCCAGGCCTCTGCGGGGGGTGGCAGGCCTTCCTGGGAGGGGGGAGGCTGGCTTGGGGGTCCGGAGGAACCACCCCCCAGCACTCATCGGTGGCGTGGCTGGGGCCGGGTCGCTGCACTTCCCGCCCCTGGTGAGTGCAGGGCCAGCCCTTTCGCGGAGCTCAGGGGAGTGCAGGTGGGGTTGGGGCGGGGCAGGAAGAGGCTGGGCAGGGGTGGAGCAGGGGCGGGGGCCCTGGAGAAGAGCAGGAGCAGGGGCTGGAGCACCATGCAGCTGCGCAGGGCACCAGGAAATTTGGTGCCCCAAATTTCCTGGTGCCCTACGCAGATGCGTACTTTGTGTATGGGTAAGGACGGCCCTCGTTATAGACTCATAGATGTTCTTATGTTACAACTGAAAGTGGTAAGCATGGTCATGTTGATGTGCTGTGTTCCCAACTCATGTTATTTTATCTCAGCTCTAACCACTGAGCTTTGGGATATTCTGAGGTGGGGCTACCTCTCCTGTTGAGGCTGTCTCCTCCTGAGGCTGATTTAGTTGGGGTTGGTCCTGCTTTGAGCAGGAGATTGGACTAGATGACCTCCTGAGGTCTCTTCCGACCGTAATATTCTATGATTCCATTGTGGCTACATAATGAAAGAGTGGTTGGAGCAGGGGGGCTATTGGAACACCCCCATGGGTTCAACAGCAGAGAGATAACATCTGTCATCTTGAGAAGATGCGAGTCCAGAGTCCATGGTATAAACAGGTATCAGCATATCTGTCCACGTAGCTCGGTGCACAACAGTAAAAATATTATCTATTGCCCGAACAGGAATGATGAACGTCACGAGAAAGAAAAGGGAATGCATCCCTGCTCCGAACTAACAGCCCTGTAGATCACGCCAACTGAGGGCTTCATGTCTTATAAACATAAGAGAGTGCATTACTCAGGCCTGACTTATGGTGTTTCATTGCAGAGAGCAGCAGGCTCAGCTGAGTGTATTAATGATTCATGCTTGCCTTGCCAGAACATAATGTGTAGTAATCATATGGAACCCGTGTACAAGAGTACTTTTAACTGGACGAATGTTTTTATAGTTTGACTTAATCTAATGCTTCATTGGGTCACTGACCTAGTAATTATAGCTAATGAATAGACGAAAATATGGAGTTGAGTCAACAGAGCCCCTTCTTTGAGGTTACCAGGCAACCTTAGCTGGATCTCTGCATAACATTGCAAATACTGCTTTCTCCCAACCGATAAACTTAGTGATGGAGCGAACAGCGTCAGAGGGGAGAGACAAGGCAGAGAGTATTTAAGTTATATGGCTTTTTACAAGCATTAAGCAATATGCTCCCATAATAAACAACTATGCCACCGCTAATGCTCAATAAACAGTGTGGTTTGTAAGCAATTAGGGACTCTCATCGGGAAACAGCACATTTCAGTGGAATGCATGCTACTACCCTAAGTGGCTTGTTAAAAGCATCATAATTCTCCTTTAAAAATCAATTAACAGTTTGGTGCATTTTGGTCCACAGTGCCTTGTTCAGATGAGAACAGATTCTAGAAGTCGCTTCTCGTGAGTTAGCCACTGTTTTACCCAAAGCAAACAATCCAAAATAACTTTAAAAAAGTCAAGCTGCTGCTTCTGCTCAGTTGTTTATCACCCCGAGAGGCTGGTGAAGAGGTGGAGACGAGTCAGAGATTTTTTTTTAGACTGGAGAGGAAGCCAGAGCACATCGCAGACAATTTCCTTTGTATTTCTTGGTACTTTCGATGGTCTTTTCATTGTGGTTAACAATAGCCTTGCCCCCTGAATTGGGGTGGGTCCTGGGAGACACTCAGTATGTCGGGTTGTGAAGCCTTATGCACAAACAAAAGGCATTAGGCCTGGATCCATAAAGGGACTTAGGCGTTGATACACTTTTAGGAGCCTAGAAAATCGCAAGAACCCCACTGTGACCCACACGCCTGAATTAGGTGCCCAGGATCAAAGACTGGGGAGAGAGAGGTGCCACCGAATGTGATCTACAAAAGCCAGCATGGTAGGTGGGGAGCCACCTAAGCTAGCCAGTGGGATGCACCGATGCTAGGGAGGTTTGCTAAGCCCTAGGCGCTAAGGCCAGGCTGCAGAGAGGTGCCTGTCTCTGTTTAGCGCTGCCTGAATGGACGCCTTTGCTGCCAGGAGTCAGGTGGCTATGGCACTTAAGTAGTTTCTTGTGGGAATGAGTCAGGCCGCCACATATGACAGACAGAAGGGATAGTGATGCTGCTGCTGCAGCTGCTGTCTCCTACCCAACTTCTAGCACAGTGGTTAGCATGCGCGCCTGGGAAGTGGGAGACCCAGGTTCAATTCCTCTCTCTCTGCTCGAGGAGCGAGAGGATTTGCGCAGGGTGCTCAAACCACCAGACTAGAGTCCTTCTCACTCACTCTCTGGCCCAATGGCTATTTAAGTATTTATCCACAGTGGGACAGTCACTGGGCCAGAGAAAAGAGAGAGAATGACTCTGTAGCCTAGTGGTCAGGGCACCCAGCGGGGCTATGGGAGACCCAGGGTCCAGTCTCCTTCCTCTAGTTCATCTTTTGTTACTTATCCACAGCGGGACAGCTTCTGCAGGGGAGCTTGCAGGAGCCATCTGCCATCACACTATCCCAGAGCTCCGTGGTTAGAGCACTCTCCCGCTAAGCAAAGGGGGAAATTGAAGCTGGGTCTCCCCCATCCTAGCTCTAACCACTGGGCTGAAAGTTATAAGCTGGGCAGTAGCTCATCCTCCTGCCAGATTTTGAAGGGGACCCAATCTGGTAGGCACGCCGAGCAGATTGGGTCCGAGCAGATAGGGCCCCACCAGCGAGTTAGGCATTGCCCCACCTCCAGGGCTTAGGTGGGAGGTGGGTGCCTGACCCCTAAAGGGAGATAGCAGTACGCATGCCCGGAGGCAGAAACATAGGCATGGAGGGAGCTTTTGCCCTGAAATCTTAGGCACTGACCATGGGCAGTGGGTGAACCGCCCGCTGGGGGAGGCTAGCCCCTGGCCGGCTCTCCCCCCTTCCCCTGCCAGCGCCTGGAGCCTCCCCCCAGCGGCCACCAGCCTCCCCGCCCTAGCCCTGGAATGCTGAGTGGGCAGGCAATGTGTGCCCCCCCGCAGCTCCCGAGTGCAGGGCAGGCAGCCCGCCCCAGCACCTCCAGGCCCCCACCCCCTTAGTGCTGGGTGGTCCCAATCACCCCAAGTCCCAGCGGCCCTAGCCTCAGCCATCCTGAAGAGGAGCAGCCTGCCTGGGCTGGGGCCAAGGGGGAAGGGCAAGCAGGAGGTGGCTTCAGGGAGGAGTGTGTGCGGGGCTGTTTGGGGAGGCGCAGCCTTCCCCAGCCTATGCGCCGCATCGCCCATGGCACTGAGTGAGTTTTGGAGCCTCCAGGATTTGGTGGGAGTTTCGCGGCTCGCAGTGGAGCCTAAAACTGGGACTTATGCATCTAAACCGAAGACTTAGGCTAAGGTTAGGCTCCTTAGTACCTTAGTGGATTGGGGCTTTAGACTTGTTCCCGACGCAAATGTTGGGCCCGATTCCCCTCTCACCCTGCTTTTACCTACAATAGCTTTAGGGCCTGAGCAAAAGCTATTGCAGGCAGTGGGAAGATTCCCATTGGTTGAGGACTGCAATTGCTTGTACCCCAGCACCTCTGGGCAGTGAGGTGGCTGGGGAGTAGCCTTGGCCACATCTCCTTCCTCCCCCAGTTCACTCCTCCAAGAGACCCTCTGCACCCGAGGCTCGTGTAAGGCCAGGGCTTAGAGCCGGGAGAACTGATTCTACACCTATAGGGCCCAGCACTGGATGGGGGCTGGCTGGGGTGGTATACCAGCTGCTTTGCAACTTCTTCAGGCGAGCATAGTGCATGCAAAGGGGTCAAGGGGCAATGAAGAATCAGCCCCCGGCTAATCAATGTATTGTCACCCTGTGATGCCTGCCATGTTTTCGGCTGCTCCATGCTAGGTAAAGGTGAAAGGATGATGTTCTTTTATAAATGAACCTGAATCCATTCATCCTCGCAAAGCGTCCATGAGATTAGTTTTCTTGGCTCAGACTGCTGCAGCCTTTATTTTCCCCCTAGCAGCAATGTACTCTCAGCCATTGATTTTCTATCGGCTTCTTATAAACTCGGTCTCTGTTCCCTCTCTGATTAATTATTAAACTATTAAATCAAAAGCAATATGGTGAGAGTTTGTAAATCAAAACCTCTAACCCCTCCTCCCATCCCACATGCCTGACCCACCATTGCCACCACCGCTCAGTGTCGTATGAACTAGAAGGCAGGAGCTAATGTTGCTGCTGTACATCTGCGATGCACACCTCTTTGTGAGTAAGGACTTGTAGAAAGTAGTGGCTGCAGACTTCGTAAAGTTTCTTAGTTACTTTCCAGCACTTGCAGCAAACAAATCTGATTTACAACACACTTTGGTGAAGTGCTTTGGGATCCTGTAGGGTGAAAGGAGCTACGCAAATGTGGGCTGTTTCATAAAAAGGGTTGTGGTAGCAAGACGTTATCACATGTGCTTTATGATCTTGCTGCAGGACGTTTAACCCAGGTGTGGAGGCACATCTGTAGTGGGCCAGGTCCAAATTGTGTAGCGTGCAGCTAAAGAGCAAACCCTGTGAAATTTAGTGTAGCATGATTGTTATAATGACCTCTCTGGGCCTTTGGTTTCGAAGCCGTGGTGATATTATAACTAATGTTACAAAGCCAGATGTGATGCAACAAGCTTTGGGCAGGAGTCATCGCTTAATCTACATCTCCGTGTAGGGGGAAAAGGCTAAAGTTGGCTGGGATATAAACTTACAACTCAAGCGTTTATTGCTTATTGAAAATCCTGCACAATGTGGCCAATTCATGTCTGAGAGGAAAGCCTTTCTGCCACTGCAAAGTGTATTTATTTCTGTGAAAGGGCCACAATGGCTGACTAGACTGAGGCATCTCAGAAGCAATTGAAAATATATATTGACTGGAAGACGCAAAAAAGAAAAGAAATGCTCAATTCAGCCTTCTTTGGGTCTTCAGCATAGAGCACAAACCATATCCAGGATTTTCCAGGAAATGCCTCTGTATTAGAGCTGGTCAGGAAATGGGGATTCCCTCTCCCACAGAAAATTTCAAATGAGCAGCTTTTTTTTTCTTACCCCTCCTCAATGTCCCCCTGTAAGTTGAACATTTTGGGTGGCTGAAAATCAAACGTGTCAATTCAGAAATGCTGCAGCAGCATATCTCACGAGGTGTATAGTTTGGGTGCCTCATGCTCCCATTCTCCACTAGGAGCCAGGCATCCTGGCCAGACCACATCTCCCACGATGCACCACAGTCTTCTCTCTTATTGAGCCACCACAGTGCATCATGGGAATCATAGAATCATAGAATATCAGGGTTGGAAGGGACCTCAGGAGGTCATCTAGTCCAATCCCCTGCTCAAAGCAGGACAAATCCCCAACTAAATCATCCCAGCCAGGGCTTTGTCAAGCCTGATCTTAAAAACCTCAAAGGAAGGCGATTCCACCTAGGTAACGCATTCCAGTGCTTCACCACCCTCCTTGTGAAAAACTTTTTCCTAATATCCAACCTAAACCTCCCCACTGCAACTTGAGACCATTACTCCTTGTTCTGTCATCTGCTACCACTGAGAACAGTCTAGATCCATCCTCTTTGGAACCCCCTTTCAGGTAGTTGAAAGCAGCAATCAAATCCCCCCTCATTCTTCTCTTCCGCAGACTAAACAATCCCAGTTCCCTCAGCCTCTCCTCATAAGTCATGTGTTCCAATCCCCTAATCATTTTTGTTGCCCTCCGCTGGATGCTTTCCAATTTTTTCACACCCGTCTTGTAGTGTGGGGCCCAAAACTGGACACAGTACTCCAGATGGGGCCTCACCAATGCTGAATAGAGGGGAATGATCACATCCCTCGATCTGCTGGCAATGCCCCTACTTATACATCCCAAAATGCCATTGGCCTTCTTGGCAACAAGGGCATACTGTTAACTCATATCCAGCTTCTCGTCCACTGTAACCCCTATGTCCTTTTCTGCAGAACTGCTGCCTATCCATTCAGTCCCTAGTCTGTAGCGGTGCATGGGATTCTTCCGTCCTAAGTGCAGGACTCTGCATTTGTCC
Organism: Eretmochelys imbricata; assembly: GCF_965152235.1. Lineage (NCBI taxonomy): Eukaryota > Metazoa > Chordata > Testudines > Cheloniidae > Eretmochelys > Eretmochelys imbricata. Next base: position 349,478,482 of record NC_135572.1, read on the forward strand.
TTGTTGAACCTCATCAGATTTCTTTTGGCCCAATCCTCTAATTTGTCTAGGTCCCTCTGTATTCTATCCTGACCCTCCAGCGTATCTACCTCTCCTCCCAGTTTAGTGTCATCTGCAAACTTGCTGAGGGTGCAATCCACGCTATCCTCCAGATCATTAATGCAGATATTGAAGAAAACCAAGAGTGAAAACCAAGAAAACCAAGAAAACCAAGACCGACCCTTGGGGCACTCCGCTTGATACCAGCTGCCAACTAGACATGGAGCCATTGATCACTACCCATTGAGCCCAACGATCTAGCCAGCTTTCTATCCACCTTATAGTCCATTCATCCAGCCGATACTTCTTTAACTTGCTGGCAAGAATACTGTGGGAGACCGTGTCAAAAGCTTTGCTAAAGTGAACGAATAATATGTCCACTGCTTTCCCCTCATCCGCAGAGCCAGTTATCTCGTCATAGAAGGCAATTAGATTAGTAAGGCATGACTTGCCCATGCTGACTGTTCCTGATCACTTTCCTCTCCTCTAAGTGCTTCAGAATTGATTCCTTGAGGACCTGCTCCATGATTTTTCCAAGGACTGAGCTGAGGCTGACTGGCCTGTAGTTCCCCGGATCCTCCTTCTTCCCTTTTTTAAAGATGGGCACTACATTAGCCTTTTTCCAGTCATAGAATCATAGAATCATAGAATATCAGGGTTGGAAAGGACCTCAGGAGGTCATCTAGTCCAACCCCCTGCTCAAAGCAGGACCAATCCCCAATTAAATCATCCCAGCCAGGGCTTTGTCAAGCCTGACCTTAAAAACTTCTAAGGAAGGAGATTCTACCACCTCCCTAGGTAACACATTCCAGTGTTTCACCACCCTCCTAGTGAAAAAGTTTTTCCTAATATCCAACCTAAACCTCCCCCACTGCAACTTGAGACCATTACTCCTTGTCCTGTCCTCTTCTACCTCTGAGAATAGTCTAGAACCATCCTCTCTGGAACCACCTCTCAGGTAGCTGAAAGCAGCTATCAAATCCCCTCTCATTCTTCTCTTCTGCAGACTAAACAATCCCAGTTCCCTCAGCCTCTCCTCATAAATCATGTGTTCCACACCCCTAATCATTTTTGTTGCCCTTCGCTGGACTCTCTCCAATTTCTCCACATCCTTCTTGTAGTGTGGGGCCCAAAACTGGACACAGTACTCCAGATGAGGCCTCACCAATGTCGAATAGAGGGGGACGATCACGTCCCTCGATCTGCTCGCTATGCCCCTACTTATACATCCCAAAATGCCATTGGCCTTCTTGGCAACAAGGGCACACTGCTGACTCATATCCAGCTTCTCGTCCACTGTCACCCCTAGGTCCTTTTCCGCAGAACTGCTGCCTAGCCATTCGGTCCCTAGTCTGTAGCGGTGCATTGGGTTCTTCCGTCCTAAGTGCAGGACCCTGCACTTATCCTTATTGAACCTCATCAGATTTCTTTTGGCCCAATCCTCCAATTTGTCTAGGTATCTCTGTATCCTATCCCTGCCCTCCAGCGTATCTACCACTCCTCCTAGTTTAGTATCATCCGCAAATTTGCTGAGGGTGCAATCCACACCATCCTCAAGATCATTTATGAAGATATTGAACAAAACCGGCCCTAGGACCGACCCCTGGGACACTCCACTTGACACTGGCTGCCAACTAGACATGGAGCCATTGATCACTACCCGTTGAGCCCGACAATCTAGCCAACTTTCTACCCACCTTATAGTGCATTCATCCAGCCCATACTTCTTTAACTTGCTGACAAGAATACTGTGGGAGACCGTGTCAAAAGCTTTGCTAAAGTCAAGAAACAATACATCCACTGCTTTCCCTTCATCCACAGAACCAGTAATCTCATCATAGAAGGTGATTAGATTAGTCAGGCATGACCTTCCCTTGGTGAATCCATGCTGACTGTTCCTGATCACTTTCCTCTCATGTAAGTGCTTCAGGATTGATTCCTTGAGGACCTGCTCCATGATTTTTCCGGGGACTGAGGTGAGGCTGACTGGCCTGTAGTTCCCAGGATCCTCCTTCTTCCCTTTTTTAAAGATTGGCACTACATTAGCCTTTTTCCAGTCATCCGGGACTTCCCCCATTCGCCACGAGTTTTCAAAGATAATGGCCAATGGCTCTGCAATCACAGCCGCCAATTCCTTCAGCACTCTCGGATGCAACGCGTCCGGCCCCATGGACTTGTGCACGTCCAGCTTTTCTAAATAGTCCCTAACCACCTCTTTCTCCACAGAGGGCTGGCCATCTACTCCCCATGCTGTGATGCCAAGTGCAGCAGTCTGGGAGCTGACCTTGTTAGTGAAGATAGGGGCAAAAAAAGCATTGAGTACATTAGCTTTTTCCACATTCTCTGTCGCTAGGTTGCCTCCCTCATTCAGTAAGGGGCCCACACTTTCCTTGGCTTTCTTCTTGTTGCCAACATACCTGAAGAAACCCTTCTTGTTACATCTCTCGCTAGCTGCAGCTCCAGGTGTGATTTGGCCCTCCTGATTTCATTCCTACATGCCCGAGCAATATTTTTATACTCTTCCCTGGTCATACGTCCAAACTTCCACTTCTTGTAAGCTTCTTTTTTATGTTTAAGATCCGCTAGGATTTCACCGTAAGCCAAGTCGTCCAGGACCTCCCCCGATTGCGATGAGTTTTCAAAGATAATGGCCAATGGCTCCGCAATCACATCTGCCAACTCCTTTAGCACTCTCAGATGCAGCGCATCCGGCCCCATGGACTTGTGCTCATCCAGCTTTTCTAAATAGTCCCGAACCACTTCTTCCTCCACAGAGGGCTGATCACCTCCTCCCCATGCAGTGCTGCCCAGTGCAGTAGTCTGGGAGCTCACCTTGTTCATGAAGACAGAGGCAAAAAATGCACTGAAATGCACAAAAAATGCAGCTTTTTCCACATCCTCTGTCACTAGGAGCCCCTGGCTGCAGGGGATCAGATGCTCAGCTGGTGAAATCCATTGGAGTGCCACCATTTTGCAGCAGCTGAGGATCTGATTCCATGCAGTCTCACTAAAATTAGACCAGTTCAACTGCACGTCACCCTTGGAACCAGGCAGAACAGATAAATGCGGACACCAAGAAACCACATCATATCAGTTTTGTTCTTGCTGCCCAAATATCTAACCTCTCCAGAACGCTTTATATTATTTCTTTGCCCTTATTAGTGCTTGAAGCTGTTTTTCACAGTATCCTAGGAGCTTTACAGGGCAATGTGCCCACCCAATACAGTTCACAAACAAACTTTAGATTTGAAACAATGCGGGTGGGGAGAACTTCACAAACAGGTGTGAGGAACAGTGAAAATAAGGTCATGCAGTTATTCCGTTTAGCATTGTGCACATCCTGTATAAAATGTACTACTCACACTATCTGCACAAATGTATACCCATGCCCTTCTATCTTAGGGTTTTATATGGCAGTCCGTAACTATCGTATCTGAGGATCTTCCAGGTAAAGGCAATAGCAATAGTGAAGTCCTTAATGGACTTCAGGAAGTCACAGACACGAATACACAAGATGAATATTAGAATCATAGAATCATAGAATATCAGGGTTGGAAGGGACCTCAGGAGGTCATCTAGTCAAACCCCCTGCTCAAAAGCAGGACCCATACCCAATTAAATCATCCCAGCCAGGGCTTTGTCAAGCCTGACCTTAAAAACTTCTAAGGAAGGAGATTCCACCACCTCCCTAGGCAACGCATTCCAGTGTTTCACCACCCTCCTAGTGAAAAAGTTTTTCCTAATATCCAACCTAAACCTCCCCCACTGCAACTTGAGACCATTACTCCTTGTCCTGTCCTCTTCCACCACTGAGAATAGTCTAGAACCATCCTCTCTGGAACTACCTCTCAGGTAGTTGAAAGCAGCTGTCAAATCCCCCCTCATTCTTCTCTTCTGCAGACTAAACAATCCCAGTTCCCTCAGCCTCTCCTCATAACTCATATGTTCCAGACCCCTAATCATTTTGTTGCCCTTCGCTGGACTCTCTCCAATTTATCCACATCCTTCTTGTAGTGTGGGGCCCAAAACTGGACACAGTACTCCAGATGAGGCCTCACCAATGTCGAATAGAGGGGGACGATCACGTCCCTCGATCTGCTCGCTATGCCCCTACTTATACATCCCAAAATGCCATTGGCCTTCTTGGCAACAAGGGCACACTGCTGGCTCATATCCAGCTTCTCGTCCACTGTCACCCCTAGGTCCTTTTCCGCAGAACTGCTGCCTAGCCATTCGGTCCCTAGTCTGTAGCGGTGCATTGGGTTCTTCCGTCCTAAGTGCAGGACCCTGCACTTATCCTTATTGAACCTCATCAGATTTCTTTTGGGCCAATCCTCCAATTTGTCTAGGTCCCTCTGTATCCTATCCCTGCCCTCCAGCGTATCTACCACTCCTCCCAGTTTAGTATCATCCGCAAATTTGCTGAGAGTGCAATCCACACCATCCTCCAGATCATTTATGAAGATATTGAACAAAACCGGCCCCAGGACCGACCCCTGGGGCACTCCACTTGACACCGGCTGCCAACTAGACATGGAGCCATTGATCACTACCCGTTGAGCCCGACAATCTAGCCAACTTTCTACCCACCTTATAGTGCATTCATCCAGCCCATACTTCTTTAACTTGCTGACAAGAATACTGTGGGAGACCGTGTCAAAAGCTTTGCTAAAGTCAAGATACAATACATCCACATTAAATTAGCTTGGTAGCTGATATGGTGGAAATGATTTTAAAGAGATATCTGAATTTTGCCCAAATATAAACATAACTTCTAAAAGTTTTCTTCTGTTATCAAAATGGAGTAATTCTCCTTCCCTCGATCTTGGTAGTTTCTTTTAAAATCACCTCTGAGTGTGGATATTGCCATCTTTGAGCAGCTGACATTTCGCAGACTAAGTGACTCTTAACAATCCAGCATGACTAAAATATTTCAGTACTGAATTTCAAGAATCCAGCTCCTTTCAATATGCTGCTGGCTAGTTCCTCTGTGCCAGGAATCTTTCTTTTCTGCTTTTGTTTCAAACTGAAGAGCAAAAAGGACTATAGAATGGGCATATTTAATATGTTTTAAAGTATGAAAAAGCAGCATGAATCCTTTATCTGCTCTGCTGTAACAGAGAGACCCTAAACCAAGTTACGGACTCATTGCAATTGTTTTTATTTCAAACACAATGAAAAGGACACTTGGAATCAATGATAATCTTTCTAGTGACGTCAGTGAATATTGGCTTGTGCCCTTGGTTCACTTTACTTGTTGCAAATAAGCCATCAGACATGGGTACATTTTTACAAGGATTGCCTATTAAAGATTTGCATTGATAAGCCCACTTTTTCACCTGCTACGTAAGTCTGTTTTCTAGCTCTGGTGAGCTGTGAGGTCTCAGACCTTCAACCTGTTTCTGGTCACTGGTCTAGCAGTGCTTTCTTGGCACTGTTTTGTGAGGGACCCATCCCTGGAACTCCTGCAGCCACATCCTTAGCTGGTGTCAATCAGTATGTCTCCACTGTAGCTATGCTGAAGTCCAGCAGTGGAAAATGTGGCTTGGGTCTCCAGACCTCGGTTGGTTTCAGTCCCTGATTTTCCTAAGCAATGAGAACATTCCAATACAAACACATGCTCTGAGAGCATAGCAGGGCCTTAGCCAGCCTGGCTCTTGGACCCATCTGCTCCCTCACTTGATTTTCCATCTTGGATCAGACAAAACCACCACCTGGGCTACTGTCACAGTGCTGCTCTCCTTCTGCACATTGTTTACGACAAGACAACATTCAGTCTTCCAGCCCCCCCTTCCCAGGCTGTTAGCCCGTTCAGTTCATCATAGGATTCAGCTTCCACATAGTCTTCCCTCTGGGCATGGAAGCCTTTTCCAGTACTTGATCAGGGCTCCTCCTTCCTTATAGCCAGCCCTCCCGTCTTGGGCTTCTCACTCAGCAGGCGTCTGCTCCATACAGGTCCCTCTAAGAAGGCGTATCCCTCCTCAGGTCTCTCTCCCAGGCTTTCAGCTTGGGAGCCCACAGTTACTAGTACCTGCCCACTTCCCAGCATGCTCCCTCCCCAGACTCTCAGACTTCTTCTTCTTCGAATCCTAGAATCATAGGACTGGAAGGTACACTCCCTGTATGCCCATATCAAGTGATCCACTGGGTCTTTAACCTTCCAGGTGTTACATAAACCATCTTCGTATCTATCCATTCAATCTAAATTATTATTCAGACCACAGTGACCAGTTCACAGTGTAAATAGGAGTACTTCACCGATCCTTTCCAAACTTTGAACCCGAGCATTATTCTTTATTTTGGGGCACACTTTGTAGCCCCTTCTTCCTCTTTCTCCTTGTCCACAGTTCTTGCCATTTCTTTTTTAAGTAATTTTTTAAATTCCTGCTTACTCAAAGGAATCTTTGTCATTGTCTCCATTTTGTAAAGCATTTTTCACTTCGTTAGCCACCATTTCATTGCCATGTGCTGGAATCCAGGCTAGTACTTACATTCATACCCAAGCATTCTAACTCTGTTGCCAAAACCAATATTTCACTTATTAGCTCACCCCTGCTGTCTGAGGTACCCCTTTTAATTGCCAGTATACCAAAAAGATAACAGCTGTGGTAGGCCGTACGTCCCTTATCCAGTTTAATGCTAACATGATTCCCACCAATTTCAGCTGTCATAATGGCTACAAAATTAGATATTCTTTCAGATTTTTTAACTCCAAGTGCAGGGCTTTTCCCACTCTACCTGTTTTCTTTATCTTTAGATCTATGAGTGTATATCTGGCAATGGTGACTCCATTTGCCATGTAGAAACTCATAAGCTTTATCTGTCATATGGGATGACTCTTTCTTTCTTTCCCTTTATTTCATTATCTAACTCTAAATCCATATCCAGGGAGACAATTTTCCAGGTATAATTTATTGCCCCATAATTATAGATTTTAATGTCTTTTAATCCTGCCCTTTTCACTTGACTCTTTCCCCTACATTTTAGCCCTAAGAGTATGCAAGGGTTTATTGCGTCAGGCTACATTTCGTCTGCTTAATTCCCAGCATTCCTTATAGATTTGCCCAGTATTCTTATCTGCGCTGTCTCCCTTGACTGACCTAAAATTGTCAGCTCTGACATTTTCATTCTTAAATTGACAGGGAGTTCTGCTGTCGCTCTCGGTGTTACCCCCAGCGATGTCGTAAGAAATGCACCACATGCGATTCGTGAGCTTGAGTTGAACTTTTTAAACTCCCATCCAGACTCCGGACAAAGGCTTGACACCCATAATCTGTGATTACTCTCTCAGGCTGAGCTTTGCCTGCCCTTGTATTCCCCAGCAGGGCTGCTTTCTAGTCTCACGCTCATTTCACATGACCCATGGACTCATTCCCTTTACCTGGGGAGATGGGCTAAACCTGGCACCAGCAAAGTTGAGCCCTGCCTCCCTTAAAGGGCCAACTCACCTTTTGACAGGGAGCATCAAGAAAATAAATCCTTGCACACATGGATCATTAGCAGTACCTCATCTGTATAAGCATCTAGCTTTTTTTGATAAAACCACTGGGGTAGACTAGAAAAAAATAATTACTGCAAATAATAAACTTCATGCATTCACCCATTTGAGCCCTGATTCAGCAGGCCATCTCTGCTCCACAAAGCACTTAAATTAAGGCACTCACTTAAGTCCCATTTAACTTTTTAAAGTCTGTGTTTAAGAGCTTTGCCGAAGTGGGGACCAAAACAGGAAGGAATTGTCTGAAGGGGAGAGAAAGCCATGGCAGGACAGAGATTAGTCAAATGGTCAAAAGCCAAGGACTAAAATAATCTGTCCATCTATTTATCCTATCCAGCATCCTTTCTAAAGCACCTAGCTCGGCTGTATAAACCTCAAAGGTTATAAACACCTTTTTTAAAAAAACAGTATCTTTTTTCCCAAGGAAAATTGCATTATAAATGCTGTAGAACTTTAAAACAAACAAATAAACAATCATGGATGTCTCCCCCTGCCCCCACACCTTCCCCATCTTGTGGGATAAACAATTTATAAATTATTGGACTTGTGGGTGGAAAGGTTGCCAAATTAGGAGAGTTCCATATAAGGAATTTCTCAAAGGCAGCGTGGTTTTCTTCAGGCAAGCATGCATACTTAGATGGTAAGCTCTTTGGGGAAAGGGGTTGTCTCTTCGTTCGGTGGCAAAACAATGATGAAACAGCGCGTACAGTAAATGGGAGCAGAGTGCTTGGCAGTCTGCTTCCACACCATTTCACCCCCTGTTGGGTAACACTCGAGGGGTTGAAATTCACCCTGTGCATAACCAGCTCAAGGGCTGTGTCCCACAGCAGGCTCATTTATTGCCCTTAAGTGTTGCATACAGCTGTGTGTTGGCCCTCTGCAGACGGGTGAATTTCACCTTGGGGCGAAAGCTCATTCGTCACCCGAGGACACTGTAGCATTTCCAGGAACCAATCCTGTGAGGTGCTGAGGCAGTGGTGCCAGCGTTCATGATTTTTATCACGAGTATTGTGCTATTTGGTGTTTTTTCTTAAATCCCCAGCTGCTGGAATCAAGTTCTCTTCTGAGACTCTTAGCTTTCATTTTTTTAAAAAGAAAAGTTTCTAATCATTGTGGCTATGGAGAAAAGCTTGAAAAAATGAACTCTAAAGGCGCCAGCAAACAAATAAGAAGAATCCAAGGTTTCTTGTTTTTTAAAACCTTGTGATTTCTAAGCCTCTTTCCTGATTTTTTTCATGGTTTGACATATGATTTTTAAGCACTTGGGGTTGGCAAGACTGTGACCGATGAGTCACATCATACGCGCATTTAACTTACGTGAATTCAACTATACGCGCTCGGCAAAAAAAAAAAAGAAAAATAACAAGGTACAGGGCTACCTGTAAATAGTGCAGGCGATTCCGCCCACCATTCCACTCAATGAGCATATGACCCGGCGTGAGCGTGAGATGGGAGATGTGAATCTGCTGTTCCCTCAGTCAGTCTCAGTTCCCGCGTGCCTCTCATAGTGAGAGCATCTCGCTGCGCTGAGTGTGAGTTTAGTGTTTAAAGATATTGTACGTATTTTCCGTACAACATGGCCCCTAAACGCAAGCCAACTACTTCATCTGGTGCTCAACCAAAGGAACAGCGTTCTCTTCCAACTCTGGAGGAAAAACTGGCTGTGTTGGACTTATCAAGAGATGTATGTTGGTCTCCAACGTGGCACGTAAATATGGTCACAACGAATCTAGCATCCGTGCCATCAAGATTTGAGAGAGAGAAATTCGTCAAGCCATGGCATCAAGTGCTCCAATAACTGCTAAGGTGATGAGCCAGGTGCGTGATAAGACTTTAGTGAAGACTGAAAAGGCATTAAACTTATGGCTAGAAGACATGAACCGTAAACGTGTGCCTATTGATGGCAACACATTGCGAGAAAAGGCTCTTAGCCTCTATGCACTGTTCAAACCTCCCGCCGAAGAGGGACAGCCTCCTGCTGAGAAGGAATTCAAAGCCAGCCACGGTTGGCTTAACAGTTTTAGGAACCGCTTCAACCTCAAAAACGTGCAGACTACTGGTGAAGCTGCATCTGCCAATGAAGAGGCAGGAAAAGTCTACCCCGAACAATTAAAGAAAATCATAGAAGAAAAGGGCTATCTTCTGGAACAAGTTTTTAATGCTGACAACCTGGGCTCTTCTGGAAAAAAATGCCCAACCTCACTTACACTTTGAAATCAGAAAGACAAGCCCCTGGCTTCAAAGCAGCTAAAGACCATGTGACTGTGTTGTTTGGTGGCAATGCGGCTGGGCATTTAATAAAGCCGGGCTTGCTCTACAGGGCTGCAAATCCCCATGCCCTAAAAGGCAAGAATAAAAATCTCCTGCCTGTGTTCTGGCAACCAAATAAAAAGGCTTGGGTGATGACAGCATTATTTCTGGATTGGTTCCACAAGTGTTTCATTCCGGAGGTCAAGCGGTACCTCGAAGAGAAAGGACTTGACTTTAAAGTGTCGCTCAACGTAGACACTGCTCTTGGCCACCCTGTGGCACTCTGGTTTGTGCATAATGAAGCTGAAGTCGCCTTTCTCCCCCCCAATACCACCTCCATCCTCCAACCTCTCGACCAAGGTGTGATCCGCTGTTTCAAGGCCACGTACACGAGGCTTACGTTCTCATGGATACGTAGCGCTATGGATGCTGATCCCAATCTTAATGTGATGGAGTGTTGGAAGTCCTTCAACATTGCCGATTGCATCACTTATATTAAACAGGCAATGGATGCAATCAAGCCTGAAACAGTCAATCCATGTTGGCGAAACCTATGGAAAGCATGTGTGAATGATCTTAAGGGTTTCCCGAACGTTGACAAAGAAGTGAAATGCATTGTTCAGGTGGCCAGGCAAGTGGGTGGTGCTGACTTCATCGACATCCTTGAGGAAGAAATTGAAGAATGAGTTGAGAGCCATAGAGAAACATTGACTAACGAAGAGTTAGAGGAACTGATAAAATCATCTACAGAAGACGAAGAGTGAGGGGATACTGAGTATGGAAAATGAACTTTGGGATACATGAGAAAGTTGCACGGATTTGACTTAAATCTGGTTTTAAACTGGTGCGAACTCCTGTGTGCACACTCTCATTTCAGTTTAAGAGTGATTTATTCCAGATTGTTATAAACCAATTCCTACACTCTACAAGAAGGATGTGGAAAAATTGGAAAGAGTCCAGCGGAAGGCAACAAAAATGATTAGGGGACTGGAACACATGACTTACGAGGAGAGGCTGAGGGAACTGGGATTGTTTAGTCTTCAGAAGAGAAGAATGAGGGGGGATTTGATAGCTGCTTTCAACTACCTGAAAGGGGGTTCTAAAGAGGATGGATCTAGACTGTTCTCAGTGGTAGCAGATGACAGAACAAGGAGTAATGGTCTCAAGTTGCAGTGGGGGAGATTTAGGTTGGATATTAGGAAAAACTTTTTCACTAGGAGGGTGGTGAAACACTGGAATGTGTTACCTAGGGAGGTGGGTGAATCTCCTTCCCTAGAAGTTTTTAAGGTCAGGCTTGACAAAGCCCTGGCTGGGATGATTTAGTCAGGGATCGGTCCTGCTTTGAGCAGCAGGTTGGACTAGATGACCTCCTGAGGTCCCTTCCAACCCTGATATTCTATGATTCTATTAATCAATTTAAGATAAACTGAAATAAGCCTGGTTTGAACTAATATATGGCGCCACACAGCCTTTGACACCAAATTAACTAAATTCACACCATGGCAACTTTCTCATGGAGACCAGGCCTACATCCTGAAGGTGGTTTTGAAAGTCTCCCTCTACAGTTATAGTAACCCTTATCTACCTGGCAGAGGTGGTGGCAGTCTAAAATAACGGTTACACAGTGCTTGAAGGATCTCAAGGCACGCATATTAGCACAAAGTGTTTCTAACTTGGAACAGCTTCAGGAACTTGTAGCAATATTCTCCCATTGCATCCCCATTCATGTTCATCAGAACCAGTGACACCAGAAGAAGTAACATTCTCTGTGGGGGAGGGTAACATGCACCAAACCAATGAAGAAAAATGGGGTCCACTCCTGTGATGTGACATGTCAGAAGAGCTAGCACCAACTGCTGAAATACACCATCGGCTATAAAAACCGTGACATTGTCCTGTTCTCCTTTGTGCTGCGGGATGCCCCCTCCCAACCTCCTCTGTCAGATTGTAAATTGATGGAAAAGATCCCTGTGAACAAAACAGTGGGAGGGGTGTGTGGCGACACTAGGGACTTTTAGCATAGCTCCTGCCGGAGACGTGGTCGTTAACTCATCTGGAATAGCAGAAGCAAAAATCAGCTGCACTGTGGATTCCTTGCTGCTTAGGAAATGGAACGTCGCCCTGGAGAAGAAATATGAAGCAATTAGTGGTGATTGATTTCTGTAGCATTTAGTGTTTTAACACGTCCACCTCCCTCCCGAGCACGCCTCGTGTTCTGGCCATTAGAAGATGACATGGTTACGTTGTCTTACAATAAATATTTCTCCTCGAATGGCTGTTCGGAGCACAGTGCCCACAGCTGGCGGTGGCAGCACGGGAAAAGCAACCCACCTCTGGAGTTAGCACTAATCTTGTGAGCCCTGTGTCACACTGTAGTGCCCCTTCTTGTCGTGAGTGCTGTACAGAGGTCTCAGTATCCCATGGGAAGCAGAGTTGTCATGAGCATAATAAACCGCCGGTAATGTGAACACTTTCCAAATAATTCCTTCAGCGTCTGCTCTCTAATATCCTGGGGCTTCCGGTATTGCTTCCACAAGTGACTCCTCTTCTGACAAAAAGATACGGCTGCCATTATCAGCGCCAGCCATGGTCCAGGCATTCCTATTAAGTGCACTGCTGAGAACAGAAGAATGGGTGAAGGGCCTTGAAGGATACAAACAGGACACAATACAAGTTTGTTCTGCGGAATATTTTGTTCTGATAAGTTGGGGGGCACTACCTCATCCCTGATGAACAAAGGGTTAATGCCAGCTTGCCCCTTGCCTTGTGCAGGTGCTCAGGGGAAGGGATAACAAGGGTAGGTGACATGGGGAGGGGGTGGGAGGAGAGAGAGGGGCTTTGAGCAGGTCAGGTTCCTCCCTTGGGCCTAAAACTGAGTTGAACCCCAAGCTAGGGCAGATTTTCTGTGTACTTTGTACTGGATCCAAAGCCCATTGAAGACTGAGTGTTTTGCCCATTGACTCCAAGGGGCTTTGCATAAGGATCTTTGTGATTTTATTTTCTTATTATAAACACTAGCCCTGGCTACCATCAATCCATCTTAGATACTTATAGGGTTCCCATCACTGTAGTAGCTAAACACCTCACAGTCTATAACATATTGATCCTCACAACACCCCTATGAGGTAAGGAAGAGCTATTATCCCCATTTTACAGATGGGGAAACAGAGGCTTAGAAAGACTAAGTAACTTGCCCAAGGTCACACAAGGAAGGGACTTGATCCTAGGGTTCCCAAATCTTAGGCTGTTTCCCTGGCCACTGGACCAGCCTTCCTCTGGCCTGTGATGATGTTTTTTCCCCTGTAGTCATTTCACTGCTTTCCATCAAAGCACATTTTTATTAAAACCTCCAAACAATTCTTTGTCTATAATCACAAAGGTGGCTGTGTGAGAAGGAGGAGAGCTGGTTGAAATAAGAGGCGTGGTGTAATCATCTGAATATAGGACTAAGGGCAGGATACACTGGCATTCCTAATCCAGACTCTGACACCGACTCCCTCTGGCCTTGGGTGAGTCATTTAACCCAATATTTCCCAAAGCATTGGGGGCACCTCCATTGGCATGGCATGAGGATGGAGCCTGGAGATGAGGTGCAGACATAAACTTCAGTTGTTTTCTAGAGTCTCAGCTTTCATTTAAAAAAGTTAGTTTCTAGATGTTATGGTTGCAAAGAAAACCTCCAAAATATAACCCGAGTATAAATGATACAGCAATATCTGCCTGAGTTTGCAGAGAGCCTGAAACAAGATCTCTAAGGAACTGCCTCATTCATTGCTACAGGTGCAAACTCAGATACCAGTGATGAGGCTTTAAGTGGCAACATTCGCGGTTCAAACCTCTAAGAAAGGCGAGAAGTAGCATATTGTGGAACTATACCCCAGCCCTAGAAGGACTAGCTAGGGATAGAAGGAAGATGTATAAAAGCAGCTGGGTAGATCTTAACATATGGCAGAGTTGTGGAATGGAAGAAGGAAATGTGGTTGGCTTGGTTTTCCAGAAGGGAAGCTCAGCTTGGTGAATTAATCCTCTCCCTCAATTTTCCCCAGCTGTAAAATAGACATAGCTCTTAACTTCATCACAGGGGGTCTGTAGGAATTAAGCTACGTCTACTTGGCTGTTTTTACAGCAGGATAACTAAAGTGTGTGAGCTATCCATCTATCAAATCCTAATGGAGGAGCTAGGTGATGTCAACACTATATTCCCACCTGTGATTGACCTCACCTGGTTTTACTTAGTTTGTCTTTACTAGGATTTTACAGCAGGATAACGAACACACATTAATTACCCTGCAGTAAAAACACCTTTATTTGACAGTGAAGACAAAGTGTTAGATTCACAGAACATGTGGTACTGAGGCCTGTGCCTTTAAGGGCTGAGCGTCCCAGACAGAGAGTCTGGACTGGGCACTGTGAAGTACACCCAGCTGGAACTGGACACAGAATAAATCAGAGCTCTTGCAAGCTACTTAAGCACGGAATGATCACTGAACAATTCAGAGCACAGGGAAGATGAAAAGCACTAGGTATGTGTTAAGAGCTTTTCCTGACATTTCACCTTAATGGAGTATTTTCTGCAGGATAAATGATCTTTTAAACATATAATTTCATAAGCTTGATTTTTTTAAAACGTTGTGCATATTTCTAAAAATAATTTCTCTGGAGAACAGGATTTTCGGTAACCAGGATAATTTAGTCACATAATTCTTGCTTAGGGTTATGTGCACCTTATTATCATCAGCTTTAGTTACAACATTTCATTATAGAAGATAATAATGGCACCAGAATGTTTGCTGCTGAAGGTGTGTCCCTGCTTCGGCTAATGGTTCACATTTCTCCCGCCCCTTTCATCTGCATATCTCGCAGCACTTCATAACATTGATTAAGACTCACACAACCCCTGCTCTTAGAGAGTTAAGTTTTATTACCCTCCTGGGTCCACACAAAGGGTAGGTCTTCACTGCGGAATTCATCTGCGTCTGGATACCTGGGCTAGCCTAGCTCTGATGTGAGTGTCCGCACTGCAAAGCCACCCATGTCATGCCAGAATTGCCGTGTCCACTCACGCAGGTGAGGCAATACGACATCTGAGGGCACATCCTGTAGTTCTTAGTGCTATCATGAGTTGTGCTACTCTTGTAGTGTTGTTATGGGAGAACATGTGTGTCCTTCCCCGGCCCCTGTGCAGAAGTGCTCTTAGCCGGCTCTCTAGTAAACCACTTCCAGCTTGCCACGCTCTCGACATCTGTCTGCAGCCTCTGTTCCAACCAGTGGTGAGGCCTAGATCCAATGCAGGGCGGGAACCTGTTCCAGCTGTCGGCATTAACACGACTCTCATTTGAGCAACAGGAGCCAAGAACATATCCTTGAATCCTGACTCTTGCACTAACCAACAGCACCACCACCTCCCGGAGAGCAGTAGGTATCACTGGTATTCGAATGACCCAGTGACTGTTCTGCTTGCCCCTCTCTCCTCTGCCCCCTGGACTAATCACAGGTGTGTTGAAACGGTTCATTTGGGTCGGCCTTTTCAGAACGATGGAGAGAAAAAATGATTCATCAAGAGATTATTTTTCCTCCGAGTGGTTCCTTCCGAACGCCCGTGGGAAACAAAACAAACAACAAATGGAGCAGGGCGATGAATTTCTTTGCAGCAAATTGCACAGTACCTGTATGTTAAAGGCCTTTAATAATTAACAGAAGAAAGGTGTTGACCATGGGACCGCAACATCCTAAATGACAGCCCAAGGCAACTGACTTCCTGTTTCAGAGCGGAAATGAGCCACTTGAAATGTCTTGGGATAAATTAAAGGCTTTGAGGTAAAGGTATTTTACCTCCAGTCTGCTCATGGTTATAAATAGCCTACTGTGATGCTTCCCCGGCTAATCAGGGCTGTGAGGCACCTTGCTAGCACCTGCCCGTAGCATGTGGAAGTCATTTCTGTGCCTGCCAGGGGTCAGGTCCCCAACTCCACCAGCCATAGGCAACACAAGCCCTCCTCTCTAGGCTTACACTGGGCCTGCTGTCTCTCTACAGGCTAATGAAAGGCGCACTCCACCCTTGAGCCCTCTGAGCATCCCCCAGCAGTGTCCAGCCTCTGTTCCACTGGACACTCGCAGTATTCACAGATCCACCAGCTTTCAAAGACACAATACATCCAGCTTACCATTTCCACCTCAGATCACTGCACCGCTTAACACGCAGGACTGAGATATGTTTACAGTGAAATCCAGAATAGGTTTATTTAACGAGCACAGAAATTCAAGTAATAGCAAGTAGAAGTACTGGAAACAAAGGGTTACCTAGAAAATAAAATAATAACATACATTCTAGAGGCTGGACTTAAGTTACAAGATACTCTCAAGTCTAATAAGGTTCTGCTCACCAGTGCTTTACAGCTAGGCTGGCTCTGACCCTCTTTTCATAAGACAAACCACACCATCAGCTTGCTTCCTCAGTGAAGGATCCAGAATAATTTCTCATTTTGATTCATAAGCAGGACACCCCCTGCTGATTGTTTCTTCCTTTGGCTAACCTTTCTTCTCGATTTTGCAATCTCTTAATTAACAACAGGCCCGATGTGCAAATAGAAATGCATTGTGAGGCAGACAATACACATATGACCAGACCAGGTGATAAATGTCTGTTACCACCTGCCTGAAAGGAACGTTCTTGAGGTATGTCACCCCCTGGTGGTCTGCCTTAATCCCTAATCCTTAAAACCATAATTTTTCGGTATAGATACATAACTTCTTAACTATTATCTGCTCAGACATTTTGCAATAATTATAATGACCAGTGGGCTACTGGCTCTTGGTAGAGACCTTACTTGCTACCCTTTAGCGAATGTATATGTATATATTGGACCCAGAGGATCCATGTAAAATCTGGTGAACCCCCTGTGCCTGCTGTCAGTTGTCACCAAAGTGTCTTTGGGTCACAATTACCCTTTAAAACACACGGTTATTTGCCTGCAGAGACATCTCGTGTTAAGGGAACCCTTTTTAGGCTTCTGTATTTGGGTTCAGCAAGATCTGCATTGTCTAAAGAGCATCTTCTCCATTGAAGATCTAGAGTACATGCTGGACATTCTCTGGCCAAAGGTGTATTTGTGTGAGCGCTTCAAATAATTATTCCTTAGAGCAGGTCAAGTCAATCTCAATAAAAAAAAAAATTGCACTCCTGCCGCAAAACAAACATTTTCCATCCAAGAATTGCTGAATGTTTTCATTTTTTGTGGAAAAAAATCCCCCTCTTTTCCAATTAAAACCACAGATTTTTTTCAATAATCTTAGATAATCTTTTCATTATGAAAATACAAAAATAAAGGACATTCATGGCTCAATTTCAAACTTTTGAAACTTCGTTCATAATGCAACTTGAAAAGCAACATTAAAGGTTGACGTCCAAGTTTGTCACCCACTCTATGTCTTCACTTGAGGTCATCGCCTGAGTTGCTTTTTGGCGTGTCGGGCCATCAACTGGCGTTTGGTCACCACATTGATGGCACTGATCTTGCCAAAGCACTAACTGGAAGGAGCATGTGACAAGGACAACTTTGACATTTTTCACAATAGTTTAATTTTTTGACCGGCTCTAATTATTCTCTATTATTTGTAGAGCGACAACAGCATGCCAGACTCCGTATGGACGCAAAGACCCTGTGCCAAAGAACTTCTAATATCAATGAATCCAGTATCAGAGCTTGATCCAAAGCCCACTGAACTAAATGGAAACGTTCCTATTGGTTTCACTGGAATCAATCCCTCAGTTCTTAGATACAAAGGGTAAAATCTGGGTACCATTGACATGACTGGGAGTTTTGTCATTGACTTCAATGGAACCAGAATTTCACCCTGTAGCGAGGTGGTCACCCAGCTCTGGCCCTGAAGGAGTTATAAACAGCCCTGGGAAAGGGCTGCCCCAGGGAGCCAATAGGAAAAGGCTGGGAGGCAGCCAATCAGGGCCAGGCTGGGCCCTATAAAAGAGCTGCAGGGCCAGAAAGCAGGGCAGTCTCTCTTTTTAGCCCTGGAGGGAGTGGGCCTAACTGCTGGGAAATGTATGGTACCTGAAGCAGGCAGTGCTGGGAAGCTCCAGCCTGGCAACTCCCCAGGCTGAGGCCTTGGTCAAGGCCTAAACAGATACTGGGGCTGCTGAGGTGCAGCCTGAGGATAGGCAGAGGCAGCTGGTCCAACCTCCTTGCCAGTGATGAGTGGCCATTACAGACTGCAGTCTCCCCAGAGAACGGGGGCTGGATGATGACTGGCAGTAGCCACTGAGGCAAGGTGGGTTTAGAGGGTTGAGGGTTCCCCTGGGAGGGGAAACCCAGAGTAAGGGGGTTCTGCTGGGGGCAGAACCCCAAGGTAAAGGGGCACTGGGGTCCGAGAAGGACATGGGGGCCCTAAGGCAGGTGAAAGGGTGTGCTGGGTTGGACAAGAGCTAATTCCCAAGATGACTATCAGGAGGCGCTGCACCAGCGAGTCTTGCTTCACCACACACCCCAAATGGATAGGCACCTTTATTAAAGCCTTAGATAAATAGTCTTAATGTCACAAATGAAGCTTAACAGGTTAAGGCCCAAGCTTTGAAAAATGGCCAATGATTTCGGATGCCTCAATTTTCTGATGCCCATCTTGAGACACTTACATCGGACACCTAAAAACTGAGGATAGCAGCCGTAATTAGAACAGTCTACAAATATCTGAAAGATGTAAACACTAAGAATGGGGGCAAATATCAGGGAAAACTTCCTGACAGCAAGATCTACTAGGCACTATGATGATGGGGCAATATAGATAGACAGCATCTAGAGAGATATTAGTAGCTACTAGTATAATAGGTAGATCAGTTGGACGGTAGTCTATTACTGGAATATTAAAAATTAAACAAGATATTAGAAAATATGCTACAGGGAACCAATCCTGCCTTGGGAGAGAGGAAAAACTGGATGAACGAATAGGTCTTTTCCATCTGTAATTTTAGTGATTCGAAGGCCAAACTGGGCCTAAATGGTAACTTTAGGTCACTACTAACTTGGTACAAGTAGGACTGGCAACGTTGATTCATATAGTTCCCACCACTAGTTGGGTTTCGTACTAGCTTAATTCTTGTTGTTGCTGTTGTTAATTTGTTACTTTTTGAGGTGCTTCCGTAAAAGGCACTGCACAGAGAGAATTAAAGGGAGTTTAGCGGGGTGACTACCCTGCTCCTGCCCTGAACGGGTTAAAGCTGTGGAGGGGAGAGGGCTGTGAATGGGAAAAGCAGGCTGATTAGGAAAGTAGCCACAGCTGTGGCCAGCTTAATCAGGGTCCAGCTGGCCCTTATAAGAGGGCTGTGGTCCAGAAGTGAAGACAGACACTTTCTCCAGCTTCTTAGAGAGAGAAGGACCTGGTTGCCTGGGAAGCTAAGAAGGGTACCTAGGGTGCAGCAGTGCTGGGGAAGGGCAGAGGGAGCTGGGGAGCTCCAGCCTAGCAAAGCCCCAGGCTGCAGGCCTAGTGAAAGGCCTATGAAGGGTAGTGAGGCTGCAGAGGGGCAGCCCAGAGATAGGCAGAGGCAGCAGGTCCAACCCCCCCGCCCTTGCCAATGATGAGCAGTTCATAGACTGCAGTCTGCCCCTAGGTGGTGAGTGGCAGTGGCCACTGAGGCAGGGTGGGGGATCCCCTGGGTGGGGAGACTCGGATTGTGGGTTACCGCTGCGGTGGAACCCTGATGAGGAGGGCACCGGGGTCTGGGAGGGACATGGGGGCCAGCGGCAGGCAAGACAGCGGCCTGCAGAGGGTGCTCCTGGCCAGAAGAGCTAATTCCCAGGACGACCGACAGGAGGCGCCGCACCGGTGAGTCGTCGCCCCGCGACAGGGAGAAAAAGGGTTATTTGGCTATATTAAATGTTGGTATTCAACTTCTTTTGTTCCAAGTTAAAACAAAATAAGTGCTGGCATTTATCACAACTGGGTGAAGAGAGGTGTCTGAAGCCATGCTAAAATGCACCTAATACAAAGAGCTCAGAAAAGTGCTTCTTGATCGATCCATCCAATGTAAACTGCACAAGGGATAACTAGTGCATTCAAACTTTCCAGGCCAGATCATCAGCTGGTGTAAATCAACATAGCTCCATTGAACTCTGAGCCTTTTCTGAGCTATTGCTTGAGCACGTCACTTAGAAAACACCTTCAGATACTGTAATTATTGGTTGGTTTTGATCTGGATGAAGTTCACCTAGTTCACAAAGACACTTGGGAATGGCACAGTTCCTACAATCAGGGCTGCTAACCACAAGCATCTGCCATCTGATACTGCCTCCAGCCTGCTGACACATTTGTGTTGGCCTGTAGCAGGGAGAGGCTGTCAGTTGTTGTGCGTCACAGCTCCATGCAATTATTTTTTTTCACTCCTTGTCTTTTTGATGAAAGATAATATAACTGGCACTTAGGAGATGGTTTAGCGCTAAATAAATGAGTAGAGCTGGGCGAAGTGTTTTTCAGCTAAATAAAATGTCATTCTAGTACGCTGTTTCATCTAAACTGAAATGTTTCATGGAGACATTCGGTTTCAATCAAGTTTTCTTCAGACAGACTCACAGCTTCCCTGCTCCACCTGATTCAGAGGCCCGGTCTACACCTGAAAACTAGGTCAACCTCACTACATTGCTCAGGGCTGTGAAAAATTTCATGCCCTGTGCAACGTAACTAGATCAGCCTAACCCCTGCTGTAGGTCGAGCACAGGGATCAGCAACCTGTGGCACGTCAGGAAAATCCGCTGGCGGGCTGGGACGGTTTGTTTACCTGCTGCGTCCACCAGTTCGGCCGATCGCAGCTCCCACTGGCCACGGTTCGCCGTCCCAGGCCAATGGGAGCTGCGGGCTGTGCTGGCTGCCCTTCCCGCAGCCCCCATTGGCCTGGGACTGTGAACTGCGGCCAGTGGGAGTTGTGATCGCCCGAACCTGCAGACGTGGCCAGTAAACAAACCGTCCTGGCCCGCCAGTGGATTTTCCTGACGTGCCAAAGGTTACTGATCCCTGGTCTAGCAATAGCAATGGAAATATTCTTCCATAGACCTAGCTACTGCTCCTTGGAGAGGTGAATTACCTACACGAATGGAAAAAACCCTTCCGCTGATGTCGGATGTGGCTACACTACAATGGCACAGCTGTCGCAGTGCTGCTGTAATTTAAGCAAACCCAGAGTGATTTGGGATGGGAAACCCTGCTCCAAATCAGGCAGAGCAGGGACTCGGAGCTGAGTCTCTCACATACCAGGACAGCGCTCTACCCATCAGCCTACATGCACGTACACTCTGGTGTCGCTCTGAAAATGGACATTTCGACAATTCCATTTTTGGAATACCTTCAGAGGGTTTTGTTCCGATCCGTTCATTCCAATGGAATTCCCACCCTCCCTCAGTGAGGATCCACCGTGTTAGCAGTGAACATGTTGTTCTCTGTGTCTCTATCGTTTCTAATTGATCCATCCCTCTGGTATGCAGCCATCATTTGTTCTCTAGTCAGTGCAGACAATGTACCCAGTTCTGTGCAAGGCAGAGTTTGCAACGTAACCAAGAGACACGGCCTTGATTCAAAGCCTAGTGAAGTGAATGCAACAGACATGATGCACTAAGAAGCTCAAAGAAGGGCATTGCTAGAATTTCTAAGTGTTTAATTAATTCTTTGTTAATAGAGCTAATAAAAATGGTGACAAAATTCTGCAAACATGTCGTGTTTTATGCAGGGGGGGGTGTCAAAATTTGACATTAAGAGAAACTGTTGTCAACAGATTAAAATTTGGAGAATTTTTTTCCAGCTCATATTCATAGCAATACTGACTCTCAGAAGTGCAGGGACGTGAAAGTAGTGTGTGTCTTTAGCAAGGGTTGATAGTTTTTACATTGAGAATACTTGTCTATAATGTTCTAAGCTTAATTTAGCACAACTGCAGAGACACCGTTATCATAGGTTTATAAAAACTAGCCATGGCAGGCAAAAGTGTGGCTTTAAGCCATGGTTAGCATTGTAGGGGCAACAGGGGGTGAGGAGAGGCTATTTATTATTATTTCGTTTTTTTATTTGTTAATAATCATTGGGACTAATTCTTCACTGCTTTGTACTTCGTATAGCAATATACCTGTGGGTGTAAGAATTCTACCAGTTCTGAATGCGTAGCATTTTACACTTTGGGTATGTCTACTCTGCACACTAAGCCTGAGCTTTGACTCAGGTTTAAGCCCAAGCCCCACTTCTGTCCACACATGAATCAGTCTGACTTGGGTCAGCAAGACTTTAGGACCTGGGTTCTAGGACCCTTCTAGGTGGGGTGGGTGAGAGCCCAAGTCTCGCTGGAACTCCAGTCCCAGCCCTGTCATTTTGCAGTGTGGATGCAAGTCAAGCCGCAGACCCAAGTCAGGTGGTGTGTGCAGTGCAATATGGTTCATGTTAGCATGGCTGGGAGACCCGGATCCAGCTGCTGTTAACCCAGCTTTCCATTGCAGTGTGGACATGCAAGTGTGGGCTTGAAAACACTGAATCCATAAAGCCCAGGGCCCAAAGACCCAAGTTAAAATGCAGTGTAGACATTCCTTTACTGTGCACAAGTATAGGTACAGGGTGCAAGGCAGGAGAGAATCAGGTCCAGTGTGCAAGTCTCTGGGAGTTTTAGGGATGCCCAGGCCTAATTGTAACCTGCAAAAAAGTTATGGCAGAGACTAAGGTATACTATTCTCCATGCTGGATAAGCTCCACTGACTAGAGAGAGGGAGTGGGGGACCCAATACTGCACTGCGTTAAACCCTCTCAACGGTTTTTGACATCCATAGTATTTGAGGACACGCCGTACTTTGACATGGGCTCTGCATCTCCCCAAATCAGGCTCTTATTTAGTAGTGATTCTCAGCACTAGCTGACTTGGGTGTCTCAGCAGTCTTCTGGTTACTTCTGCAAAACAAGTACGTGGAACCAGCGATAAAACTGGCCGCATTGTTCAGTCATTGGCGATAGCATTGTAATAGCCTCGTAATTGGAGCACAATTTTCTAGCATCTCATTCTCCCCTCCCCGCCCCCCATTTAACAGCAGATGATCAAAGGCCCCATCAGCGTGAACTAAAAGCCACTTCCATGGGCAGTAAAGGGCACATATTTGTATTTATCATTTCAGACACTGTCATCTGTCTGTTTCTCGCCAAACCTCTTTCTTGCTAAGAAGGGTAATTGATTGGATCGCCGCCAATCACAGGATACAAGACAGCCAGGAAGTTCTCTTTATGACTTAATAGTTGAACCTCAGCGTATGTGCGAGTCTGTAGGTACGCGCACCCAGAAACACAATACTCTTTCCCTTTTTACTGATTCCACACGTTACTGTTTTGTTCATGGTGGTTTATTCCCCTGTGCTACATAAATGACTCAATCCCCTTAAAGAAAATCCCTGCCAGTCCAGTACCGTTCTTCATTTCAGTTGCTGTAGTCATGCTGTTCCTACGGAACTCTTTGAGCTGATTTCCCACTGCTTGGCTTGTCATATAGTCATTCATACTTGTGGAAAGGGGTCTTAAAATTACAGCCCACTCCACAGAAGCATAAATGACCAAGCAGTGAAAGATAAGGCCTGCTATATTTCCCTCATGTTTTGCTCTCCACACTGAATCATCCATGCAGGCACTCCTGGAGACGATGCAGTCCTTAGTTGCTCTGAATAATTACGCATGTTGAGTCCTTGACTATATTCTCTGTGAGGGTTTGCCTTACCTGTTCGATGGTTGGATGTGCCCCTGTGCCTCGGTTTCCCCACTGGAGAGAGTCTTTCCCAGGCAGGTAGGGTAATCTGGAGTCTGGGGATTATTTGGCCCTCTGGCCAAACAAGAGTCCTCGCCTTTCAGAGCAAAGCAGAAGCGTCTGCACAAATCGATGTAGTCTTTCAGCAGCCCCCCAGAGGCTTTCCTCCATAGTGCAGGAGTTTCCAAGCCACTGCTCCAGATGGCAGTGTAGAGGTCCCCGTGTCTGCCTTCTACTACAGTGACCTGCCCTGGGACCCTAGCCTGTGGGAAGCATTCAGCCCTACATGGCCATGTAAAGCTGGAAGAATATTTTCAGCCAAAACTTTTTTTTGGGGGGGGGGGGCGTGAAAAATGCAGATCAAGTGATGCCAAAATGTTTTGTGAATTGGTGTCGCTTGGGCTGAATGAGTCACAGCAGGAAAAAAAGCAAAACCACTTTTCAAAAAGGTGAAAGCATTTTGTTGTGACAACTTTGATTCCAAATGACTCTTCCTTTTGACATTTCTTGCAGTTTTATTAAAAAAAAAAATCCCACTCAAAATCAAAATTTTTCATTTCCCCCCAAAATGAATACTTTTTTTTAAAATTTTTGGTTCAGCAAAAAGATAGGAAAAAAATGATTTCGGCTGTACCCAAAATGATTTTGTTTATTTCTCAGAACTGCCAGTGAACTAAAAACCTAGTCTTTCGCAGTTCAACTGATCTGCCCCACTGTTCCTCCAGTGCTTGTTGTTAGCCAGGCTTGCTCCTCTGGCTCTCCAACACCCAAACCCTTCCCCAGGGTCCTTCTAGCATATATCTAGGCTGCCCTGATGGCCCTTTCCTGAGTACTTCCATGCAGCCCTCCCCAGGCTCCTTCCTCAGCTAGGAACTGCTACTCCCAGGGCCCACACACAGTATTCCTGCTCCTGGCTCTCTTCTCTCCCGAGAAAAGCCTGCCTCTTATATTTCCCAGCATGCCTAGTTTTCAGTCAGCTGCTTTTAGTCCCATGATCAGGTGCATAACCCAGACACAGGTCGGCGCTGGGATTTGAGCTCCCCAAAGGGCTAGCTTTACCCTATGACAATCCCTCTGCTTGATATAAACTTTCTCCCATATTGCCTTCTCCTTCTGGAGTAGAAGCCCTGCCTGTCTGCTTAACTGACTACTTGACTTCTTAACTTTTTAAAAATATATAACTGATAAATTGCAGAGAGTTCAGAGAACCATGAGAATGATTTAAAAACTGGAAAACATGTCCTATAGTGATAGACTCCAGGCCCGCACTGTTTCCCGCAGCTCCCATTGGCTGGGAATGGGGAACTGCCACCATTGGAAGCTGCGGGGGTCCTTGCCTGCTGATGGTCAATGTAAACAAAATGTCTCATGGCTCGCCAGCGGATTACCCTGATGGGCCGTGTGCCGAAGGTTGCTGACCTCTGAGGTAGGCAAATGTTATCATGAGCTGGGTGGGTGGGTATATGGTCCACTGCCACCTGCTGGACAGAACCAGTACTGCTCATCTGTAGGTCATGTGCCCCATATTGCTCATAGTGATTCTCCTGCAGCTGAAGTGGTAGGGGCACATGCTGAAGACACTCTAGGTCTGTTCCTGCTATGGCAGATTAATGAACATATGGGGCCATGGATTTTATCTCCATATTTATCGGGGGAAACTGAGGCGCAAAGAGGCTATTTGATTTGCCTATAGCTACCTAGGGGGCAGTGGTGGAATTAGAACCCAGATCATTTAAATCCTATTCACTAATCACCTTGTCTTCCATCTCTAAGTTTATCCTGTCTACCTAGCCCTGGGCCTCTCTGTAATAAATGTCACTCCCCAAATCTCTCTCTCTTCCCCCTCCCCCCACATTGTTTCCTCACTATACTTGACTTATTTTTAGCCCTACTTTAATGATATCACACAGCACCTATTGAGTTGCTGGTCCATTGTACTAGGCACAGTACAAACACATAGTAAGAGACAGTCCCTTCTTTGAATTTTTTATTATCTAAACAGACAAAAAGATAAAAGTTAAGTGACTTTGCATGAAGCCACACAACATATCTGGGAGTTGAATGGGGTCTCCTGATGCTTACACCAGTGCTCTCTCCACAGTACCATACTGCTTCTGATTTGTAACCTCTACTGTAGCTGGATTTCCAAATAAAAATCCTCTGGGGTTTTTTTTCCTTTTTTTTTTTTTTTTTTTTTTTTTTTAAGAGAATCTATCCCCAAACAAACCTGGTGAGCTTTGTCACTGATTTCAGAGTAACAGTCGTGTTAGTCTGTATTCGCAAAAAGAAAAGGAGTACTTGTGGCACCTTAGAGACTAACCAATTTATTTGAGCATGAGCTTTCGTGAGCTACAGCTCACTTCATCGGATGCATACCGTGGAAACTGCAGCAGACTTTATATACACACAGAGACCATGAAACAATACCTCCTCCCACCCCACTGTCCTGCTGGTAATAGCTTATCTAAAGTGATCATCAAGTTGGGCCATTTCCAGAACAACGCTTCCTCAGCTCTCATCCCCTAAAGCCCCTACACTACTTGCGCTATATTGATGACATCTTCATCATCTGGACCCATGGAAAAGAAGCCCTTGAGGAATTCCACCATGATTTCAACAACTTCCATCCCACCATCAACCTCAGCCTGGTCCAGTCCACACAAGAGATCCACTTCCTGGACACTACAGTGCTAATAAACAATGGTCACATAAACACCACCCTATACCGGAACCTACTGACCGCTATTCCTACCTACATGCCTCCAGCTTTCACCCTGACCACACCACACGATCCATCGTCTACAGCCAAGCTCTGCGATACAACCGCATTTGCTCCAACCCCTCAGACAGAGACAAACACCTACAAGATCTCTGTCAAGCTTTCTTACAACTACAATACCCACCTGCAGAAATGAAGAAACAGATTGATAGAGCCAGAAGAGTTCCCAGAAGTTACCTACTACAGGACAGGCCTAACAAAGAAAATAACAGAACACCACTAGCCGTCACCTTCAGCCCCCAACTAAAACCCCTCCAACGCATTATTAAGGATGTACAACCTATCCTAAAGGATGACCCAACACTCTCACAAATCTTGGGAGACAGGCCAGTCCTTGCCTACAGACAGCCCCGCAACCTGAAGCAAATACTCACCAACAACCACATACCACACAACAGAACCACTAACCCAGGAACTTATCCTTGCAACAAAGCCCGTTGCCAACTGTGCCCACATATCTATTCAGGGGACACCATCACAGGGCCTAATAACATCAGCCACAGTATCAGAGGCTCGTTCACCTGCACATCCACCAATGTGATATATGCCATCATGTGCCAGCAATGCCCCTCTGCCATTTACATTGGTCAAACTGGACAGTCTCTACGTAAAAGAATAAATGGACACAAATCAGATGTCAAGAATTATAACATTCATAAACCAGTCGGAGAACACTTCAATCTCTCTGGTCATGCAATCACAGACATGAAGGTCGCTATCTTAAAACAAAAAAACTTCAAATCCAGACTCCAGCGAGAAACTGCTGAATTGGAATTCATTTGCAAATTGGATACTATTAATTTAGGTTTAAATAGAGACTGGGAGTGGCTAAGTCATTATGCAAGGTAGCCTATTTCCCCTTGTTTTTTCCTACCCACCCACCCCAAAAGTTCTGGTTAAACTTGGATTTAAACTTGGAGAGTGGTCAGTTTGGATGAGCTATTGCCAGCAGGAGAGTGAGTTTGTGTGTGTGTGTCCCTTGGGGGGGGGGGGGAAGCCTGGATTTGTGCTGGATGTGGCCCACCTTGATTACCATGCACATTGTAGGGAGAGTGGTCACTTTGGATGAGCTATTACCAGCAGGAGAGTGAGTTTGTGTGTGTATGGGGGTGGGGGGGTGAGAGAACCTGGATTTGTGCTGGAAATGGCCCAGCTTGATGATCACTTTAGATAAGCTATTACCAGCAGGACAGTGGGGTGGGAGGAGGTATTGTTTTATGTTCTCTGTGTGTATATAAAGTCTGCTGCAGTTTCCACGGTATGCATCCGATGAAGTGAGCTGTAGCTCACGAAAGCTCATGCTCAAATAAATTGGTTGGTCTCTAAGGTGCCACAAGTACTCCTTTTCTTTTTGTCACTGATGCAGATTGTCTGTCTGTTGCATTCCACCCCACTAACTGTGGAGTGATCTCTGCATGTACGGCCTATGAAGTGCCTAGGAATTCTTCAGGGTGAAAGACACCCGTAAATGTAAGTTATTGTTATTGCACAGGCTGCATTCAGCTGTCTCATGTTGTTGGGTGGGAGTTTTCTCCCCACTGTACAGTTTTCTCACTACATGTAGGGTACTGGTCTGCAAGTTGATGTGCGTTTAGGGTGCTCAGAAATTAGGGTGACCAGACATCCCAATTTTATAAGGGCAGTCCCAATATTTGGGGCTTTTTCTTGTATAGGGTCCTATTACCCCTCGCCCCTGTCCCAAGATTTTTCACACTTGCTGTCTGGTCACCCTATCAGCAATTCCTAGGAGGTGCTCGTTGGTTTTAACTAGAGCTAGCTGGGAATGATTTTCTGATGAAAAATACATTTTCTGCAAAATCAACATTTTCGATGAGAAAAGCATTTTGGATCATTTTCACCAAACCAAACTGAACCATTTCAGTGTTGGGGATGTCGACTGAATGTGGCAAAGGTCCATCTTACTGGCATTTCTGAATCCATCTCTTTCAGACTTTCAGTTCCACAGACAATTTCAACTTTTTGCCCTGATTTGGGACAAAAGCACATGTTGAAACGTCAGAATTTCCCATGGGATGGAAATTCCAAATTTCACTCAGCTCTGGTTTTAATGGTTTAATTAGGAAGTTCACTCTGTGCTATTGGATAACCTAAAATAAAAGCCCTTTACATCTTGAAAAAAGAAAAGGAGGACTTGTGGCACCTTAGAGTCTACATCTCGGTCTGCTCAGTCACCGTGGCTGCTCAGGGCTAGAACTCTGGTCCTCTGGCTCCAAAACCATAGGCACTTACATGTTGAGTTAAAGGAAAATCCCCTTTAGCTATTAACAGAGCCTATGACACACAGTCTAATAGTTCTGCTTCTAGCCAGTAGATGGCAATGGTACCCATACATATTAGCCATTTCATTGTAGTATTTTATTTTTTTCCCAGTATTTTCCATGTCTTTCTTATTCCTTGTCATGCACTCTCCAGTCGCTAGTGTTTGTTAGAAGAGTAAATGTAGCTTGAGTCATTTCTGTCTTGACAGGTCATCTTCCCTATTTTACATTATAATGTGTCATAATGAGCCAATTCAAGCTTTGGGTCAACTGATAGTACTCTAAGCAATTTCCTTTCACTTACAAGTCATTAACTTACCATATTGCATAGTTCAATCACTCGCTGTTGTCCTAAATTAATGACAATGCTGCAAATAGCGTCATTTTGTTTCTAATAGAGACATTATCTGTGTGTGAAACACTTCAGTTCATACCCTTATTGCCCTTTATCTGTCTGGTCATTCATTCATCACAAGTATCAGACCTCTATATATTTATCATTTGTGTGATGTAGGGCTACAAGAAGCCTACAGTCAACAGCGTTTTTGTACTGTAGAATCAAAGTACAGTAAATAGTGATGCAAAAGACCTATTGCACCATTTTATCAGACTGGCATTGTTTCCCTAAAGCACTTGTCCAGTTAGCAGGTTTTGATCCTGCTGGGAAAGGTTAACTGGGTTCTGCTGCCTCAGGGAGTCAGATGACTCATGACCCCACCCAGATATAAGGGAGGTGGGAGTGACCCTAGGGGGAGAGAAGATCTAATGATTGGGCAGAGCAGTCATGAGTGAGGAACCCTAGAAGTAGCCAGCCCTAGGGAAAAGACCTGAGCTGAACATTTTGCAGTGTTTTTCATTTGCTTCTCAATAAAGCCATACCCCAGGAAAAGGTTGTATTTGACTCTATGCAGTGTGTAGACTTTGTTTAGAGCAGTTTGGGAAAGGGCCTATAATGTTTTATTTTCAGTTCTACGGTTCAGTCACTAGATGTCTGTGTGCTGTATAGTTTTCCAGCAGGTATGGTCCCTGGTAAACAAGACAGACAAAGCCAGGACTCAAGCTGGGTGTGTGTGTGTAGTTTTCTATAATAAAAAGCTCACCAGCTTGCAATCATTTAATCTATTCATCTGGAAGGCCTGTGCAAGGCTTACTGTTATTTCTCACTTTATCCAGCCCAGTCCTAAAAGTTTCAAGCTATGGAGCTTCTACCATTTTCCCTGGGAGATTATTCCATAGTTTGACATCTCACTGTCAGGAAGTTCCTTGTCCTAATTCCATCCTATTATGTCTCTTTGGACCATGCAAAATAGTCCCTCTCTCCACTTTTTGTTCACTCTGACACAGGCACCCAGTTGATGATAAAGTAGGAATAAAACCCTTTCCTAACTCGGAGTTGGTGAGAGGCTAATGTCTGTAAAGGGGATTGAGATCCTGGAGTTAAGGGTGCTATTAAAGAGCCAAATATCATTCTTCCGATCACAAGTCTCTGTGAATATTTATGACAGGAATCATTTAGGGCTAGACAATGATACATTTACTCCTGTTAGGTAGCATCTCACTGGGGACTGCTCACGCTGTAAACCATGCCTACGTCTATTCGTGGGACTCAATATGGGTAAAGGGTATCGCAACCTGGCCATCAGAGACGACATTGCTGAACCAAATTAAAATAATATGTACTTCCCCAGACCTTGGGGAGGAAGGAGGCTACAGGGCCTGGGTGGAATTCTGGCTCCACTGCACTCAAAGCGAGCGTTGCCATTGCCAGGATTCCCCTCCCTGTATGTATTTCGGTATATTCTAGATCCTCTGCTGTCTACTCTGGGCTTGTCTACATGGCCCCCGCAATGGGGACTATGCGGGAGGTGAATTGCAACATGTCCTAAAATGTTGCACTGTAGCTGCCCCATGGAGACTCTGCTAGTGTGGACTAAAAGATACCTATTTCAGAGTAACAGCCGTGTTAGTCTGTATTCTTGTTAAACCCTGGATTTGTGCTGGAAATGGTCCACCTTGATTATCATACACAATGTAAGGAGAGTGGTCACTTTGGATAAGCTATTACCAGCAGGAGAGTGAGTTTGTGGGGGGGAGGGAAGGGTGAGAAAACCTGGATTTGTGCTGGAAATGGTCCACCTTGATTATCATACACATTGTAAGGAGAGTGATCACTTTAGATAAGCTATTACCAGCAGGAGAGTGGGGTGGGAGGAGGTATTTTTTCATGCTTTGTGTGTATATAATAAGAACTTCTACACTTTCCACAGTATGCAACCAATGAAGTGAGCTGTAGCTCACGAAAGCTTATGCTCAAATAAATTGGTTAATTCCTAAGGTGCCACAAGTACTCCTTTTCTTTTTTTAAAAGATACCTAGTTTGTGTCAACATAGTCTTGTTCGAAATGGGACTTCTTTCATGTGAATTAGGAACCTTTTAGTTTGCACGAGCAGGCTCTACATGGTGCAACACTTCAGTGTGCATGGCAACTCGCACCCCTGTGATCTGCACCGAGGGACTGTCTAGACAAAACTTCTGGCTTGGTTTCATCAACTTGCTACCCCATACTAGCCAGCTATCCCTCTACCTTTAAAGTACATCTTGGCATTAAACCCCCTGTACACAGAAAATCCCTCTTGCTACTTTGAGTCGTCATTCTCATGGCAGCTAAAGAAATAAGTGACTCTCCCACAGAAGGGCTGTAATAGATGTTAGACTATGAATCAATCATAGGCCAGTTCTTACAGCAGGATCTGTAGCTAGAGCCAAACTCTGCAAACCCTTACTGGTGATACTGATATAACAAAATACTTTCCCACACAGTTGGCCTGTGGAACTCACTGCCACAAGATAAGAATGACACCAAGAATATAGGAGGATTTTTTTAAAAAGGGATAGAGGTTTATATGGGTAACGTCCAGAGTTCTGACAGGAAATATCTAAAAACTAAACCCAGAGCTCTGAGGGACATACACCTTCCTGCTCCCAGGAACAACTATTGGGAGGCTAGGAGGTATGTTTCCTGAGAACAGGTTATCCCATCACTGCCTCATGCAGAGTTTCTTGTTCCTTCCTCTGAAGCAGCTGGGACTGGCCACGGTCAGAGACAGCACACTGGTTTAGATGGATCACTGGTCTGATCCAATCTAAGAGTCCCTCTTACTCTGTGTTTGTGTAACCCACTGGTGCCGGTGTGTTACAGGTCCCCCTGTGTGCTGATCCTTATGGGTGCTCCTAGAGCAGCTTGATGTGTTGGCAGCTTGTGCCTTTAGCTCTGGAGGTGCCTGGTTCAATCCCTGCTGTGTTAGCCAAGAGGGTGACCATCACATTACTCTCATGGATAGTCCCTCTGAATCACTACTCATGTGAGTAAGAGTTTCCAGCTCTGGGCCTTGATCTGCTCTTTGCTCAAAAAACTTGAGCAAAGAGGAAGTTGCATTAAAATGTATTCCTTCTCTGCTCCCCCTTCTGTACTCCCCATAGACCTATGGTGTCACAAAAAGGCACTTACAGCATTTAACACATGATCTGATATTACATAACAATATAAGCCATTTCCCCTTTAGTATCACTTGTTAGTATACAGTGATATGGCTAGGGAGGCCCTGGGGGATCAACCTGATTTATCGGCTACCTATCGCAGTCTCTTTGTTCAATACATTCTGCCTTTTAAGCCCGTCACTGTGCTCAATTAATAACCTGAAAAAAATTCAATTTCATTTTCCCCCCTACTCTGGCAAAATATATTACATTAAAGGAGTTTATTACTGTGTATAAAGTCATGGGATGTATGTGATTAAACGCTCAGGCGGATTTAGCCGTATGGCCAAATCTAGCCGATGTCTCCACTGATGCATTATCACACATAAAAAAGCCATAAGGAGAGAGGCTGTGGATCATGCACGGTAACATATTCCAAAGCCCTGATTAACTTTTATTGGCATTGCAGAAGCTTAGACAGTTGTGGACAGGGGAAGTTATAGATTTAGGGCTAGACTGTAACAAGACAATCTGCCCTGATTAAGGGGCAGCACATAGCTGCATTGGCCTGGGAGCACACTGGAAACTGAAGTGAGACTCTCTGAGTGTGTGTCTACACGGGACGTCACTGTGTGGCAAGCCAGGGTGTGAATCTACAGAGCACTAGCTTGCCATGTCGTAACGTCTTGTACCCTAATGTCCCATGTAGACCAGATCTGATTCAGCCCATGGTTCCCCCCTCTTCACCTGGAGCAAATTACTACTTCTTTTGGGCCTGTTTTCTCTGCTGGCTGGTGATTACAGGGAGGGTGAGAGTTGAGGTTCTACCCATCCCTCCCACATACACAGGAGGGTGAGTAGCAGCAGTGTGGAGGACGTGCTGTGCCCTGTGATGGGAGCAACCTGTGCAGGGGAGAGAAGGGGCATCTCCCGCTCTCCTCTTTCTCTGCACTGGGCAAGAGACCGTCTTGTCCTGGAGAACCCAGGGCCTGATCATACACCGAAAAGAATTTTGTGCAGGGGAGCAGGATGAAGGCCCAGCAGAGGAGCTCTGTAAATATGATTACTGGGGGGCTCTAGTAGTGATGGTACACAATTAAAACTGTCTTGACAGGAAATGGGATGAGATTTTAGTACAGTTCTGTGCAGCAGGAAATGGTATTTCTTTGTAGTGCCTGTTTTGCCGTTTCAATCGTCTAATTCCGCTCCCATCCCTAGCTGTGGGGATTCACTCTTCCTTTGTTTGTTTTCATTAGGTTTCAAAAGGGCAGATGGTATTTTTCTTTGCATGTTATTAAGAGAACCTCCATTCCTTTCACTTGAAGACGTGATTTCATTTCCTCTCCTAACCGATTTCCTACATGCCCTTTAATAGAGTGCATCTCAGGATACTGAAGCATGCACGCAGAGATGATCTTTCCAGTGCCTTCCCCTTGCTGTTAATCTTCCTCCTCACTCCACCCTGAAGCCTAGGGACACTAGTGGAATGAGTTCCCTTCCCTTTGAAGGGTTCTGCCTAGGAGGCAGTGATATGCTGCAGGCAGTACAACCACTTCCTGAGCAACAGCTGTGTTAAACATGTTGGTTTAAGGGCTTGTCTTGCTTGGAGAATGACCACTCCTCTCCGATCTCCCAGTCTATCGGCCTGCACCTTTTTAGCTTCTAAGATCTGTGTTTGAGGTGCTATGGTAGCCAGCTAGTACACAGCACTAGGCTGGTCCTGTTATGGTCACAACATGCACATAGAGAAGTTAGATAAAAGCATAAAATACTCTTGCTGGAAGGTTGTGACATGTCACTACTTTAATTCTTAGAATTTAGAACTCTAACGCACAAGAATCTAAAACAGAGTGAGACAAAGCAGGCTGCTTCCTGAAACAAAGAGGCACAAGTCACCCCACCATACTCTTCTAGGCTGTGTCTGTATAGACTGACTCTGATCACATGCTTCCCTACAGAGCCCCCTCGCCCTCAAGCTGGAGCAGGAAAATGTCCGAGAATGTAAAGTGTTCGATCACAATTTTAACAGAGCTTTCAATACACCACAGTTCCCTGAGTATACAAATATCCCTCACCAATCCGTGCTCCCTGGGTTACAGGGAATGGGTGTGACAGATGAGAAATTTAATTATGTTGCTGCTTATTTTTAAAAAGGGAGGAGATCAAACACACCTTTGCATGACATGTAATGATTGTCAGCTCTATTATAATTACCCAATTAAAGAGGTGATAATGAACACAAAGTTGAAATGCCTGGGGAAAGGGGATGTCGCTTCAAACTAGAATTTTGTTTTTATCCTAATCCTTTATTGTAACATGATCACCTGTCATGAAATATGCCAACACTCTCTGCAGCGCTGTGATTAAGAAAGCACACCAGGAACAAAGGCACTGCTGACACATTGAGGTGAGATGGTGTCTTGGCTGGGAATTTCAAGTAGCCCTTGAATGTTGCAGGGGGTTTCAGAGAAGTGGAACCCATCCTTTGTTCTCCTAAGATACGTGCAGTACTTAGCACTCTTACAGTATTCACGTTTTCACAGGGCTGGACAAACATTGACACATGTGCCTCATAAGAGCCCATACCCTATAGATAATCTTATCCTCATTTCATAGCTAGGGAAAGTAAGACACAGAGAAGTGAAGGAATAATCCCAAGGTCACTCGATAAATCAAAGACAGAACCCTGTTTAGAACTCCCAAGTTCCTGGCTCCCAGCTGTATGTTCAATCATCTAGAACATTGGGCATCAGAATAGTAGTTTCTTCATCCTTCCCCAACTCTCACTCACTCTCCCATAGAAAGAGAACTTTTATGTATATCCTGTCCCTTTTCCAATATGCCTAGCAGCTACAGACTCTGTTTCCCACTTGACCCTCTGGACGACAAGTCCCAGCATCCCTTGGTGCTGCCATAATTAGAAACAAGGTAGTGCTGGACCTAGGGTGCTGGTCTTAAAGTACAGCACAACCTACTACAGAGAAAGGAATCAGGCCCATCTCCCTGGGGCAGAGCAGCAATGCGATAAAGAGGAAGGCATCTTTTTTTAATTCCTCAAGATTTCAGTGCATATAAAAAAGGGATTTGGTTTTTTTTTCACGTGGTCCCCTTGCAGTTAAGGCTAGATTTGAGGAAAGGGTTCAAAGAAGACAAAATGAATCCGATCAAATGATAAGTCAAGACAACAGTAAGAGACAGAGGGATACAGAACTGATAATAACAAGGAGTCCAGTGGCACCTTAAAGACTAACAGATTTATTTGGGCATAAGCTTTCATGGGTAAAAAACCACTTCTTCAGATGCATGGAGTGAAAATTACAGATGCAGGCATTATATAGTGACACATGAAGAGAAGGGAGTTACCTCACGAGTGGAGAACCAGTGTTGACAGGGCCAGTTCAATCAGGGTGGATGTAGTCCACCCCCAATAATTGATGAGGAGGTGTCAATTCCAGAAGAGGCAAAACTGCTTTTGTAATGAGCCAGCCACTCCCAGTCCCTATTCAAGCCCAAATTAATGGTGTTTATAAATAAAACTGTTTAGTCTTTGAGATGCCACCAGACTCCTTGTTGTTTTTGTGGATACAGACTAACATGGTTACCCCCGAGAACTGATAATAGATAATCATAAAAGAGAGTGATCAATTCTCTTACTCAAAAGAGCCAGACACTGCTAGGAACCATTTCTCAGGAATGTGTGCGAATGACATAAAAATTATAGATTGATCATTTCTACTGCATGGTCTCATAACTAAGGCTCCGGTTTATTAAAATTCTAAACAGGTGCATTGATTTATCAACGCTGGTTAATACTAATTACCGGTGTGTGTGTGTGTGTGTGTGTGTATATATATATATATATATATATATATATATATACTATAATTAAATTTGTTGGACATAGAAAAGGAACATCTACTAACAAATCAGTGTGTTATTAGATAACAGACTGCCCGGAAGTGTCTGCAGATTGTACATATTAGATGCATCAATCGTTCTTTCTCCAAACAGCCAATTTCCCTGTGAAAGGAAAACAAACATTAAAAATGAAAATCAGTCGATCACTCAGCTAAATAAATATAATGGGCCAAAAGTAAACTGAAGACAATGCAGCTATGCCAATTTGCACCAGCTAAAGATCTAGCCCACCATAAGAACCATTTATCTAAGGTACTTTTGGTCCCCGTCACCACAGTGCCTCACAATCTTTAATGTATTTATTCTCACAATGTACTGGTGGGGAACTGAGGCACAGAGAGACTAAGTGACTTGCCCAAGATTACACAGGAAGTCCATGGCAGTGTAAGGAATTCATAGATTCCAAGGCCAGAAGGGACCTTGTGATCATCTAGGCTGACCTCCTGTAGAACACCGGCCAGAGAATTTCTCCGAAAGAATTCAGAGAGCAAATCTTTTAGAAAAACATCCACTCTTGATTTAAATATTGCCGGTGATGAAGAATCCACCATGACCCTGGGTAAATTGCGCGGATGATTAATTAGCTTCACTGTCAAAAATATATGCCTCATTTCCATCTGAATTTGTTTAGCTTCAGCTTCATAGAATCATAGAATATCAGGGTTGGAAGGGACCTCAGGAGGTCATCTAGTCCAACCCCCAATCCCCAACTAAATTATCCCAGCCAGGGCTTTGTCAAGCCTGACCATAAAAACTTCGAAGGAAGGAGAGTCCACCACCTCCCTAGGAAATGCATTCCAGTGTTTCATCACCCTCCTAGTGAAAAAGTTTTTCCTAATATCCAACCTAAACCACCCCCACTGCAACTTGAGACCATTACTCCTTGTTCTGTCATCTGCTACCACTGAGAACAGTCTAGATCCATCTTCTTTGGAACCCCCTTCCAGGTAGTTGAAAGCAGCAGTCAAATCCTCCCTCATTCTTCTCTTCCGCAGACTAAACATTCCCAGTTCCCTCAGCCTCTCCTCATAAGTCATGTGTTCCAGTCCCCTAATGATTTTTGTTGCCCTCCGCTGGACACTTTCCAATTTTTTCACATCCTTCTTGTAGTGTGGGGCCCAAAACTGGACACAGTACCCCAGATGGGGCCTCACCAATGCTGAATAGAGAGGAATGATCACATCTCTCGATCTGCTGGCAATGTCCCTACTTATACATCCCAAAATGCCATTGGCCTTCTTGGCAACAAGGGCACACTGTTAACTCATATCCAGCTTCTTGTCTACTGTAACCCCTAGGTCCTTTTCTGCAGAACTGCTGCCTAGCCATTCAGTCCCTAGTCTGTAGCAGTGCATGGGATTCTTCCGTCCTAAGTGCAGGACTCTGCACTTGTCCTTGTTGAACCTCATCAGATTTCTTTTGGCCCAATCCTCTAATTTGTCTAGGTCCCTCTGTATCCTATCCCGACCCTCCAGCGTATCTACCTCTCCTCCCAGTTTAGTGTCATCTGCAAACTTGCTGAGGGTGCAATCCACACCATCCTCCGGATCATTAATGAAGATATTGAACAAAACCGGCCCCAGGACCAACCCTTGGGGCACTCCGCTTGATACCAGCTGCCAACTAGACATGGAGCCATTGATCACTACCCGTTGAGTGTGACGATCTAGCCAGCTATCCACCTTATAGTCCATTCATCCAGCCCATACTTCTTTAACTTGCTGGCAAGAATACTGTGAGAGACTGTGTCAAAAGCTTTGCTAAAGTCAAGGAACAACACATCCAGTGCTTTTCCCTCGTCCACAGAGCCAGTTATCTCATCATAGAAGGCAATTAGATTAGTCAGGCATGACTTGCCCTTGGTGAATCCATGCTGACTGTTCCTGATCACTTTCCTCTCCTCTGAGTGCTTCAGGATTGATTCCTTGAGGACCTGCTCCATGATTTTTCAAGGGACTGAGGTGAGGCTGACTGGCCTGTAGTTCCCAGGATCCTCCTCCTTCCCTTTTTTAAAACTTCTAGCCATTGGATGGTGTTATATCTTTGTCTGCTAGACTGAAGAGCCCATTATCAATTATTTGTTCCCAAGTAGGTACCTGTAGACTGTGATCACGTCACCCCTTAACCTTCTCTTTGTTAAGCAGAATAAATTTTGCTCCTTGAGTCTACCACTATATGGCATGTTTTCAAACCCTTCAATTTTTCTTTCAGAGTAGCAGCCGTGTAAGTCTGTATTTGCAAAAAGAAAAGGAGTACTTGTGGCACCTTAGAGACTAAAAAATTTATTTTTCCTGTGACTCTTCTCTGAACTGTCTCCAATTTACCAACATCTGGTTCTGAGCTTCTCAACTCCCATCAGCAGGTTTGCTGGATCAGGTCTTGGAAAAGGGACCTCCAAGAAAAACACAGGGTGATACAGAAAGCAGTGTTGATAATTCATTAGGGGTCCCCTGCTAAACTGGTAGTGAACCCATTGCGCCAGCATGGTACAAAGGGATGCAAAGGTGCCCTGCTTTGATGAGATGTAAAACCAAGGACCTTACAGCTGGTGGTCATTGCAAGATCCCAGGACACTTTGCGATAGGATATGTATGTGGGGCGATCTCCATAACCTGAGCCTGGCCTAATTTCAATATGCTAATTAATTAGAATAATAGAATTAGAAGGGACCACTAGGGTCATCTAGCCTAGCCCCATGCCAAGATGCAGGATTTGTTGTGTCTAAACCATCCAAGACAGATGGTTATTCAGCCTCCTTTTGAAAACCTCCAGTGAAGAAGCTCCCACAACCTCCTTAGGCAGTCTGTTCCATTGTCTTATTGTTCTTACTGTTAGGAAGTTTTTTCTGAGATTTAATCTAAATCTGCTCTGCTGTAGTTTGAACCCATTGCCTCTTTTCCTGCCCTCTATGACAAGAGAGAACTTTTCTCCATCTTTTTTATGGCAGCTTTTGCCCTACTTGTCCCCCCTCAATCTCATATTTTCCAAACTAAACATACCCAGTTCCTTCAGCCTTTGTTATATGGCTTGCATTCTATCCCTTTGGTCATCTTTGTTGCTTGCCTCTGGATCCGTTCCCATTTCTCTACATCCTTTCTATACATTGGAGACAAAAATTGGACACAGTACTCCAGCTGAGGCCTAACCAGGGCTGAGTAGAGTGGTACTATCACTTCCCATGATTTGCATGCTGTGGGTCTGTTAATGCAACCTAAAATTGCATTTGCTTTTTTCCCAACAGCTTTGCATTGCTGACTCATGTTGAGGTTGTGATCCACCACAACTCCCAGATCCTTCACAGCAGTACTGCTGCCAAGCCAGTTATCCCCTGTTCTGTATTTGTTCATTTGCTTTTTCTTCCCTAAATGTAGCACCTTACATTTGTCTTAGTTGAATTTCATTTGATTGTCTAGAGCCCTGGTCTCCAATTTATCAAGGTCCCTTTGAATTTTAGGTCTATCCTCCAAAGTGTTGGCAAACCCCCCACCTTTGTGTCATATGCAAATTTGATGAGTATGCTCTCTGTTCGTACATCCAGATCATTAATAAAGTAGTAAAACAACACCGGACCCAGAACAGATCCCTAAGGAACCTTACTTGAGACCTCCCTCCAATCTGACATCATTCCATTAATAGTTACCCTTTGTTCGCAGTTGTTTATCCAATTATGTATCCACTGAATGGTAGTTCCACCAAGCTTGCATTTCTCCAGCTTACTTATCAGAATAAGAGCATAAGAACGGCCATACTGAGTCAGACCAAAGGTCCAGCAAGCCCAGTATCCTGTCTTCTGACAGTGGCCAATGCCAGGTGCTCCAGCGGCAATGAACAGAACAGGTAATCATCAAGTGATCCATCCCCTGTTGCCCATTCCCAGCTTCTGGCAAACAGAGGCTAGGGACACTGTCCCTGCCCATCTTGGCTAATAGCCATTGATGGACTATTCTCCATGAATTTATCTAGTTCTTTTTGAATCCTGTTATAGTCTTGGCCTTCACAGCATCCTCTGTCAAAGAGTTCCACAGGTTGACTATGCATTGTGTGAAGAAATACTTCCTTTTGTTTGTTTTAAACCCGCTGCATATTACATTTATTTGGTGACCTCTAGTTCTTGTGTTATGAGAAGGAATAAATAACACTTCCTTATTTCCATTCTCCACACCTGTCATGGTTTTATAGACATCTATCAAATCCCCCATGAGTCATCTCTTTTCCAAGATGAAAAGTCCCAGTCTTACTAATCTCTCCTCAAATGGAAGCTGTTCCATATCTCTAACCATTTTTGTTCCCCTTTTCTGAACCTTTTCCAATTCCAATATATCTTTTTTGAGATGGGGCAACCACATCTACATGCAGTATTCAAGATGTGGGTGCACCATGGATTTATATAGAGCCAATATGATATTTTCTGTCTTGTTTTCTATCCCTTTCTTAGTGATTACCAACATTGTTAGTTTTTTTTTGACTGCTGCTGAACATTGAGTAGATGTTTTCAGAGAACTATCCACAATGACTCCAAGATCTCTTTCTCGATTGATAACAGCTAATTTAGACCCCATCATTTTATATGTATACTTGGGATTATGTTTTCCTATGTGCATTACTTTACATTTATCAACATTGAATTTCATCTGCCATTTTGTTGTCCAGTCACCCAGTTTAGTGAGATTCCTTTGTAACTCTTCGCAGTCTGCTTTGGTCTTAACTATCTTGAGTAATTTTGTATCATTTGCAAATTTTGCCACCATACTGTTTACCCCTTTTTTCAGATAATTTATGAATATGTTGAACAGTACTGGTCCCAGTACAGACCTCTGGGGGACACCACTATTTACCTCTCTCCATTCTGAAAATTGGCCATTTAGTCCTACCCTTTGTTTCCTTTCTTTTAACCAGTTACTGATCCATGAGAGGACCTTCCCTCTTATCCCATGACTGCTTACTTTGCTTAAGAGTCTTTGGTGAGGGACCTTGTCAAATGCTTTCTGAAAATCTGAGTACACTTTGTCATGTGGGACTGTGTCAAAAGCCTTGCTGAAGTCCAGGGATATTAAGTCCACTGCATTCCCCCATCCACCAAAGAAGTTACCCTGTCAAAGAAGGAAATCAAGCATGCGGTCATGATTTGTTCTTGGTAAATCCATTCTGGCTGCTAGTGATTACCCCTTCATCCTCCAGGTATTCACAAATTGAGTGTTTTATACATTACTCCAGTAGCTTCCCAGATATCAAAGTCAGCCTGACTAGTCTATAGTTCT
Source organism: Eretmochelys imbricata (assembly GCF_965152235.1). Classification (NCBI taxonomy): domain Eukaryota; kingdom Metazoa; phylum Chordata; order Testudines; family Cheloniidae; genus Eretmochelys; species Eretmochelys imbricata. Next base: position 349,519,740 of record NC_135572.1, read on the forward strand.
TTGGCTCCTCCTTCCCCCCTTTTTAAAGATGGGCACTACGTTAGGCCTTTTCCAGTCGTCCAGGACCTCTCCCGTTATCCATGAGTTTGCAAATATTATTGCCAGTGGCTCCGAGATTCCTTTAGCTAATTCCTTCAGTACCCTTGGGGGAATAGCATCAGACCCTGCCGATTTGAATTAATTCAGATCGGTCATAAGGTCTCTGATGTGTTCTATACTTATCTCAACCTTTCCCCTTTATTGTCTATGGTAACTTCACTACTCGTCCGGTCACATGTTGTTTTTTGTGCGAAAACTAAAGCAAAATAAGCATTGATCAGTTGTGCCCTCCTATCATCTTCTGTTACCAGCTCACCTTGTTCATTGAGCCACGGACCCACCCCGTCCTTGATTTTCCTTTTTTGTCTGACATGTTTGAAGAACCCCTTCCTGTTGTCTCTAACATTCCTTGCCAGCTGTTTTCTACCTACCGTTTCCATTTCCCTATTACGTTCCAGCTACCGTATTTTCCTTATGTAATTTCCATTTCCCTCTTTAAAACTGTTGTGTAGGATGCTGTATAGAGAAGGACTACCACCCTCCACTCCAGAAGTGGCTCTGTTTCGGCTCTGGGTAAGCTAGCTATTTTTGGACCAAATTCATCCCCGGTGTAATGCCACTGAATTCAGCAAGGAATAAACTTGGCTTCCTACAGCATGTTTGCAAGGCCTGATCCAAAGTCTGCTGAGGGAATCTTTCCACTGGCTGCAATGGTCATTGGATCCGAGCCATTGCCTTTCAAATCCTGCAGGATCCTTCAGAAATAACGGTACTGTACAAATGTAAGTTTATTATAGCTCAGGGTCAGATCACTTGTGCCTGCAGTGTAATTAGTGCAGCAACGACTGTCCAAATGCAACTAGAACAACAAGGAAAAGCCGTTCAAAAGCAGTCTGCGGCCACGACCGCTCCGCACAACAGTCTGATGGTTATCAAGGTGAGACCCGTGTAGCAAAATTATCCGTTCCAATGGGTATCGCTTCAGTTGTTGCTGGAGTCAGCCGTCTTGCTGAAAGATTTATGGCATTTATAACCGTCTTTAAAAAAAAAAAAAAGTTCTTGTTTTTAATGTCAACACTGACAGGAAGTTCAGCCACAGGAAATGCATGTTTGGAAGTAGCATTAGGATTTGAACTAAACCCCCAGAAGTCAGGAAATCCGTGATAAGGTTTAAAAATGTCAGTGACACCATTCTGTTGCTTTCTTTAGGTCATTCCTGCTGCTCATCCTGAATTCCAAATCCCTTGGCTTTTTGCAGATCACTCAAACCCTTTGTGACTGAATCTGGATCCCCTCATGAACAGAATTATAGAAATGTAGGACTGGAGGGAACCTAGGTAGGACGTCTAGTCCAGCCCCCTGCACCGAAGCAGGACTAAGTATTCTCTAGACCATACCTGACAGATGTTTGACTAACCTGATCTTAAAAACGTCCAGTGATGGAGATTCCACAACCTCCCTCGGTAATTTGTTCCAGTGCTTAACTACCCTGACAGGTAGGAAGTTTTTCTTAATGTCTAACCTAAATCTCCCTTGCTGCACTTTAAGCCCATTACTTCTTGCCTTTGCTCAGTGGTTAAGGAGAACAATTTATCCTCCTCCTCTTTATAACAATCTTTTACATACTTGAAAACTGTTATCATGTCCCCACTCAGTCTTCTCTTCTCCAGACTAAACAAACCCATTTTTTTTCCAATCTTCCCTCATAGGTCATGTTTTCTAGACCTTTAATCTTTTTTGTTGCTCTCCTCTGGACTTTCTCCAATTTGTTCACATCTTTCCCGAAGTATGGTGCCCAGAACTGGACACAATATTACACTTGAGGGCTTATCAGCATTGTGTAGAATGTAAGAATTACTTCTTGTGTCTTGTGTACAACACTCCTGCTAATACATCCCAGGATGACGTTAGCTTTTTTTGGAACAGTAGGGCCCTGTGGAAAAGTGTGAGTTCACGGACTGTGCAAAAATCATGAAATTAGCCCAATACTGAGATTTGTCCCACAGCAGGGAGGCAGAGGTGGGCATCTGCTTGCATAGTCATGGTGGGCATCTGCATAGTCCATGGTGGGCATCTTGCATAGTCATGGTGGGCAGGTGGGCATCTGCTTGGCACAGCTCATATCACATTGCAGGTATCCTGTTGGAGCAGCTCTTGGCGGGGGGGAGAGGGGTACTCAGTCGGTGGCCAGTTTTATGCTAGGCACAGTAGCCAACATCACCACCACTTGGAACATGAGCAGCTGTGGCCTCAGTGGGGTGGTGGAATCAGGCATCCACGTGTGGTGGTCTCTTCAGCGTGGCACAGCATGTGTTTCAAGTGGTGGTGGCACTGGCCGCTGTGCTTGGCATAAAACTAGCCACCGAACCATGCCCTCCGAACTGCTGTTCCAACAGGATGCCTGCTGCAGGCGATGAGCTGCACTGAGCATGAGACCAGCACAGGCATGTGCCCACTTCCGTCTCCTCACTGTTGGAAAAATTATAGCAGTTTGGGGGATCTCCAAATCCTCCCTCGTTGAAAGTCCCAGCTGTGATCTTAGAACTCAGTGTTCTGATCCTGACGGTGCTATTTGAAACTTACCCCCACTGTGCCACAGTCATCCCACCTGTACAATGGAGCTAATGCACCTACCTCACAAGGAAGTGATAAGAATTAATTAGTTAATCACTGTAACCTACAAGAGATGTGTGGAGATTTCACAACAAAGCTTAAGAGTTTTACATAGTTTGGACTGTTTTAAATCTTGCATATGCAAACCTATGTATCACAACACCCCAAGATGTGGATTGAACCTGCAACCTCGGGATGTTAGAGAGCAGGTTACTACTGCCTGACCTAAAGGACCTACCTCTCAGCAGCCTCATTAACCTTTCTATTTAGCCCTGCTGCCACTATGGGGAACAATGCAATACACTGAGTGGGTGTGGGTTACGCTTAACTTTGGTATTTCCTGACTTTGGAGTGCTGCGTTGTACAACTTTACCTTCCTCTTAACATACTTTTGGATTAAGTGTGTGTGCCTGTGTAGATACAGCTATACAGAATGTAGGGTATTATTATTTAATTATACTAAAGCAGTGCCTAGATCCCGCAGCCAAGTTTGGGGTCCCCTTGTGCTATGTTATGTACACACGCGTAATGGGGGACAGTCCTCCCTTCCCTGCAAAGCTTCCAGTCTATAGACAAGATGGGGGGGAAAAAAGCACAGAGAGGTAAGATGACCGTTGCAAGATCACGGAGCAGATCAGTGGCAGAGTCAGGAATAGAAGCCAGGGATCCCAGGCCTGTGCCTTATCTGTTGGACAACTGCCTCTCTCTCTCTATATATATATATATTCATTCTATATTTGTGTTTATAGCTAAAATGAGAATGCATGCACATACACACATTGCAGTATATTTCATACGACATACTTTGCATCCGTAATGAGCAGTGCATTCATTTGTTAAAAATCTGTATATTAAAAATTACTGGCTTGAACAGGAACTCAAGTATGAAACAAATGTGACTGTTGGCCTGGAGTAAAATACATTAAATTGTACACTACAGTTAATCAGGACCATCTGTGATCAGAGAATATGTATTGCTGTGATGATTAATGCAGGTGTAAATATAGGTGACAGTCACATAGAAGCGAGAGATGAAAATGACCTAATCCATTGATCACCAATGCATCTCCTTGCCAGTGCAGGATTGTTCCCTATGCTACATTTCCTAGTCCAGTTTAGTTTGAAAATCCCCACGCTCTGCAGTATCCACAGCCTAATGCATCTCCAGCCTCCGCTCCCCCTCCATACACACTTTGTCCCAGCTGAGCCAAGTTATATATATGTAAGCAGAGGATGAATGAGCTCTCTCCTGACATCTAGTGATGAGCGGTGTAGAAGAGGACTTCAGGAACTGATTTTGTTTGCATAAGCACACCCACCCTGCCTAGGTGCTCAGCATGATGGGATTGCATGCTCACACGATCACTTTGGCTGGTGTTGGATCCCCAGTCTCCTTGTTATTGGGTCAGGAGTATATAAAGGATTGTTATCCTTGTGTGAATCAAGGGCAGCAGAACTGTACTTGGCATAGCCCAATGGAGCAACTCACCTTCAACTAAATGGCACTCACTAGGCAGGGGACATCGGTTCCAAAACCCAGTGAGTGGAGGGAGGGTGGGGGTTGGTAGTTGTGTCTGGTGTGTGGGCCCTGTTTAAGGGGCTTAGGTACCATTTGAGCCCTTCTCTCTCCATTGTGTAATAAAAGAGCTAATTTAGACTCAGTAGAGACTCTTATTACATGCTGCAGAGCTGAAATCACTGTTGCCAAGGTCTAAGTATTAGAGCTGCTTTGGGATAGTGTTTCTGATGCAAGAGACTGCCCAGTGTGTGCCAGTAGTGAGGCTCCCCCACTGACAGCTGAAATCACTGAGGGCTGTGTTAAGTGGTGGGACCTGAAGACACCTCGGTGATCAGATGGTAGGGTGGCCAGTGAAGAGGTGAAGCAATCAGGCAGCAAGGTGGCTGGTGGAGAGGCGTGGTGATTGGCCAGCAGGGCAGCTGGCAGAGAGGCGTGGTAAGTGAGTGCCCAGGCAGTGGAATGAGTAAGGTGCCTTCTTACCCCCACTCTGGGTGGAGGCGGGAGGTGAACTTTGCAGATGCATCTCTGAACTCTGGGTCTGCACTGAATAAGGACAACAACAGTGAGTGGGGTGCTGAGAAGGGTCAGGCACATTAAAGGGACTTTTGGTTGCTGGACTTAAGACCCTGAGGGGGGAAAAGGACACTGCCCAACTTACTTGGGGGTGGGTCTTTTGCTCATGGTTTATGTTTATGAACCCTATTTGTGGTGTTTTCACAAATTAATGCTGAGTTACTTTCCTCCTTATATTAAAGGTTTTGCTACACTCAGGCCTTGTCTACTACACTACGGGGGTAAGTCAACCTAAGTTAAGTAGCTTAGGTTGACTTACTGCGGTGTCTACCCCGCGCTGGGTCGATGGGAGACGCTCTTCCGTCAACTTACCTTACGCTTCTTCTTCTGGTGGAGTACCGGAGTTGACGGGAGAGTGCTCTGCAGTTGATTTAGTGGGTCTTCACTAGACCCATTAAATTGACCCCCGGTGCATCGATTTCCGCAGCGTCGATCCTCGGTAAGTGTAGACATGCCCTCAGACTCTGTGCTTGCTAGAGGGGAAGTATTGACCCCTAGAGGCACCCAGGGGGTGGTGTGTAATTGTTCCAGGTCTCCGGGTGGGGGCTTGAGCCGGTTTTCTGTTGTATTGTTGAAAAGAAACCCCTAGATACTGAACCCGGCCCTTGTTTCTGCCAACTCTGACTGGCAGAAGGGTTACATATATTTAGTGTTTTTAACCTTTTCTTATACTGCAATCCATCCAGCTACCAGATCATTTTTGCTCCTTGTTTCCAAACTGCCACCACTTTGTTAATTAATACAAAAACCACAGCATTGTGTGTCAGTTAATGTTGCTCTGCATAGAACACATCTAACACAAAACTAGAGCTGATCAGGAATTTTCCAATGAAATTTTTTTTGTCAGCAAATGCCTATTCATCTAAATAAAAATTGATCACAGGAAAATCTCCCGATTTGAAAAAATTTTTTAAAAAGTTTCAAAGTTGTCAGATGTCCCATTTCTACATTTTTTAAATTAAAAGATTTGGTTTTTAGTTCGAAATGACTTTTTGCCTAACATTTGAGTTAATTTATATTAAAAAAGGTTAAAAAACAAAAAAGGTCAAGATTGAAATGAAACATTTTGACATAGAATCATAGAATATCAGGGTTGGAAGGGACTGCAGGAGGTCATCTAGTCCAACCCCCTGCTCAAAGCAGGACCAATCCCCAATTAAATCATCCCAGCCAGGGCTTTGTCGAACATGATTGAACCAAAATGTTTTGATTGACCTGAAATCTTTTTGAGGTTATCAGTTCATGAAAAATTCAAGGTTTTCACTTTTTATCTCAATTTGGGAGAAGAATATTTTTTGAAGTCTCAAGAATTCTCAAATGTGTTTCCTACCCAGTACTACACAAAACCCTAAACCCCAAGGAAATAAAAAAGTAAGTCTAGCATGAGTACATACCCTCTACCCCCACACCCAGAGACACCCTCTTCACCAGTAGAATAACCCCCATACAGCACAGAGAACACACCACAACCTTAACTCTGCCCTAGCAGGGATGGCATCCTTCCAGTACTGTCTTCCCCAAATTCTACCCACCCGCCTTCTCCACAAAGAGTTCAGATTTTTCCTCCTCCCCATACCCTTCCACCATCCCTTCTGCACTTACTCAGGTTTGGGGAAGTCAGTTTCTCATAACACAGTGCTCAAACTCAACACCATCTGCCAGATTCAGTGGCTCTGGAGTTATACAGGATCACAAAAATCATTAGACTGGATCAGACCAATGGTTCGTTTAGTCCAATATCCTATCTCCCACCCTAAACAATATCACCTGCCTCAGAGGAAAAGGCAAGAGACCCTGAAATAGACAGCTATGAGGTAACCAACACATAGGGGAAGTTTCTTCCTGTCCACAATCAGTCACAGCTTGGCGTATGTCCCAAAGTGTGAATGTTTATATCCCTTCTGTTTTCTTTATCCTATCTAATGTTAGTTGTAGTCAGTATGTAGCATGGGAACCCATTGTTATTAGTATGTAGTTGCGTTCCACAATTTGGTGCCCACTGACAATGATGCCGGCTTCTCTGCTTATTCTTGGCCGTAGGTCACTTTCAGCAACACTGAAAGTGTTTCCTCCTCTCAGGTTTCCCCCTCCCCTGTTTCAGATTCTTTTTCTCCCATCGAATCTCATTTCATTATTTCCTGCCTAGGTATTTAATTTCCCCAGTTTCTTTTGTGTTACCGCTCTGCCCTCTTCACAACTCCTCTCAATTCAGCATTATCTGTGCGTTTTCTTTTCTTGATCATTAATGTAGAGAAGATTAGATCTACCGTACCCCACAGGACATCTCAGCTCAATTGTTCGCCTGTTAGCTCTGCCCTTTGTTTACTGCCTTGTAGGCAGTTTTCAGTCCACATGACAATGCCTTTTTGTCTAGATAATTTGAACGAATTTTTCAAGTAAGATTTCACAAGAGACGGCACCAAATGTTTTCATAATTGTGTCAGTACAGACAGATGCCTGTTCATGCAGACACACACTGTGCTGTGACTACCAGGGGTATTTCCCGCTTGTCTCAGGGGAGGAAGTGTGCTTGCTGTAGCAGAACGAGTTGGGGTTGAGCCGGGGCTCAGATGGAATTTGGGAAACGGTGCACTATTTAGTTAATTGGCTGAAGGCCCCTGCATTGTACAGGCCTGTTTTAGCACGTACTTTGACCACGGTGCATGTGAAATCAGTTTTGCAAATCGATAAGAAGAAACATTCTTTCAAATCTTGTTAGCCTTTTTGGAATGATTCCGATTTCACTTATACTGGTACAAATCAGGAGTAACTCCACTGTAAATTGTGTCAGTATAAGATCAGTGTGAGAAAGATCAGACTCAGACCCTTCTTCATATTATTGATCATTGACAGTGAAGCCATGAAAAAGAGCTAGAGGGATCCAATCAGCCAAACAAAGGAAGTGTCATGATATGACGTATAAGGAACACGTGTACAGTGAAAGTAATTGACATGCCTACAGTTGCATGGGAAATTTGTGGCAACATGAGGAATTGTGGCAACACTAGAAAAATGTAGGTCATCTAAGTCCCATGCCACTGCCTACAAGGACCACAACCTTCATCACACACTTTACTGTTGCTGAATGTCTCCCTAATAATGGTAATTCAGCTGCTTTCCTTGGGAGTCTGGTTTCTCTGCCCAATTGTTTTTACTCTTCTGCTATTGTTCTTTTTCACACTGTTGCTGTAATGGACTTCAATGCAGTGCTGGACGAACCATGCAGGATTCGGGTTACAAAGAGGCTTGCAAATAGAACCTTTTGGTGTGATTTGCAGGGGTTGGAAGAGAACAAACCTTTTCTGTAGAACCCCAGAAGGGCTCCCCTCCTTTCTATTCCCCTCCTACCTACAAGCCCCTGCGGAAGGAAGCATCTCTGACTTCCCAGAACAACTTTAGTCCAGTTCAACCAACTATTGCAAGCTGGGCAAGGAACAAGGCCAGCCTTGGGCATTTGGCAAGTGTGTGCACACACCGGGCCCCCCATTTTTGGGCACCCTGCTAAGTGAGCAACCCCTCTCTGCACATATCAACAAGCTGCTGGGACCAGTCCCCCAGTAGCTTGAAAGGTGAACTTGAGAGGTTCAACATTCCCCAAGTGCAAGTATTTTGAACCCATTCTCAGCTGACACAACCTCCCACATTCGCCTAAAGACACGCACCCAACCACCCCATGCTGTTGCACACCCTCCTCTGGTAACAATAGTGCTGGGTAATCTACATAGCACATCTTGCTTTGCAGACCTCTGAATGAGGCTGGCAAGTGCATCAGACACTCAATTTAAGAGAGACTAAGGTTCAGTGTGTAATGATATGTTTACCTGCTGTACATTGCCACTAGATGTTTATTTGCACTGTGTAGCGACCCAGTGCAGTCACTGGTTAACAAAGGAAACAAAGATGGAATGCAAGCTGTGTGGGAATCTGTGTCTCATTTTGTAATTATTTGCTTTAATAAATACCTCCTAGATCAGTGGTTACCAACAGGTCGATTGCGATCGACTGGTTGATTCTGGAGACTCTCCCAGTCGATTGCGATCTCTGGCTGCTAAAAGTCCTGCAGTTCATCGGGACTGCTGCTAAAGCAGGCTCCCTGCTTGCCCTGGCCCCGCGCCACTCCCGGAAGTCACCAGCACGCCCCTGCAGCCCCAGGGGAGGCGGGCACAAGGGTCTCCACGTGTTGCTTTGTGCTCCTGCCTTAGCCTTCTGTGCCGCCAACTGGGAGCCACCTGAGGTAAGTGCAGCCCAGCGGAAGCCCATACCCGAACCCCCAGCTCTGAGCACCCTCCTGGAGCCAGCATCCCATACCCCCTCCTGAACCCTGTATTCTGCACCCCAACCCCCTGCCCTAGCCCTGACCCCCTTCCAGAGCCAGCACCCTGTACTCCCTCCTGCACCCAATGCTATTCCCCAGCCTGGAGCCCCCTCCTGCACCCAAATTCCCTCCCAGAGCTTGCACCATCACCTCCACCCCAACCCTCTGCCCCAGGCTCAGCCTGGAGCCCCTTTCCACACTCCGAAACCCTCAGCGCCATCCCAGAGCCCGCACCCCTGCCCGAACCCCAACCCCCTGCCCCAGCCTGGTGAAAGTGAGTGAGGGTGGGGAAAAGTGAGCGATGGAGGGGCCGGGGGATGGAGTGAGCAGGATGGGGCTTCGGAGAAGGGGCGGGGCCTTGGGGAAGGGGCGAGGTAGATCCTGGATTGCACTTAAATTCCGAACGTGATCTTGTGCTTAAAAAGGTTGGAGAGCACTGCACTAGATAATGCCGTGGTGCGAATATTTTTGCACAGTTCTGCTCATGGTATTAATGGTGTCAAGCCACTGAAACCTAGTCTACAGCTAAAAATTAGATTAATTTATTTACATTGCTCAGGGCTGTGAAAAACGTCACGCCCTGTGTGATGTACTTAGGTTGATCTAACCCCCACTGTAGACACAACTAGATACATGGAGGAATTCTTCCATCAACCCACCCCCCCCACCCAGAAAAAACACCCTCCTGAACGCAGCAAGTTTCAGCGCTGTAAAGTGCCAGCCAGTGTAGACAAAAAGAAAAGGAGGACTTGTGGCACCTTAGAGACTAGCAAATTTATTTGAGCATAAGCTTTCGTGAGCTACAGCTCACTTCATCGGATGCAGTGTAGACAGTGCACCGGCGCCGGGAGCCACGCCCCTCGTGGAGGTGGTTTTCTTAAACTGCTGGTAGAGCTCTCTCCCAGCGCTCTGCCGGGACCACACAAGCCACGTTAAAGCAGTGCCGTGGCAGCGTTTTAGTGTTGCCAGTGTAGACTAGCCCCTAGCTACCACCTTTTGGAGAGACGGATTACCTACATAGAATCATAGACTATCAGGCTTGGAAGGGACCTCAGGAGGTCATCTAGTCCAACCCCCTGCTCAAAGCAGGACCAATCTCCAATTTTTGCCCCCGATCCCTAAATGGCCCCCTCAGGGATTGAACTCACAACCCTGGGTTTAGCAGGCCAATGCTCAAACCACTGAGCTATCCCTCCCACCCCCACGCCCAAGATCTATAACTGTACCCAGATGTCATTTGCATGAAACTGTCGTTTTCTAATGGCGTTCTGAGAGTCTCAACAAATATCCCTTCACTGCATCAAGGGGAGAACCCATTCTGTCGAGGTGGAATGTGTCTACACTATGATGCTACAGCAGCATAACTGCAGCACTGTGGATATGCCACTATCACTGTTGTACACACACCCTGGATTATTGAATTATGATTCCAAGTATCAGAGGGGTAGCCGTGTTAGTCTGTATCCACACAAACAATGAGGGGTCCGGTGGCACTTTAAAGACTAACAGATTTATTTGGGCATAAGCTTTCGTGGGTAAAAACCCCACTTCTTCAGGTGCATCTGTTAGTCTTTAAGGTGCCAGTGGACTCATTGTTTCTGTGAATTATGATTATTAATTGTTATTTTCACTGCTCAAAAGTACTGAGTACTTCAATCAACACATAAAAAAGCCAAGGCGCCTTCTCCAAAGAGAGTGCTGAACAATCTAATTTTTAGATATAATGAAATGAGTGAAGATAAGAAATAGAACGGCTTGACAATGGATATGGCCATGAAAAGTTGGAAAGAAGTGAACAATTTTCCATTTAAAAAAATTCAGAAGGGATTTCCACCTTTTGTTCAGTTAAAAACTGATTTTTTTTTTTCTGATTTCACTTTTCAAATAGCCAAAATTTTCTTGGTTTTCAAAAACTCAGTGTTTTGGGAGTTTTCAAGTTTTTTTGCATTTCATTCAAAAAAACTGGGAAATGTTAAACATAACAAAGCATAAAAACAAAAAGACTTTTTTTGCTGGAAAAAAAGAACATTCTGACCAGCTGTGCTAATGAACAATGTGGGGGAAGGGGATTCTATGGCATGAAGAAGAATACGGATTAGAGTAATAAGAGTAGACATCTAGTTAGCTTGGCCTGCACGCACCTTGATGGTTCAATTAAATGCACAGGTGTTTTTAATAGGGCGAATTAACTCACTTCCTGCCTGTGCCAGGACAGAAGTAAGGTTTGAGGAGAGAGGTGAATGTGGAGAGGGTGGCTTTTAATGGCTTGGAAGGCAAAGACTGGACGGGTGTGCCGTGCTTAGGGGGTACGTAAGGATCGAGGGAGGATTACGGAAATTGCCTTTTGAATTGAAAAAAATATATATATTTAAGGCCAGATTCTAAAGTGGTGTGGTAGTCAGTGGAAATAGGAATCAGTAGAAGAATGTTAGGCTTGGGATTGCTATTATTTTGCATACATATTTTGAAAAAGAGTCAACTTAATGTAGAAGTTGCACCTTACTCATTCCACTGCGTGGGCACTCACTCACCACGCCTCTCTGCCAGCTGCCCCGCTGGCCAATCACCACGCCTCTCCACCAGCCACCTTGCCACCTGATTGCTGCACCTCTCCACTGGTCACCCTACCATCTGATCACCGAGGTGTCTTCAGGTCCCACCACTTAACAAAGCCCTCAATGATTTCAGCTGTCAGTGGGGGAGCTTCACTACTGGCACACACTGGGCAGTCTCTTGCATCAGAAACACTATCCCAAAGCAGCTCTAATACTTAGACCTTGGTAACAGTGATTTCAGCTCTGCAGCATGTAATAAGAGGCTCTATTGAGTCTAAATTGGCTCTTTTATTACACAATGGAGAGAGAAGGGCTCAAATGGTACCTAAGTCCCTTAAACAGGGCCCACACCACCAGACACAACTGGTGTAACACCATCAAAATCTGTCAATTCCAGAGGTTCCTTGGGCCCCAACACTCTTCTGAATGGCAAGGTTATCTTGGGGCCAAATCCTCCTTTCCTTACTCGGGACACAACTCCCATTGGCCAGGCTCATTATGTCTCACTTTATTTCATGCTCATTTCAACAACGCGTTCCAATAAAAAGGAAATGGCAGCCTTAGAGCTCCAATTTGCACGAGCATCTTACAAGCCAAAGATTTGCACAGGGTATTCATGAGGGCATGTCAGACAGATCCAGGGCCTGATTTTCAGAGACGCTGAGTGCTCAGAATTCCCAGTGATGTCAATGGAAACAGCCGCTGTGTCACATCTCTGAAAAGCTGATCCTTAAGGATTTAGGGTCCCATCATTCTGGGTACTGAGATCCAGATTTTTTAAGGTATTCTTGTGCCTATTCGGGTTGTGGAATCATAGGTGCTGACTCCGTGGGTGCTCCAGTGAGTGCTCAGCCCCGTCTGGCAGCTCCGAGGATCAACTCTATCCCCTCTGCACCCCAGTCCTCCCCGCCTGCTCTTGGCCCCACCAATCAGCTTATTCTCCTCCCTCCCAGCGCCTCCCACCTGTTGCAATCAGTAGCAATCAGAAGGCGGGTGTGTGTGTGTGTGGGGGGGCAAACGGGATGGGGGCAGAGTGGGGGCGGGAAGAGGCAGGGTGCGTGGGGGGGCTTGAGGACAGGGGTGGAGTGGAGCTGGGGCCTGGGGCTCAATGGGTGTTGAGCACCCCCTGGGAACTGGGTAAGTCTGCGTGTGGAATCCCCGTCATCGGAGGTTTTTAAGAACAAGCTAGAAAAACATCTGTTAGGAACGGTCTGAGTATATTTGGTCCTGCCGCAGCCCGGGGGACTAAATGACCTCTTGAGGTCCCTTCTAGCCCTACATTTCTATGATTCTATGACTTTAGCATTCCAGTAGTGCAAATCTACCCACCAGGTTTCTTTAATACAAACCAGGTCTAATTTATGCTCATAAATGAGCAATTCCACCCTGATGTTTATTACTCAGGCTCCTAGCATTGGTGCACAAGCAATTAAAGAATTTCCTCCCTTTACATCCATTGGTTCTTTGATTGATTTTGTTTTGGACATCTTGATTTTGTGCCCTTTTCACCTTCTTCTTTAGTTGTTAGTTTAACACCCTCCTGGCTAGTCTAGCTGGACTGTCCCCTGGAAGATTGACTCCTCTTGTGCTGAGATGGAGACCATCCAAATTATGCAGCCCCTTCTCCCCCAGAAGGTGGTGCAATGTTCCACAAAACCAAAACATGGTGGCGCCCCCCCCCCACCCCCAGCCAGCAATTTGCTTTCAGAATCTCCTGCTTTCTGTCTCCCTTCCCACTTGGAGTAGGAAGGGACGTCTAAAACAATCACTTGGACATGCCTGGCCTGCAGCCCCCGCCTGAGTTCTCGGAGTTCATTTCTGCTCTGTGAGGTATCCTATGAAGCAGTGTCATTAGTGCGGGTCTTCACCATCACCCGTGGAACCTTGCCCACAGGGTTCAGAAGCCTGCATTCCTGCAGCCACATCTGGTGCCTCGGCTCTGGGAAGACGACACACCGTCTTGTTGTCCACCTGTCCTCCGCAGAGCATTCTCTCCATTCTGGTTGGCACCGATCCCTGACAGGGACCATCTTTCTTCTTTGGATGGGTGGTGAATGCTTTGTCAAATGGTCTGGTGTGTTGGGGTAAGCAGCCATGCTCAGGTATGTCCTGTACAGCTCTCCACTCCATTCAACCACCTGGATCTTCAGAGACATTTTCTGCAATTTCCATGTTGAGATCTTTATAATTATTGGATACTTCTAGCTGTGTAGAATTCCTCCTGTTCTCTCTTGTGCTCACAGCCTTCCCATCCTCGTCTGCCTCCAGCTCTGTAGAATGCAGCCTGGACCTCTTACTTCTGGTAGTTGTGAGCTGCCAATCCTCCTCTCTAGTTTCCACTCTCTCCGGTTCCTTGGTTGCCAGTTCCCTTTTTTCTCTTCACTCTGTGGCGGTGACGATTCTCGAACCTGGCTGTCCAAGCACTCCTCAAAATGTATTATGCCATGAAAAATCTGGATTTTTTTAAAAGATGTACATTCATTTTTGTTCCTCTTAAATACTGTTACTGAGAAACTGCTCGCACACTGTAACTGAGATCAGCTCTTCACAACCAGTTTTGTCCCCGATTTGGTTTTGTCATCTTCTTAACAGCTACCAGCTCAGATTAAAAAAAAGTGAGACAAACCAGGGTGTGGATCCTACAGAGCTTATTGGGGAAAATACTCCTACTGAAAGGCATCCATGAGAAACTAAAGGTTGGAGGGGGATCTGTAATGTCTATTGGTGGGAAGGGATTGTAGGGGTAAGAATCTGGGGGAGGATATGGTATCTGTTTAGGGTGTTTCGGAGGGCCCCAGAGCTTGGGGGATGCACCCTGCACCTGATCACTTGAATCACCACTGCTATATTCCAGTGTTATGCAATTGATCACAATGGCAATAGGCCGACTTAATACTCGAGCAATGTAGTGGTGAATCAGCTGATTATTGCTGCTCAGACCTATTCCTTGAACAGGGATCTTTGCCAATGGTTATTTTCTGTACCACAGTATTATACCAATCCCATGCCCCTGTTTATTCCCATCCATTGCTCTGTTATCTCTTACCTAGGCTGTCAAGTCCTTGGTGCAAAGAACTGTTATTTATACCTTTCATGCTATATAAATAATAATAAATCAAAGTAATAAAACAGCTGTTCTATTAATAGAAATCAAACAGTGATCTACTCCGCTGTAATAAAATGTATTTAAGTAGGCAAAAATCCTCCTGCAATATGTCTTAATCATAAGTGTGTGAAACAGATATGCAATAAGAGCACAGTGGACGAAGCACAGGACTGGGACACAGGAGACCTTGATTCTCTTTCCAGCTTTTCCGCTGGCCTACCTTGGACAAGTCACATTCCCGCCCCGTTCCTCAGTTTCCCCAATTGTAAAATGGAAATAGTGAATCTGACTTTCTTTGTAAAGTACTTTGAGATCTAGGGATGAAAAGTGTGATATAAAAACTAAGTTTTATTATTCAGTAAGCTTGATTTATTACTATTTCATAACAGGCCATTATTAGTGGGCCAGATGCTGAGAGCCTTACTTCTGGTGCGTAGAGCCATAGTCCATGAGAGGTGCCACTGAAGTTAGTGAAGGAAGGTTCAACTGAACCTGCCAAGATCAAAGCCTCATTGTGCTATACAAATCCAGAGACAGAGGCAGTCCTTGTCCCAGAGAGTTTACAGTCTACATAGACAAGGTGAGATGGGTGGAGCAATGCCTTATCTGTGAATCATGCCGTGAGCCATATGCCAGGCAAAAGGGCTTACGGGGGTGTGGGCATGCCCACTGGCAGAAATGTAGGCACCATGGAGACTTTATCATTGGAAACACAGGCATCTAGGGAATTTAATCACCTGCAGGATCAGGGGGCAGCTGAAGTGGTGGTTTTGAGGATCTACCTTTTGTATTTAGGCCACTGTAGTCGGTATCAGAATCTGTCCCAACCAGAATAAAACAGCCAGTGAGTCAAAGAAAAATAAGATCAGCTCTGAGAAGCAAGTACAATGGCTTGCTGCCTTGGCGAGATAATGTTCTGCCTTTTGTTTCTTGTGCATCGGGTGACAGGCAGAGAAAGAACCTTGAAAATTTCCCAGAATATTTGGGCCCCGTGTTAACATTTCCAGCAGTTTTGTGAATGGGACTTTCTGTTCAGACAGAAAAAAAGAGACAGAACAAGTTCAGAGGAACCAAGAAGGAAACTCTAGGCAAGGAGCCTTTTCAATGGTGAGTGAACTCCTGAGGGCGCCTGGCTAGCAGATGTCAATATTTACATATGGGGCATAGTGAAACATCCTTGCAGCTGGGAGCAGGGCAGAAAGGGGTGTTCACCGGCCTGACCCCCATGCTGAACAAGGGTGTTCTTTTGTACAACACAGTGTAGGGTCAACAACTACCATGTCTTACACCAGAGCTAGTTACAGAGCGGCTGTGATGCAGCGAGTCTGCAAAGCCGAAAAAACCACTTGCTTGATCTATTCCTTTCTGTGGCCCGCAGCTGTGGCAGAAGGCAGAGATACAGCTGACCACATAGGTACAAAATCCTCTTGGCCAATGACATTAATACAGGGATGCTTAATCAGATGGAGCTTGTGCAACTACAACTAATGGATTTACAGCAGTGGAGAAGAGAGCCGGTGCTGGCCCACTGATCCACAGTATTAGACAGTGAGGCCTCGAGCTAGGGGTGCTAGATTGTGACTCAGGAAACCTGGACTGTGTCCCCAGCTCTTCTGCTGGCCTGCTACCTGATTGTGGGCAAATCTCTGTCCCATGCTTTCCCCTCCCCTTCATTATTATTATTAATTTGTATTACGGTAGTGCCTAGGAGCCCCAGTCACAGACCAGGACCCTATTCCCAGTTGCCAACTTTCACGCGGTAAATAAGCACCCCTACTTTCACAATAAACCAAAAATCAAGCTAATCCCTTTTCAAAGCCAATCCCTAAGAACCCCAATACTCTGTGACTAGATCCTCCTGGTGTGCAGTCTGGGGCTGTGGTGGGCCCACTGTGCACCGCTGACTCTCTCCCCTTGCCCCTGCTTGCCAGGAGCTGATCAAAAAAGAAGGAGCAAGCTGCAACAAGTTATAAGCCAAACAAGCTACAAGCCAAAATCTAGCCAACAAGCAACTCACAAGCCAATTAAGCCAAAAACAAGCCCAATTTCTGCCTTTTTTCCATGGGTTTGGCATGTCTGACCCTACTGTGCTAAGTGCTGTACAAACACAGAACTAAAAAACGATCCTGCCCCAAGAGCTTAAAAATCTAAGCACAGTACAAGAGGCAACAGCTGGATACAGATTCACAGATAGGGAGTGCAAGGAAACAATGCGTCATTATCAGGGGTAGGCAGTCGTCACCTCTGTCTGTCTTGTAAACTGTTTAGGACAAGGACTGTTTCTCACTCTTTGTGCAGCACCTAGCACAATGGAGCCTCGATCTTGGTGGATGCCTCCAAATTATGCTGTGTTACAGCTAATTAATAACAACAGATGTCTCTTCATCTCATAGTGCCAGGTAAAGCAAGCCAGTGTATACTTAGGGTTAGATACACAAAATAAATAACTTTTCCTGGTTAGTTTGTATGCGCAACCAGGAAAATAAAAACCTGTTCAATAACATTTGCACTCTGCAGTGTCGTTTCACCCAGTGTTTGCTTTTCAAACCTGAAAGGCTACATAGTGCTTTCAGGCACAATCCTGAGCAAGGGGTGGTACACATCAACTGTAGCACCCCTGCAGTCAGCTGGCTAGTGAGTCACTAGCTCCTTGCTTGAGCAGGGACAGTAATTTGCTGCTGGCCTGCACTAGTTTAGCTGCACTGATTGATGAACTGGGTATGATGAACACAAGGCTCTACCCATTCCTTGCCCCTCCCTGGGTATGATTTCCCCATTTATACCTGGTCTCCCACACGCTGTTCTGGGCAGGCAGGTCATCCACAATATCAGAGTTGCCAATGCTGGTAAATCTGAAGTTGTATTTGTAGTTTTTTCTTAAAGCACCAGCTCCTGGAGTCATGTGATTCTCAGCTTTCATTAAAAAAAGAAAGTTTCAAGCCCTCCTAGTTGCAGAGAAAAGCTGGAGGGCATGACTCGTGAAGGCTCCACCACCAGAAGACAAATGAAAAGAACCCCAACATTTAATATTATTTTTTAAAAATCTCATTATTTTTAAGACAGAACAATGAATTTTGAATACTTGGGGTTGGCAATGCTGCAATCAAGCCCTAACCAAATAATCCTGGTACAGAGCCTGATTCTGATCCCACTTCACGCTGTTCTTACACATTGCTGACTCAATGGACTAACTCTGCATTTACCACAGTGCGTCTGTGAGCTGAATTTGGCCCATTGGCCCATTAGACTGTGTCTGCTAAAACCCTCTGCCTGTCATGCTTTGAATATAATCACTCTGACAAATCCAATCCACTCTTCCTAGCGAGAATGATTAGTCTTCTGATTAAATAGGATTATGTTAATCAATTGCTTCTGTCTTTGCAGTGTTCAAGCAAACAGTCAAACAAAGGGCAGCCTTGGTTTGGCAAGATGGCTCAGGCTAAGCGGATGGCAAATTTTAGGCACTAATTGAAATTCTAAACTAATAACATGTAGCACAATTTGCCTTTAATGGTCTTAAGAGAGAACTGGCTAGGAACACTGGCCTGTGTTTCCCCTGTGATACTGCGGGGTTTCATGGGAGTTCATTGTACCAGCTCTTTTGTTTTTACAATATTCATGCGGCATTTGTACGCATGGCCTCAATATAGATCCAGTTCCACAACTGGTTTATAGGGCTTATTAATAACTGCAGGCTTTATTAGTAACACTTCAGCAGCACTTAGAGGCCCCAGCCAAAACTGAAGCCCCATTGTGCTAGGTGCTGTAGAAACATTTAGCTCTCGTTTACACTACAAAGTTCAGTTGGGTTAACTATGTTGCTGAGGGCTGGGAAAAACGTCACACATTGAATGGTGTAGTTAAGCCAACCTAAGCTCCGCAGTAGTGTAGACCCCACTTGTCAAATTCTTCCATCGACCTAGCTACCGCCTCTCAGAGAGATGGATTTACTAGAAACCATTCCAGTGTTGTAGAAAGCGTCTACACTACAGGGACACAGCGGCAGCGCAGGGGTTGTGCTGCGATAGTGTTTCTAGTGTAGACGTACCCATCGTAAGCAGCAGTACCTGCCCCGAGTGAACTAGACAAGAGTGAGAGACAAAGCATGCAAGACAGGAAGGATCATTTTACAAATTGGAAAATGGGAACCAGAGAGATGAAGCAATTTGCCCAGAGTCACACACAAAGTCAGTGATAGAGCAGGGAATTGACTCTAGATCTTTTTCCTTTCAAAGGTTTCAGTTATTAACTTTATAGAATCTGTTATAGTTTATTTCCCCCACTCAAATATTTTCCAGCAGCTGGAAGAGGACACCTTTTCAGACCCTCTGTGCCCTTATGTTTTTAATTTAACACTGCCCACTACAAAATGGGTCAGCTGGGAATCAAGAAATGAAGGTATTTTACAGAAGCACCACATAATATTTGGAATATGATCAGCAATATGGTCTTATGAAATATGACTGGCAGTGAAATAGTTAATTTAATTAACCTTGAGATAATTTTTACTCTTGAGGCTAAAGAGTTAATATCTGAGTGAGATGAACTGTGGGTTTGGGGGGTGGGGGGTGGGTGAGGGTCACGCCTTGTTGAGGTGGAAGGCCAGATTCTGATCCGAGTTTTAAACCAATGTAAATTGATTTCATTGGTGTTACACTGGCATTACACCAGCATAAAGGCAAAAATGATCAGACCCAATGTGCACTTGAGTAGCTAAGGGTTATCTACCCCCTGCCATGCGCAAATGATCAGCTCACACCAGTTGCCTCTGCTAATGACATAGGTCAGCAAGGAAGTATCCAGGGCCATGAAGGTTGCTGCTGCTGCTGCCCTTGCCTGTAATCAGAGGGGGCTGAGTTCTCTCAGCACCTCCCCAGATGCACTCAGCCCCTCATACAATGATCAGCAACAATGGCAACAGCTCCACCCCAAAACATATTCTGTTCCACTGCACACGGCCAGCTGATGTGCCACCAATTCAATCAGTCTCACACAGAGTGTGTGGAAGTAAAGTGATGAAATGATAACCGCCCATTTATCATGAGTCTGTGCGGGTGCCTCTGTTTGAATGTCAAAGACAATGCAGTGTGAGACATTTTTAATATAGTGCACTTCATGCAGAATGTCCCTCAAAATGCTGTGTAGAGACAAAGAGTCAGTTGTAATCTACAGAGCTGAAGTAGGTTTGTAAGATTCCAAGAAAGAAAGTGGCTCTGAATCGACAGGAAGGGAACTAGATAGATGATTATGTGTAGATTATAAGCATTTCAGCGCAGGGACTGTCTCTTACTATGTGTTTGTACAGCGCCTAGCACAATGGGCCTTAGTCTCATCCGCGCCCTCTAGTCATTAGTATAATACAAATAATAATAGATGGAGCAACCCAAATGAAAGAGTGGACCCCCGAATGCATGGGTCTAATGGGGTGGACAAGAATGTAGGAGCAAAGGGACTGGAAAGTATTTCATTATCCTCATATGATAAGAGAACGTATTTTTGTAGCTGTGTTATTCCCAGGATAAGAGAGAGAGTGAGAAGGTGGGTGAGGAAATATCTTTTATTGGACCAACTTCTGCTGGTGGAAAGGACAAGTTTTCGAGTTTCACAGAACTCTTCTTCAGGTCTGGAGAAGGTAAAGGGACACTCTGATCCTCTTCTCCAGACCTGAAGAAGAGGTCTATGAAGCTCCAAAGCTTGTCCCAACAGAAGCCAAAGATATTGCCTCACCTCATAATAAGAGCACAACATCCTGCTTCTTTCCAAATTCAGAACAGAAATATTTATTGAACACTTCTGGCCTTTTTTGCATCCTTATTAACAATTTAATCATAATAAATACTATTTGTATTATTGTAGGGCAGAGGAGCTCTAGTTTTACTATCTCCCCTAATAATGGGACTGTACCATTGCTATATTTCTTTTATTCCAAATAAACAAAGGAGGCCGTGTTGCCTAGAGGATAGAAAATTATCCTGGGCCTCAGGAGACCCAGGATCCATTCTTGGCTCTGCCACTGGCCTGCTTGCTGACCTGGGGCATGTCAAATCCCTTCTCTGTGCCTCCCTTTTCCCATCTGTAAAATGGGACTAATGATATGGAAGAGAAGGGGGGAGGGATAGCTCAGTGGTTTGAGCATTGGCCTGCTAAACCTAGGGTTGCGAGTTCAATCCCTGAGGGGGCCATTTAGGGATCTGGAGCAAAAATTGGAGATTGGTCCTACTTTGAGCAGGGGGTTGGACTAGATGACCTCCTGAGGTCCCTTCCAACCCTGATATTCTATGATTTATGAAGGTGGGATGGGGTGTGCAGGTTTTTTATTCCTGATTGCTGCCTTCTCTTTGCCATTGAACTTGGATGGACTTTCAGTCAAAGTTGCCCTCTTTCTTGATTGTGGGACTGTTTTTTCGGCCATTTAACATATTCTTCTTAAAGACCTGCCAATTTTTATTGGCATAAAATTTGGCCAGTCAATTTGTCTCTTAATTTTCCTCAGCTTTGGGAAATTAGCCCTTCTGAGCACCAAGTATATATATTCGTGTTTGGGACTGTCCTCTCTTTGCCCCTATTGAATGTAATCAGGTTGTGTTCAGTGTTCCTAGGCAACCACCAACTTTCAGTCCTCTGATTAATTCATCTTTATCTTTATTAATTCATCATGAGATCCAAAAAAGAATTACCCCATGTTCTGGTCAATGCCTTTTGTATTAGAAAATCATCAACTATGATTTTGAGAGACTCTAATGACGTTTTACTACTGGCTGCATGAGATGTTCAGCATATATCTCCCAGTTGAAGTCTCCCATAACTATACAAGCCTTCTTTCCACCCATTACAGACAGATGCTTAAGGGAATCACTCATCCTGTATTTTAGTTAGAGCATTTAAATGAAAGTTGAAAATACAAAGCTCATTTCAATATATGTCAGCAGGTGCAAATGAAATAGGATTTCATTCCTGTATCCTCATCTTCATTGTGGATGGGGTCAGGGTTGTGAAGGGTGCCTTGAGAAAATACAGCTAACACAAAAAATGAAAGCTCCAATCTCTCAACAGTGTAGGTTCTACCAGGAACAGTGACTAGGCAGGTGCTTTTGCAATGTCCTACACTTAATAATTTAAGTGGCAGCAGTGCCGAAAGTCCCCAAAGAGGTCACAATTAGAGCTGGTTGGGAATTTTCTATCAGAATAATTTTCTGATGGAAAATGTTATTCCTGCAAAATTCAAAATTTTCTAGGGTGAAGAGCTGGGCACATTTTTTGGGGGTGGATAGTTTATTTAATTAAAAATGCAATTTTGGTTGACCCAGAATGATTGGAGAATTTGCTACAAATAGTTTTGGCCATTCACAAAATGACTGGAAGCGGAGGAGGAGATGGTAGTGATGCCCTTATCTTCCCTAGCCTCACACCTTGTAACCTTCAGCCCAGTGGCTAGAACACTCGCCTGGGGTGTCGGACACCCCAGCTCAGATCCCCGCTCTGAAAGAGACCCGCAATGGCCTTTTTAAAATTCTTCCCAAATCTTCAGATTCAGTTCGTCCTGAGCCGATTTTTTTTCTTGATTTTTTTTGCAACTGTCACCAATCTCAGAAAAATCACTTATTTGACAAGCTTTAGTCAAGAACCATTGTGGTTGGCACTGTGCATACACTCTGGGCTTGTCTACACTTATTATGGATCGACGCTGCGGCGATCGATCCACTGGGAGTGGATTTAGCGGGTCTAGTGAAGAGAGTTTCTCCTGTCGACCCAGCGCGATGTAGACAACTCAGTAAGTCAACCTAAGCTACATCGACTCCAGCTATGTTACTCACGTAGCTGGAGTTGCATAACTGAGGTCGACTTAACCCTGTAGTGTAGACTCTGAAAGACAAAATTGGACAGGTGGAACAAATGAGCGGTGGGGACAGGACGGGCCGGGAGAGGAGGGGAAATAACAATGTACAGGTTTTAGCAGAGGTTAAGCTGTCCCACTGCACCAGTTATGGCCCCTGGGCCTATAAAAGTAGGAGTTGTAGCTGCAGGTCACATGCTTGCTCCTAGTTATATGTCCTAGTGAGGGGCTTCTTTGGCAAAGGAGCAGAGAGGGAGGCCCAGGGCCAAGGAACTAGCTGGATCTTTGTTCATATCAGGCAAAAGGTCCATGAGAGAGACAACTGGTGGGAACAGGAGCCAGCTGGGTGGGGAAATGTCAGCTGGGGAGGGCTGTGAATCACTGGAATGAGGACTGTGAAGCCCGATGGCTAAGACAGGACCCTGAGGGCAGTGAAACTATCCCAGGTTTTGGTGTTTGGTTCTGGATCTTTACTTCAGAGATTATAAGGAAAATCCTCGATCAAAAGGTCAGGAACTGGGCAATTGTTTGGAGCACGATTAGACCTTCCCCATTGGCCCACCAGTTGGCACCTCCTTATGTGTATAGATCCTAGCCAGCTGATAGTAGCAGTCACATCTAGCCACCTGCCAAGCTGTAAGGAGGTGGTGTTTTCCTGTATGCACTGGAGCACAGGTGAGTTTTCAGGAACGACGGGAAGGAAGATAAAGTGGTGGTTTCATGGATGCTAAGTAAACTGCTTTAACACCCGCAGGGGCCCAAGCCAGCACAGAATAGGGGAGCGATAACTGGGTCACTGACCACACCCTTTCTCAGACCAAGTGGAGCTCATAAACTGGAGAAAATGGACACCTTATGCTTACCTGAATTCCACCAGGCGTATGATGCTTGTGATGTAAAAGATTTTAATAAAAGGCAAGATGCACGAAGTACAGGTCAGCAATAAACTCCTTTGTGAGGTTATTTTTCTAGAGAGTGACAAGACTTGAGATGACTGTTGCCACCCCCACCTTTTTAAGGTAGACCATTAATCACATACTCCCTAGGCTTGGCAAGCATACCTTTACAGATTTCTGTTTGCCCGATTGTGAAATGTTACATGGGATGCCGAGCAAGAATGCAAGGAAACTTCCCGCACTTCTGTATCTGTATCAGCTCACCAGCCAGCTGAATACAGTTACATGATGGCCTCTGGTTTTGTTTGTAAATTATTCTGTGACGAAATGGTACCTAGCAGTTTCTCCCTTTGCCTACAGAGTCACTGCACTCACAGCATCATCTAACCCAAGAAATAGCTTTCAAGTGTGAAAAGCGCTATATACCTATTGCTAAGGGCCTGGTCTCGCTCCTGGTAAAGTCAATGGCACAACTCCTGTCACCTTCAGTGGGGCCAGGACTGAACCCTAGAAACGGAGCTGAAATAAATCAGATCATCAGATATGCTGGAGAGAAACATTTGGTTATTTCATTCACCCTCGTAACGTTTAGAGAAAAGGCCTCAACGGAATGACCAGTAGTTCGGTGTGATCAGTTTGTTAGTCAGTCCAGAAGACTTTTACTTTACTAGGGGAGCCCCAGAGAGCTCATTCATTTGTAGAGCCCCATATCTGAGCGTATGTTGTGCCTTCCAGAGCTTGCTCAAAATTTGAGCCATTGGCCTACCTCCATAGTTCTTTATTTAATGAATTGCTCCAGAGACCCCTAAGTTCTTGGCCCTCTGTCATTGCTGAAAGTCTCGACAACTTCTTGGGGTTCACATTTGTCCTTAAGAAACCATTCACATACTACAGGGATGAGCACAGAAGTACTTCAGTGAGAGCTAACTAGATCTCTCAGCTCAACCAAATCTTTAGCCACCTGTCTCTCAGCTATTACAGTCATATGGGTCCCTTCACTGCCTTTAATTGCCTGGGACCACATTCTCTCCTTGTTCACAACGCCCACTGTGAACCGTTAAGCACTTACCAGATTCTATACTTGGGGGGCTGCGTACTGTAACAGCAAATCCAGATTTTCCACAGTGTGCCCCCTAAAAGGGCCCAATCCTGCCAGGTACAGAGCACCCTCAACTCCTTTCGAAGGTGCTCAGCAGCTCTGGGAACCTTGCAGATTCAGGCCCAACAAAGAAACTGCTAGAGGAGGCTACGTTGCAAAATTCAATATTCAAGCAGATGACACAGCTGAATGCAAAGCAGCAGAAAAGTGCCTATGTGGCACTTTGTCAGTAAGAAAGATGGACACCTCCTTTCTGCTTTGCTGAGTAAAGTTTAGTTGTTCAGACTTATTCATTTTCCTTCTATTAACCGGGCTGCCGTTGTTTAAAGATCATTGAGTTCTGTATTTTCATTGTCAAATTAAATGCACTGCAGGGCAAAAATAGTCCCCGTAACAGGAGATGCTATCTGGGGGAAACTTAGGTAAGATTCCATGGCTGACAGTTGCTCAAATGAAGGCTCTGAATAGAAGTATAATGGCAATGATATTCTTCATTCTCTTTGCCCACTCTTCATTATGCATGGGGAGGGGGAAAGGAGGAGGATAAACAAAGTTTTCCTAATGTTGCATTTATTCAGCTGTGATGACTTTACTGTGCCTGGTTAAGAAAGCATTAAATTCCAGCACAGCTCCTCATCAGTGAGATGACATACCTTAGGTTGAAAGAATTAAGGGGCTTAATACAAAATGAGACCAGTGGCAAAGGCCTTGTCTACACTACATGGCTAAATCGGTGCCGCTGCGATCGATGCAGCGGTGCCGATTTAGCGGGTCTGGTGAAGACACACTAAGCTGATGAGCGAGCACTGTCCTGTCAACCTCTGTAATCCACTTCAACGAGAGGCAGAAGTTATGTCGCCGGAAGCGGGTCTCCCATTCACCTAGCGTAGTGTGGACACCACTGTAAGTCGATCTAAGGTACGTTGACTTAAGTTACGTTACTTATGTAACTTAACTAGTGTAACTTAGATCAACTTCTGCACAAAAGGACCTAGGGATTACAGTGGACGAGAAGCTAGATATGAGTCAACAGTGTGCCCTTGTTGCCAAGAAGGCCAATGGCATTTTGGGATGTATAAGTAGGGGCATTGCCAGCAGATCGAGGGATGTGATCATTCCCCTCTGTTCGACATTGGTGAGGCCTCATCTGGAGTACTGTGTCCAGTTTTGGGCCCCACACTACAAGAAGGATGTGGAAAAATTGGAGAGAGTCCAGCGGAGGGCAACAAAAATGATTAGGGGACTGGAACACATGACTTATGAGGAGAGGCTGAGGGAACTGGGATTGTTTAGTCTACAGAAGAGAAGGATGAGGGGGGATTTGATAGCTGCTTTCAACTACCTGAAAAGTGGTTCCAAAGAGGATGGATCTAGACTATTCTCAGTGGTAGCAGATGACAGGACAAAGAGTAATGGTCTCAAGTTGCAGTTGGGGAGATTTAGGTTGGATATTAGGAAAACTTTTTCACTAGGAGGGTGGTGAATCACTGGAATGCATTACCTAGGGAGGTGGTGGAATCGCCTTCTTTTGAGGTTTTTAAGGTCAGGCTTGACAAAGCCCTGGCTGGGATGATTTAGTTGGGGACTGGTCCTGCTTTGAGCAGGGGGTTGGACTAGATGAGCTCCTGAGGTCCCTTCCAACCCTGATATTCTGTGATTCTATGATTCTATGACTTACAGCATTAGTGTAGACTGAGCCAAACAGTTCCTGGTGACAATAATTGGCTTGGTTGGCTATTCTGATTCTCTCCCTTCCCCTTAAATGGTGGAAATGTATCGGTAAGAGGTGGATTGAGATTATACTGAAGTCTACCCAGAACCCTTCATTCTCATTGAAGTCAGATGAGTTACACCGGAGTAGGTGGCAATCCAGAATTGGAACAGCTTTGTAAAGGTCATAGTGGATTCTCCATCTTTAAACCAAGATTGGATGTCTGTCTAAATGACATGCCCTATTTCAGCCAAAAGATTGGCCCTGATGCAGGCATTGTTGGGTGAGGTTCTATGGCCTTTGTTATGCAGAAGATCAGACTAAATGATCAAAATAGTCTCTTCTGACCTTAAAATCTAGGGGCCTGATTATCATTTACACTAAGGACAGTCTTGCAGTGTAAAGGCACCTTCAAGTGAGAGTACCTATAATTTACTCCTGTTTCAAGGCCCCTTTGCACAGCTAGAGCGGTGTAAAATGGCCTTCGCATAACAGTGAATCAAGCTCCAGGAAACTATGAAGTGAGAGGAGACTAGAGCCCTTTTGTCTTTGCCTCCTGGTGAAAAGCTTAATCACAATCTCACTCAAAAGGATCTGAGTTTGAAGGGGTTCCGTGATCAGTAGCTATGTGGAAGAAAGTGAACAGGTGAGAATATCTGGGATGGAATAGGGGGACTAGGTGACAGGTGACAACTGATTCATGGGAGAAGGGAGAAATGTAAAATAATGCTTGCTTCCCTATTGTTCTGACATACCGTGAGACATGCTTTGATTGTTTTCTTAACAAGAAATGGCAAGGGAAGCACAATAGATTAATTAGGATGGCACTTCGAAGCTGCAAGGCTATAGGGATAAGCACTGTAAAATCAGGGTCTGTGCAAGAGGTACAGTGCACCTATAGGTCGGGAGCCTGTGAACATGAGAGAAAGGTCTGAGTAACAGATAATATTTAATAATGCCATGTAAAGAAAGGCCCTGGGCCAATCTCACGTTAAGCCGGCATTTCAGACTGAAGCCTTGTGGGGTGTTCTTTAATTGCTGTTGACAGGCACATCTGGCAGAACCGCTTCTGTGGCACAGCGTAAAATGCCAGCGAGGCATCCCAGCAGAAGTCAGATGGCAGAATCCTCAGCTGTCAGTCGAAGGCAAGGAGCTCATTATTCCCCTCCACCTCCAGTTCCGTAACCCCAATTCAAAGCCAGAGTTTACACTGAATAAATACGCCACCCAACGAGCGATTCTCCTGCAGAACATTGCAGCCTCAAAACACTGTACAAACATTAAGGCCATGATTCTGTACTGCAAAATCCCATTGACTTCCATGGGGATTGATTTATCAATCTATTCATCAAGCTCCAAACTAGAAGATTTCTCTATGCACTCCCACTGTATCAAAAATTGTCCCTATATGCTATGTTCCTCCACTTTCACTTTCTGTTCGGGCAAATGAATATAGAATATGGCCTTAATTCATGAATCCTCATAGCTGCCCTGTGT
This sequence comes from Eretmochelys imbricata, assembly GCF_965152235.1. Lineage (NCBI taxonomy): Eukaryota > Metazoa > Chordata > Testudines > Cheloniidae > Eretmochelys > Eretmochelys imbricata. Next base: position 349,547,497 of record NC_135572.1, read on the forward strand.
AGTAGGTTGACCCACATTTCATGGGAGACTGAGGCAGAGCAGCTGAGCAATGCATCCAAGACCACCCGGGTTGTCAGTTCCTGCACAGGGCTTACAACGAGCATTGGGTGAAATTTTTTTCAATAAATAGTAAATTCACCAGAAAAATGCATTCTGGGGAATGTGATGGGGTGTACCAACTCTGCACTGAACCAACAGGGACGGACCAATCACTGTGGGCCCAAGAAGCCACACCCCCTTGCCCTTGCTGCACATGCTCCAGGTGGAAGGGACAGATAAAAGGACGAAGCCCAGCTCAGTCTGGGCTGGCTGAGGAAGAGGAAGGACGTGTGCTGCAAGCTCCTGTAGAGATGACTGAGACCCCCCCGTAACCATGGTCCTGGACTATGCTACGGATGACCAGGTGACCACAGAGATTGACCAGGACGCTGAGCTGCTGCCAGCTGGGGAGATGCCTGAGATACAACTTGTGGTAGGAAGTGATTGAGGGAATATAGTAGAAACTGGTGCTTAAACCCTTAATGGGGAATCCCCCAGTTTCATAGGGTCCTGGGTCAGAACCTGGTGGAGTGAGCAAGGTGGGCCTGGGTTCCCCTACCCCACCCTCCTTCCCACTAGGTGCCAACTGTTTGTTTGCCTGCCCCAGCCAGGAGGCTCAGACTGTTTGTTTGCTCTGCCCTGCCTGGGGGCTACAAACTGACTGACTGTTCTGCTGTGCCCAGAGGGTCAGAAACCCCAGTTGTTACGGCCTGCCCCAGCCAGGAGGCTCGGAGGCTACAGACTGCTTGTTCTACCCTGTCTGGGGGCCACAGGGATCCTGAGGCCATCTTGTTGCAATTATTTGATCCTACAGGGAGTCCAGATGACTGTGTGATGGGGTGTACCAACCCCGCATTAGGCTGACAGGGGTGGCCCCAATCAACAAACAAGGCCCCCATCACAGAGGGGTCCTGAAACTACTTACAAATTCAGGTCATATTTGGCAAAGAGTTTCAGGCCAAAAAAAACAAAACAATTTTGGAAATGTCAAAATGGTTTGCTCTGGGAAATGTCAAAACGAACCATCTCAACATCTGGTTTTTCTTTCATCTAAGAAAGCCATTCAGTGTCGGTGTGAACCTAACCTATTTTTTTCTGGATTTTTTTGTTTTGGCCACCAAACCAAAACCATCATTTTGTATGCACTTCTAATTACAACTCAGGAGTTTGTAGCTCTGCATCCTGGTACAGCCTGGAAGTTTTACCATTGACTTGAACTCAACCAGGATTCGGTCGTCTGTGCATTAGACCCTTCTGCTTCCCTTGTTGCAATTCTATTGCTTCTTATGTCTCTCTGCTCTCTTTTAACACTACGGTTGTTTGGCTTTCATTGTGCATTGAAAGCATCGGCATATAATTGTGTTTTAATTATGTCTGTGCACCCTTGAAATCCTTGGCGCCCGCCCTGGGTTCAGACTCCTGGACCTGCTCCCCTATGAGTCAGGACCACTTCAAGCTGGTGCAACACCCATGCTCTATTCCTGTGTCCGGTCCCAACCACCAATCTCCAACTATTTACAGATTATTTACAGGTTTGGCCTAGCACAGGCCTCGGTGGCAACAGGGTAGTAGGTTCCTGGCTCCTTCTGAGCCTACTCTCCCCTCCATTCCCCTCTGACTCACTTCCTCCCAAGCTTTTGGCCCCTGTTAACGAGGCTGGCAGGTGTGGCCAGTTCCCCGGCCAGTCCTAGCTAGTGGCCCAGCCCCAACCCCTTTCCCCTGATTGGGGCTGGAGTGGCAGGAGCTGATTAGGGCTTCCCCTGCAGTACCCTGCCACAGCCCCCCAGTGGTGGGGTTGGGCTTTTGGAAAAGAAGGTGCTTTATAAACAATGCTATTATTATTTTGCTGATATATATTTTTTCTCCGTTGGATTGGGTGTCTTCCCCTGTGTCACTCCAGCTATATTTCTATGTAGTTGAAGGTTTCTTCTTCTTCATTTCCCCCCTTCTATTCTCTAGTTAAAAGCAAAGTCATCAATTTTAGATGGAATGTATTTGCTACCACACTCCGGGATAACATGATTTGAACATTCTGATTGATTTACGTCTATAAAAAGCAAACTACTTCAGATGTGTCTGTAGAAGCCTTTGTTTTTTGTAAAGGTATGAGCCCTGTGCCTCATTAGTCTCCCAGTCTTTTCTTTTGGTACCCGTTGTGTTTCACACATTTTTATAAGCTGTCTGCTTCTAATAAATGAAGTTATACTTCAGCTGTAAAGTGTTCCCATAAGCAATCAAAGAAATGTTACCTTGCAGTCTCTGAGCGCAAGCATCATCAGTACCATTGTCACATCATCAAGATGTAATGCAGGCTGGTTATTAGTTTTATGCTAGCCTGACAGCTCAGGTGGAGGAATATCACTTAAAGCCAAATGCTGTAGGAATCAAAGAATGGAACATCAGTACATGCCAGCCTTAAAAGCCCTGCACTCAATATTGTATCCAGTTGTTGAGACAATAGAGCAACTTACCCCAGTGTAGATCCAAAGTGACTCCACTCAAGTGCTAGAAGCTGAAACTAGATACATTCAGACTAAGGGTATGTCTACACTACCTGCCAGATTGGCGGGCAGCAATCGATCCAACAGGGATCAACTTATCGCGTCTAGTCTAGACGCAATAAATCGATCCCCAAGCTCTTTCCCGTCGACTCCTGTACTCCACCGCCATGAGAGGCGCAGGCAGAGTCGACGGGAGAGCGGCAACAGTCGACTCACCGCAGTGAAGACATCACGGTGAGGAGGTCTAAGTACGTCGACTTCAGCTATATTGTTCATGGAGCTGAAGTTGCGTAACTTAGATTGATCCCCTCCCCCCCCCCCACCCGGTGTAGACCAGGACTATGAAGTAAGATGCAAGTGTTTAACAGTGAGGGTAATTAACCATTGGCACAACTTACCTATTGATGTGGTAGATTGTCCATCACTTGAAGTCTTTACATTCAGCCTGGATGCCTTTCTAAAAGAGATGCTGTAGTTCAACTAGACATTATGGGTTTGATGTTGGAATCACCTGGTGAAATTCTACTGCCCGTGTTATGCAGGAGGTCAGACTACATGATCATAATGATCCCTTCTGGGTTTTGAATCTAGGAAAGCCACATTTCCATTTCCTGATTAGACAAGCTGACCTTTTATAAGCTCCTTCCTGAAATACATTTATTTTCACCATGAAACAAAATTTCATATCTGGGTTAAACCAATGTCAGGGAGCAGCCTGAAATTTACTTTCTGTGGACATTCACTTGACTAAAGCTTCAGTCAGAGTGCTCATGAAAAATGAGCCCAAAAAAGCAAATGTGGCAGAATGGAAATGCAATTCAAAATTTGCAAAAAATATTCATGCATACTTTTTCTCCACTATGATCCAGAGCTCACTGAAGTCAATGGAAGACTCCCACAATGGGCTACAGATCAAGTCCAATTTTGATATTGGCCTGACTCCCTCTGATCTTTAAGGGCATGAGTCAGGAAAGCATTCGTATGGAATTGCCTAACTTGAAGTACTTGCTGAAGTCTCAACATCAGTGGCATTTTAAGCATGTGCATTAATGATGGCCTGAATCGAATTGGGTGAAATTTTTTGCATACATCTTTTTTTTCAGCAAACAATGCAGATTTAGCCACCAAAACATTTTGCAAATTCATGTCAATTTTGTTGAATTGCTTTTGTCCGAAAGAAACAAAGTCTGAAAAGAGCAGAATGTTTTGTTCAATCTGACCCACTTTTGTTTTCAACTTTTCAATTCACTGAACATTTTGAAGAATTTTGCTTCCCCCCGATTTTCTGGCATTGCTGGTGAATTAAAAAATCCATTAGCCACCCAGCTCTAGTGCTGAATAGGGCTGGGCTTAAATATCACATGGCACTTTTTCAAGAGCAGAGATTTCTTTGCCAAATTCTAGTGTGAGTAGCTATATTATGCCTAGTTAAAACTCCCCTTGCAGTTTCAGTTGAAAACAGTATTCCTTGACAATTTTTGTCCTGTACTGTTGTACATTGTAGCTCTGCACTATAAACAGCTCTCTTGTTTTTCCCACGGATCCCGCTGCAATTCAGTGAAGGCTGCAGTGATCCCTACATGCATCAAATAATATTGGATATTTGGGGAAAAAAGGATGATCATCATCTTTGTTTTTATACCTGCAATTTAATTCTTGTAGTAAAGACAACTCTTCCACCAAGCAACGTTTTTTCTTGGTGTATTACTGGAGTTTGTTAGCTCAGTTCCCAGGAGACGGTAGCATACATCACAACTCACCCCACCCAAAAGGGTGTTTATTGGCAGCCACGGTAACCATCGGGACAAAGAGGCTGAGGGGTCGTGGAGATTAAAATGCACTTTTGTGATCCCCAAGTTGCCTGGAGGTGGGAAGAGCTCTGACGAGCCTCAGCACCATTGCTGACCATCTTTTTACCAGCTCCTTTCTGAGCCCTCCTGTGGGGTCGACAGAGAAGCAGAAACCCTCCGTTCGCCTTTGTCCTGGTTTAATGTTCTAAGGGGAGGAATTCAGCAGATTTTGCTTTTCCTGGAGCACCTGTTTGGCACTCTAGGTCTGATGAGAAGGTGAATACAAGCTTTACCTATGCTCTTATCCACTCTTATCCAGTGCTAAGTAACCTGCGGGGATGAGGTGGGGCAACACGTGTCTGGCAGCGTCATTCAACTGCTGATGCAGGTGGTGCACCATTTCCCAGGTGTCGGGCACCAAGCTAGCACTGGTTGACATCAGATTGGATTCTCCGCATCTCTCTCAGGATTAGATGATGTTTGCAAACATTTGTGTGTTGCAGTGCCATGAGAATGATTAAAGGATTAGAAAACATGCCCTATAGTGATAGACTCAAGGAGCTCAATCTATTTAACCTAACAAAGAGACGTTTAAGGGGTGATGTTCCCCATGTAGGTTATTACATGTCTATTGAAAACACAAGTATTTCCTCTTCAATCTAGCAAAGAAAGGTCTAACATGATCCAACGGCTGGCAGTTGAAGATAGACAATTCAGACTAGAAATAAGGCATAATTTTTTAACTGAGAGTAATTAATCGTTAGAATAATTTACTAAGCATTGTGGTGGATTCTATATCGCTGGCAATTTTAAAATTCCCAAATGAGTCCCAAATGCAAAGACTGGAGTTCTTTTTAAGAAGATCTACCCTAGGAACTATTTATAATTGTAAATAACTCATTATTTAATTAGTTCTCTGGCCTGTGTTATACAGAGGTCAAACTAGATGATCCCAGTGGTTCCTTCTGTCCTTGGAATCTATGAATCGGCAGTCAGTAGAATCTGTCTCCGTGAGCCTGCAGAGTGGTTCCCTGGGGCTGCGCCTTTCAGGGCTGTATCTTGTCTGTGTATAACACTTATTATTATTATTATTTATTTATACTGTATCAGTCCCAGCCAAGAATGCTAGATGTTGTGAGAGGCACCCTCCATCTCAAAGAGCCTACAGCCGAAAGAGACAAGGCTCTTTTCTCCAGAATAGGAGGGGAAATTGCAACATAGAGGGGAAGTGACTTGCCTATGCTCCCACAGCAGGTCAGTGGCAGAGTTGGACTAAATACAGGACTTAAATCCCTAGGGCAGTCATAAGCCCTCCTGTAAATTCACATCAGCATTCAAATGTGGGTTTGTTTTTTTTAATCCAAATTCACTGATGTCCCTTTGTTACAAGGCATAGGGTGATCCCTGTTTCTGGGAAGATCATTTTGTTTTCCCCCCTTGAAGATGGAAGGGGAAAAGGGCCTTCAACAAACAAACCCAAAACAGCCCATCTCCTTCCTCCCCCGACTGTTTTCATTAACATTTGATCGCTGAAATTAATTTAACATTTGCCTCTGAGTGGGATAAAAATTCAAGGGAGATTTTTCAGTGATTAAAAGTATGCTTGGGATACCAAGGATCAAATCTCACCAACTCTTTCTCACTCCTCTGTAGCTCTTCCCCAAGAGTTGTAAAACACCAGGCAATATATTATATTTTTAAAAATGGATATCTATCATTTTTCTTTCTCCCGTGAAATACATTTATATGCAGATAGCAGAGATCCTATCTGAAACTGGAAATGGGGATCATTGTTCCAGAACACATAATAGCAAAGGCAAGCAGGAACTGTTTTATTGCAGTAATAATCGTTCTTGTTGTCCAAAGGAGAAAAAAGCCAATAATTTTCATAACCTACAGGCTGCAGGAAGCTATAAATTTCCATGCTCATGCTTTGTGAGGCCCTAGTTTGTTGAATATATAACGTCTTTGACATTCCACTGGGGATTATCTCAGAGAGAGGAAGCCATCAGTTGACTCCTCCAAATACAGCATTTGGAACATTTGGCAAGAGTCCCAAATGTAAAAGTATCTGTGGACCTGGCACCCATTCCTAATCCCACTGAATTCTATGTCAAAACTCCCACTGACTTCCATGGGAGTATTTTCAGGTCCTGTAAGAGCCATGCACTGCCCTTGATCTGTGCATGTGTGGAGCTCCTATTGCCATCAGCTAGGGTTGCATGCACAGGTTGTGTACATCTTGTGGCTGAAGAACAACATAGGAGATCTGGGTCTTATTCTCACCTTTTCCCTGGGCTTGCCCTGTGACCATGGGCAAGTCATTTAGGCCAACTTTTTCCAAAAGTGTCCACCAGTTTAGGGTGCAACCAAGGACCCCAAGAGGGTGGCACCCACAACTCTTGAGCAGTTTTGAACATTTAGGTTTTACCCTCACTCTGATCCAGTTTTTTAAGTCTGCCTCACAGGCATGTTGGGCTTGATCCAGCACTCACTAAAGCCAACGGAAAGACCTCTACTTCAAGGAGCTGGTCTGGATTAGGTCCTTTATGTGGCTTGATTTGTGAATATCCTCAAGAGCATTTTGATGTTGAAGTGGAGATGAAACATCATAAAGAATACAATGTAATGCCCTCTCCAACATATAACTAGTAGAAAGTCAGTAGTGAACCAGCAAAATTATTTTAAAAATGCAACAACAGAGTCAGAGTTATAAAATAGCAGATTCTGTGTGGGGAGCTGGCAAGTACTCTGCACTGTTCTGTTATACTTTTATTTATCAATTAAAAACAAGGAGGGTGGGAGACATCACATGTATTTCTCTCTGTGTTCCATTCCAGATGTTCCATCTAACCATGCTCTGGAGCCAAATTATTCAAGTGGATCAAAACCATATTTTGCATGAAAAACAATGTAAAAAATCACTTTTGTCAATGTTTTTCACTGAATGTTGGGGGTTTTCTGTGTAAACCAACATTTTTAAGTAGTTTTTGAGGACCAAAAATTGAAAATTGTTTTTCTTTATTATTTTATTAAATTTTTTGTCAAAAAGCCAGAAAAAGGTGGCGAAATCAAAAATGGACTCCTGAAAACTTTCATTTTGTCATCACCCGAAAAAGTGTCAATGTAAATTTGACCTTCTTGATCAACAATACAAACTAGCTGCCTAAATTGAACCAGTAAATGAGCCGTTCTGTGCCTAAATCATGTGCCTCAGCATGCAAAGAGTTAATTGGATATATCCTTACCCATTTAATATGTGCAAAGACGAATGTAATGCATGTACGTCAAATGTTGTGAGTAGTATCTTGGAGGGGAAAAAGCACATTTATAAATGAGCACTCTAAATAGTAAGAAAATGTTTTAAGTCACTAAACATTGGAAGAATGTGCTTTCTGCATCTACCGGAGAAGAATTTAAATGGAAAGATTTTTTTATTTTCAGTGCACAAACCTTGAGTCACTCTGGGGCAGGGAGGGAAAATGAAGCATGTTGCAAGCTGCAGAAATCAAAAGACAATGTAAGAATCTGTTTTTAAGCATTTTTGGGGGTGGGAACAAATTGCCATGGCAACCTCTAAATGGATATGTCTTCAAGGAAATCATGCTGTTCCCTTGAAAAGGGAGATGCATAATACAACAAGCACTTGAAAGTTATCTTTGAAAGGCATGTGTACAGGAAAAATCAGAAATGTTTTATAAATTCAAACTCATGAAACATTCATCCTGCCTCACTAGTGTTTCCCATTACAATTATCCTACCAAGGTGAAGGCAGGAGCTGAGGAAACTTGCAATGCATCTGTATGTCTAGGGGTGCATTTCTGGTCCGACTGGCTCCTTCTATAGGTTTGTAAGTGCTCATCTGTTGCCTAGTGCAGTCCATGTAAAGGCTACCACCACTGTTCCCTCTAAGCTGTGCTCGCGCACACAGATCCTAAACCCCGCGCACACGGTGAAACACTGCGCACACAACAATTTGCACAGAAGACATTTTTTGCGCACACGGACTGTCAAAAATTAGAGGGAACATGGGCTACCACTGATTTCGACAGCCAGGGGCCCTAAAACAGTCAACTCTTCTCTGATATAGTGTTATGGGTCAAGGTACGGCTGCTGCCTTCCATTCAGAATAAATGTAAATGGAACCAGGTGGCAGAAACAATGACAACAGCACCCACAAACACGGGCACATGGAAATGGTGGGTATAAGCGGAATCTTGCAAGCCAAGGGTTTTAAAAGGCATGGGTTGGAGCTTGGCTTGGTGGAATTGATTTTGCATGTGTGCCAGAGAGACACTGGACACCCTGGGAGCAGGACAGACTGGGCGAGACAGAGGGACAGCTTGGCCAAGCGTGGTGTACGTCCCTGGGACAAGCTAGACAGATGGCTTCTTGGTCTGGTGCTGGCTTAGGGCTGTAGGCCAGGGGTGGCCAACCTGAGCCTGAGAAGGAGCCAGAACTTACCAATGTACATTTCAAAGAGCCACAGTAATACGTCAGCAGCCCCCCATCAGCTCCCCCCTGCCCCCGCTCCACACGCCTCCCACTCACCTGCAGCCCTGCCGATCAGCGCCTCTCCCTCCCTCCCCACACCTCCCGATCAGCTGTTTCATGGAGTGCAGGAGGCTCTGGGTGGAAGGGGGGAGGAGTGAAGGCATGGCAGGCTCAGGGGAGGGGGCAGGAAGGGGTGCAATGGGGGCAGGGCCAGTGGCAGAGCCAGTGGTTGAGCAGTGAGCACCCCCAGCACATTGGAAAATTGGCGTCTGTAGCTCCAGGCCCAGAGTCGGTGCCTATACAAGGAGCCGCATATTAACTTCTGTGGCTCCGGAGCCACAGGTTGACTACCCCTGCTGTAAGCAAAGAAGCGATCCCCTGTCTTTTGGTTCTGCCCATGTTCGGAGATGTGGGACGGTGTGTTCCTTGTAAATAATCAAGATTGCATCACAGAAAACACCAGATTCCATCCTAAATTTCTCCTCCTAACTGGAAAGTCCTACCAGGCCCTGAACTTTGACTAGCTACTCAGGGGTAACAATACTGTCTTCCTTTTTTTCTAATGGCTCAATTCTTCTTCCCAGCAACACCAATCACTTCAGCGGAGTTACAGTGGTATAATCTAGGGAAGAATTTGGTCTAATATCTTTAATGGCAAAATTATTCCCTTTAACTTGCCTGTTTTTTTTAACCTGTGAACAGCCATGTGGATGGGAACTCTGGGATTGTTTTCTGCTCTGAAAGGTACTGGATAGACAGCCTTGATCTCCATTCCACTACACCCCAGTCAGCAGCAATACATGGTTCCCCACGGATATGCCTTCACACAGCCTCCAAGGGCATCATCTTTAGAGTTGAAAGGGTATCTTATTTTCCGATGTAACCCCTGCTTGCTTGGAGTGGCACTTGTCCCCCCATAGGGGTGATGAGGCCTGCTAGAGATTGATGAGCCGGCTAGAGCCTTGGCTAACTTAGAAATGTGTCTTTTAGCTCACACAATAGAAACTCATGCATTTAGCTCCAGAGGTCCCAGGTTTGATCCCCACTCCCCATGCCCCTGTGTGGGTTGGCATTATACTAGTGTCACTCACTCAATCCTTGTCCCTTCTGTTGAATCTGCTAACAAATGTGCCAATTCGAGCCAGGCAAATACTGCAAAACATTGTTCATGTTTTCTATGTGGATTTGCTTTTTGCTAAATTTATACCGTTTTAGTGGTTGCTTTCCACAAATGCAGGGCCTTGTTTACACAAAAGTTGAAATCAATTTAGTTAAGACAGTGCATACGGCTGCATAGACTAGAGCTAGGCAACATTTTTGGGCAAAAAATGAGGATTCAGGGACACTAACACATTTCACGAATTTGTGTCAGTTTTACCAAATTCTTTATGTTAAACCCTTCTCTTCAAAAAGTTCTGGTAAAAGTCAGAACATATCGTTTTGACCTTTTTGAAATGAAATGTTTATTTTTTTTTTATTCAAAATAATGGTTTTGAAATTTCCTTCCATTTTATTTTTAAAACATGCTCAAAATCAAAACAAAATCTTGATTTTTGAAACATTTTGTTCAACCTGAAATTTATATTTTTTTCTTTTCAATTTGCCAAAAATTAAAGTGCTTGTTTTTGAGCCAACTTGAAACTAATTTTTAAATTCTAATTGCCAGCAAACTGAAAAAATCAGTCATTCACACAGCTGTAATATAGACACGCCTATTTTGATTTAAACCAGCTTAGTACTAAAGTCAGCCTGATATAAACTGAAATAGGAGTGTTCACACAGCCTCTTGCATTGGTTTGACTAAATAGGTTTAAAAATCACATCTCACTGGTGCAATTGTCTCAGGTAAACAAGCCCTTCGAAAATAATGTTACTGGCAGAAATATGCTCAAAAAGAGAACTTTTAACCATATATCAGAGAATATTTATAGAAAGCATATATAAAGTGCATACTCATGAAAATATATGCACCAGAAACATGATTCATAACCAGTATTATGTATATCCAATCAAAGGACAGAAACACAACAATCAAAGCAGCTTGAGTATTGAATTATGACTACTGAACACTTGAAACAACTCATGTGCTGAAATACTTCTGCATAAAATAGTCACCTAATATGTTTCTAACAATGAACAATTTTTGTGTAAACCATCTACTCAAAGGCAATTTGCAGACAACTAAAGGCGCTACATTTGACAGCTAAATTGCTGCGAATAGTTTGGCTCAGCTCCAGTGCCATTTGAGGTAGTGATGTCTAGGGTAGAAAGAACTGCTAAGACCAGGAACTCATTTCACATCGGTCAACAAGGAGTCATTAAATGGTAAGCTTTTTGGGTCAGAAACTATATTTCACGGTAGATCTACACAACGTGTAGTACAAGGGGGCCTAAAGGAGGTACCATGTTAGCAATTGTTAATAATAATTAATAGACCCAACAACAATAATAGCTGCTAGAGAAAACAATTCCCAAACTTGGGGCAAGTTTAGATCCAGAACCAAACCTCACCGTTCAGGCTCGAAAATAAATAGAACAGGCTCAAATCGAGATCAATGGGAATTATGCACCTAAATGCCTTTGAGGATCTGAACCCCAGAATCTGAAAAGAGGAGGAGTTCTGATCCAGACCCAAACTTTGTGGTTGAGGCACGCTTCATCCCAATATTGGGTGCTGTTCTTTGGCTTGTTAGTCAGGTGGCCAAACTGAATAATCATAATTGTTCCTCCTGATCTTAAAATCTATTAAACTTTAATAGTTACTGACTGAGGCTAGATTTGAGCCACCAATCTAGAAGCACCTTAGCTCACCATTACTGATGCACTGAGCCAGCCGGTGTTCCCGTGGAACAGCTCCCCTCTTGGCTTGTCTCATTCCTGCAATTACAGAACGACAACACCGCCACGTTTCAGATCTACAAACGAAGGAAATCACTCACAAAGGCCTCTGAACTACAACCCTGCAGTGGAAGATGCTAACGCTGATGTACTCTGTAGAATGAACGCTTAAAGATATTTACAAGGCTTCAGAGAAGGCCAAATCACTGCTACCAGGACTGAGTGAGAAAGAGTGCCAGAAACGGTGTGAGAGTGCATGAGGGCCACTCCCCTGAAAGAATTCTGGATCAGAGAGGCAGAAGTATTAAGTAAATTAGAACATGGTTTAAAAAAAAAAAAAGAATCTTTGGGTGCAGATGGGATTTAGCCTATTGAAAACCGAGGCAGAAGTCTCCAGGCCAGAACTAATGATCTCAAAGAACTCATTAACTTGAAGTGAGTTTCCAGAAGATTGCAAACATGTGAATCCCATTTCAAAACTCAGAAAGGGATCTGAGTCCAACTTGGGTTAGTGTAGGTGTATGCAGCTTGACATCTGCAGTATGTTAAATCATTAAAACAAGGGTTGAGTTTGAAGAGGAAATGTAACATCTTCATTTATTAAAGGCAGTGGGGCGGGGAAGTGTGAATCTCTGGGCATTTTTTTTTCAACTAAGAACTCAGTTAGCGGCCAAAAGGCTAATCCAATACTTCAGAGGTGGAAGCCTTCAAAACAGTAGTAGATTCAGGGCCTGATCCAAAACTCACGTGCATCAATGGGAGTCTCTCCCTTGACTTCAGTCGGCTTTGGGGATCAGGCCCTCTTCACCCCAATTTTTCAAGCATTACTTAAGTCTCATAACACCCTTGTGAGATGGGTAAGCGTCATAAACCCAAGTTTATAGCTGGAGAAACTAAGGCACAGAGGTTAAGCGGCTTACCTACACTTCTACAAGCCCATGGCAGAGCAGAGAATGGGACAGGTGAGTTCTGATGGCTCATCTTCTGCAGTAACCTTGAGATGTAGTTTATATGCCTGAATAATGGAGACTGGTCTGAGTGGTCTGGCATATTTTAAAGAGTGATGTTTTTCTAATTGGTCAAAGTCTATGCTGATGTAAAGTAGGCATGAATCCATGGAAGCTTCTGCTCCTACACCTGCTTACAACTGCTGGTTAAACTTCAAGGGCCAGCTCCTTTGCTTGTGTAAATTAGTTTAGGCCAGTGATTGATCTCACCTCTCCCCCCTCCCCATTGTGTTGAACAGGGCTAAAACCAGAAAGATTCTGTAAGAGATTTAATAGGGTTCTATAGAAAGTGTTCTGAAACACCTACAGCATTGAATAGAGAATAAGGTCTTTGAACCCTCTTCTAGAATTCTATAGTTGGGATATAGTTCCCTATTACATTCTATAAAATGGTTAAAAAGAAATGTATAGCGACTCCCTATTATATTCTATAGGATTCTCCATAATGCTAAGGAAAGGAAAATGGCATGTCAGTAATCCTTGACACAGGCAAGGTATGGATAAAGGTGTTAACTGGCCACAGAAGTTTCTCTATAACTCAACAGTGTTTCACATGATAAAAATATTATTTGATCTGACAGCTACAGGGACTGGGGTAGGACCTGGGAACTGGGCAAAAAATAAATAGAAGGAGGAACTGTACTGTATATAATATAGTACTGGAAATGTTAGGTATGCTGCACAACCCTATTGGTCAATGCCTGACCCAAGCGATTGCTAATCTTTTTTAATATTGCCAAGAGAGCATCTGTCTAGTGCAAATACAATTCAGGTTGCCAGAAGCTCTGCGTTGCAGGAAGCAGTGTGAATCCACACACTCACAAGAGAACAAAAACATGTAGATCTACTATTTATGGTAACTGAGCTGACACATGGCAAATTAAATTTAATGCTGACAATTTCTGACTTGTACTTGCTGGTGGCAGGTTAAAAAAGGGCTCAAGGATGAGAAAAGTGTCATATGCCAGTACATTATGAATGGGATTGAAACAGATCACAAGGGCCCTGGAGTCAATGGAGTGTCTTCTCTAACCATGTTTAACAATGGGGGGAGAGGCCAGTTAAATAGTCAATAGAATGCTAAGGAGAGACAACTGAAGCCGTGGAATAAAAGCAGGGGGGGGAACAGTTTGATGAGATAGTATGGCTCTTTGGTATTGCTCCTTGTATGGCATACTAAAGCGCAGAGTACTATTGCACCACATGTCCTGGACAGGGAGGTGAGGATGCTAAGGGTATGTCTACACTACGAAATTAGTTCGAATTTATAGAAGTCAGTTTTTTAGAAATCATTTTTATATAGTTGATTGTGTGTGTCCCCACACAAAATGCTCTAAGTGCATTAACTCAGCGGAGTGCTTCCACGGTACCGAGGCTAGTGTAGACTTCTGGAGCGTTGCACTGTGGGTAGCTATCCCACAGTTCCCGCAGTCTCCACCACCCATTGGAATTCTGGGTTGAGATCCCAGTGCCTAATGGGGCAAAACATTGTCGCGGGTGGTTCTGGGTACATGTCATCAGGCCCTCCCTCCCTCCCTCTGTGAAAGCAACGGCAGACAATCATTTCACGCCTTTTTTCCTGAGTTACCTGTGCAGACGCCATACCACGGCAAGCATGGAGCCCACTCAGCTCACTGTCACCATACGTCTCCTGGGTGCTGGCAGACGCGGTACTGCATTGCTACACAGCAGCAACCCATTGCCTTGTGGCAACAGACGGTGCAATAGGCCTGATAGCCATCGTCGTCATGTCCGAGGTGCTCCTGGCCGCCTCGGTAAGGTCGGTCAGGAGCACCTGGGCAGACATGGGCGCAGGGACTAAAATAGGAGTGACTTGACCAGGTGATTCTCTTTAGTCCTGCCGGCAGTCCTATTGCACCGTCTTCTGCCGAGCAGCCAGGAGATGAGGATGGGTAGCAGTCCTACTGCACCATCTGCTGCCAGCCAAAGACGTAAAAGATAGATGGAGTGGATCAAAACAAGAAATAGACCATATTTGTTTTGTATTCATTTGCTCCCCCCTCCCTCCATCCGTGAAATCAACGGCCAACAATCATTTTGGTGAGGTCTGTCAGGGGCACCTTGAAAAGTTTAATGGAGATTCAGTCCTGCCTGAAATACCAGGGGGAGGGATAGCTCAGTGGACTGAGCATTGGGTTGAGCATTGGCCTGCTAAACCCAGCGTTTTGAGTTCAAACCTTGAGGGGGCGATTCTGTGTGACAGTTGTTTTTGTTTCTCCTTGATGTAAAGACACCCCCTTTGTTGATTTTAATACCCTGTAAGCCATGTCGTCAGTCGCCCCTCCCTCCATCAGAGCAACCGCAGACAATCATTCCGCGCCTTTTTTCTGTGCAGACACCATACCATGGCAAGCATGGAGCCCACTCAGATCACTTTGGCAATTAGGAGCACATTAAACACCACGCGCATTATCCAGCAGTATATGCAGCACCAGAACCTGGCAAAGCGAAACCGGGTGAGTAGGCAACGTCAGTGTGGTGACAAGAATGATGAGGATATGGACACAGACTTCTCTCAAAGCATGGGCCCTGGCAATGTGGGCATCATGGTGCTAATGGGGCAGGTTCATGTGGTGGAATGCCAATTCTGGGCTTGGGAAAGAAGCACAGACTGGTGGGACCGCATGGTGTTGCAGGTCTGGGGCGATTCCCAGTGGCTGCGAAACTTTCGCATACGTAAGGGCACTTTTATGGAACTTTGTGACTTGCTTTCCCCTTCCCTGAGGCGCAAGAATACCAAGATGAGAGCAGCCCCCACAGTTGAGAAGCAAGTGGCAATAGTCCTGTGGAAGCTTGCAATGCGAGACAGCTACCGATCAATCGGGAATCAATTTGGAGTGGGCAAATCTACTGTGGGGGCTGCTGTGATGCAAGTAGCCAACGCAATCAAAGATCTGCTGATATCAAGGGTAGTGACCCTGGGAAATTTGCAGGTCATAGTGGATGGCTTTGCTGCAATGGGATTCCCTAACTGTGGTGGGGCCATAGATGGAATCCATATCCCTATCTTGGCACCAGAGCACCAAGCCGGCAAGTACATAAACCGCAAGGGGTACTTTTCAATAGTGCTGCAAGCACTGGTGTATCACAAGGGATGTTTCACCAACATCAACGTGGGATGGGCAGGAAAGGTACATGATGCTTACATCTTCAGGAACTCTGGTCTGTTTCAAAAGCTGCAGGAAAGGACTTTTTTCCCAGACCAGAAAATAACCGTTAGGGATGTTTAAATGCCTATAGTTATCCTTGGGAACCCAGCCTACCCCTTAATGCCATGGCTTATGAAGCCATACACAGGCAAGCTGGACAGTAGTCAGGAGCTGTTCAACTACAGGCTGAGCAAGTGCAGAATGGTGGTAGAATGTGCATTTGGATGTTTAAAAGCACACTGGCGCAGTTTACTGACTCGGTTAGACCTCAGTGAAACCAATATTCCCACTGTTATTACTGCTTGCTGTGCACTCTACAATATCTGTGAGAGTAAGGGGGAGATGTTTATGGCAGGGTGGGAGGTTGAGGCAAATTGTCTGGCCACTGGTTATGCGCAGCCAGACACCAGGGCAGTTAGAAGAGCACAGGAGGGCGCGGTGCACATCAGAGAAGTTTGAAAATCAATTTCATGACTGGCCAGGCTATGGTATGAAAGTTCTGTTTGTTTCTCCTTGATGAAACACCCTCCCCCCCACCTGCCTTGGTTCACTCTACTTCCCTGTAGCTAGCCACCCTCTCCTCCTCCCTTCGATCACCACTTGCAGAGGCAATAAAGTCATTGTTGCTTCACATTCATGCATTCTTTATTAATTCATCACACAAATAGGGGGATAACTGCCAAGGTAGCCCGGGAGGGATGGTGGAGGAGGGAAGTACCAGGAGGGGTGGTGGAGGAGGGAAGGACAAGGCCACACAGCACTTTAAAACTTTAAAACGTATTGAATGCCAGCCTTCTGTTGCGTGGGCAATCCTCTGGGGTGGAGTGACTGGGTGGCCGGAGGCCCCCCAATGCGTTCTTGGGTGTCTGGGTGAGGAGGCTATGGAACTTGGGGAGGAGGGCGGTTGGTTACAGAGGGGCTGCAGCAGTGGTCTGTGCTCCTGCTGCCTTTCCTGCAGCTCAACCGTATGCTGGAGCATATTAGTTTGATCCTCCAGCAGCCTCAGCATTGAATCCTGCCTCCTCTCATTATGCTGCTGCCACCTTTCAGTTTCAGCCCTCTCTTCAGCCTGCCACTTACTCTCTTCAGTCTGCCACCTCTCCTCCCAGTCATTTTGTGCTTTCCTAGACTCTGACATTGTCTGCCTTCATGCATTCGTCTGTGCTCTGTCAGTGTGGGAGGACAGCATGAGCTCAGAGAACATTTCATCGCGAGTGCATTTTTTTTCGCCTTCTAATCTTCGCTAGCCTCTGGGAAGGAGAAGATCCTGTGATCCTTGAAACACATGCAGCTGGTGGAGAAAAAAAAAGGGACGGTGGTATTTAAAAAGACACATTTTATAGAACAATGGGTACACTCTTTCATGGTAAACCTTGCTGTTAACATTACATACATAGCACATGTGCTTTCATTACAAGGTCACATTTTGCCTCTCCCCACCACGTGGCTATCTCCTCCCCTCCCCCATGGCTAACAGCAGGGAACATTTCTGTTCAGCCACAGGCAAACAGCCCAGCAGGAACGGGCACCTCTGAATGTCCCCTTAAGAAAAGCACCCTATTTCAACCAGGTGAGCATGAATGATATCACTCTCCTGAGGATAACACAGAGAGATAAAGAACGGATGTTGTTTGAACACCAGCAAACAATGCTTTGTTCTGCAATGATTCCCGAGTACATGCTACTGGCCTGGCATGGTAAAGTGTCCTACCACAGTGGACGGAATAAGGCTGCCCTCCCCAGAAACCTTTTGCAAAGGCTTTGGCAGTACATCCAGGAGAGCTTTATGGAGATGTCCCTGGAGGATTTCTGCTCCATCCCCAGAGGCGTTAACAGACTTTTTCAGTAGCTGTACTGGCCACGAATGCCAGGGCAAATTAATCATTAAACACGCTTGCTTTTAAACCATGTATACTATTTTAAAAGGTACACTCACTTCTCCGCCTGGCGGATCTGGGAGGCAGTCTTGGGTGGGTTCGGGGGGGAATGGCTCCAGGTCCAGGGTGAAAAACAGTTCCTGGCTCTCGGGAAAACCAGTTTCTCTGCTTGCATGCTGTGAGCTATCTTCCTCGTCCCCAAAACCTGCTTTCGTGTTGCTCCATCTCCATTGAAGGAGTCAAACAACACAGTTGGGGTAGTGGTGGCTGAACCCCCTAAAATGGCATGCAGCTCATCATAGAAATGGCATGTTTTGGGCTCTGACCTGGAGCGGCCGTTTGCCTCTCTGGTTTTCTGGTAGGTTTGCCTCAGCTCCTTAAGTTTCACGCGGCACTGCTTCAGGTCCCTGTTATGGCCTCTGTCCTTCATGCCCTGGGAGATTTTGACAAATGTTTTGGCATTTCGAAAACTGGAACGGTGTTCTGATAGCATGGATTCCTCTCCTCATACAACAATCAGATCCTGTATCTCCCGTTCGGTCCATGCTGGAGCTCTTTTGTGATTCTGGGACTCCATCATGGTCACCTCTGCTGATGAGCTCTGCACTCACCTGCAGCTTGCCACACTGGCCAAACAGGAAATGAAATTCAAAAGTTTGCTGGCCTTTTCCTGTCTACCTGGCCAGTGCATCTGAGTTGAGAGCGCTGTTCAGAGCAGTCACAATGGAGCACTCTGGGATAGCTCCCGGAGGCCAATACCATCTAATTGTGTCCACAGTACCCCAAATTCGACCCAGCAAGGCCGATTTCAGCACTAATCCCCTTGTCGGGGGTGGAGTAAGGAAATCGATTTTAAGAGCCCTTTAAGTCAAAAAAAAGGGCTTCATCGTGTGGATGGATGCCCGGTTAAATCAATTTAACGCTGCTAAATTCAACCTAAACTCGTAGTGTAGACCAGGGCTAACACTGATAGGGTGGTGACATGTTGGTAAGACACCCAATCATGCATAAATCATTGACTTCTTTGGAAGTGGAAGGGCACTAGGCTCTAAATGAAGGAGATATCAATAGAGGCCAAAGAAAAATGAACTTCTGAAGGTTGGGTTGCAAGCCCCCTTGGAGAACCAAAGCCAAATGGACTGTGTGATGGGCCCAAGGATTTTGGCCGTACAAAGAATACTTAATAAATATTAATAAAGAAAAAGGATGGTCTTATGGTTAAGGCACTGGACTGGGACTTCAGAGATGTGGGTCCAATTTCTGACGGGGCCAGAATTTTTTTGTGGAAAATTAAAGAAGTCTGGTAATCCCTCTGTGCCTCCGCTTGACATCTGTATGATGAGGATAATAATACTTGCATCCTCCCATCCTGTATCTGCTATAGCTATTTAGATGGTGAGCTTTTCAGTGCAGGGATTGTCCTCTACTTCTTGTTCAGACCGAGTCTAGCGCACTAGGGCTCCAATCTCAGTTGGGATCTCTAGCAGAGTTGGGCAGGAGTTTTCCACTGGACTGATTCTCTGGCAGAAAATGCCCTTTTTGCAAAATCAAAATTTTCCACAGTACAATTTGAATTTTGCCCACAAATTTCGATTTTCCCAATGGCTCCCTGGCTATTTGCCAGGAAGATAGTCAGAGGGACAAAGTGGATGAGGTAATATCTTTTATTGGCCCAACTAAAAGACATTACCTTACCCACGTTGTCTCGCTAATATCTTGGGATTGACACGGTTACCACAACACTTCATGCAACAATGGAAGGCACTCATCAGTTTCACTTTTTGGCTGCCTGGGCAGCCAGCAATCTGGAAAATACCATTTTGGTTCTTCCAAATTATAGCTATTATTTTTTACTTTTCATCCTGAGTCAGGACAGTTTTTTTTTCCCCAACAGTGTGAAATTTTTCAAGGGAAGAGATTTCCATTTTCTAGCCAGTTCTAGTTCCTAGGTGCTATTGTAATAAACTAATATTGTTATTTCAATAAATTGCATTCACCATTCACCTCTTCCATAGCACCTTTCATCATAGATCTCAAAGGACATTACAAAGGATGAAACATACCAATATCCCCATCATACAGAGTAATGAGAGGTAATGTGACTTGTCCTGTGAATGAAGATGCAGTTGAAGTTTCCTTTATAGTTGGTTTCTAGACAAAAAATAATGATGGTTAAAAAAAAATACCGAGGCCACAGGAAATTCTGCTTTACTATTGTCAAGGTTCCTTCCCCACTCTGAACTCTAGGGTACAGATGTGGGGACCTGCATGAAAAACCCCCTAAGCTTATTTTTACCAGCTTAGGTTAAAACTTCCCTAAGGTGCAAACTATTTTACCTTTTGCCCTTGGACTTTATTGCTGCCACCACCAAGCGTCTCACAAATATATAACAGGGAAAGAACCCGCTTGGAAACGTCTTTCCCCCCAAAATCCTCCCAAACCCTACTCCCCCTTTCCTGGGGAAGGCTTGATAAAAATCCTCACCAATTTGCATAGGTGAACATAAACCCAAACGCTTGGATCTTAAGAACAATGAAAAAGCAATCAGGTTCTTAAAAGAAGAATTTTAATTGAAGAAAAAGTAAAAGAATCATCTCTGTAAAATCAGGATGGTAAATACCTTACAGAGTAATCAGATTCAAAACATAGAGAATCCCTCTAGGCAAAACCTTAAGTTACAAAAAGACACAAAAACAGGAATATACATTCCATTCAGCACAACTTATTTTATCAGCCATTTAAACAAAACAGAATCGAACACATATCTAACTAGATTGCTTATTAGCCCTTTACAGGAGTTCTGACCTGCATTCCTGCTCTGGTCCCGGCAAAAGCAACATACAGACTGAGAGAACCTTTTTTTTCTCCCCCCCTCCAGCTTTAAAAGTATCTTGTCTCCTCATTGGTCATTTTGGTCAGGTGCCAGCGAGATGATCCTAGCTTCTTAACCCTTTACAGGTGAAAGGGTTTTTCCTCCGGCCAGGAGGGATTTAAAGGTGTTTACCCTTCCCTTTACATTTATGACAATGATATTCTCTGAAAAGTTTGAAGCTTTGTTAATGTTTGTCTTTACTCAGTTTCTTTAGGCAAGGAAATGTGTGTAAAGCTTTAGAATACCAGTTAGAACAGAGTGTGAGTCAAAGGCCATACCCAACAGAGTCCAACTAAAGACTGAAACTGAATGTCAAACAATAATGATATTTTGCCCTTTCTATAGGGCCAGATTCTGCTACCTACTTCAATGTGACCATTAACTTTGAGTAACAATGGCACAAACTGGCCCCACCACACAGCTCAAGTGGCTAAAATATGTACTCAAGCAGGGCTGGAGTGAAAAGAAATTCTTCACCAGATCTTTGCTGTTTATCTGAGGTGTAGACATTCGGACTCGAGCTGGAGCCTGGGCTCTGGGATCCTGCAAGGTAGGAGGGTCCCAGAGCTCGGGCTGTAGCCCGATCCCAAATGCCTACAACACAATTAAACAGCACCTTAGCCCGAGTCAGCTGGCATGGGTCAGCCGCAGGTGTCTAATTGCAGTGTAGTCATACCTTAAGTCTAATTTTGAAAAGTGACATAGGTACTTAGGCTCCTAAATTTTATTGACTGTCATTGAAATCTTGGTGCCTAAATGTTTAAATGACTTTTGTAAATGAGACTAAGGTGCTAGAGTTTTAACGGCATTTCAATGGGAGTTAGGCATCTAAATACCTTTAAAAATATACTCCTTAGACGTGGCAATGCTGAGAAAAGCAATGCCTAAATACCTTTAAAAATCTGGGTCTTAGCATCTCTGTGCTTCAGTTTCCCATCTGTGTAAAGGAGATAATACGTCCTTTCACCTATCCCATTACATGTCCTGTCTATGTAGACTGAAAGCGCTTCATGGGAAGGGCTGTTTTTTGTGATGTAAACACACAGTGCCTAGCACAATGGGGCCCTGATCTGGGTTGGGGCATCTAGGTGCTACTCTGATACAAACAACAATCACGTTAATGATAATAATGGACCCTTACAGATGTAAGGGGACTGTTGCCCCCTTACTAACATTCAGTGGGGGTGTTCTGGTTGGCTAGCCTCCAGTACTAAAAGGGGAAGGGTCTATGGAAAACCAGGACCCTGAGATAGTCCCCAGGAACAATGGGGAGAGGCCAATGCTCCAGGTCAGCCTGAATGACAGGGCGGGCAGGCTAATCAGGGAGTCAGGAGGCCAGGGAGGTCCCGTCCCCCGTGTGAGCTGGATTTGCCTGAGCATTGGCCTCTCCCCATTGTTCCTGGGGACTATCAGTCTCAGGGTCCTGGTTTTCCATAGACCCTTCCACTTTTAGTACTGGAGAGGCCAATGCTGTCAAAGTCAGAGCGGGCCCGAGCAGAGCTGCAGCCCCAAAGCTAGAGGCACAGCCCAGAGGGAGCAGACCTGTCCTGGGAGCGGAGCAGTAGCAACCAGAGCCAGAGGGGCCAAAGGAGCAGCCCAGAGAGCTGGAGGCAGAGCAGCAGCCGTGCAGAGACAGAGTGGTGGAGCTGGGGCTGGAGCAGTCCGGAGCTGGGTGCGGTGGGCAGCTGGAGAGAGCGAGGGGGACCCTGGGCAGCGGGCCCAGCACAGAGAGATGCCTCAGCCAAGAGGCTCTGCAGGCCAGGCTTGGATCGTAACCCCGACAGGGCGGGGGCGACACTGGGAAGAAGGGTCCTACCACTTAGAGCCTGAGAGCGTGAGACCACCACCAGAGCCAGTGTCCAACCCACAGGCATCCCTGCAGCACAGCCAGGGCCGGAGAAGAAGCTCTGGGACTTACAAGGAGCAGACTGCGAACTGCCCTGACATTCCAGAGACATTGTTTGTGATGTTCCCTGCCACAGAGCGGGGTGATGTGTTTCCTTTAACCTTTCCCATTTTTCCTTATTCTTTTTAAAATTAATTGTTGATTAAATAACTTGCATTTGCTTTAACTTGTATGTAATGGTCAGTGGGTCAGAGGAGTGCCCAGTGCAGAGAGAGTACCCTGGAGTGGGGACACCCTCGCCCCTGTCCTAGGTGACCACAGCAGGGTTGGGGGTCAAGCCCCCCAGGAATCCTGGGCCCAGCCTGTTGGGGTTACAAGGACTCTGCCAGACAGGAGAGTGGAAGGGGAGTCCTCAAGGGCAGGGAGGCCACTGGGTAAAGGAAGTGGGAGCGAGGACTCAGATCCTTTCGCTAGCCCACTTCACCGGGGTAGTACAGAAGCCAAGAAAGTTCCCCACAATAGCGGGACTATTCCCCCGCTTACACAGATATTGCGCTCACAGGACCAGTGCTCATTTTGAAAGGGTGTCACTAGGGCTGGTATTCAGTAAATACAGTACCATGTGACAGACTACTAATATCATGTAAACCATCTTTCTCGTACAACCCCAATGCACTTACACAGTTCAATAATGGTTGCCAAGTTAAGTAACAAAGATCTGGGCCAATACCTCTGAAAGAATGCATTTGACAAACTTCACCTTTTTAAGGTTTGTGAATAGCTGACAAGCAGATTGAGAATTTCTGTTTGTTGAAATGTGTTTGTTAGTCAAAAATATTCACAATTTTTTTCCATGCGTTTTTGCTTGGCAGATTGTGAACATGCAAGTTCATCCGTGTCACTGAGGGTCTGATGTGTGCACACTAGATTTGATTAATCTACCATGCTAAACATAGCAGTGAAGCTATGATGGTGTGGGTGGTGGGAAAGGCTAGCTGCACACATACCATCCTGCCTGGGACCCTGGGCACTCACTTGGTGTGGCTAGCCCATCCTGCCATGGTGGCACTTCTATTTCTAGCTCACTAGCTTGATCAGAGCTAGCCGGCCAAGACCTACCCAAGCTGGAAATTACAGCCCAGCTTGAGTGTAGACCTCCTCATAGTTCTGTTCATCGTGTGCTATTGTTTCTTGTCTCTGACTGGATGACTTGCGTAGCCAACCACCACAAAGTGAATTTTGGACTCTCCATTTGATTATACAATTTGCAGTTCACACTGGGAACCATGTTGGTGAGCTTTTCATGGCCAGGTAACCAGCCTTGAAACAGAAACAATGCCTAGTGATTTACTGAGCTCCCCAGAAGTGAGAATTTCCAAGTGTGGATGCGATAATGGACCATATCACTGAAAGGTCCTTTGGTGACTGCCTGAGGTAAAGTTCCCCTTTCTGTGAGTATCTGCACTAGCACAGCTTGGTTTCTTGAGGGTTCATGGAAATCAAATCGGTCAGGGCCATGAACAAGTTATAACATAAACTTGGTTTTGAACAAATATTTACGAGCAAACTCTTCCACCATCCACTCAGCTCCAGGAATGAGTAATAGCAGAGGTGCAGGCAGGAGGCTAGATGGGTCTCTGGAATGGAGATGGAGAAACAATGAAGCAGAGAGATACAGGAGAGGCCATTCCAAAGGGCCGCAGCTGCAGCGGCAAAGGCTCTCTCAGCAGTGAGACAGGATGTGCGGGGCTAGGGGAGTGAAGGGGGGATGAGACTGGTGCTGGATGAGTGGCGGGAAGTGGAGGGAGACGGGGAGCAGGAAACAGAAAAAGAGATGCTGTAATACACAAAACAATTGCAAAGCCAGATAGCAAAGCGTGTGTCTACCAGGGGCAGATTTAAGGGTCAGAGCATGGTCAGCAAATGTGCAGCCAGGGCCCCAATGGTCCAGGTGCCTTAGGCTTTTTTAAAGGTAGAAAATTTTTAAAAAATAAAACAAAAATCACAGGCCGAAAGAATATTGGAGTCTCACCCAAATTGTGTTGGCTCATGTAGTTCCAGTTATTGGAACCTCGCACCACAGCGACACTTTTCCTTGAACAATTGTTCTGTGACACTGTCCAGCTCCAACCTTGTTGTCTCGTCATTCTCAATTTCCAGGAGAGCAAGGTCATTCAGCTGTGTCTGTGACAGTGTTGAATGCATGTAGTTTTTCACACAACTTCATGTGCTCATTGCATATTCAGCACTATGCACTCCAGTTAGAACAGTGAGAAAGTTTCCCTTTCTGGTAAAACGTCATCAAGGGAACTTAACACTCTGAAATTCAAACAGTGACCAAATGAACACATCTGTGTCCTTTGTAAAATAATACATCTTGACAGACATAATCTCGGGAATGAAGACTTTAGAAAAAACAAGAGAAGTTACACAACATCCTCCTTTGACTCTTCTGAAATTATATTTTGAAGTCGCCTGGGATGGAGGAAATAGAGAAGCTGCCTCGTGAAATCCCACACACTGAGATTTTAGTTCCCTGATCATATTGTCTAAGACCTCAAAATATTTCCTTTGGTGATTATCCTTTGCTTCCAACACAGAATCGGCTGCAAATTTATCATCCATGCAGCATACACGTCTCTTCCTGTGGCTTGGATACTTTGCATTTTCAAAACCCATTACTTTCCACCTATTCTGAGATTCTTTTATAATGTCCTCATACTTTTCTTCAGATCTGAGTCTGCTGAGCTCATTCACTGTGCTCTCAAACGCCCGGCAGACTTGGAACAGATCAATTTTCTTTGACTGAAGGATTCCAGAAGCTGCAGCCATGAAAACTAAGATCCTATGCCATCATAACAGACGGAGGAAGAACTTCTAAGCCATCACAGACAGGTTGCTTTTTGCTTGACGTATGTCCTCCCTATTCCTGTGTTCAGCAACAGTTTCATCTTCTAGACATTTAATTATACTCTGAAAATTTACTATCATTGCCTTAGTGGCTTTCATTCAAGCTGCCCGTCTAGTCTGCTTTTAGATGTAAAGGTCCCCTTCATTCTTCAGAATTCTGTTCAGTTTCATCTGCTGCATCATCCTGTCAAAGTCTTCGGGGACCTGAAGTGCATCATCAGGTTCCTCTCCCCTTTGCAAAGCTGTACTCTCTCAATCAAGACTTTGAAGATAAAGATTATTTTTAGACCTAATCATTAGTTTCTCCCAGGGCTTAAATTCAGCTGGAGCTGCCTGGAGCAGAGCTCCGGTAAATCTTTTCAAACCCGTGGGAGTCCCCTCCCACTCCTGCACCTCCCGCGAGGCTGAAGCCCTGAGCCCTGGGGCTACAGGAAATAAATACTCAATGAGAATTTAAGCCCTGGTTTTTCTCACTGCAGAAACTATTTAGATTCTGCAAAATAGTTATTTATCTCCTGCAAAGTTGTGAAGAAAACCTTCATGTCTGGACTGGATTTATCATAAGCAGCATGCACCAAAGCTAGGTTAGTTTGAGGTGCTGGGCAAACACGTTGTCTCCCTTAGCTGACATATTCTCTCATTTTTGCTTGCAATTCTCCATAACACTGGCCCCTTCATATCCTTGTCTATATATTTGGGGTCTAATTCATATTTGTAGAATAAAGCATTAGTTAACAAGTCACACAAGGAGGCAGTATCTGCCTCACTTACTGCCGCAAAGCTTACAAAATGATCTTTTATACCTACTTTTCCTTCGATACAATCAATATTAAAATGAAGCAAAATAGCCATTTGATCAACATGGCTAACATCCGAGGTTGCATCTGCAATGACAGTTAGCTTCTTTGCAGCTAGTAAGTATTCACCTCCTAGTTTGTGATGCTAAAAGACTTGTAAACTCCTCAGTAATTGTCTTGCTCAAGTGTTTGATTCCCTTGGTGTCGTTGATATGTTGGGCAAACGTTGTATTATGCCTGGCAAGTAGCTTACTGATGCTCAAGTATCTACCTTAATTCATAGAATCATAGAATACCACGGTTGGAAGGGACCTCAGGAGGTCATCTAGTCCAACCCCCTGCTCAAAGCAGGACGAATCCCCAATTTTTGCCCCAGATCCCAAATGGCCCCCTCAAGGATTGAACTCACAGCCCTGGGTTTAGCAGGCCAAAGCTCAAACCACTGAGCTATTCCTCCCCCCCTGCCCCCCCAATGGTCACCATAAGGTGCTGGAGAATTCTTGTTCTCCAGCACCTTATGGTGACCATTGAAGAGGAAACCTCAACCAGCTAAAGTTTTGACTGTGTCAAGCAATATTTTTAGTATTTCTTGCCATTTCCTAATATTTTCAGAAGTTTGTTTATCAAAATCTTCATTAATACTCCGATCCTTGGTGAACTATAGAGCTGCCACATGTTGTTTGCTCCTCCTGGGAATGGACAGTGACTTTAGCACATTCCTCCAATCACTGTTAACTATGCTGATTTCAAGTTTCTGCATCCCTGAAGAACCCACAAATGAGACAGCGTGCATGGTCAGAAGAATACGAGTATGCTAACCACTTGACATGCAAATCTTCGTGCGGTGCATTTTTCATTCTATAAAATGAAGATGGGAAAATGGCCGTTTGTAGGAGAAAAAGGAACCTGTCCATCTGGCATATCATTTTCAGTGGGATGGCAAAGATCAATCTGTACAAACATACATAATTGCTCAGGTAATAAAAGTTTAAACTGAATCTTGAAAGTGACTTTTATCAGATGAGACCGTCAACCCAACGTCAGCAGGAAGACTGCTTTGACCTGCTTCATTGTTGACCTACTCATCTACAAGCCCTTTCGTTTTGCTCTTTTCAAGTTTATCTATAGAGTCTTTGGGATTTTTTGGTTTATCTATAGAACAGGGGTGGGCAAACTTTTGGCCTGAGGGCCACATCGGGTTTCCAAAATTGAATGGAGGGCCGGTTAGGGGAGGCTGTGTCTCCTCAAACAGCCAGGTGTGGCCCGGCCCCTGCCTCCTATCCAACCCCCCACCCCTGCTTCTCGCCCCCTGACAGCCCCCCCGAGACCCCTGCCCCATCCACCCCCCCTGCTCCCTGTCCCCTGATCACCACCCCCACCCCTAACTGCCCCCTGCTGCCCCATCCAACCACCCTCTCATTCCTGACTTGCCCCCGGGACCCCTGCCCCATCCAACCCTCCTGTTCTTCGCCCTTTGACCACCCTGACTCCTATCCACACCCCTGCCCCCTGACCACCACCCCCAACTCCCCTGCCCTCTATCCAACCCGCCCCCTGCCCCCTTACCGCGCTGCCTGGAGCACCGGTGGCTGGCGGCACTGCAGCCGCGCCAGCCAGAGCACTGGGTCAGGCTGCGGCTCTGCAGATGCACTGCCCGGCCGCCCAGAGCATTACGCCAGCAGCGTGGTGTGCTGAGGCTGCGGGGGAGGGGGAATAGTGGGGGAGGGGCCGGGGGCGAGCCTCCCCGGCCAGGAGCTCAGGGGGCAGGCAGGACGGTCCCGCGGGCCGTAGTTTGCCCACCTCTGCTATAAAATCTATGGGATCTTTGGCTTTGGGTTGGATCTATGGGTTGATTTGTAGCTGTGCTGGTTTCAAGCAAAATTTTGGTGGAAGTACCATACACTGCAAGTGCAACTTCAGTGGTTCTGCACAAATTGTTTTCCCGATGCAAACCCTGACGCGATGCCAGACTCATGCTTGCTGAATTGAGAGGCAGTTCTTGCCTTTCTACTTCAGACGCAGGAGTTGATCAGGAAGGTTCTGCTGCTTAGGGTCTTCGGAGGCAGTTTGTGATAACAAAATCTCATTTTCCTTTTGTTTTCTAAACCCAGGCTTGTGTCTGCATGCTTGGTTTTCAGTTTCAGATCTCTTCCAGTACGAGAATACCTCATCTGGAAGTATAGGCCTAAATAAAGGGTATTTTTGTGCTGCTTCATTTGTCCTTCAGTTGTGGGAGTCATGCTAAAAATATGTTGATTTTTTTGTGAAGAATGTAGCAGAGATTGGTAGGACTAGAGGTAGGCTGGCGGCGGGGGAGGGGGCGGAGAGTACTGTGGGGCTGGGAAGAGGCCAGAGGAAGCAGACACATACTCCTCAGCGTCCCATTTACAAAGGAGGCTATGGAAACAAATTACATTTCCCAACAGCAGCCTCTTCAGCAATGGAGCACGCCCAGTAGCGATGACCCCGGCAGGCTGGGGTAGGAAACGTATACTACTACCAGCTGCGGCTGGCCATGTTCAAATGCTGTGGGATTTTGCAAAGGCATTGCAGGGCTTGTGGTCCCCTGGGCAATGTTCCCTCTACTTTTTGACAGGCCGTGTGCGCAGACAATTTCTTCTGTGCAATTTGTTGTGCTTCTGCGCAAATTGTTGTGTGTGCGGTGTTTCGCCGTGCACGCGGGGTTTAGGATCTGTGTGCACACGCACATGTGCACAGCTTAGAGGGACCAGTGCCCCTGGGCCCTTGAGAAAAATGGGGGCTGATGGCCAGGGGCAGTGTTAGGCACATGCAACCCATGTAATTGCATCAGCCCTGAGGCAGCAAGGGGGCCCTTTGCCATGGTGACAGGGTAGAGCCCGAGGATCAAGTGGGGGTGGGCAGATGGCACGGGCAGGGGACTAGATGGTGCAGCTGCTCAGGGGCCCACATTTGAATTTGCCTGGGTGGGGGCGAGCCTCCGAAACAGTGGCTCTGCCATGGATTCTGATGAGTGGCACGGCAAATGGCAGAACCTCCATTTTGGTCAGAGGGCCCTTCTTCCCTCCCGTGGCCCAGGCAAATTCCAATGCGGGCAGCAGGAACCGGCGTGCTGCTCTCCTCCCGCTCTGGTGGCGACAGCAGTGGTGGGTCATGGCTCTGGCTCCCGCGACAGCCGTTTGATGGGAGCAGTGGGGATGGCTGTCGCGGCGGCAGCCCTGGTGCAGGGCCCAGGCCAACAGGAGCGGGCCGCACAGCATGGAGGCGCAGAGGCAGGGATGAGTGTGGGCGAGGTGAGGGAAGTGAGGGTTTATTTGAACGTGGGGCCTGTGGGGGCCCACAATAGAAACCTGCACCCACGCCCGTCAGTTTGCTTCTCTGCCACTGGTAGCTAAGAGCAGGAGACAAGGAAGCCTGGACCACTTGGGGCCCGATCGGCATTTGCTGACCTGGCTGACTGTGAAATCTGCATTGATGTCTGGACCACAAAACAAGACCCACGGCAGCGAGTCTCAGAGCCTGACTCGGGCTCATGAGGCTTGCGCTGCAGAGCTAAAAATAGCAGCATAGAGGGTCAGGCTCAGGCTGGAGCCCAGGATCTGAGACCTCCCCCCATGCTCCAGGTTTCAGAGCCCAGACTCTAGCCCAAGCGGGACTATCTATGCGGCTGTCTTTAGCCATGTAGCATGAGCCGTGCTAGCCAAAGTCAGTTGACTCAGGCTCTCAGACTCGCGGCAGTGGGTCTTTTTTTGCAGTGTAGACATACCCAAAGTCTCATTTTAGCATCAGGACGTACTTAGAGCTGAGCACCTTCCTCTTTTGAAGAGCACAAGGCGAAGCTTTAGGAAAATTTGTGGACCTGATTCAAAGTCCTTTGAAGCCCACATGGGTCTTTCCACCAATTTGAAGGGGCTTCGGATCAGGCAGTTAGTCCCCAGGAATCCTCGCCTCCCTGCCTCTACATGAAATCACTTGTTCTGCCTTCTGCTTGCTCAAGTCAATAGATCTTCCTGGTCTACATTTTTCCCTGGCAGGTGTAAGAGCGTCCCGACAGGGGAAGCTGTTTTTCCCTGTACACCCCATTAGAACTCATCGCCTGCAGAGCTATTCAGAGAGAAGCAAAAAAATTCAATGCAAAGACAGACTTTTATACCACTGCTCTCAGCTATTTTTCTTGTGGAAGACCGTCTTTTGGTGCTATCTTATTGCACCGTCCCGTTTAATGACCCCTATAATGCACTGCTATCAGGCAGTGCCATCTGTATTTGGGCAGATGTGCTCACTCCTCTGTTAACTCAGCATAAATTATCTTTTATTTAAGGTGTAATGGAAGCTACATCTATTTGGGTATCTGTACTTAACTGATTATCGACCACAGTGGGCTGCCTGGTGGTGCTGCTCTACTTGCCAGCTGCTATGAAATGATAAGAGCCGAACATATGTTAAGAGCAAGCAACAACCACAGGCAGGGAGTACAATGTGGGTTTTTTTTCAGTATTTCTGAGCCAGCAGATAATGCCAGAATAAATAAATCCAAACACCCCTCCCCAACCATCACCACCACGCCGAGCCACCACTCTGTTGTCAATCCAATCGTTTATGGAAAAGCATCAAAAGCCTCTGTCCCTAAATGGGAGTGAACTTTTTGTATCCGCCAGTAACAAGCATGGATGGTAATAAAGCTCTGGTGCTCGTGAGAATGTCGAAGAGACAGGGCTTTTAAACTGGCCTCTGCAATTAAGTCAGAAAGTTGCGGCCCCCTCTAGGTGGGAAATAGCATTTGCATCCACACGTTGAGAGCTAGAGGAACAATCCAGAGATAATAAACGGGGAGGGGCTGAATGAGAAAAATCAGAGAGAGGGAGAAAGAGAGATGCTAGGGTCTGTCTGAATCATTTTCCCACTGGATCCACCATCCCATTTCCATCAGTGCCCAATAGCAGATGAGAGTGCAAGAAATCCTGCAGTTGGCAGTTCTGGGAGAAAGTTTCTTCCTGACCCCAGTCAATTAATCAAGCAGGAGGGTTTATTTTGCTTCCCAAATGCTTGTTTTTCTAAAAAAAAAAAAAAAAAAAAAAAATCCTAACTATGGGACTGGGGATGTTCTTGTTTT
The DNA here is from genome assembly GCF_965152235.1 of Eretmochelys imbricata. Lineage (NCBI taxonomy): Eukaryota > Metazoa > Chordata > Testudines > Cheloniidae > Eretmochelys > Eretmochelys imbricata. The sequence goes on from NC_135572.1 coordinate 349,578,731, forward strand.
TCCTATTCCCTCTAATCCAAAGGAGCCTCTCTCATTTACAGGTTTTACAGTGGTAGCCGTGTTAGTCTGTATCAGCAAAAAGAACAAGGAGTATTTGTGGCACCTTAGAGACTAACAAATTTATGTGAGCATAAGCTTTCGTGGGCTAAAACCGACTTCATCGGGTGGATGCAGTGGAAAATACAGTAGGAAGATATATATACATAGAGAACATGAAAAAATGGTGTCAAGTATCAGAGGGGTAGCCGTGTTAGTTTGGATCTGTAAAAGCAGCAGAGTCCTCTGGCACCTTATAGACTAACAGACGTATTGGAGCATAATGAACACCCAGGAAAGCTTATGCTCCAATATGTCTGTTAGTCTATAAGGTGCCACAGGACTCTTTGCCGCTTTTATGAAAAAATGGGTGTTGCCATACCAACTGTAATGAGACTAATCAATTAAAGTGGGTTATTATCAAAAGGAGAAAAAAAACTTTTGTTGTGATAATCAGGATGGTACATTTCAAACAGTTGATAAGAAGGTGTGAGTAACAATAGGGGGAAAATTAGCATGAGGAAATAGTTTTTACTTTGTGTAATGACCCATCCACTCCCAGTTTTTATTCAAGCCTAATTTAATCGTGTTCAGTTTGCAAATTAATTCCAATTCTGCAGTTTCTCTTTGGAGTCCAGTTTTGAAGTGTTTTTGTTGGAGAATTACAACTTTTAGGTCTGAAATTGAGTGACCAGGGAGGTTGAAGTGTTCTCCAACTGGTTTTTGAATGATATAATTCTTGACGTCTGATTTGTGTCCATTTATTCTTTTGCGTAGAGATTGTCCGGTTTGGCCAATGTACATGGCAGAGGGGCATTGCTGGCACATGATGGCATATATCACATTGGTAGATGTGCAGATGAACGAGCCTCTGATGGTGTGACTGACGTGAATAGGTCCTCTGATGGTGTCCCTTGAAATGATATGTGGACAGAGTTGGCAACGGGCTTTGTTGCAAGGATAGGTTCCTAGGTTAGTGTTTTTGTGGTGTGGTGTGTGGTTGCTGGTGAGTATTTGCTTCAGGTTGGGGGGCTGTCTGTAAGCAAGGACTGGCCTGTCTCCCAAGATCTGTGAGAGTAATGGGTCGTCCTTCAGGATAGGTTGTAGATCCTTGATGATGCGTTGGAGAGGTTTTAGTTGGGGGCTGAAGATGATGACTAGTGGCATTCTGTTATTTTCTTTGTTGGGCTTGTCCTGGAGTAGGTGACTTCTGGGTATTCTTCTGGCTCTGTCAATCTGTTTCTTCACTTCAGCAGGTGGGTATTGTAATTGTAAGAACATTTGCTAGAGATCTTGTAGGTGTTTGTCTCTGTCTGAGGGATTGAAACAAATGTGGTTGTATCTTAGAGCTTGGCTGTAGACAATGGATCGTGTGATGTGGTCTGGATGAAAGCTGGAGGCATGTAGGTCAGTAGGTTTCCAGTATAGGGTGGTGTTTATGTGACCATCACTTATTAGCACTGTCGTGTCCAGAAAGTGGATCTCTTGTGTGGACTGGTCCAGGCTGAGGTTGATGGTGGGATGGAAATTGTTGAAATCATCATGGAATTCCTCAAGGGATTCTTTTCCATGGGTCCAGATGATGAAGACGTCATCAATGTAGCGTAAGAAGAGTAGGAGCGTTAGGGGACAAAAGCTGAGGAAGCGTTGTTCTAAGTCAGCCATAAAAATGTTGGCATACTGTGGGGCCATGCGGGTACCCATAGCAGTGCTGCTGACTTGAAGGTATACATTATCCCCAAATGTGAAATAGTTGTGGGTGAAGACAAAGTCACAAAGTTCAGCCACCAGGTTTGCCGTGACATTCTCAGGGATACTGTTTCTGACGGCTTGTAGTCCATCTTTGTGTGGAACGTTGGTGTAGAGGGCTTGTACATCCATAGTGGCCAGGATGGTGTTTTCTGGAAGATCATTGATGGATTGTAGTTTCCTCAGGAAGTCAGTGGTGTCTCGAAGATAGCTAGGAGTGCTGGTAGCGTAGGGCCTGAGGAGAGAGTCTACATAGCCAGACAATCCCGCTGTCAGGGTGCCAATGCCTGAGATGATGGGGCATCCAGGATTTCCAGGTTTATGGATCTTGCGTAGCAGATAGAATACCCCTGGTCGGGTTCTAGGGGTGTGTCTGTGCAGATTTGTTCTTGTGCTTTTTCAGGGAGTTTCTTGAGCAGATGGTATAGTTTCTTTTGGTAACCCTCAGTGGGATCAGAGGGTAATGGCCTGTAGAATGTGGTGTTGGAGAGCTGCCTAGCAGCCTCTCGTTCATATTCTGACCTGTTCATGATGACGACAGCACCTCCTTTGTCTTTTCGATTATGGTGTCAGAGTTGTTCCTGAGGCTGTGGATGGCATTGTGTTCTGCACGGCTGAGGTTATGGGGCAAGTGAAGCAGCATCACCTTAGGAGCCAAGGTTCCAAACACCACAGGTCATTGTTTTAGATCTAAAAGTGCATCCTATCACTAATAAGATTCAAAGCTGCATCAAACTTCTATGACACATTGGGGCATGCATTTATGTAGTCCAGCATGCCAGACTGCACTTCAGAGAACTACAGGGTTGGCTAGCCTTGGTGTATTAACCAGCCCAGCATCTTGTGGAGATGGTGGTTCAAGTATCTACTCAGGTCTGGTCCTCTTTGGACTGGTGGGTTGAACCTGCAAATGTTTGTGAGGAAATTCCCTTTGCCCCTTGTCATAAATATAAAGGGAAGTGTAACCACCTTTCTGTATACAGTGCTATAAAATCCCTCCTGGCCAGAGGCAGAACCCTTTCACCTGTAAAGGGTTAAGAAGCTAAGGTAACCTCGTTGGCACCTGACCCAAAATGACCAAGGAGGGGACAAGATACTTTCAAATCTGGAGGGGGCGGGGAACAAACGGTTCTGTCTGTCTGTGTGATGCTTTTGCCGGGAACAGGTCAGGAATGTAAGCCTTACAATTCCTGTAAGGTTAGTAAGTAATCTAGCTAGAAAATGCATTAGATTTTCTTTTGTTTAATGGCTTGTAAAATAAGCTGTGCTGGAGGAAATGTATATTCCTGTTTTTGTGTTTTTTGTAACTTAAGGTTTTGCCTGAGGGATTCTCTATGTTTTGAATCTGATTACCCTGTAAGGTATTTACCACCCTGATTTTACAGAGGTGATTCCCTTTTCTTTAATTAAAATTCTTCTTTTAAGAACCTGATTGATTTTTCATTGTTCTTAAGATCCAAGGGTTTGGGTCTGTGTTCACCTGTACCAATTGGTGAGGATTATTATCAAGCCTTCCCCAGGAAAGCAGGTGTAGTGCTTGGGGAGATATTTTGGGGGAAGACATCTCCAAGTGGGCTCTTTCCCTGTTCTTTGTTTAAAACACTTGGTGGTGGCAGCATACTGTTCAAGGACAAGGCAAAATTTGTACCTTGGGGAAGTTTTTAACCTAAGCTGGTAAGAAAAAGATTAGGGGGTCTTTCATGCAGGTCCCCACATCTGTACCCTAGAGTTCAGACTGGGGAAGGAACCTTGACACCCCTCCACCACAGACACTCACTCTAGTCACAGATGCATTGGATCTAGGTTGGGGAGCTCACTTAGGTTCCCTTCAAATTCAGGGCCTTTGGGCTCCCCAGCATGTAAGTCTCCATATAAATATCAAGGTACTTCGGGCCATCTATTTGGCTTGCCTGTTATTCCTTCTACATATCAAGGAGTGGAATTTGGTGGTGCTCACAGACAACATAGCAGCCATCTTCTATGGCCTTGTCTACACTAAAGGGAAAAGTCGATCTAAGCTACGTAATTTGAGTTATGTGAATAGTGTAACTCAAATCGACGTAGCTTAGATCTACTTACCGCAGGGTCCACACTATGCGACGTCAACAGGAGATGCTGTCCCATTGATTCCCCTTACTCTTCTTGATTAGGTGGAGTACAGGAGTCGACAGGAGAGCAATTGGCGGTCGATGTAGTGGGTCTTCACTAGACCCGCTACATCGACCGCTGATGCATCGATTGCTGCAGCGTCGATCCTCCGATAAGTGTAGACAAGTCCTATGTAAAGAAACTAGGCAGGGTGTCCAGTAGATGAAGTTATGACAAGAGGTGATCCTCTGAAATTTCTGCATTGCCAGTTCCACCACCTAAAAGGAGCTCACCCTTCCTGGAGTTCAAAACACTCTGGCAGACCACCTGGGCAGGTCGTTCACAGGTCACCATGAGTGGTCTCTTCACTCAGATGTGTCCAGGTCCATTTTCAAGTGGTGGGGGACTTCCCAAATGCACCTGTTTTCAAAGAGAGCAAAGAAAAATACATACTTTTTTTGTTCCCGAACAGGTTGTTAGTCCAGGTTTGCTGACAGAGGCTTTCCTCCTATGCTGGTCAAAAGGCTTGCTGTATGTCTTCCCTCCTGCCCAAAGTCTTGTCCAAAGTCAAGCAAGATTGCACTCACCTTATTCTAATAGCCCCAGCGTGGCCCCACACTGGTTTTTTACTCTATTAGATCTGTCGGTCAGATCTCTGCTGTTGCTGTGGAGACATTTAGATGTGATCTCCCAGGACCATGGTTGCCTCCTTCATTCCAACCTTCAGGCCCTCCACCTGACAGTGTGGATGCTTCATGGTTGACAATCTTGGAACGAGATTGCTCTAAGGGAGTGCAGGAAGTTCTGCTAAATAGAAAAAGCCTTCAGCTAGGTCTACTTACTTTGCTAAATGAAAAAGATGCTCTATTTTGTCCAACAAAGAAAGAAAGGGGTTTGGCATACCTGGGGGGCCTTTTTTCTGTCTAGTAAACAGACAGGACCTTCTGTCCAAGGGAGGCCCCCAACCCTTGTGGAACAGTTGGATAGACTGTGGCCTACGAGGGCCCTATAAGATTGATGGATGGCCTCTGGTAATGTGTTAGCATGCTTAAAGGAACTTGTATTGTTTTTATATGTTTTCTCCTGAATGCTTTTACCTTAAGAATATACGTGCTTACTGAGAGCTTGTGCTTACTTGTAACTGCTGGCAATACACTGTTCATAGCCCTTGAAAAGAAAGCAAAGCACAAGTAGTGGCCTTTAGGCAAACTGGCTTGTTGGGGATATTGTAGTGTACGGGGTGGAGCTGGGCAGCTTTAAAATTCCTGGTCAGAAGGGAATGGGACAAGGGTCTCTGCCCAGAGACACGCATGGCTGGAGACCTGAGACTTGACTAGGACTTCTGGTCTGAACCATGGAGAGGGGAATACAGCATTGTTACCCTGAAACTGTAGCAGACATTATTATTAATTTAATTGTACTACAGTGGTGCCTAAAGGCCCCACCTAAGATAGTGAACACATTGTGCTAGGCCCTGTGGTACATACCTGTGGTGAGAGACAGACAGTCCCTGCCCTGAAGAGTTTATAATCTCTGTGGGTGAAATATTCAAAAGCCGCAAAAGTGTTTTAGGAGCCTAACAATGCTGACTTTCAACAGTAGACTTTTCTGGGTGACTATTGTGAAATAACTTTGGTCAGCTCAGTCTAGTTCCCAGTGGTCATCTCAGACAACAACGGCATTAACTGGCATACTTGGCAACTGGATGTCTCTCTACAAGAGATGCTACAGCTTAAACAGAAGTGAGGGGGCTTGATGCAGAAATTATGGGGTGAAGTCCTACACCCTGTGTTATACAGGAGGCCAGGCTCACTCTAGATGATCACAGTCGTCCCTTCTGGCCTGAACAATCTATTAGTCTTGTTTGGTAGCTTCTGAGAAGTGAAGACATAGAGCCTGAACTGTCGTTCCCCCCTAGCTCCCCCCCAGATCAGCATGAAGCATTACCGCTGTATGTGCTGTAACTGGTCTGCGGATAGAGGGATTCAATCTCTATGACTGTCAACATGGCAAACACAAGCACCAAATTCTCACACACGCTTTTTATTTACGACACACAACAAACTACCTCAAAAGAATATTATTAAGGTGGCAAAGCCAAGTACTTAAGTTAGGACATGTCAGAATTAAGGTTACCTGACCAAGACTCGCCACTCAGTAATATTAAAACTAGACCGGACAGAATGCTAGTAAATGCTAGTAAATGAACAATTCTGGACGATCTTTTCAGTCGCTAGATGGGAATGAAAACTTACTTAACTGAATGTTGTTTTTCTTCATCAGGCACATTGGTTTAGGCTTGTAGAGTTACTTACGGGTGTTGGGCTGTGGATACTGGTTTGTTATTGTAAGGATGCTTATGGAAGTTGAACTTCAAGATCAGATCCGAGATCAGAGCTGGAGTAAATAAGTGGAACTCTCAGAACTCTTTGGGCTAAAATCAACTATTGTATAAAAGAAAAGGAGTACTTGAGAAAACCTGGATTTGTGCTGGAAATGGCCTAACCTGATGATTACTTTAGATAAGCTATTACCAGCAGGACAGTGGGGTGGGAGGAGGTATTGTTTCATATTCTCTGTGTCTATATAAAGTCTGCTGCAGTTTCCACGGTATGCATCCGATGAAGTGAGCTGTAGCTCACGAAAGCTCATGCTCAAATAAATTGGTTAGTCTCTAAGGTGCCACAAGTACTCCTTTTCTTTTTGCGAATACAGACTAACACGGCTGTTACTCTGAAAACTATTGTATAAGTCACTCTTCAGCCGTAATGCAGTCAGAAAACAGCTGTAAGTGGCTGCAAGTGATAAGATAGTGTAGCTTGCACTGATTTGGCATTCAGCATGTGTGCAAACTAAGAAAAGCAGCTAACAAGAAGGTGTAGCAGCAAGCAGATCCCCTTCCCATATTTTCGTACACTCTCATGTTAGTTGTTTTGCATGCTATGTTGCTCCTTTTTCATTGGCAGATAAGTTACACCTGCTTTGCACACCTACTGAATGCTGAATTAGTGGAAGTTACATTGCTTTCCCACTTACATCCTAACCAATAGAGCTGGTCAGGAATTTTTCATCTTTCTTTTTCCCCATGCAAAATGTGTTTTTTGCAAAATCGAAACTTTTTGTGGGAAAATATCAATTTTGCCCCAGATTTTCAACTTACAACCAGGAAAATCAAAGGGAAACATTTCAGGTCAGATCAACATTAATCTGCATCCAGCTGAGCTACCTCAGCGACGTATTGGAGTTTTTCACTGGGTGCCCCCATTATCCCTTATGGGCCAGGTTCCTAACTGAACTACCTCTCTCATGACACACTGCAGTTTGTGCTCTGGCTAAGCAGACACAGTGCCTCGTGGGAGATATATTCTAGCTGGGGAATGCATGGAACGGAAATTCCTATTTTCAATCAGCTTTACTAAGCCATTTATAGGTGGGGCCAGATCCTCAGCTAATATAAATTGGCACAGCCCTGTTGAAGACAATGGGGCTACACTGATTTACACCAGTTTAGGATCCGTCTCCTGAGGTGTAGCTTTTACTACTGTACATTGCTGCTGAATTTGGCCCTGTGGTTCTATGAAAGGTTAGTTTTACTTGCTTTTACTCGCTTGTAGGACAATAACAGTCCTGTAGATTTGCCTCTACCCTTAACCCACAATCCCATGAACCCGAGGTTAATGTAGAGGTTCAGAGTGTGCTAAATACAGCTTTCTATAGTGCATTGTATGATTTATCATTTCCTTGGGATCATGCTGTGTGTCCCAGCACTGTGAGTCCATTTTTGCATATGTTACATAATTAAAGAGAAAATTTTTGCTTCTCTAAAGCACAACACTGTGCTGGTTCAATGAAGGCAAAATTATGTTAATACAGACTCAGCAATTTGGTCTGTTTTGTGTAACATCGAACTCCCAGGGAAAATGAATCCCAAAGAAAACCATATCACTGGGCTGGCTAGGTTGAAGAGGCAAATTATTTTAATACAAAATAATTAATCTATATGCAGGAATGGTGTGTGAATGTTGTCTTCATTTAAAGAAGATATTTTGCTGGAGAGTTTAATATATACATGGACAGTTTAATGTAATTAGGTAAAATTTCCCAGTGAGAGAACTTCTATTATATATGAACAACTGACATTTTGTAAATGACTTTCATATTTTATTTTAGGTTTTCTTTGATCCTTTAATAACTTTATACATAGAGAATTTCTCTCAAGACTATCTTATTATTTCCTGATTAGTTGCTTATGAGGTTTCAACTCTGTGGTCCAAATTAAGCCCTACTGTAAACAGCTGCAATTCCATTGAATTCAGACTTGCACCATATCAGAATTTGATTCAATGACTGAATTTTATTTAGGCCCCAATTTTACTCTTATTGAAGCCAGAGGCAAAACTCCCATTGATTAACAGGGAAGCAGGATCAGTCCCACGAATTTTAATGAGGTCAGAATATTCAAAACTGGGTACCTGAAGGTTGGCTCCAAAATCTACATTAAGGCACCTAAATACGAAGCCTGATTTCAAGTGGTTGCTGAATATTCAGCACTTTTGAAAATCACGCCACTTATTTAGAGGCTTAGTTAATATGGAACCTAACTTTAGGCACCCAGTTTTGAAAATCTTGAGTGGGATTTTTCAAAAGCACCAAAGAGACTTAGAAGCACCAGACCCATTGAAAGTCAATTGGATTTGTGCTCCTAAATTGCTTTAGCCCTTCCGAAACTCGATCGCATCCCTTGTCCTGAATGTTTGTACTTTATGAGAAGGAATTTAGATGCTTATATAGATAACAAGAATATAAAAGGTTGTAACAGTAAAAAAATATATATAACCTAGCATTTTAAGAAGGATATAAACCGTCATAGTTCATGGCTTAAGCCAACCTCTAACTATTAGGGGTCCAGAAGAAACTTTCCTTGGTATCAGGTTATCCCATAACTGTCCACTGCGGGATTCCTTGTACCTCATCTGAAACAACTGATACTGGCCAGGACAACAGGATACTGGAGTAGATGGATGGCTGATTTAATCTAGCATGGCAATTCCTCTATTCCTGTGTTCCTATTTATACAGAATTATCTTTGTTTAGTGCCATTATTATTTTACCATATTTATGATGTTCTCTTCATATGGTTTAATCCAGTAGTAGATATTCTTGCATAAAGAAATTTGGATGTGTATTAATTTAAATTCTATTCTTTATTTGTAATTTATTAAATGTATGTCTATATTTTTCTTATCCTCACTCTATCATCATGATAGAATAGAGGCAATACACGCAAAACTAGCTCTGTCCGATACGACAAATGCGAAATAGCTTTTGAAAGAAGAGATGATTAAGTAGGGCCCAATTCTGCTCTTGGTTACACCAGTGTAAATCCTAAGTAACACTGCTGAAGTCAATGGAGTTACACCAGTGTAAAACAAGTGGAAGTAAAATCAAAAAAGCCAAAGGAAACTCCTATGGTAGATTTAACCATTTTTGAATATTTTTTTTCTTACTGCTGCTGAATTCCTTAGTAAGGTGGGAATGAAAACTTACTTTCTGAATGTTGTTTTTCTTCATCAGGCACGTTGGTTTAAGCTCGTAGAGTTACTCACGAGTGTTGGGCTGTGGATACTGGTTTGTTATTGTAGGTCTGCTTATGGAAGTTGAATTTCACACACACTGGGAAAGATCCTCATTTGGTGTAAATTGGTGTAGTTCCTATTGACATCAATGGAGCTGCGCTGATTTACATCGGCCGAATTTCTGGGCCTTTATTGTAGGATTGCATTAGGATGTTCTGCTGTCCACACTGATTGCTAAAATGCATTGGGTGGAACCACTGGTTTGTTACACTCGTGCTGCACTGGACTGCTGGCAATGATTCAGTTGGAGGAGGGTGGGAGCCTTTTTTTGTTTGTTTTTAATAAAAGCAATGAAAAATCTGGTGTTTTATAATCAAATAGAGAGAATTAAATTAGCAACAGACCCAAATCTAAACCTTTATCCAGCCTCTTCCCTTGGTTTTCATGTTTCAGACAAAATGGCATTTGGTTCTTAATCAGCCCTGATTGAGGATTTCGTTTTGCCACCCAAATCAGCCTTTTTTCCAAAACAAAAACTAAAAGATGACCTGTTCCGGCCATCACTATGTTACACTAAGTTGCTCAGAGGGCAATTTGGAGCCTTAACTACAATGAAATCTGCCCATGGCACATATATGTGCCTATGAGACAGCCGTTCTGGAAGCAAAGCAGGACATTGCATATTACCAGCTGTGAGCATTCAGAAATCCTGGGTTACCACCCAAAAATCATGTCACTGGCTTAAAACTCATGAGGGTTTTTGTTGTTTGTTTTTTATAATAAATATTGGGCTCTTTTTATTTGTCCTTTATGAGCCCTTGGGGTTCATGTTTTCAAGCTTTTCTTTGTAGCCATGAGGGCTAGAAACTTTCTCTTTTTGAAATGAAAGCTGAGATGTTCACACAATCACCTGAATTCAGAAGATGGAGCTTTAAGGTGCAGTCCTGGATTCGCTGAGTTCAGTGGGAGTCTTGCCATTCACTTCAGCGGGGCCAGGACTTCCTTAACAAATATCAGAAGACCTTTGATGTTATCTGGAGATCTGGCAACCCAAAAATCGCACAGAGCCACCAAACACTGATGGGGTGATGTCCTGATAATGCATTGCAATGCTTCCCACAACGTATCACGGTCACATGCTGATGCAGTGACCTGCCACTCACCCCACAGGGCAATACCAGATGTCACTTGATATACCGTGGTTTGCCCTGAATCCATTTAACCCTTTCAACCCACCACCCCTCTCCTCGCTCATGAGTGGGGCAGGAAGGGCTCCTGCCTGCTCCAGCACATTTGCTCAATGGGCTGCTTTGTTTCTATCAAGCAGAGCAAGAAGAGCTCTAATCAAACATCTAGAAGTGTCATTCAGGGCCCCAAAGAGCTTCACATGATTAGAGCCATTGGTTTGATGCTGCTGCTTTAAACAGCTACAGCTAACAGGCTTGATCTTCAGTTCGTATGCAGGAGTGCACATGAAATAATGGATCAAGCCCAATATCTGAATTATTTTGGCTATTGAGAAAAAATGAAGTCAGCGAGGTAGGTAATGTGTCATTACATTTGAGACCCATTAGCTACAGCACTGATATGCTCAAATTTGTATTAGGTGACGTCTTGGGCCCACTGAAGTCACTTGACAAACCTCCCGTTGACATCTATGGAGCTGCATTGATTTACACCGATTGAGGATCTGGCCCTATATGTTTACATTTTTTAAAGCTCTGTAATGTGTAAAGCATTCAGTTGAAACGCTGAGTTATACCAGAGATGGGTTTTTCCCAGAAGGTTTCAGATCAGACAGATATATAGGGAACATCTGTTTTTCCCTTATGGAATATTTGAGAGTAGGGAGATATCCTTGGATGAGAAGATTATAGGCTCAAGGAGGTTTAGTAGTCAGTGATGGAAAAGATCTATTAGATCATCCAGTTCATTGCCCTGCAAAGACAGGATGGAGTGCCCCAACAGGGAGCGTATCAGACATTAAACCAACACTTAAGTGTTCATTACACACTGAAACAAATATATCACTCTTTTGCTAGTTCTATGTGAAATTTCAGAAAATACCCGAACTCTATGAAGTTAAACAGCCTGGTCCAAAGGATAGGGTATTGGCCTGGAAGTCAGGAGATCTGAGTTCGGCGTCTGCAACTGACTGTCTCTGTGACCTTGGGCAAGTCACTCCATCACTCTGTGCCTCGGTTTCCCCATCTGTAATGTGGGAATAATAATACAAACCTTCCAGTGTAAAGTGCCTTGAGATCTATAGATAAAATATGTTCTCTACGAGCACTGCTGCAGTTTAGGCTAACCTAGAAATCAAAATCCCACCACTTAATTTTGTTTTTTACTAATAATTAATAATGATTATCAGATACATAGAAAAACACAGCATGTTGGGGAAGAATCAGAATGGCTTTTGTAAAGGGAAAACACCTCACCAATTGATTGGAATTCTCTGAGGCAGTCAACAAGCATGTGGACAAGAATGATTCCTAAATCCCAGCTGAGTGCCCTAACCACTGGACTAAAGGTTATAAAGGAGGCTTCTCCCTCTCAGCCATCGGTGTGGCACTAGGCATTCACAGCCACTGTTCTTGCAAGAAAGGGCTTAGGCCAGTGAGGGGCCTGGCCCGTCCACTTTTCACCAGGGTGGACCCTGTCCCCTTCCCTGGGTGCCTCCCTGCAGACCGCATTTAGGTATCTAATTCCCTGAGAGGGCTGAGCTTAGCATACACCCTTCTTCTCAGCATCTGCTATTGGCTAGCTTAGGCGGTTCCCTGCCTAGCAAGCTGGCCTTGTGGATCCCTTTCTTAGGTGCCTGTCTCTTCCCGTTCATTGTCTAGCCCAAGATCTGAGCATTCCATTGGGTGGCTGGGCACCTGAAAGTTAGACCTGAGTTCTTTGCGAATTTGGGCCTGCATGCTTTCCAGGAGTGCCAAGCGCCCTCAACTCACATTGACTTTAATGGGCACGGAGGGTGCTCAGCACGTCTTGGAAGCACTCAGCACCTTGCAGGTTCAGGCCCTCATGAGTTAAACAAGCATCAGTCTCATGGCGACAGGCCCTACTGAAGAGTTGACAGTCTAAGGACAGAGTCTGATCTCCTTTACCAGTCGGAGCCAGTGGAATTTTTCCTGATTTGCTTCCGACGAAGCTATTGTTATTTATATTGCAGGAGTGCGTAGACGCAGGGCCGGATTTACACCTTACGTGCCCCTAGGCACAACATCTTCAGCCCTCACCCTGCTCCAGCCCCACATGCTGGGCGGCCATCCACCCACGCCAGGAGCCCAGCCGCCCGCAGGGGAGCTGTGTGTATTAACTTTTTAACTTTTAGGTGCCCCTAGAACACCGGCACCCGTAGGCATATGCCTACTATGCCTAATTGGAAATCTGGTCCTGCCTGGAGCTCAGAAATGATATGAGTCCTATTGTGTTAGGCGCTGTACAAACACAGGTCTTACATTCTAAATAGACAAAGGGCATCATTGTCCCCAGTTTAGAAATGGAAAACCGAGGCACAGAGCGATTCAGTGACTTGCCCTTGGCCACACAGGAAGTCTGTGGCAGACCTAGAAACTGATTAAGATTTCTTGTGTCCCAGTCCAGTACCTCACCCACAAGAGCATCCTTCCTCTCTAAGGCCCCGACTCAGTGAAGACTTAAATGCACATTTAACTTCATACACGTGAGTAGCACCACTGAGTTCTCAAATGCACAGAGCTAACCATGTGCAGAGGCCTTTGCAGGATAAGGCCCAAAGTGACATAAGAATCTGGCTCTAGTTACAATAGCAGCAGATTATCACAGGAGCACCGCAAGGTTGAACTAAAGTTTGCCAAGTGCTTCTCAGCGGAGATGTGCTATACCAGTGGAAGGTATTATTATTATATCACACCGTAGAAAGGAACAAAAGAGCACTCTAGTAAGACATAGAATTTACAAGAAAGTAGATATCAGAGCCTTGACAACGTAACAAAAACTGAATTTGTTGACAACCCCCGGGCTGGGAGGGAGATTATAAACAAATAAAAATGTCTAAATCACTATAGTGCACTAATTTATTGTCAGTGGCCTCTTTGAGAAGGAACATTGCCAAACAATTCAGTTGCAGTGTAAATTATGCAGAGTGCAACACTGGGGAAAGTGGCAGCTGCTCACCCAGCTAATAGAAATATTGAAAAATCTCTGCCTGATAATTTATTGGACTCCTCGAAGACTACAAGAGCAAGTAGCTGGCCCAGAATGTTAACTTGCTAACAAGTCTTTATGCAGTTTACCTGTCATATAAATAATGGAACGTTTCCCTCTGCATGGCTTTTTACGTTTATTAGCTGTATCCATTAGACAACAGCTGTATTCTTGGAATGTGGAGGGATTTGCCTCTAATAACTAACATTGGGCTTGATCCACTGAAATCTTGGCTTTGATCCTGCTCCCACTTAAATAAAAATTCTGAGCCATTTCTGTCTCTTCTTGTTCGAGCCCCTTTGTGCCCTTCAGGTGGCATGGAACCAGGATCTGGCCCTCACTGTGAATTCCCATAGGAGGGCTCTCAGCTAGTGTAAAACTGGCATCTATGCCAACTGCATTCCTCACCAAACTCAGCATAAGGAGCATGCAAAGGGAAAAAGATCTCTCAGGGGAGGGGCAGGGTATGCCAGGGTCAGGGCAGAATGCAGCTGCATGTTACCAATTCTCAGCTGGCAAGCTGGGGACCATAGACAGCTAGCGTAACATAAAGCAGTCTCTGGGCTGCTCTAAGATGCGCCAAGGTAGTGATCAGGGTTGGAACAGATGCATGCAGGCAGCTCCTTAATGTCTCTACTGGTCTCCTGGACCAAGTGGACCTCATTGAGAGGGAGTCTGGCCTTTCAACAGGAACAGGATTGGGCCCTTGCTTCTTTAACAGTAAAGATCCCAGTTGGCTCCTTCATCTTTATGGTGAGGATTTAGTGAACTAAAGATTCATGAGACGAAAACCAGGCCATTCAGGGTTTCTGGCAAGAGTGATATTGTCACCAGGGAAAAAAGCTGGGCCCCAAACTTGCTTCTGGGGATGGGGATGAAAGCACATTGCAAGGAGGTGCGTGGGATTAAAGGATGCTGGCAAATCACATGCTGCAAAGGCAGACAATGCTTTGCCTCCAGATACTGTCCACTCATATTCCCTATTCTGGTCACTCCTCCATGGACACACCCTAATGGGAATGTTCACTGGTGCTAGAGAAAAACTTCTGGGGCAAGATCTTTGAAGTCAAGGGAACTACATCAGTTTAAACGGGCTGAGAATCTGGCCCCTGACTTAAATTCCAAGCATCTCTTATTTCGGGGTGGTATTCCAACCATCTCCAATTAGAATTCAATATATTTAAACACACTCTAGGAAACTAATGTAGCTTATAAATCACTAGCAATCGCCATAAACCACAGCTATAAACCTTTGTGCTGAAACTAGAGTGTCTTCCAGGGCCACATGCTAGTTGGAACAGGGAGAACGCTGTCCATCTCTGCAGAGGGATGGCCATAATCAGAGCCATTTGACACAAACAATATGTTACACTGCCTAGGAACTGAAGAGCCATCCTTTGTTTTAAATTAATGGCTGCAGCTACAGTTAAAAGCCTGTCATTTGCGTGGCACAGGAACAATTGCCTTGCAAGGGTGTGATGGGAAAATGGAACCTTTGGCTGTGTGTCAACAATGTACCACTAATCCTCTCTTTTCCACTCAATGGGCTTTAAAGCGTGAGCCCTTCTTGTCTCTGCTTCACCCCGCCCAGTCTGATACAAAATTGTAGCCTGCGAGAGGTACTTACATACATGCTAACTCATCATCCAGTCGGTCTCTCCATGCCTATCCCTTGGCCAGGGTGACAGTCCTCCGGGCGCTGTCATCCTTTGGAATGTCACACAGACCTTTGCTTCCCTGGGGTTGAAATGAACAGGGAGAGCGGAGCTCAAGAGCAGAGTCCACTATGGACAACTCCACGCAAGTCATAATGATTGTGTTTAGTGCCCAGGTCCTACGTTAGTGGGAACTCAACAAATATGACAAATCAGAGAGACAGAGAGAAGACAGGAAGGATGACCTTGTGACTAAGGCACTGGATTGGGACTCAGGAGGTCCAGTTCTCATATCTGTCACCATCTTACTCTGTGATCTCGAGTAAGTAACAATCTCTCTTGGGCTAGGTTTTCCGTCTATAAAACGGAGATGATAATAACATATCCAATCTGCCATCCTGTGTCTGTCTTACCTATTTAGATTGTCGGCTCATTGGGGCAGGGACCGTACATTACTGTTCATGTACAGTGCCTAGCACAATGGGACCCAGAGCTTGGTCAGGGCCCCTAGGTAATAGCATAGTACAAAATAAATAATAACAATAATCATAATTAGGACCGTCAAGTGATTAAAAACGTTAATTGTGATTAATTGTGCAATTAATCGCGCTGTTAATAATAGAATATCGTTTACTTAAATATTTTTGAATGTTTTCTACATTTTCAAATATATTGATTTCAGTTAAAACACAGATCACAAAGTGGACAGTGCTCACTATCTTTTCTATTACACATATTTGCACTGTAAAAAACAAAAGAAAGTGTATTTTTCAATTCATCTAATACAAGTACTGTAGTGCAATCTCTTTATCATGAAAGTTAAACTTACAAATGTATAATTATGTACAAAAAACCTGCATTCAAAAATAAAACAGTGTGAAGCTTTAGAGCCTACAAGTCCACTCAGTCCTACTTCTTGTTCAGCCAATTGCTCATACAAACACGTTTGTTTACATTTGCAAGAGATAATACCGCCTGCTTCTTGTTTACAATGTCACCTGAAAGTAAGAACAAGTGTTCACATGGCACTATTGTAGCTGGTGTCACAAGATATTTACATGCCACATGCGCTAAACATTCATATGTCCCTTCATGCTTCAACCACTATTCCAGAGGACCTGTATTCATGCTGATGACAGGTTCTGCTCAATAATGATCCAAAGCAGTGTGGACTGACGTATGTTCATTTTCATCCTCTGAGTCAGATGCCACCAGCAGAGGGTTGATTTTCTTTTTTGGTGGTTCAGGTTCTGTAGTTTCTGCATCGGAGTGTTGCTCTTTTAAGAGTTCTGAAAGCATGCTCCACACTTTGTCCCTCTCAGATTTTGGAAGGCACTTCAGATTCTTAAACCTTGGGTCTAGTGCTGTAGCTATCTTTAGAAATCTTATATTGGTACCTTCTTTACATTTTGTCAAATCTGCAGTGAAAGAGGTCTTAAAATGAACAACATGTGCTGGGTCATCATCCAAGACAGCTACAACATGAAATATACGGCAGAATGCAGGTAAAACACAGAGCAGGAGACATACAATTCTCCCCCAAGGGGTTGAGTCACAAATTTAATTAACATATTATTTTTTTAACAAGCATCATCAGCATGGAAGCCTGTCCTCCAGAATGGTGGCCGAAGCATGAAGGGGCCTCCGAATGTTTAGCATATCTGGCACATAAATACCTTGCAATGCCGGCTATGAAAGTATCACACAAAAGTCTGTTCTCACTTTCAGGTGACGTTTTAAATAAGAAGCGGGCAGCATTATCTCCCGTAAATGTAAACAAACTTGTTTCTCTTAGCGATTGGCTGAACAAGAAGTAGGACTGAGTGGATTTGTAGGCGCTAAAGTTTTACATTGTTTTGTTTTTGAGTGCAGTTATGTAACAAAAAAAATCTACATCTGTAAGTTGTACTTTCACGATAAAGAGATCGCACTGCAGGACTTGTATGAGGTGAACTGAAAAATACTATTGCTTTTGTTTATCATTTTTACAGTGCAAATATTTGTAATAAAAATAATAACATAAACTGAGCACTGTACACTTTGTATTCTGTGTTGTAATTGAAATCAATATATTTGAAAATGTAGAAAAACATCAGGAAGTATTTAATACATTTCAACGGGTATTCTATTGTTTAACAGTGCGATTAAAACTGCAATTAATCGAGCGTCATTTTTTTAATTGTGATTTCTTTTTTTGGGTCAATCGCATGAGTTAACGGCGATTAATCGAGAGCCCTAATAAATACATACATAAATAATAAGGATGGGCAGAGCACATTATTTCACAACCCTGAGCTGAAAGGAACATCTTTGAGGAGCTGACGGCAGTTGAATGGCAGATGGACCATTCAATTCTAGGTCTCAGCTGACAAAATGCATGATGTGATGGTGATTTTTTATTATGTGGACAGCCTATGCAGAAGGAACTGGACCAAGACCACCTAGCTCATTGAGCATAACCCACCAGACAGCCATAGACATTAGTAACCTTTGGACACCACTGAAATACTGATCCAAAGCCCTCTGAACTAAATGGAGAGATTTCCATTGCCATCGGTGGGCTATGGATCAGGCCCAAAGAGATTACATGGCTTGCTCAAGGGCACCCAGGACATTTGTGGCAGAGCCAGGAACTTAACTTAGAATAGAATCCCAGTCCAGTGCCTTAACCTCAAGAACCAGCCATCCTCAGAGGCAGTTAAGGTGTCGTCCACATTACGACTGTTAACTGTGTTGTATCCAACTCAGGAGACCGTGGTGCTGTAATCAATTTCCCTGGTGTAGCTGTATTTTTAGTGTAGACAGAGCCTAAAAGGAAACAAGGAACTGAGACAGGTCTAAACCACACAGGATTAAATTTGCCCCCGTGCAGCAGACCAAAAGAAGGCCTATGTCCTTTTCAAGATCTCAATGCTCGAGGCAACCCTTCAGACCATTAGTGGCATAGAGACCTGTTATGGTTTTCTGCGTCCACAAAGGATAGGTAACAGAGTATCTTGCCCCATGGGCTGCAGAGTCTGGGGTTGAGACAACCTGAATACAGAATGAGCCCCACCTCGAGGGGAATCAGGCAGTTCCCCACAAAGCGGCGCTAAAGCCTAGAGAACTGCAGCTAGGTCTGTAGACACTGCAAGGAGCAAGAAGATGCCTGTAAGGACCTACGTCAGTGGGGAAAAGCTGAAGAAGCAGGAGAGAGTGGGAGAAAGCTGGGAAAGCCTGTAAAGACGGGCTGGGATGAAGAGTGTTTGTGCTAATGTGTTAATCAGGAGAGAGATACTGACTTGCTTGGGGCAGAGAGGGCACAGTGTGTAAGAGGCCTAAACAAATTGGACCCCTTCTGGGGATTGATTAAGCCCACCTTTGAACCATGAGCCCTTAAAGGGCCCCGTCAAGGTTCCTTCCCCACTCTGAACTCTAGGGTACAGATGTAGGGACCTGCATGAAAAACCCCCTAGCTTATTTTTACCAGCTTAGTTAAAACTTCCCCCAGGTACAAACTATTTTACCTTTTGTCCATGGACCTTATTGCTGCCACCACCACCAAGTGTCTAACAAAAATAACAGGGAAAGAGCCCACTTGGAAACGTCTTTCCTCCCAAAATCCCCCCAAGCCCTACACCCCCTTTTCTGGGGAAGGCTTGATAAAAATCCTCACCAATTTGCATAGGTGACCACAGACCCAAACCCTTGGATCTTAAGAACAATGAAAAAGCAATCAGGTTCTTAAAAGAAGAATTTTAATTAAAGAAAATGTAAAAGAATCACCTCTGTAAAATCAGGATGGTAAATACCTTGCAGAATAATCAGATTCAAAACATAGAGAATCCCTCTAGGCAAAACCTTAAGTTACAAAAAGACACAAAAACAGGAATATACATTCCATTCAGCACAACTTATTTTATCAGCCATTTAAACAAAACAGAATCTAACGCATATCTAACTAGATTGCTTGTTAACTCTTTACAGGAGTTCTGACCTGCATTCCTGCTCTGGTCCCGGCAAAAGCAACACACAGACAGAGAGAACCCTTTGTTTGCCCCCCTTCCAGCTTTGAAAGTATCTTGTCTCCCCATTGGTCATTTTGGTCAGGTGCCAGCGAGGTTACCTTTAGCTTCTTAACCCTTTACAGGTGAAAGGGTTTTTCCTCTGGCCAGGAGGTATTTAAAGGTGTTTACCCTTCCCTTTATATTTATGACAGCCCCAAAGAGGGAGAAACAAGGGCAGGGTGCCACTGAGAGACCTTTGGCCACCACAAGATGCTTGTGAGGTGGCTGCATGATATTACGGGGTAACACATAGAATAAGGTACTGAAGCGAAAAAAAGTATTGCTTTGGTACTCATATGGCCCCCATTATCATAAAAAGAAAAGGAGTACTTGTGGCACCTTAGAGACTAACCAATTTATCTGAGCATAAGCTTTCGTGAGCTACAGCTCACTTCATCGGATGCATCAAATAAATTGGTTAGTCTCTAAGGTGCCAGAAGTACTCCTTTTCTTTTTGCGAATACAGACTAACATGGCTGCTACTCTGAAACCCATTATCATAGTAACAAAGGCCTGGTCTACACTGGGGGGGGATTGATCTAAGTTACGCAACTTCGGCTATGTGAATAACATAGCTGAAGTCGACGTACTTAAATCTACTTACCGTGGTTTCCTCACTGCGGTGAGTCGACTGCTGCCGCTCCCCCGTCGACTCTGCCTACGCCTCTCGTGGCACTGGAGTACAGGAGTTGACGGGAGAGCACTTGGGGTCGATTTATTGCGTCTAGACTAGGTGCAATAAATCGACCCCCGCTGGATCAATCGCGGCCCGCCGATCCGACAAGTAGTATAGACATACCCTGAGTGCCTCATGGTCTTCAATATACTGATCCTCTCAGCATCTGGAGGGGCTGGGCAGGGCTATGATTCTCATTCAGGCACCAGGGCTCAGATTCTCAAGGTGCTTCAATACCTTGGAGGAGCTAAGCCTAAGTAAACACCCCAAAGTCACCAAGGGAGTCTAGGACAGAGCAGGGCCATGAACCCAAGTTACCCAAGGCTGAGAGTAGCACCTTACCCACTGAACCACCCTTCCTCTCACGTCATAATTTTAAACCCTCACCACTGTTTATTTCTTCAGCCAGAGGGCAACTAACGAATGGGCTTGAAAAGAGGCTGAAGACCAACCAAACACTGAGGGTGTGCAGTAGGACTGCTGGCCTCGTCGACTCCTACATTATTGTTCCCCCCGTGATCTGTCTTGAAACTAGCACAGCACATTTATGACAGCGAGGAAGGGGAATCGCAGAAGGCACTGGGCTGTAACCTCCTGCTTAAGGAACCTATAAATCATTTAGAAACATACTACTGAGCTTAATAGAAGGCAATAGAACAAATTAGAACTAATAGTGTTACAAAAATCTTGTTATTAAGCAACAACATATTATACCCATATACATCATTGGGATGCTGTTTAGCTAGCCACTGTGAGAATATGTAAAAATGATGGATTAGCTCTCTTCCCCCCCCTTCTGATTATAAAGCACATTAGCTTAGACTCAGAATATTAAACTGCACTATAAAATACATTATTAATACGTACAGCAACCCTCTTTTATAGCCTTATGACAGTTTATGTCAACGGTATCCTTCAGAATGTGACATTAATAAAACTGCTGCAATAACACAGCCTCTAAATTGGCCGTTACTGGTAATGAGGGAACAATTTCGTAGGGGAGTTCTCTGGCAGAACTGAAGGCCCGTTATTAGTCTGATGGAGGATTAATTAATAATTATTCACTGTCTAATGTAAGTGTGTGATGGTCTGGGTCTCGGCTCCCCTGTTGTGTTTTCTGTATCCTCATCATAAATATGCTTCTGTGTCACTGTATGTGGGTTTTGGCTAATCATTTAAACGTGTTGGGGGATTTTAGAACGAGATATAGGGCCCGATCCTGCACCCTTAATACCCTCTGAAGTCAAGATCGGGCCCACAATGTTCCCCCCACCTCCCCGCGTGCTCTCCACACGCCTGGTTTTTTGGACCTTGAACCTGGCTTTAGTGGGAGCGTTAGCTCCTTGCAGGATGGAGCCCGTAAGGCCTTGATCCCTCAAAGACTTGATTAAGCAAGTAACTTTACGCCAGTGAAAACCCCCATGGAGCTCCATGTGTGGGGCTGATTGTTCTATGGGACTCCTCCTTTGCTTAAGTCTTTAGGGGGGCTGAGTGCTGGTGCTTCAGTGTGATGCTGAGGAACAGCCAGAGAGAGAGAGAGAAAGAGAGAGTGCAAATGACTCCATAACCTGAGGGGCCGGTCACTCATGTGAGATTGGGGAGGCGGGGCCACCTGGGTTCCAGGCTGTGCTCCAATGACAATTTAATTATTTATACAAACTGGCATAGATTCAACAGGGGGCTGGGATAGTTTACCCTAGAAAATCCAATAGGCTGGTAGTTAGGGCATTTACCTAGAAAAAAGAGAAACGTTTCACATCTTTGCTGCAGAATGAGAGTTCAAACCTATGTCTACGGTGTATGTTCGAACCACTGAGCTGTGGGTAAAAGGGAGCCACCTCCTCTGTTCTGCACCTCAAATCCCCTTGTGAATCTAGCCCTTTGTTTCCAAAATTCCTTCGCTTTATTTTTTTAAAAACAGGTAAAAGCAGAAACCACATGAAACGTTTTGTTTGACCTGAAACAATTTCCCCCCCCCCCCCAACTTTTTGACCCTCCAAAACGTCTGAAATAGAAAGCAGTTTCATGATGAACCAAAAATAAATATTTTTTCGAAGCTGCCAGTAAATTGAAAAGTGTTATTTACACAGCTCTAGTGCTGAAAGCCTCCTGAAATGACAGCCTTATATTGGGATTTTCATTAGGAAGATTTTTTTATGGGGAAGATTTTACAAAGTGTCTAAGGGGTTTAGGTGTATGAGTGCATAGGCCTTCTACATATAAACCCCTTCGGTGCTTTTGAAAATCTCCCCGTACAGCACTGATACCAGGGAAAAAACATTAGGCTACTCATGCTAGCTAGTAGCTGTACTTCACCCGTATACAGTGGGTCCGGGACAAAGCCTAGAGCATGCTTATGTCCCCAGATCCCACAAGCACTTTCACTTAACTTACATGAGCATGCCCTAGAGTTGTATTTTATTCCATTTTTAAAAAATACTTCCAGCAGTGGCTCTTGGTTCATACAAAAAGCGGAAACAATTTTTCTGGATCTGGAGCTCTTTGCAAGCTATTTGCTCTGCTAATGCTATAGATCATCTTCCTAAGCTACGAGCTAATAGCGCACTGTTAACTAATGCCATTTAATCACAAACAACTAGTTTTGAATAGACTCATCTGGTCAGATCTGTTAGACTTGAAATAGCAAAACAGTATTAGCGTGGAAGCTTTTTAGATTATTTTTGGAACTCAGTAATAAAGTTGTTGGCCAACAAAAGGGACCAGTATCCTTCCCTTGACATCATCTGAACCTTTCTCGTATGTCAAACCATTTTCTCTTAGCAATTTATAAGAAAGTAGCTGGGCTATAGAAACAGAACTGGGTGAGGTTTTTTAATGGCCCTTGAAACGTTCCAATATGGCAGTGCACCATATACACTAGGATGAAATGCTCGTGGACACGTGATGTGGTGAGTATAGTTAGATTTGGGTTCTACTCGGTGGAATGTCCTACAGAACTCAGAAGTGTATCTGAATGTCACCTCATAACTGACACACATGGAGCAAATATGCCCTAACATTGCTACAACTACTGGAGATTTTCGTTTAGCTCAAGCACAAGAGCCCTGTGGTCCTGACTTCTAATCCCACCAATGAAATGTGGCCACACTGGATGGGCTAGCTGATAGCTATGAAGTCCATTTGACCATGGAATCATTATAGCCTTATCTTACTTTTTAACTGACTGCTAGACTCTTCCTTTCTGGATGAATAGGTGAATAGCAAAACCCTTTCTGTCTCTCTCTCTCTCACACACACACACACCTCCGCTCCTGCCTCTGGACTCACTAGGGAAACTGAAGTTGTGTCCATTAACTAGTGACTAAACACTAGTTTGGATGTATGCAGTTAATAGACTCTCCTAGCCAAGCTCCTCTTGCTGTATTTGTACATTACCACAGCCAGGAATCAAACTTGTATCCACTTGGTCTAAGGACCGAGTATCTGCCAGGCAGGCCAGCTGACAGGAATTCCAGGCCCCAGGGCAGAACAGTCAATGGGTCCCCACGCATGCACAAGCCGCGCCCGTGCAGACATGGTCTGCCTGACATTTGGGTGGTGCTGCACCTGCGCTGGCTGGTGCCCACTGATCTGCCAGTTGTGCTGCTGGGTGTGCTCTTCCGGCATGGCCAAGGCTTCCACATGCCCACCCGGGAGGGTTGCCAACTGTCTAACAGTGCAAACCCAAAGACCATGCTCTGCCCCGTGCCCCGCCCCTTCCCTGAGATCACGCCCCTATCCTGCCCCTTCTCCAAGGCCACGCCCCCCCCGCTCACTCCATCCACCCTCCCCCCGTCACTCGCTCTCCCCCACCCTCACTCACTTTCACCATGCTGGAGCAGAGGGTTGGGGTGTGAGAGCGGGTGCGGGGTGCAGGCTCTGGGAGAGAGTTTGGGTGCAGGAGGGGTGTGGGCTCTGGGAGGGAGTTTGGGTGCAGGGTGTGGACTTTAGGCTGGGGCAGAGTGTTGGGGTGCAGGAGCGGATCAGGGGGTCAGCACTTACCTCTGGCGGCTCCTGAAAGTGACCAACACACCCCTCTGGCAGCGGCTCCTAGGTGGGGGGTCCAAGAGGGTCTCTGTGCACCGCTGTCCACAGGCACCTCCCCTGCACCTCCCATTGGCCGCAGTTCCCGGCCAATGGGAGCTGTAGAGTTGGTGCTTGGGGCAGGGGCATTGTGCGGAGACCCCCTCCCTGAGGGCTGCAGGGACATGCCAGCTGCTTCCGGGAGTAATGCAGAACGAAGATGGGCAGGAAACCTGCTTTACCCTGACTGTGCTGCTGGCGGTAGCAGCAGTGCCCGGGGGCCCCTGGGCCCTTTTAGTTTGCCCAGGCCCCTGAGCAATTGCCCCTTTTGCCCCCCCCCCCCCGTTGGTGGGCCTGCTGCCAGGTGAGCTAACAGGAAGCCCTTCTATGCCTAAGCAAGCAGCCCCTCTTGTGGAAGCTGTTCTTTATATATTTTATGGACCACAAAGGGATATAGCCGGGTCAGATTTCCTAGAAATTGCATTCATCTACTCTGTGACATTGTGCAGGCCAGCTATGGTTAAGGACTTTAGTTTGTTTTCTGAACCAGATTTCTCTTTTCTACAGGAAAGGATTGATAGATAGATCTACCGTGTCTCCATGCTGCTGGAATGGTGGATAGATCTCATCATGTCTAATTTAACTAGGGGTGTTGTATTCATCCCCATTACTACAGTATTTGAGCATTTCCCACATTAAATCAATTAGCAACAGTGAGGTCCTGAACGGACTTCATGGAGTCTTCAGCTCTTTCCACCTCTCACACAGGAAACTCTGCTTGGGGGGTTTTGTGGGTTATTCTGCTCCCATGGAGGTTCCAGTGGTCCATACCATGACTGGCAGCATCATGGTTAACAACCCTGCAACACTGGGCCAGCAGCTTCGTGGTGTCATTTATCTGGATTCTTTTGAAGCTCCTACAATATCCCACTAATATCTCAGTGGAACTTCATACTGTATCTGGTACATTGAGCAACACCCAGGATAAATTTACCTGTAGCACCTGCAGCATTGAAACAGTGAATTACAGAGGGTTATAATTTGCTGATGAATCACAGATGCTGCAATTGCACATGTGGAATTTATAAGATCTCAAGAGGAGAAAGTTTTCCTGAATATAGGGTTGCAAATGCCACCTGTTCAAGAGATGCCCCACAGACAGTAAAATGCAAGCAAGTGCTTAAGGATCTGTAAAGTAAACAGAAACTGCTACTAGTACTCTGCCTGCTGGCTAAATCATAAACATCCAGCTTTTTCAGTTATCTATCCAAGGTGTGTCATACATGGCTACAGGAGAGAGAAGGAATCAAGTCAAATTTCAGAGAGCTTGTGAGTCATTTTACTTGGCATCATTTAACCTATGTCCTGTTGTTAATAAAATTGTTTTATTTTTACTATAAACCCACTCAGTGCTGTGTTTGCAGGGAAGCGGGTATTTACCCCAGTTGCGTTAATAAGCTGCAATGTGCTTTTGCATTTTTGGCGGAGCAAGAAACCTTCTTATTTCTCTGAGCTGTCCAGTAGAGGGCTGGACACTTCAGGGCACACGGTTTTGGGGAAATTTGGGACTGGGAGTATGTTGGGGTCCCCTTGCTGGCTGTAACCAAGGCTGTTAGAAGACAGAGTAAGGTTGTAGACAGGCTGCTGGGATCAAAGCTGCTGAACCAGGTCTGGCAGCATAGCCCACAGACATTCAGGGTGTGACCTGCATGCTTGTGGGCTGGCTCTGAGCATCCCAGGCAGACAGCTACAGTAGCAAAGCACCATAAGACACCCCAGATTGCAGGGCAACAGTGACACAACCCTTATTGGTCTGAATTGCACCTCAGAATGTGACATCTGGTTTTTTAGATTGTCTTCTAAAGACTTTAATGGCTGGTGATGTGTTAAAAAAATACAAGCCAGCTCTGATTTTGAAACTTGAGTTCAAAAGGATAGAGAGAGAAGTTCAAGGTGATATGATACCATCCTCTATTTATAGCTTTGGCTGTATCACAGCAATAACACACTGTCAGCGTGTCTTTCATGTGATCAGCAAAATGAAAAAAGATTTAGTTGAATCAGAGCCCAGGTTAGATCTGTCATTGCTAGATTTTAAGTCTGTTTTCCTTTTCCTGAAAGTCATATATTTTTTCATTGACAGATTCTCTTTTCTCCCTTTAATTCTCTTCATTATTATTTATTAAGGCTTCGATCCAGCAAGGCACTTTAGCACATGTTTAGCTTAGCAAACAACTAGTTCCACTGAAGGCAGTTGAAATCAATGGGATTTTAAGTAAAGCATGAGGTTCAACAATGACAAGTGCAGAGTCCTGCACTTAGGACGGAAGAATCCCATGCACCGCTACAGACTAGAGACCGAATGGCTCGGCAGCAGTTCTGCAGAAAAGGACCTAGGGGTTACAGTGGACGAGAAGCTGGATATGAGTTAACAGTGTGCCCTTGTTGCCAAGAAGGCCAATGGCATTTTGGGATGTATAGGTAGGGGTATTGCCAGGAGATCGAGGGACGTGACCATTCCCCTCTGTTCAACATTAGTGAGGCCTCATCTGGAGTACTGTGTCCAGTTTTGGGCCCCACACTACAAGAAGGATGCGGAAAAATTGGAAAGAGTCCAGCGGAGGGCAACAAAAATGATTAGGGGACTGGAACACATGACTTATGAGGAGAGGCTGAGGGAACTGGGATTGTTTAGTCTGCGGAAGAGAAGAATGAGGGGGGATTTGATAGCTGCTTTCAACTACCTGAAAGAGGGTTCCAAAAAGGATGGATCTAGACTGTTCTCAGTGGTAGCTGATGACAGAACAAGGAGGAATGGTCTCAAGTTGCAGCGGGGGAGGTTTAGGTTGGATATTAGGAAAAACTTTTTCACTAGGAGTGTGGTGAAACACTGGAATGCATTACCTAGGGAGGTGGTGGAATCTCCTTTCTTATATATTTTTAAGGTCAGGCTTGACAAAGCCCTGGCTGGGATGATTTAGTTGGGGATTGGTCCTGCTTTGAGTAGGGGGTTGGATTAGATGTCCTCCTGAGGTCCCTTCCAACCCTGATATTCTATGATTCTATGTGGTTAAGTGCTTTGGCTCAGGGCTTTAGTCAGTGGTCTGGTTAAACATTTCAGCTAACCTTGCCTTCTTGATAGGGACTATCTGAGACATCATTTCCTTCGCTGAAACATAGAAAATAGGCCATGGCGAAATGTCAGTTACAGGAGCTGTCAAGTAAGTTGTTGTTGCCATATTCAATTATGCTTTATGATCTTCAGTCTCATCAGTATAGCTAGTAAAAAACATGAGCTTTCCATGCCATGGGAAATTCGGAGGTACCAAAATTTGGTTTAGTCCCAGTTCGAAACCCAAAGTCAAAATCTCGGGATTTTTTGCAAGACAAAATATTCCAAAATATTTCGTTTCAATCAGGTAGAAATGTTTCACTTTGACATTATCATTTCGATTTTTATGCTAGATCAGATCATAATTTACAACATGAAAGTCGGCTTTTGTACTATGTACAGTTATAATTTAACCAGAATCAAAATGAAACATTTCAATAATTGCCACTGAAAAATTTGACTAAATTGACACAATCCCACAAAACGTTTCGATTTCATTGAATCAGCATTTTCCGACAGGAAAATGGTTCCCTCGGAAATGTTTCTACCAGTTCTATTTCTAGGCTATACAGAAAAAAAAGAAAAAAGAAAAAAAGAGGAGTTATAGCTTATGCCTAATCAAAAATTCAGTACTATCTAGTGCCCCTTTTTAATGCCTGGAGTAATACCCATGCCAGCAAATCATTGAAGCACATGTCTAAACCTCATCCTTTGTTGGCAAAACCCTTAAACACGTGCCTAGCTTTAAAGCATGTGCCTATGTCCCATTGAAGTCAAGGGCTTTGCTGAACAGCGGGGAGGAAAGAGATTTATTTAAAAAAAAAAACCCACACATTTGTATCAAGTCTGAAAGCGTGAATAGAAATTAACCTCTCACAGACTCTTCATAGGCCTGTGCAGGACTTCGAAGTCCAAGCCTTTGCCATTCAGAGAAGACTTTTTCCGAACTTGCACTGTAGGCCTGTGACACACCTGTGCACTCCCACTCAGTAACTGCAGTAGGTGTCTGCTTCTACAGATAAGACTTCATAGGCCCTCTGCTTCACGGGTGTTCCACCTGCAACGGACTCCCTACTATGAAACGGTCATGGGAAGTGAGGGCGAAGGAAAAACTGGCTGATTCTGCAAAGCAGATGGTGGTGGCTTTCAACCCAGACCATCCTCTCTGTCCCTTTACTGTTCTCCTCCTCCCTGCCTTCTCCATACACTCCTGTCATCTCCGTTTTGGGTAGGGAGTTCCATTCCTAAAGCACTGGCCTGTGCAGATACGTCTCCCTGGGAGCCAAGCTCTGAGATAACTCGGAACCACTCCCAGGGCACCACGGGCTACTGTAGAAAAAAAGGAGGAGGAGAGAGTGTGGTGGATGGACTGCCAGCCTTGATGGGACCTCTTGTAAGG
Source organism: Eretmochelys imbricata (assembly GCF_965152235.1). NCBI lineage: Eukaryota > Metazoa > Chordata > Testudines > Cheloniidae > Eretmochelys > Eretmochelys imbricata. Next base: position 349,607,285 of record NC_135572.1, read on the forward strand.
GGAGCAGCAGCTGAGATGTTTGATAGGATGTAGGTGGGGCGGCTGTGGTTGGCATATGGGGTGTGGCACAGTCGGTCAGAACTGGCTATCTTGAAGCAGCTTGCTTCTGTGGCGGAGATGCACCTTTCTTCCAGTCAACGACATGACGACAGGATAAATCGCTGATCATTGCTGTGTGTGGCTGTACCGACGCAGTGTCGCAGCATGGTCCTGGGGGAAAGGTACTCTATTCCAGACAAGTCCTAAAACCAAGGTCCTAAAACCTATGTGGGTTATTAAAGATCCTATGGCATTTTTAACAAAAGAAGGTTTGTTCATATCAGTTCCCTGGCCAGATTCCTATGTGAGTAATTACATTGTGCCTCCATAAACTGTCCCAGCAGTTTCAATTGGATACAGTGTTTTTCTTCATGTCATAAAGTGGTTGTGCAGAACTGGCATGTGCTGTTCAACAGCTGTCACGGTCCAGCAGTGGCTGGATTCCGGCAGTGGGTGAAATGATTTTTTTCATGGAATACCTTAATATAGGAATTGCTTCACCCACCTCTGGACCATGGCAGCTGTTGAATAACACATGGCGTGATTCTATTATGCTTCAATTGTATATAGCAGAAGTCATGTTCGGATTCTTCAGCATGAAATGCAAGTAGATCAAATGGAAGATATTATCTGCATGATTTTATTTAAATACAGACAGGAAACTCTCATTCATCCGCATAATCTAATTCAAACACCAGCATCACTCCTCGCACGGGGGAAATGGCGAAGGTAGAGCACAGCTTACTCCTAGCCACCTCCAAACACGCAGATAGCTGTGGCTGTTACTATAGACTCGCTCTTCAACGGGTGTAAACTGGCCTAGTTCTACTGACATCATCAGAGCTCTGTGCTTGACTCCCGTTGGCCCTGATTTGCAAGTCTGGAAACTGAGCCGGGAGGATGTTCACCGAAGAGCAATGAGGGTGAATGTTTTCACTGTGGGGAGCAAGGTCTAGTGGTTAAAGCCCAATTCAAGGAGAAAGGATATCTGAGTTCTCCTGCAACGATTCGCTGTGTGACCTTCTGCAAATCACTTACTGTGCTATGGTTCTATTGCCTGTCTGTAAAAGGGGGATAATAACACCTATCAACATTTTGAGACCCTCAGATGAAAATTACTCCAGTGGGTTATTATTATTCACTGGGATTCAGGCGGGCATGGTGGCTGCAGCCAGACAGCCAGGCACAACCAGTGCAATCAGATCTGCTTGAGACTCAAGCAGTTTTGCAAACTCCTCTCAGTTTGGATTAAAAGATGCTCTCAGAATTCATGACGCTGGCTACCCTTTAAATCCTGAGATGCAGCAAACAGACAGCCACTTCAACCAAGCGTGGATCAGATGTGTTTGCATTTGCTTATCTGACACAAGTAGGGGTTGCTGGGTTCTTTTTATTTCCCCCCCCCCCGCCCCTTATAACACAAGAGGAATTGAATTGTCTCTGGAATGGATCCTGGAGTGCAAGGGAGTGGGATTGCCATGAGATGCATCAGGGCAGATTCTCAGTTAACGCTATGGCCCCTTTACACCCCTCTGGCAGCATAGAGCTGCCTTAAAGTGTGTGGAGGTAGCTCCCTGTGAAGAGAGTGTGTAAAGGGGTCACTCAGTACACAAGAAACACACTACTTTAGTTTGGTTTTAGCCCACGAAAGCTTATGCCCAAATAAATGTGTTAGTCTTTAAGGTGCCACAAGTACTCCTCGTTCTTTTTACACTCTACTTTAGTTCCGGCAGGCTAGGAACATGCTGCTTTATTCTAGTAAAGAACTAGCCCTACTCCCAGCCCCTGGGTGCAGGGTGACAGATTGGGGTGGGAGGGGGTGGCCAGAATACGCAGCACTATGGCTGTTCTCTGCTTCCCAGGGACTATAGGGGCAGAATGAACCAAAATTCAGTACAACGTCTAATTAACCTTCCCTCCCGCCTTCTTGGTTATTTTTCATTTTCATTCATTCTTCATCTCCAGGTGAACTGCCGGAAGGGGAAGTGCCATGAAGAAAGTGGCTCTCATGGCATTTCTAGTCCCAACCTAAACAGGAATTCTAACAAGAAAGCATTGTTGACCTATGACCCTACCATGCCTTTGTAATAACCCAGTAGGGGTATACTACTGATTGGTTATAATGCTTAGTAGATTGAAATACACTGGGGAAGTAGAAAACACAAATAACAGGGGGTGTTAGTCCTATATTATTTAGTTTGAGGTCTTGTGTGCCAGGCTTGATTTTTAGTTAGCCAAAGTAGGCCTAAGATTTCAACCCCAGGTCAGAAATTGTGCCATTTTATTCTGTGTAACATACATGTTGACCACAGAAGAACAGGTATACGACAAGCTTGGCACATGCGGGGGGGTCGGGCTTTTGGAATATAGTAATTAGGCAGCTGAACCTCAGTAATGTCTCTGATTTATTAAGAAATTGATTGACGCAAATTGCTTCAGTCAGTGAGTGGAAGTATGATTGTGGTGACAAGCACCTGAAAAGTTACGTACGGACAGTGGGCAGGAATAGTTCATTATGATCATAGAAAGAGTCAAATGTGCCATGTGTCCCATAAAAGATGGGTATAAAAGATCTGACTTCGTTCCCCTAACATTTGGTACATCAAGCTCCTGAAATGCTATCAACTGATTCTCGACCTACTATCTTATGTGCTTTTTTTGCCTCTGTTTTCACTAACAAGGTCAGCTCCCAGACTGCTACGCTGGGCATCACAAAATGGGGAAGAGATAGCCAGCCCTCTGTGGAGATAGAGGTGGTTAGGGACTATTTAGAAAAGCTGGACGTGCACAAGTCCATGGGGCCGGACGAGTTGCATCCGAGAGTGCTGAAGGAATTGGCGGCTGTGATTGCAGAGCCATTGGCCATTATCTTTGAAAACTCGTGGTGAACCGGGGAAGTCCCGGATGACTGGAAAAAGGCTAATGTAGTGCCAATCTTTAAAAAAGGGAAGAAGGAGGATCCTGGGAACTACAGGCCAGTCAGCCTCACCTCAGTCCCTGGAAAAATCATGGAGCAGGTCCTCAAAGAATCAATCTTGAAGTACTTGCATGAGAGGAAAGTGATCAGGAACAGCCAGCATGGATTCACCAAGGGAAGGTCATGCCTGACTAATCTAATCGCCTTTTATCATGAGATTACTGGTTCTGTGGATGAAGGGAAAGCAGTGGATGTATTGTTTCTTGACTTTAGCAAAGCTTTTGACACGGTCTCCCACAGTATTCTTGTCAGCAAGTTAAGGAAGTATGGGCTGGATGAATGCACTATAGGGTGGGTAGAAAGCTGGCTAGATTGTCGGGCTCAACGGGTAGTGATCAATGGCTCCATGTCTAGTTGGCAGCCGGTGTCAAGTGGAGTGCCCCAGGGGTCGGTCCTGGGGCCGGTTTTGTTCAATATCTTCATAAATGATCTGGAGGATGGTGTGGATTGCACTCTCAGCAAATTTGCGGACGATACTAAACTGGGAGGAGTGGTAGATACGCTGGAGGGGAGGGATAGGATACAGAAGGACCTAGACAAATTGGAGGATTGGGCCAAAAGAAATCTGATGAGGTTCAATAAGGATAAGTGCAGGGTCCTGCACTTAGGACGGAAGAATCCAATGCACCGCTACAGACTAGGGACCGAATGGCTAGGCAGCAGTTCTGCGGAAAAGGACTTAGGGGTGACAGTGGACGAGAAGCTGGATATGAGTCAGCAGTGTGCCCTTGTTGCCAAGAAGGCCAATGGCATTTTGGGATGTATAAGTAGGGGCATAGCGAGCAGATCGAGGGACGTGATCGTCCCCCTCTATTTGACATTGGTGAGGCCTCATCTGGAGTACTGTGTCCAGTTTTGGGCCCCACACTACAAGAAGGATGTGGATAAATTGGAGAGAGTCCAGCGAAGGGCAACAAAAATGATTAGGGGTCTAGAACACATGACTTATGAGGAGAGGCTGAGGGAGCTGGGATTGTTTAGCCTGCAGAAGAGAAGAATGAGGGGGGATTTGATAGCTGCTTTCAACTACCTGAAAGGGGGTTCCAAAGAGGATGGCTCTAGACTGTTCTCAATGGTAGCAGATGACAGAACGAGGAGTAATGGCCTCAAGTTGCAGTGGGGGAGGTTTAGATTGGATATTAGGAAAAACTTTTTCACTAAGAGGGTGGTGAAACACTGGAATGCGTTGCCTAGGGAGGTGGTGGAATCTCCTTCCTTGGAAGTTTTTAAGGTCAGGCTTGACAAAGCCCTGGCTGGGATGATTTAACTGGGAATTGGTCCTGCTTCGAGCAGGGGGTTGGACTAGATGACCTTCAGGGGTCCCTTCCAACCCTGATATTCTATGATTCTATGATTCTATGATTCCACTGACAGATTTCCTCTAGCTTTGTTTTCCCTGACTCTCAGGAGTACATGAGTATGTCTGTAGTCCTAAGAGCTATCTCTCTGTCTGAGCATGAGCTTTCGTGAGCTACAGCTCACTTCATCGGATGCATTCCACGGTATGCATCCGATGAAGTGAGCTGTAGCTCACGAAAGCTCATGCTCAAATAAATTGGTTAGTCTCTAAGGTGCCACAAGTACTCCTTTTCTTTTTGCGAATACAGACTAACACGGCTGTTACTCTGAAATCTCTCTGTTTGTAGCTTTGTGTTGTTTGGTTATATTAATGATTGGACTTACTTGGGTGTTAAGTAAAACCTGTGTCTGGATTTATCATCTCTGTCATTTATCACATCAGCCTCATAACGAACAAGAATCTTCTGTGTAGCCACCTAAAGGGGAAGCATCTGTGCTAAAATAATAATAACAATCTTAGTATGCACACTTGCAATAGCTGATCATGCTACAACATCTAACATTAAGGCCTATTGACGTTTTTATTGGTCACCTTTATCAAATGATCTGGGTTCCTTGGATGGAAAATGCCAAGTACAATGTTAATATACATGAGAACGAGGCAAATACTTTTTACAGTATTTGTTCTGCATTTTCCACCCTTTTTGTTGTTTAATTCAGAAGGTCTGCGGGGTTTTGTAGCCTGGTTAAGAAAAGGAGCTTTTCTTCCAAATCAGAATATTTAAAAACCAAATCTGAATTGGAGAAGCACAGAAAAGTACATTTCTTAAATGCTGATTTTTCTTTCATTTCCCTACTATATAATTTTAAAAGAAAAAAAATCCTATTAAAAGCTTTTAAAAATATATTTCTTCCAGGCTAAAAAGTACTAGCAATTAAATTTATTATTTAGACATGTTCTACACCCTGCATTTACTATTAGAGAGACAAGGTGGGACCTTGTCCTGGGACTGACACTGCTACATGTATTTACTCTTATTATTTAGCATGCATATTCCAGTAATTGAGTCCACAGCCAGGTCGGCCTATCTCTCTATTGTCTGAGCACACTGTAGACATTAATGGAATTATGCTAACAATGCCTTTATAAGGTTGGAAATTGTGATGATCCCCATTTTACAGGTGGGAAATGGAGGCACAGATTTCTTAAAAGCCTGATATTCAGATGAGGTACCAAATGCCAGGGGCGGCAGAACTGGGGAGCAAGAGTGGCTAGTGGAAATATTGTGGAGACTGTACCTGTATGTAAACTCACACATGCCTGGCAAGAGTGGGACCCAGAGGGGCAGCAGCTGTTGTGGGGCCAGGGAGAAGGGAGTAGGAACCAGAGGAGCTGAAATGGCCCCAGGAGCAGGTAGGAACCCCCAAGGCTTTGGGAACTGGTAAGCCCATGTAGACATGGGGAACCAGTAGGAGGAAGCAACCCAGGGATAGAGCAGTAAGACCAGAGAGAGAAGGCCCAAACTGCTGAGCTGAGGGTCCCTGGGCTGGAACCCAGAGAAAAGGGCGGGCCTGGGTTTCCCTAACAGCCACTGGGTGAGTGGCACAGAGGCAGTGAGCGGGGAGACTGCCTAGGACTACTGAGGAGTTAAGCCTCCCCCAGGAGGGGGGAACGTGGACAGGGACATGGCCAGAGGGCTGAGCCATGAAGAGGATACTGTGGTTCCTGAGGCTGCAAGAGGGGCTGCAGGTGGACAGCAGATACAGAGTGACGGTGTGCAAACCACAGATAGGGGCATCAGCCTTGTGCTAATCCCAAGAGTACTAGGAGGAGGCGCCAGTCAGGCGGTCAATGGTCCACCCCGTGACACATAGAACTTCCCCCCCAAAGAATTCCTAGAGCAGATCTTTTAGAAAACCATCTAATCTTGATTTTAAAATGGTCAGTGATGGAGAATCCACCAGGACCCTGGGTAAATTGTTCCAAGGATTAATTACTCTCACTGTTAAAAATATATGATTTATTTCCAGTCTGAATTTGGCTAACTTCAAATTCTAGCCATTGGATCATGTTCTATCTTTCTCTGCTAGATTGAAGAGCCCATTATTAACTATTTGTTCCACATGAACTTCCCCTTTATAGACTGTAATCAAGTGATCCCTTAACCTCTTTGTTAAGCTAAATAGACTGAGTTCCTTAAGTCTATCACTATAAGGAAGGTTTTCTAATCCTTTAATCATTCTCGTGGCTCTTCTCTAAACCCTCTCCAATTTATCAATATCCTTCTTCAATTGTGGGCCCCAGAACTGGACACAGGATTCCAGCCGTGTTCATACCACTGTGAAATACAGAGGTAAAATAACTTCTCTACTCCTACTCACGATTCCCCTGTTTATGCATCCCAAAATCACATTCGCTCTTTTGAACACAGTGTCAAACTCGGAACTCATGTTCAGCTGATTATCCACTGTGATATCCAGATCTTTTTTCAGAGTTACTACTTCCGGGGATAGAGTTCTCCATCATGTAAGCCTGGCCTACATTCTTTGTTCCTTGATGTATACATTTACATTTAGCCATATTTGTTTGCACCTAGTTTACTGAGCAATTCAGATCACTCTGAATCAGTGACTTCTCCTCTTGATTGTTTACTACTCCCACAATTTTTGTGTGATCTGCAGTTTTTTTCAGTGAGGATTTTATGTTTTCTTCCAGGTCATTGATAAAAATGTAAAACAGAGTACGGCTGAGAACTGATCCCTGTGGGACCCCACAGGAAACAAACCCACTCAATGATGATTCCTGATCTACAGTTAGACTATATATGGGCAGGTCTTCACTACCCACCGGAGGGCTGAAGTTGCGTATCTTAGGTCGACCCTCCCCTAGAGTAGACCAGGGCTTTGAAACATGCGTGCCATGTTAATTTTATATTGTTCTAGTTTTTTAATCAAAATGTCATCTGGTACCAATTCCAGTGCCTTACAAAAATCTAAGTATATTACATCAACACTATTACCTTTATCAACCAAATTTATAATCTCATAAAAAAGATCAAGTTAGTTTGTCAGGATATATTTTCCAGAAACTCATGTTGATTTGCATTAATTACATTGCCCTCCTTTAATTCTTTATTAATTGAGTCCTGTATCAGCTGCTCCATTGTCTTGCCCAGGATCAATGTCAGGCTGACAGACGTATAATTACCCACCTCATCCCATTCACTCTTTTAAAACATTGACACAACATTAGCTTTCTCCAGTCTTCTGGAACTTCTCCAGTGCTCCTAGACTTATTGAAAAATCAACAACAGTCCAGCAGGTTCCTCAGCCAACTCTTTTAAAAGCCTTGGATGCAAGTTTTTTGGACCAGCTGATTTTAAAATGTCTAATTTTAGTAGTATCTGTTTAACATACTCCAGAGATACTTGTAGAATGGAAAGCGTGCTATAGTCTCATCACATGGTGATGGTATTATCTGTTTTTAACCCTAATACAGAGCAGAAATATGTATTGGACACTTCTGCTTTTTCTGCATTATTATTGATAAATCTGTCATTTCCATCTAATAATGGACCAATACCATAGTCAGGATTCTTTTTGTTACAGATATATTTAGGAAACTTCTTCTTCTTGTCCTTAACTTTGCTGGCCATAGAAATCTCCTTGTATCCTTTGGCTTCCCTTATTAATTTTCTACAATTCCTAATTTATGAATTATATTCATTACTATCAACTTCCCCTTTCTTTCATTTGCTATATATATTATTTTTGCAGCTTCCTTCACTTCCCCTCTAAACCAGGTCTCAGAAGATGGCAGAGCCCCAATAAAACCTAGTTTCTAGGCTCTCCATATGCCTTAGCCATAAAGCTGTCCCTGTTCACTGGATGGATAGAGCAAATATCCAGGTACATGGCAATCCTGGAAGGACAGGAGATCTAGAGGGACATGGATTGCCTATCTTCTCCACATAAAAGTGATTAGAAATTTAAATCATACCTGTAGGGATTGAGGGGAAAAAAATCCCTCTCAAAATACTCCTGATCTCAAAATGATTGCTTAAGTGGTAGCAGCTGACTGAAAGGCAGTGTGTAGAGGAAGCTACAGAGTAAGGCAAGTGAGAACATGGAGGCTGCTAACCATCAAGTACTCCTCCTTCGCTGTCAATACACTCAAGGAACCTTAGAGACCAGAAAAAGGGCCAGTCTGGTCAGAGTTTGCATTCATAGGGTAAGCTCAAATCAGCAAGTGGCCCAGATGGTTCAAATCAGGAAACAGAACTGGAAACCCTCAGGGAGAGTTTAATACAGTAACTCCTCATTTAATCTTGTAGTTATGTTCCTGAAAAATGTGACTTTATGCGAAACGCTGTTAAGCTAATCCAATTTCCCCATAAGAATTAATGTAAATGCGGGGGTTAGGTTCCAGGGAATTTTTTTTTTGCCAGACAAAAGACATTATATACATATACAGCATAAGTTTTAAACAATTTTAAACAAACAGTTTAATATTGTACACAGCAATGAATGATTGTGGAGCTTGGTTGAGGTGGCGGAGTAAGAGGGTGGGATATTTCCCAGGGAATGCCTTGCTGCTAAATGATGAACAAGCACGCGGCTGAGCCCTCAAGAGTTAATACGCTGTTGTTAATGTCACCTCACACCCTCTACAAGGCAGCATGGACTGAGGCAGGAGGGAGGAAACACAATAGATGCAGGGCAGTAGCTGCAAACACTTCTCTGCAAAAACTGAACACGATGATGAGCCCACACTATCCAGCTGGAGTGCATCACTCCCTCCTCCTGACAGCACATGCATGGCTGCACAGGTGCTGGCTTTCCAAAGTGCTGGGGGGTGAGTGCATGAGTGAGAGAGAGACATGCATTGCCCCTTTAAGTATGCTGACCACCACTTCAAGTACATTGCCCTTTTAAGCAGATCAGCCAGTTCAGACAGGAAGCAACAGCTTCCAGCAAGCTCCCTCCTTTCCAGGACCAGCTCTAGGCACCAGCAAAGTAAGCGCTTTGGGACCAGAGTGGAGATCCGTGGGATAGGAAGGCTCTAACTCCATTTAGCTGGATAGAGTTCATGGAGTTTCCTCTGCTTTCTGTCCATCAATCCTTTGGGAAAAAACGTTTCCCTTTAAGATCTTTAGCAGCACTTTTAAAATATATATAGATAGTGAGAGGAGACTCAGCTCTTTTCATGTGACTGCAATTTTCTTTTCATAGATGAACAGCAGAAGTGCCCATGAAGACATCATTGTGAAATCGGTTTGGATAATACATAATTCAGTGCCTCCGATTTGGCCCCCGAGGCAATGGTGGTATTTTATACAATGGCTTTTACTCACGAGGGGGAAATCAATTGTCTCTGCCCAACGAGTTGCTCAGAGCTAAAACGTCATCGGCAAGAAGCAGAATTCCCTGCAGGAGTCCTGATTTTTATTCAGATTTCTCCCCGCCCTTTATTATCGCAACAACAAGAATAAAGCCTCCTAAACAAAACAGAATCCTTTTACATTTCAAACGCTATGTATTATTTTGGCTATAAAGTTCCAAACAACAAAGTTTAACGGAAGATGGTAAAGGAAAGAGCAGATTCGGCTGGATTGTAGTTTTTGATCTGTACCTGTGGCACAGCTTTCAACCTATTTTGAAATAAACGGTAGAGGCGTTGAGGATAGCAGCACAGAGAAAAAATAGCTAAGCCGTGTCCGTGGCAACATTGGGCGAGTTGCCACACACAGTCCCTCATTTATTTATTAATGCTTTCACTTGGCCCGCAGGGCTCATACTGAAGTTAAAAATGGCAGCCACAAAAACAGATCAAGCAAGTTACCAGGCCACGGGTGTGACGAAGTGGGACTGTTCTTAATGTTTCCTCTGAATATTGTAGGGGTGCCTCAGTTTCCCCTATGAATTTCTGAAGTCTCTAGGTGGTGGGATAAGGAGGTGTAATTGGTGCAGAGCAAAGGGCCAGTGTATATAAATGGCCGACACTCTGTCTCCTGGCAACTGATGGCCTGGGCCCTTCCCCGCTGCAAGGTGATAGCTAAAGAGTTGGAGAACAAAGGAATCAGGTGACCTCCTAGCCCGGGAAAGGGACAAAGCCCAGAGGAGGAGCGGCTGGAGGGCGAGTCATTTGGGGCTGCCCGGGGACAAAGAGTGAAGTGCAGACGTGATAGTCTGGCTCACTGCCCCCCAAAATGGACCCCTACCTACAAGCTCTGTTCTAGACCGTGTACCTGTCATCTAATAAACCTTTGTTTTACTGGCTGGCTAAGAGTACCATCTGACTGCGGAGTTGGGGTGCAGGATCCTCTGGCTTCCCCAAGCCTGGGCGGACTCGCTGTGGGAAGCGCATGGAGGGGCAGAGGATGCTGAATGCTCCGAGGCCAGACCCAGGAAGGGGGAAGCCGTGTGAGCTTTTTGCCCTGCAGACAGGCTGCTCCCAGAGAGGAGACTTCCCCAGAGTCCTGCCTGGCTTCGTAGGGAGCAGTTCCAGAGCATCGCCCAGGGACTCCGTGACAATGGGCAATAAACAAAAATTCATGAAAGCCATGACCTGTCTGTGACTTTTGCTCCAGGGTTTCCCCTGCCATTGTGGTGGCTGGGAGCTGTGGGGCCAGTTCCCCCTCTTCCCGGGGCAGCTGGGAGCTGCAGGATGACCATATTTCCCAAAGAGCAAACAGGACACCCCCAGCCGCTTGCCTGAGGTGTTTCCCCCTCTCCCTGCGAGGCTGTCGCCCGTCGCTGGAACCCTGAGGAGGGCCCCCCCCAGGAATCTGTCACCTGTCCTGTCGCTGCTGTCTGGGGAACCCTGCCAGAGCCCCACTGCCTGTCAGCTCCAGAGTCCCGCAGCCCTGGGGCTGAAGCAGAGAATGTCAGGGAGGTCCCTGGAAGTCACGGATTCCCACCTCCATGACATAAACGTAGCCTTACTGATGTGTAACCCACTGATGAGGATGTAATAGAGATCTCCCTCTGTGTGCCTAACCCATAGCAGATCTGAGTTATCACGCCCAGCTACAAGGAATTGGCTCTTTAGTTCAAGCTGTATCAGCTCATGCTTTCAGCTTTGGAGGTCCCTGGCGTGCCAGTCTAACGGGTGGCCATCATGTATCTTTCTTTATTCTCCTGCACCCTCAGATGCATAGGGCGTCCACCAGTTTTTGCCATTTATTTCAGTTTTGTGTTGGTCTCTTCAGGCTTCTGAGTGTCATGCAGATGAATTTGGCTTCTTTCTCCCTCCTTCTGTGAATCTTTCTCTAAGTGGCCCATCTCACATGAACCACTTAAATGCTACCTAAGAACGGATAGTGTACAGGCACGGCAGAGCCAGCTTCCTCACTCGTGCTTCCAGTGGGCTCCTATCTACAGCTGGTTGAGGTTTTTCACACAAAACATTTTTCTATCAAGAAGTGTCCTTTTTCCAAAGAGGAAACGTTTTTGTGAAACATTGTGAATGGGATTGAAATGTTCCATTTTTTGTGACATTTCCACAGCATTCTTATCGAGATTGTGATAGAAATGCTATCAAAATGTTTCTCAAAACAAATTTCTAAGTATTTTAAACCAAAACCTGGGTTTTCAATAAGAGAATAGGGGGAGGAGGGGCTGGTAAACAAGAAATAACCATTTCCAAAGCCAATTTGATTTAAAATGTGGCAAAACATCACCAACTGAGGGAAAATGGGTCCATTTCAGGATGGGAACAACTTCAAAATTTCAGCATTTTTCACAACATCTTTTCCATGTTTTTTTGAAAGATGCTCTCAAAGCGTGAGTGATGGTTATAATTTCCATGTCTATTCAGTTCATGACATCACTTCTTAGGCTGACAACAGTTATGCTGGTATCTTTTGTGATGGTGACATTACTGTTATGATGTACTGTTTATATCACTACAGAGTCTGGGAGCGCCTTGTCATGGACCAGGATCCCAGTGTGCTAGGCACTGTACAAAGACACAACAAAAAGATGGTCCCGGTCCCAAACAGTTTACAATCTAAGTATAAGACAAGAGAGAACAGATGAATACAGACGGGGAGTACAAGGAAACAATGAAACAGTATTGGTCAGCCTGACTGTCTCTGGTCTCAGCACACCAGCAACCAAATGTCAGTATTTTGTAGGCAACGGGGCAAACGAGAGTTTTCAATAGGGCTTGGTAGGTGGATAAAGCAGTAGCTCTGTAGATATTCACTGGGAGCTCCTCCCAGGCATGGGAGACAGCATGGGAGAAAGCTCCAAGGTGCTTGTTTGAAAATATGATGATGGAAGTGTGGCATCATGGGATCATGCAGTTGGAACTGAACTGAGACTGTGAAACTCATTTCACGTAAGCCGCCAACCAGCTACCAAATGCTGAAAATAAAGACACTGCTGCCTCGGGATGATTGCCACAAATTTCCTAAGAGGCTAAAAGCTTTGTATCCCATTACCACTGCCTTCCATTTGTGCTGTAGATTACCCGGCCCAAAGAAAGAACTTAACATTTAAAAATCCCCACTCAGGCCAAGAAAATGGACTCTGAGCTGAATTTCAATAACTGCTTTCACAAGAAGGCTGGATTTGAGTGGAGCATGTGAATATGACCTAGATCATTGGAGCACCTCATCGAAGCACTGTCCAATAAATTGCATTGCAAATTGCACTCATCTAACAAGTAATGATAAAAATGTCATCTTCACATTACTGCCAATTACCAAATCACACCACGTCGCCCCGCTGCCTGTGAACAATAAAATAACATTAAAATGTGAAATAGTCTAAGAGCCAGGAGAACTCTAGTATTTCAGCCCCTCATGAAAGTCATTGGGACCATTTGAAATGCTGATAAGTGTCATAAAGATGGGCATAGATAGCAAAGTGCTTGTGACAAAAAAATGTTACTGTCTGCTATTTCCCAAGGTGAATGACCTCCATTCTCCCTCTGTCCTATCGTCTGCTTACCTAGAACAACTGCAGCACAATTGTATGCCTTAGCTGAAGAGATGTACAGAAAGGAATCACACACACACACCACACACACACACATCCCTATCACTAGAAAACCCACATTTTGTGCTTACTTACATCCCTAGTCAGCACTAGAGTTGGGTGGATGCAACATACCAAACAACTGACTTAATTTCTTCTCTTTCTCTCTCTCCATTTGTGAATTGAACAGAAATGAGATCTGAAAATATCTGCAAATTTCTTTGTTGTCATTATTTATCATTTGTGTAACGGTAGCATCTAGAGACCCAACCATGATCTTGGCCCCGGAAAGCTGGGCGCTGCTGTATAAACACATAGTAAGAGATAGCATCTTCACTAAAAAGCTTACAGTCCAAAGGGTGGGAAAAGAAGCCAAGATCATAGACTATCATGGTTGGAAGGACCTCAGGAGGTCATCTAGGTCAACCCCCTGCTCAAAGCAGGACCAAGCCCCAATTGCCCCAGATCCCTAAATGGCCCCCTGAAGGATTGAACTGACAACTATAGGTTTAGCAGGCCAATGCTCAAGCCACTGAGCTATCCCTCCCCCAAGGGAGAGATAGAGCGAGGTAGTGGCTTGTCCAAGGTCCTACAGCAGGTCAGTGGCAGAGCTTGAAATAGGACACTGGAAAAGTTGCAAATCATGCATGATTCATTTACAAATCCACAATTACCCAAAGAACTAATAATGAACAGGAAATAAACAACGACAAATAATGACCAATGAAAACTGAGCGTTCTTGTGCACACATGTACACATCACATCTGAATGTAACACACTGATGTGGTGAATGTGACCATGAATCTACTACGGGCTGGTCAGTCACTATACAAACTGCTAACTAACACTTCGAGAGTAATTATCTTTTAGCTCGAGTGGTAGAGGCCTGTACTAATGGCGCTGAAGATCTGATGCATACTGGTGATCGTGTCTGCTGTCATGGCTTGTTACCCAAATCTAAAAAATAGCCATCTCCCAAACTTGCATGCCAACAAAACCTGTTTGCCACAGACTCCCTGTGTGAACTTGGGGAAGCCAGTTAGGCAGTGTCTTCACTGCAAAGAGAGGTGTGTTTGCACGTTGAGATAACAAATTTGAGATAGTTGGCAAACCCAAGGTTGAGGTATAGGCTTGACCTTGACGAACTACTTGGAGGTAAAAGCTACCTGTGCCTGGTCACCACTCATCCACTCGGATCTTACATTGAGATATATAAAAATTTATCTATTTCTACAGCCTTAATCTTTGTGGCTCAGTTTCCCCCCTGTGAACAACATGATGATAATATGTCCTTTCTCCCACACTTCGCCTTGCCTATTTAGGTTGTTACCCCCTTGGGGCAAAGACTGTCTCTCACTATGTGTCTGTACAACACCTAACAAGATGGAGTTCTGCTCTCAGCTGGAGCCTATAGTTGCTACTGTCATAACAACAAGGAGTGGGACCAAATGTAGCCAGTCCAGAAAATTCTAATGGGTTTTTATTGAGGACTTTGAATCTTGTAAGGCTTCCAAAAGAGGAACAGGGGTGGGAGGTGCTATAAAGAAAGCTGCATTTCCTGTCATGGTTCAGCAATGGAAGCACCTTCATGAAACATTCATGACCATTTTGAATATTATATTAGAACTGTGAGCAAAGGATTCGTGCTGTGTGTCAGTTTCCCACCCAGTGCACAGATTGTTTATAAATATGTTATAATCTATCTTTGGAAATATAAAGGACTGTAATTAAAGACTCCTGTTCTTAAGGCTGACGAAGTGAAGTTAACTGTGGCATGGCAGTTATTGATTCTGCTGTTTAGAGCATGATATGAATGCCTTTTAGATATTCACAGCTAGGTGGCTAATGCATTGCTGTTGGGTATTGCAATTTGCTTCTCCGGTTATTACTGAGGTACCCTTTTCCTCAGTGTCTTGGCAAAATTTCAGACTGGATAATTACTTTTTGCTTGCTGAATTTCACCCTGCCATTTCAAGTGGGCCAGTTCCTCCACTGATGGAAATCAGTGTAGTTCTATTAACTTCAAAGCACTGATGTCAACGGAGCTGTGCCAGTTTACACCAAGTGAGGATCAAATATTCCTATTTCCTGTCTTAATCCGCTAGATCGTTGTTGTGGCGTGCTGTTCAGCAGCTGCCATGTTCCCACCCCACAGGTGGCTGCACTTCAGCAGTGGATGAACTGATCCCTGCGCATTGTTAATATATCAGCTAGAGTTGGATGAAAACTGCAAAACAAAATCTTCAGCTTAAGTCATGGAATTTTTTACATGAAGTTGCTCCATTTTAGTTCATACCCCATTTGCATTCACTTTCCATGGAATAATTAAACTAACCATTGTCGTGAATGACAAATGTTCAGAGAAGGTGAATTTCAAGGTCAGTTGTGTGAGTATTGGAAGTCAGTGTGAGACACATGGGTGCTCAGCACTTCTGAACGTTGGGACATTTATTTAGGTACCTACGGCCCAAATTCAGCAAAGCATAAGAGTTTTGATGACTAGAAGTAAATATAAGCATGTATTTAAGTGCTTTGCTAAATAGGGACATAAATAAGGATTTAAGAACCTGACTTTAGACACTCCGTTTTGAAAATCTTGGCCCAGATGATTTGAGAAACCCTGAAATTTAGGTTCTCTCAAAGGTCTGAAAAATTAACAACTAAGGCACTATGCTTAATGACAATTTACTATTCCCTGCCTATTTCTCACTTAACTGCCTATTCCCTTATCTTTTCATAAAGTTTATTCTATCAGCCTCAAACGTGAACCTCATAGCAAATGTTTCCATTAGCTGTGTCTCTGCTTCAGTGAGGCAACCGCATTTTTATGTAGATCACAACAATTTGTCCTTTCGCTGATAAGAGCAACATTTTCTATGCTCATCATGACCGGCCTGTCCATCTCCAGCTTATGCATTGTCATAAAATCAAGCACGCTGTTACAATTGTAATGAACATGATGCTGTGTCTGTAAGAGGCCTCATTCCAGAGCCTGTGACGGGACAAGGACAATGCCTGAAAGGTTGAGAATTTATTGTTCATAACAGAGGGATAAGAAACTACAAAGTATGGGATCATAAAGACTGTCCAGAAACTTGTGGAGGGGAGCAGCAGCTCATCAAATTGCCTCTGTCTTTGCAAATGTCAGAGTGTTTGCTCTAATCAGGTCAGCAGATTTCTTTTTTGGTTCATTAGCAGAGCCATCTGGCAACAGAGGACTCATTGTTCCAAATTAGAGCATCTAATCTCCATGCAATGACTGCGGATTTTGCTTTGAATCCAATATGTCAGAGTCATTAGGAGTAGCACTGTGTTTTTAATTCTATCAGAGTTGGGATACAACAAGAATCCTTTAAATCTTCATTCCAAACTCAAAGCCAGTCCTTAGTAGTTCAAAAAGGAATGCTCAGTTACCTTTTCCCCCAATGCTTTCATTTCTGGAGACTCTGAAACCAGAACTACAAGAGTCTCCTGTTACTAGCCAGTCTGGAAGCAGACAGCACTAGCCAAATCTCCTGAAATTACCAACTCAGTTCTGCAGAATCAGGAGTTCAGACACTTTAAATAAGCATCCAACCCAAACCCAGACTCTGAAATTGAAGCTTTGCCCCTCTATGATTTCTGTGCACAAATATGTCAATTCTTTTATTTCTAAAAATTACTATGTAGACCGAACAGCAGTGACAAAGAGTTACGGTTGCCTAAAGTTTTCAGTTGCTAATAATTTTGATAGACATTAGCCACTTGAGCTGAAATTTTCCATGCTTGGTCTCTGCTTCATATTAGTTATTCTGGAAAGTTTGGACAACATTGGTTTAGCTTTTTTCGAGAAAGTGAAAAACAGATTGACAAAACTGTTAAAAACATTTTTCTGGACACATTTGAACAGTTCTACTGCCTTAGGGTTTAGAACGTGAATTTGAAATTTGGCAGAGGGATAGTTCTGGGGTCAGAGATTTCCTTTTCGCTGTTCCCGTGAAAAGCTATCCAGATTTGGTTGAGTTAAAAATCACAGACCATCACCATTAACAGGTGCACACTAAAATTTGTTCTACACTTGTCCTTTGATTTATCTGGACATTCCAGCTACACTGAGCATGCTTCTGGACCTCATGGCATCTCCTGAAGCATGTGCATACAAAACACAGAGATACAGAGCTCCAGACAAGACACTGGCAAAACAGATTAAACTATTCCTCCTACTGTTGCTTTCTTCCATCAAGACACACTTTGGCCTTGGTGCAAAGAACTGGAAGACCATGCATTCTAACCACACCTATTCTACTTGCTAGTGTTAATAATTCTGTGCACTTCACAATTCTTATTATTGATCAAGATGTTCTACTCATACTATTCCTCCACGACACAGATGAGGTAGCTGAAGATCTGAAAGGTCTCATATGGCCATTGCTGCATGATTCTTGAATAGAACCTAAGTTTAGAATATGCCTTATCCTCCTAGTCACGTTGCCTTTCAGAATCAATATGTCAAACCTATGTACTTAGCTATGATGTCTGTCAAAATGGGGCTACACCTTTTCAGGACCTACAGATGAATGAGCACTATGAAAATACAAAGTATCTTTAACAAATAAATAGCACTCAAGATTCTAACACAGCCCTCTGCTCTAACCACTAGACAAAACTCCCCTTCTGAAGCCAAAAAGAGAGCCCTGGAATTCTAATTTCCAGCTTCTATTAATGACTAGCAAATAGCTGGCTGGCAAAATGTATATCACATGCCCTCTTGTGCTGAGTGTACATTGTGAATAGTCTACTACTGGTACCACTTAAAGGAGCTGCTCTTTTAGCTCAAGTGGTCAAGGTATGTGATATAAATCTAAACGTGTTGGATTCAGACAGTGATGACTCATGTAGCTGTTACAGTTGCAGGTCACAGAATTTCTTTGTTTCTTCAGTTTGCTTTTTAAAAAACAAACTAGAAAACTCTGTACGAAAAAATATATTAAAAGAGCATTGGTATTGTGTCAAAGTCAAACACGAAAAGTTAGAAAATGCCAGAATTACGATCATCCATGCAACTTTATTTCTGCCCTCTTATGCTTATGCATTATGAGTGTCCATTCTAATTTAAGATAAGACACAAAAGCAAGTTTAACAGACAGACAGATGGATTGGGGGAGAGAGGATGAGTGATAGGAAGACATGGTCACAATTAGCATGTTAAATAAAACAAGTAAAATATATTTATAGCCACCATCTCCACTGACCACCTGGCTAGCTATTATCAGACAGCAATTTAACTTGGTAGAAGAAGGGATAGTGGAGAACTTTAAGAAGTTCAGAGCCATGGTGTTGGTTGTCTTTGGGGCGTCAAGAGAAGGTCTCTTTCACCTTTCCCCAGAATGTCCACCTCCCACCTATATCCTTACGTAGTTTGACAGACGAATGACTTGAAGAAAATCTGTGTGTGGTACTTCTAAGGTGTATGTTGCCATAGTCACAGGGCCCCTTATGAGTTGGGCAACTGATGTGTGCCACTGGAGTGGAGAACATGATGTGAGACAGCAATCAGTCAAAGAGATGAGATTTCAATTTAATTTCAACGGAACCTTTCACCTCAGCTGTTAACGTTTGGGAAAGGCTTTTAATAGAATGGGCAAATTTTGATCTCATTTGCTATAACTAACACTATCTTTACAGCTGTGTTTTCTGATTCCAGACACAGAGGAAGAGAAGATTATCGGATTCATTCTAATCTCATAATTGATTCACTCTAGGCTAGTCCGCTTGTAATGGGAGATAAAATCTTAATGTTGTGAATTCAGCACGACAAGTGCTTGCCTTTCAGAGCAGCCTGTCGTTGCTCGGAGAGATTGGCCCATACAATATTCCCAATCTGGAACATCCCCAAACTTTGAGGTATTTCAGGTTAGCACCTGACCTTTGCAGCCTGGATACCATCATTAGTTTTTTTATCTTTTAGAGTGTGATAATCCCTAACAACCTCTTCCAGGTCCTGGCCCCATTGTGCCGGCTGCTGACAAACATACAGTAAATGATAGTCACAACCCAAAGAGTTTATAACCTACGAGATAACAGGTGGATGAGCCAAAGGGGTGGTGAGGTGGAAAGGGTGACAGGGGAAGAGAAGAAATATGATGGTGTAGCACTGTGTGGTAGTCTGCCGAGGCAGTCTGCCACAGTTAGCCACCGGTAACCTCAGAGCGGATTCCCTCTAAGCTTTGGATGCAAATTTGGGCCACAGACGTCTCTCGAATTTCTATTCCAACCATCCAAAGGGGTACACAAATATCCCCAAATGATACAGCAGACCTAGTGCTGGTGGTTTCCAAATCCTGGCTTCCTCCAGTTCTGCTTAAATGAATAACAATAATAACTAGAGCTGGGGGAAGGCATGGAGAGACATCTCCATGCAACATTTGCTGCCATCTTTTACAAAGGCTGAGGCCACAAGAGAGAGATCACTGTGATCACACGGTGAGACCTCGGTGTTTTGCCTGCTTTTTAAATCCCCCAGTGTTTCGGTTTTTCAGGAGTCTGGATGTTTTTCTCTTTGAAGCGTGTGTCTGGAAGGGAGAGGGGAGTCCCGCTTGTGAATTTCTTCCTAAAGGCAGCTTGGTCTAGTGAGCTAATAGATTCTGAGTCTATTAATTCCCCAGCCCTGCAGCCTGAGAATGTCGCGTGCAGGGAAAGAGTGGTATACTTGAAACCAGAACTTCTTTGATTGAATTCACCGTGCAGTGTAGGAAATCCCACCCCCCCCTCACCAGTAGGATTTTAAGGCTCTACCTTGTCAAGCATTGAAATAATAACAGTGATACTTCCTAACACTAAATAATATGTAAAGCCTATACACAGATTTCCCGGTCCAAGGTCTGTGTCCAAAGTATCGGTATTGTCTTGCTGTTTCCTTATGCTCCCCCATCTGTCTGCATCCACCTGTTCTCTCTTGTTTTATATTTCGAGTGTGAGCTCTTTGGGGAATGGGCTATCTTTTTGTTCTATGTTTGTGCAGCACCGAGCACAAAGGAGGCCTAGTCCAAGGCCAGAACACCTAGACACTCCTGCAATACAAATAATAAATACTCATCTTACTAATGCTGGCGGTATCTTACCGAGGCTAAATCCTTCAACCTTTATGTTAGGTTCAATTTACCTGAACGAAGACATCAGGATTGGCCCTTTGTTGGTCTGTATCAGCCTAAAGGTGGTAGAGTCCAACTGTACATTTCTCCATGGATTCACACACTCTGGTCCTGATCCTGTAAAATGCAGAGTAAGTCTAACACCATTTACATTATTGTTATTATTATTCCTAGTACTGTGCTAAGCACCTTGCAAAGAGCTCTGTGCCCCAAGAGAGCACATGGTCAAAATTCAGCCTGACAACAAAGGAGACCAGAAATAAGTGCCCTGGGGAAAAGACAAGAGGAGTTCTAGCATGATGATATTGAGATTATAATTTGTTTAATGGTAGTGCCTGGAGGCTCCACATGAGATCCGGGCCCGGTTGTGCTAGCTTCTGGACACGCACAGGGCAAGAGCGCGT
The DNA here is from genome assembly GCF_965152235.1 of Eretmochelys imbricata. Classification (NCBI taxonomy): domain Eukaryota; kingdom Metazoa; phylum Chordata; order Testudines; family Cheloniidae; genus Eretmochelys; species Eretmochelys imbricata. The sequence continues at coordinate 349,628,120 of NC_135572.1, forward strand.
CGCTGCCCCCAAAGGTCTTACAAGCTAAGGCCTCACTTCAGCAGTCAATTCCCATTCAGCACAGCATTTATGCACATACATAGATTTAAGCAGCTGCATCAGTTTCAATGAGATTTAGCAAATATTTAAGTCTGTTACTGACTAGGAATGGGTTTAAGCATGTGCTTAAATGCTTCACTGATTTGGGGCCTAATCCAACAAGACAGGCAAATGGTGGGAGAAAGGAAGAGCTGTTATGCCCATTTTGCAGGTGGGGAAACTGAGACTCAGACTAATTAAGTGACTTGCTCAAGATCACACAAGATATCTACAGCACAGGCCAGTCCCATGTCTCGACCACCAGACTACCCTATTCTTACAAACCAAGAAACAAATAAAGCGATTGAAATCTGATCTCCAAGGTGACAATGATGCCACATTTCCAAAAGGTCTTTCACAAAGGCTCTTCAAGGGCCGCAGTGCTGGGATATATGCATATTTCTTTGCAATACACCTATTATACTGCTGTGTACGTTCCAATCTCTGCCTAGGACAAGGGTTTGCTGTGCTGGAAGGCTGCTTTATTTTTAGTTGTTCTTGTTGCCGTGGCATGAATTAAAACCAGAGGTGAGACAAGGTGTGTTTTGACCACTGTGATTACGCTTTAACAGTAAAGTTACCCTGTGTCAGTGTTAACTGCAAGCAGTATCTCCATCCTTGTAGCAATAATCACAACAGAAAGAGGAGAAATATTGCCATTTTTTTCAACTGTTATTTAGAATAAACAGTCCACTTTACTTAGGCTCAGCTGAATTCGGTTTTTATTTTTATTACAGTTTTGATAGATAATATCAATGTTTATTTTAAAGCATTTTATAAATATTTACTTATTTACATTTTTCCCAAATTGTGCAAAATGATAGGCTTCATGCATTTTTTTCTCTATTTTTAGCTAATGAAATTTCCACGGTTGTGGCAAGTCAGACAATAGAGGGTGTCAGATGCTAATTATTTAATGACAGTAAACACAGAGATTCAAAAAGTTAAAGCTTTATAATCGTTCAAACAAATTGTCAGCAAGTCAAAATACACAAAGTAAATCTCCTTAAATCAAAAGCTAATAATTTCTCAAGCAACGTTTTTCTTACTTTGCCGATCTGATTGTGGATGGAAATATTTTTTCGCTGGTTTGTGTGCATGGCAAAATCAATGTTTGGCGACATTACCGATAAGACTCTAATCCTTCCAAGCTTATCTATGTTGGGTCAGATATAGCACAGGTACTCCTACACACCCCTCATCACTCTAGTATCTGAGCAGTTCATAATCTTTTTAATGCATTCATTTTCACAGCACCACTATGAGGTTTGGAAGCACTTATCATTCAGGCTTTGATTTTTTAACAGAACGTTGCAATACATTTCGCAGCAGACAATGCGGGAGAACAAGGATGGCGCAGAAGGAGAGAAGGAGCTGGAGAGAAAGCCTAACCTGCACTCATCTCATAGTGGTGGTTCATGTCCCATGGGGCTGGGCCCAGCTCCCCACTCCTGGTGTTGTGACCTGGCCCATGTAGTTGCAGAATCACACAGGTTTGGCACAGCTTCCCCTCTGTCTCCATCTACAGAGGGGAAGATGCACGAAATTAAGGATTACTGTGAACACCATTGTGATGGGTTTGGTCACAGAGACCCCCTTAGGACTGTCACCTGATGTGCTGAGACTACCTCTGAGCCCGTTTTCCCTGCCAGCTTGGGACTCCAGAACCCTGCCTTGTTGAGCCAGACACGCTAGCCAGCTGCAAACACAGACCCAGGTTTGGTCCACACCCCCAAAGCTGCAGACTTTAACCAAAAACTGCTCAGCAGGTCACTTATCTCCAGCACTCGGATACCCAGTTCCCAATGGGATCCAAATCCCAAATAAATCTGTTTTACTCTATATAAAGCTTATACAGGGTAAACTCATAAATTGTCTGCCCTCTAAAACACTGATAGAGAGATAAGCACAGCTGTTTGCTCCCCCAGGTATTAATCACTTACTCTGGGGTTGACCAATAAACAAAAGTGATTTTATTAAGTATAAAAAGTAGGGTTTAAGTAGTTTCAAATAATAACAGATGGAACAAAGTAAGTTACCGAGCAAAATAAAACAAAACATGGAAGTCTAAGACTAATACATTAAGAAACTGAATACAAGTAAATCTCACCCTTAGAGATGTTCCAGTAAGCTTCTTTCACAGGTTAGACTCCTTCCTAGTCTGGACTCAATCCTTTCCCCTGGTACAGTTCTTGTTAGTTCCAGCTCAGGTGGTAACTCGGGGATTTCTCATGACTGGCAGCCCCCTTTGTTCTGTTCCACCCCCTTTTATATCTTTAGCAAAAGGCGGGAATCATTTGTCTCTCTCTGGGTTCCCATCCCTCCTTCTAATTGGAAAAGCACCAGGTTTAAGATGGATTTCAGAATCATGTGACATGTTCACATGTCCTGTGAGACTTCATTATCCACTCGCTGGCACACAGGTATACAGGAAGGCTTACAAGTAAACAGAGCCATCTACAACCAATTGTTCTCGTCAATGGGAGCCATCAAGATTCCAAACCACCATTAATGGCCCACACTTTCCATAACTACAGTAGGACCTCTGAGTTATATTTCATATTCTTAATTTCAGATACAAGAATGATACATTTATACAAATAGGATGAACACACTCAGTAGATTATAAGCTCTGTAAGGACACCTTACAAGAGACCTTTTGCATAAAACATATTCTAGTTACATCATATTGACACTCATAAACATATTTTTATAAAGCATATGGAGTGCAATGTCACAACCATGCCAGAATCATAGCCTTAGTTATCATCACCTTTTTATAGGCGGAGAACTGAGGCCTAGAGACAACTGGCCCAGCATCACAGAGGATATTTGTATAAGGAATTGAACCTGGACTTCCCAAAACCCAGGCTCACCCTCTAGCCACTGGTCCATCCTTTCACTCTATTCTCCCTTGAGACACACTGCTATCCAGAAACAATATGCCTGACCTATGTGCTCAGCTATGCTAGCCGTAAAATGGGGCGACTCCTCTATGCCCACCTGGAGCTATGCAGATGACCAGCCAGCTGATGATCTGGCCCATTATTGATTCTGGTGCCCCATACTACAAAGCATATTTCTAGAGCTTGATGAAATTTTTTGAACAAATACTTGTTCAGCGAACAACGCAAATTTGGTGACACCGAGATATTTCATGAATTCACGTCAGTTTTACCAAATTGTTGCAGGGGAAAAAAAATATCAAGACATTCCCCACCCCAAAAAAGTCTAAACATTTCCTTTCAACGTTTTAAAGATTGGAGTTTGGAGATTTTGATTCCAAATGACTTTTTTGTTTCAAAATGTCCTCTTTTTTTCATTTAAAATACTAAATGCTAAAAAATGAAAATGAAACATTTCAGTCTGGGTCAAATGAAATGTTTCATTCGATCCAAAATGATTGTTTTTTTAAACTTTTCAGTTAAAAAAAATTGCTTTGGGCTCGACCTGAAACTATTTATTTTATTTTATTTTATTTTTCAGAATTGCCAGAGAACCAAAAAATCCATTATTTACCCAGCTCTGCATAGGTCCCCATGTTTGAGGTGTTCTACATGGGGGATGCCCCATTACAGACATGCACTGGTTGTGAAATTAGAATCTAGGTCTGGACTTTGTACTCCTGCCAACCTTTGGGGTTTTGACCTGAGGTTTTGATCTGGGTCAATCCACTCATGTACTAAAATTCCATCTTCTTTGGCAACAGATTGTTGGTTTGTTTAATAGTTTTGTTCCCAATGCATTTGGGGAGCATGCTCAGAAGAGCACATATGAGATCTAGCAGCACCATGATGCAGCTCTACTCTTGAGATAGCTGTTTATATGGGAGGTTTCCTGTAGTATTTGGGTTTGGATTTCCACTCCAAGGTGTTACCCGCAAAAAATTAGGGCATCCCGCCTATACCGTAACGAGGGCTCATGGCATGACCCTATCAATTTAGGCACCCCCACCCTTTCCCCTCCGAGGGCTCAGCGTGTAAGGCGCCTGTCCTTACCCATGGGGCTCAGGAAGAAACCTGGTCAATTTAAGTACCTGCCCTTTCCCTCAGGGCTCAGGGATCTACAGGTCTGCAGAAGCTTTTCCCAGTGAAAGAGCCTTAAACAACCGTGCTCTAAACATCTAGTTATTAGCAACTCGCACAGAATACATATACCAAGCAAATCTCTTATGGGCACCACTCCCAAAATACAGACAAATTTCACCCGATGGCAGTCAGGATCCATTCATCTGGGGCTTCCCGGCAATGCCTTTGCATATCACGGTCATGCAGAGGGGTCAGAGTTCCAGCAGCTTGATATTGAACTGCAGTCCAGAAATGGTTCCCAAAGAACATTGGTTTTCATGTACATTATATAGGTAAAACTAGCTCCCTCCTTCAAATTTACTAAACCTATCACATTATCCCACACGCCTAAATAACAAAAATTTGACCAATTACACACTGGCACCTATGTGTCCTCCTTCCTGCCCAAGTTTTTACATTTTATCTTTCATGCCCAAATTGTAACTTAGTTGTGACCTTCTCTGTTTATACAGATGGTCAGCATAAAAACGCTGGTCAGAGTTTATCTTCCCATTTATTGAGTCTCTTTCTGTATCATCCCTAATTTCCCAGCATCTTTACAAACTTGGTGGTTATAACTTTCCTTAGGGACATGCCTGAGGTGGGGTGCTTTATCAGCAGCAGAACATTCTCCCCCCCCACTCCAATTTTAGTGGTGAACTCCCTAAATTTCACCCAAGGCTGGTTTAATGTTGGGGGGGAGGGGTTGATCAAGTCTCAGGCCTACAATGGGCCTAATCCAACTCTCACAGAAGTCAATGGAAAGACTCCCAGTGATTTTAATATAAACTGGATCAGACTTCAATAGCTGTGCCTTCCTGAGAAGATTGGGATTGCTTTTAAATAGCAGAGCATCACAAAGGGCATTAGGGCGGCTACTTATTATTATTATTATTACTTTATGAAGTCCTAATGGCATGTTTACAATTGTACCAAACACAAAGGGCCAGATCCTCAGCTGGTGTGAATCAGCAGGGCTCCATCATGCTGATTTACACCACTAGAGGACCTAGCCCTACATTATAAAGGCAGTCCCTGCCTCAAAGATCTAAATAAAGCATAGGGAGGATCCACTGGGAAGTCTAATGATGGTACATCCATCACGCGAAGAATGAGCAGCTGTGTCTGTCCAATATCACATCCTGTTCCCATCAACACACATGTTCCGAAGGGCACATCAGAATGTCTGCTCACCTCTGCTGGGTTGGGCAATGGACTCTTGGATAAAGAAGGTGACTTTTCTAAATTGCTCAATCTGTTTGCTACTCATAAACTGCCCCCCCACCCCATCTCTCCTGCATCTCTTTATTTGGCTCCCCCTTTTGAAACTGAATTGTGTTTGTTCTGCTCATGTTGGCACAAAAATTGCCTGAAGTTAGTTTAATACCACCACTCACAAAAACAATTTCCTCAAGCCTTGCAATTATAGGGCTGATCATTAGAAACCTTAGTGAGTACATACTGAATTAGATTAAATATAGGCCCAGGAAACACCCCCCCACACACACCCCGATTCCATTTTAATCACCCCTGAAAAGCTAGAGAGATTAGCAAAACGCCAAGATGTAGTGTCTGATCAAAGTGAAATAGCTGTGTAAAAAGTGTTAGTGCGATACACCTGCGTGAAGGTACACAATTGTTTTCCTCTACATTGTGGGAGCAGATCATCTTGATACGGTATTTACAGCAGCTGGTTGGAAATTTTCCAGTGGAACTTTTGGGTAAGAGAATGCCACTGTGTTGAAATCAAAACTTTCCAGAGGAATTTGTCGGTTCTGACAACGGTTTCATTTAGAAAAAACAATCAAAATGAAGCAGTTTGGTCAGATTCTGATTGTAAAGGAACATTTTGGGTTTTTGATTTTGAAGCAACCTTTCATTTCAAAATATGATCTTATATTCAGTATATACATCAATATAAAATTATGTTATAATATAAAAAAGAGTAACAATCAGAACAGAACACTTCAACTGACCCAAAACAATGTTTTTTCAAAACGTTTGTTTTGTGGAAAAATTCCAATATTTGGGGGGGGGGGTGTTTGTTCCAATTCAAAATGAAAACAAATTTCAGAATTGCCTGCAAAACACAAATTCCTGTTCCTGCCCAGCTCTAAGGACATTCTGCTCTCACCATCTTTCCATTATTGCCAAGGTGTTTGTTGGAATGAAGCCCTGCTCTTTTAACAGCTGTGATTATGGAACGCCAACAGACCGTGGTTGGCGGCGGGTGGGATTGAACCTTGGGACCTCTGGAGCTTAGTGCATGAGCCTCTACAGCATAAGCTAAAAGCCAACTGGCTGTTAGCGAAGGCTGTAGAGCAGATTCATTTTATCTCTGTCTCTAAGTGGTCTCGGGGCCAGTAGATGGGACAGAACAGCAAACCCACATGGTGTGTGGGTTACAATCACACCTGCAAGTAAACTCTGCACTGCTGCACAAGCCCTTGAACCATGGAAGAGGCACAAATGACCTATTCTTTCAGACAGCCCGTCCACCTCCCAGTGGAGGTTTATTTCTTACTGTCCCTTTAAGGCTCAGGGTTTGTCTACACTTCAAATGTTACAACGGCACAGCTGTGCCGCAATAGCACTTAAGTGAAGACGCTCCTATGCCGACAGGGGAGAGCGCTCTTGTTGGCGTAGTTAATTCACCTCCCTGAGCTATGGCAACAGGTGAAGCTCTCCCGTCACCATAGCGCTATCTACGCGGGGGATTACGTCAGTATAATTATGTCGCTCAGGGGTGTGGATTTTTCACACATAGTTGCACTGACATTGGTCTGTAGCGTAGGCCAGGCCTCAGACTCTCAAAGAGAGCTAAGGAATTCAGACTCTCAGACTTATTATTTTATCCATTTTTTTTTTCAAATCCCACGTGATGGGCCGTAGCGGGAAGGTCCAATGACCAGCAGGCCTAGGGATCAGCTTGTGGCCTTACAAGCCTAGGCATCCCAGAGGGGAGCCTAGCTGTGCTCTCAATCACCCCCACGTGGTCTCACTGCTCCTCCAGAGGTTCTGTCCCGACCGAGAAGTGGGCAGAATGGGGGTTGATGGGTAACCAGGTAGGGGACCGATCCTCTGCACCACGTCCAACCCAAGTCCCAACAGGTTTAGCAGAGTGCCCAGCCCAGGTACTGAGCTACCCCTAATTATGGTACCCCTGGGGTCATTCCTACCGGTCTGGAGCGCCTCAGTCTGGGGCCTGGTCACTGGCTTAGCAGACTCTGTTCAGTCTCTTAGTGCCCTGCTCAGTCAACCTTTCTCAGGGCTTCCAGCTACCAAAGAGGAAGGGGACCCAAGTCTCTGGTGCTCGTGCAGCCTTCCCAAAGCTGGTGCCACTCCTCTCACAGCTCTCAGCATCAGCCTTGCTTCCTGGTGCCACATACAGCTCATTTCCAACGTTGCCTGGGCTGCGAGTGTCCTTTTAAACAGTTCCTCCACTGGGAACATGCTTTGCACCTGTAGGGGGACGGGGCCTCCCTAGCCCAGTTGCTCTACTCCCAACCCTGGTTCAATGTGAGGCCTGAAGACCACATCACATGGAGTTTCCTCTGCTTCCTTTAGGAAACTATTTTGCAGCCTAATAGAACATACATTATGTAAGTCCCCCCATTATTCCTAATTATACCCCCATATGCCCACCATAAATAACCACTCTCCCTCCTTGGTGTTTACACCCTTGCCATATTTGTATACAGTTATGTTCCCTACCTTATTTGCCTCTTACTCAAGTTAGACATATATAGCCCATATATATCCCATTGCAATCCATATATAGCTCTTCTAAATCCACCCCTCCATCCCCTGCTCCTTTCTGTTGCTCTTCACTGAACTCCTTCCCATTTGTCAAGATCTTTTTGATAGTGAGGTGCCCATTGCATTATTTCAGGTGTATTCACACCAGAGCCTAGGGGGAGGGACTATGAAATCCTTGCTCTGGGATGTGATGTTTCTATATACTCAGCCCAGAATTGCACTGACCTCTTTTACTGCCACAGAGCCTGATCCAAAACCCATTGAAGTCACTGGGAGTCTTGCTATTGGCTTCAGCTGGAGTCTTCGGACCAGGCTTGTGTTGCACTAGTTTACTGGCCTAAATCACCCTAAATCTCCTCCATCAGTATTGCTTCCCAGAATTTTTCCTCTCACTGAATGTTTGCATGGATTATTTCCCTCCCTTCCATCCCCCTATTAGCAGCATTTGCCCAAGTGTAATCTCTTTTTTTAGTTTCTGGCCATGCTTCCAAACTGTCTAGGTCGCTATGAATTTCTTCTCTTTCACTGATATTTGGGAGGCTTCAAAAATTGAAGTTCTGTGTTGTCTTCATGACCACGAAAGGACCCCTGAGTTATTTTGGTAGGAACACTGTAGGTATGTGTTTGTGTGTGTTGTTCCAGCACTTCACCCACATTTCCTTTCATGTCTAGAGTGGTTGGTTGCTGCTTTCCACCATGAGGTGGCTGAAGCGTTCTGAGATCCTGTGCGTTGTTATTACTGTTGGCTGCTCAGATAACCACAGTCAGGGGTAGCTGTGTAAAATCCTAAAATAAAAGCCTAGATAGATATATAAAGTGAAGCTAAGCAGCCAATGTTTGGACTAAGGAGAGAGGCTCTTCTCCTCCTGCTATCTGTCGTGTTAACCATGTTCAAACAAAATAGCCTCTGACAGTTTACTCTGAGACTGTCTCTTTCTTCTATTTATTGTCTCCCTCTGAAATAGAAATCCCACTCAGAGAAGTCCATCACGCTGCACCTCCTTCTCTTGCTTTGGTAGCAGAACATCATATTAGGTACTGTCCTGAGAATTTATGAAACTCCCAGGCCTGTGGGCTGTGATTTCTCTTTTACCATTAGCGGCTTCTTGTCTGTCCGAGGTGTATCGCATGCCATGGAACTTTCCAACTGTTCCCTAACTGACACGATCGACCAAATTGTTTTTGCTCGAACTGAGCTGCTTTGATGAAAGTGGGTCTTCTCCCGGTGAACACTGCACCTAGATGCTGCAGAATGGTAACCATGAGTGTAAAAGAGCGGCCATGCTGGGTCAGACCAAAGGTCCATCTAGCCCAGTATCCTGTCTTCCAACAGTGGCCAATGCCAGGTGCCCCAGAGGGAATGAACAGAACAGGGAATCATCAAGTGATCCATCCCCTGTCGCCCATTCCCAGCTTCTGGCAAACAGAGGCTAGGGACACCATCCCTGCCCATCCTGGCTAATAGCCATTGATGGACTATTCTCCATAAATTTATCTAGTTCTTTTTTGAACCCTGTTATAGTCTTGGACTTCACAGCATGCTCTGGCAGAGTTCCATAGGTTGAACCCACTGGGACTCCTCACATGGACAAAATTACTTAGATGAGTGAGTGTTGGCAGAATCAGTCCCTAATGACGCATGCAAGAAATAAGCTTCTGCTGGTGGATGGTAACTTAAGGGAAATATCTGTATAGGTTTTTGAGGTTTCTGCTGTCCCCCTGCTGTCTATAGTGAGTTCTGTAGACAAAGCCCTTGGGTAGGTGTTTTAACTGTAAGGAACATTTCTGTGGGAAGTTTAAGACTTTGGCCCTAAATGAAACCGCTGTTGCCCTCTATCCGCTTGAAACCATCCCATTTCCCACTGAAAAGCAGGTGTGTAGGTTGCAAGTTAGAGCAGGGGTGAAAAATGACTCACATGCTAAAGTGTCAAGAGGAGTCGCCCAGGCTAGACCTGAGTGCTGCAGGACCGGCAGCCCATCCCTGGTTTGCACTAAACATTTAGATCAACTTAGTTATGTCGCTCAGGGGGTGTGAAAAATGCACTCCCCTAAGCATCATAGTTAAACCAACCTAACCTCCAGTGTGGACACAGCTAGGTCAACAGAGGAATTCTTGTGTCGACCTGGCTGCCACTGCTCAGGGAGGTGGATGACCTACATCAATGGAATTACCTACATTACCTTCTACTGACGTAGGAAGTGTCTACACTATGGTGCAATAGCAGCATAGCTGCAGCTGTATTGCTGTGGCACTCACCATGTAGACATGCACTCAGCGTTACCTACAGGCAGCATGGCTTCGTGAGACTGGAAGACCAAGGGGCAATGTTCAAAGCCAGCTGTCCTGGTAGGGAGCCCGTGTAAACAGGCTAATTTTCATATCTCCCCTATTACCTGTAACTCATCAGCAATTTATTATTTGTACAATGCAGGGTGTGCATTGGGACAGGAGGGAGTACAGCCCAGTGGTTAGGGCACTAGCCTGGGATCAGGAGCCCCAGGGTCAAGTACCTGCTCTGCCACAGCCTTCCTGCAGGACCTTGGGCAAGTCACTTAGTAGCTCTGTGCCTCATTTCCCCATCCAGAAAACAGGGATAATAGCACTGCCCTTTCTCCCAGGATATTCTGAGGATAAATACATTAAAGATTGCGAGACTCTCAGATACTATTGTAATGGAGGTTTCAGAGTAACAGCCGTGTTAGTCTGTATTTGCAAAAAGAAAAGGAGTACTTGTGGCACCTTAGAGACTAACCAATTTATGTGAGCATAAGCTTTCGTGAAGTGAGCTGTAGCTCACGAAAGCTTATGCTCAAATAAATTTGTTAGTCTCTAAGGTGCCACAAGTACTCCTTTTCTTATTGTAATGGAGGTCATTTAAGTACGCACGTAGACAGTAATCATGAAAATCTAAGAGAGGAGAAGTTACAGTTTGTGTGTTTTATAGTATATCTGCCTGTGAGAAATTATTGGTTGGACCTTATTATATATTATATCCCTCAACGGGAGAGGAAAAGGACAGTTTCAGACAATAACGAAATTCCAAAAGTTCCCTGTTCCCCAGAAATCATTTCAGATCTCTGACTTGATTTTTAACTATATCTGAAGATGGAGCACACCTCCATGGAACAGACAGAAAGGTGGAATTATAGGGAGCATTAGATGGAATTAGTACAAGTGCTGTCGTAACTCTGACAGACCCAGGTCTTCGGCGGATGGGATCGAACCTGGGATCTCTGGAGTTAAATGCAAGAGCCTCCACTGCATGAGCTAAAAGCCATATGGCTGCTAGCTAAAGGTGTAGAGCAGACTCATTAATCTCTCTCTAAATGGTCTCATTGCCACTAGATGGGACAGAACACCACACCAGTAGGTGGGTGGGTTACATAATCTCTTTATTGTGAAAGTGCAATTTACAAATGTAGATTTTTTTTTTACATAATTGCACTCAAAAAAAGAAACAATGCAAAACTTTAGAGCCTACAAGTCAAAGCATGAAGGGGCATATGAATGTTTAGCACATTTGGCACATAAATAACTCGCAATGCTGGCTACAACAGTGCCATACGAATGCCTATTCTCACTTTCAGGTGACTTTGTAAACAAGAAACGGGCAGCATTGTCTCCCGTAAATGTAAACAAACTTGTTTGTCTTCGTGATTGGCTGAACAAGAAGTAGGACTGAGTGGACTTGTATGAGGTAAACTGAAAAATATCATTTATTTTGTTTCTTTTTACAGTGCAAATATTTGTACTCAAAAATAATAATAATACCAAGCTCTGTACACTTGGTATTTCTGTGTTGTAACTGAAATCAATATATTTGAAAATGTAGAAAAACATCCAAAAATACTTATAATACATTTAAAATGATATTCCAGTATTTTTCAACAGTGCAATTAAAACTGTGATTAATCACAACTATTTTTTAACCCAGTTAATTTGTTTTGCATCAGTTGCATACATTAATTGCGATTAATTGACAGCCATAGCCAAAACTATTTGTGTCAAATTTGTGAATAGTTTCAGGTCGACCAAAATGGCATTTTTTTGGTCTAATAAACTATTTGTCCAAAAAACATTGCCAGCCTCTAGCTATAGTACAAATAAATAATTAAACACACACACACTTTATGTAAATATTAGAGACAGGCTCAAATACCTTGGAATCATAGGGAAATTCTGATCTCAGTCTAGAGCCCATGTCTAGTAAACATTTCATTATAAAATGTAGTGGTAATAACAACCCTTAACACTTCACACATACAAGCATCAATGAATCCTCGCAGCACCCTATGAGATAGGAGGATAATAAATATTAATACTATTATCTAGTTCTTATAGAGTGCTCTTCATGAGTGATCTCAAAGGGCTTTACAAAGCAGGGCAGGATTATTAGCCCCATTTTTAAGATGTGGAAACTGAGGCACAGAGCAGCAAAGTGGCCTGCCCTAGGTCACTCAGTGGGTCAGTGGCAGAAGTGGGACCAGACTGCAGGTCTCCTGAGTCATACTCCAGTGCCCTTTTCTCCTGATTGGCTCAAACACGTTTCAAGATGGCTGTGTGAACACTTTCAGCGCGAACCTTTGGGCAAGCACATATTGCCATCAGTATCCACGCACAATGAGTCACTCAAATGAATGTCTGCAGAAACATTTCCGGTGCAGCTTGTAATGGACCAAAAGGCCACCACTACTTTTTTCAGAAGAATTGACTGAGATCTCCTGTGAATCTAGGGCGAAATCCTAACCACATTGAAGTCCAGGGGAGGTCTGCCATTGATTACAGTGGGAGCAAGATTCACTCCTAGAGATCTGTCCTCCAGACCAGGCCCTTCCCCAGTGGTGCAGTGTCTATTCATGTATATAAGTACGCACAGATTCTGGCATTGCTGAGTCCAAGTTGAAAACAGTGGAATTTAAAAGCTCTTCCATTTCCATTTAACTTGGAGGGCAAATTTTGCCTTGGAATATGTATGGCAACTCCCATTGACTTCAATGGGGCCACTTATTCCAGTTTATCTCAAATCACGTATCGCTTTCCTTGGTCAGTTATTTCAGATCATTTTGTAGAACAAAGGGGGGAAATGATTGGGGAGGACAGAGGTAGATGCCAAATACAGATGGCTGATCCCTGACATTGTATCTGATTCTTTGGAAACACAGTAAAAGATTTGGCTGCCACTGCTGCCAGGAGATTAAGAATAAAGAACAAGGACCCAATCCAAAACTTATTGAAATCAATGGAAAGACTTCCATTGACTTTGGATCATGCCTTCCATTGCACTGAATCTGCGTGCATCTGATTCCTCCTTCTCTGGGCCAAACTAGCGATGGTTTGTCACATCCATGTTTCATCTTCTCTGGGCCAAACCAGTGATGGTTTGTCACATCCATGTGCACTGTGCATATGTAATGCCAACAGACCCAGGTTGTCAGTGAGCAGGATTGAACTGGGGACCTCTGGAGCTTAGTGCATGGACCTCTACCGCATGAGCGAAAAGCCAACTGGCTATAGAGCAGACTCATTTTAGCTCTCTCTCTAAGTGGTCTCGGTGCCACTAGGTGGGACAGAACACCACACCCAGGAGGTGTGTGGGTTACACGTGCACCCAAATCTTGTGCCCAAGCCCTTTTCTTTCTGAATCAAGTGCACCCAGAACAACATAAATGGCAAAACATGTAGCATGTCTGTGTCTCTGTTTCTGAACTGAAACCAAACTGTTTCTTCTGCACTGATGGTACCATTTGTTATGAATATACAAGGCGGCAGAAGGCAGACCTGGCAGTTACAGATTCATTTTTCCATCAGCACTGGAATAATGGAGAGAAGCCTTCAAGATTTATGGCTTTTTGGAAGCTGATGTGCCCAGCACAGCTTTCTTTGGATCAGGGTCTAAATTGCACCTCAGCTGATACAACATTGATGCTTTCATATTCCAGATGGCAGGGTTCCACAAGGGTTGGGATTTCATCTCTGTCTTCTCATACACACACACATGCACCTTGTAACAGTAAAAATCTGTAATTCAACTTTATTTCAAAGCTCTAGAATGCTCCAGGTGCTGGACTGCAAAAAGCAAAAATTGCTTTGGACCACCTGGCACTTGGGCCACTTAATGCCGGATTTCGAAGCGCTTTTGAAGAAGAAGACCGTGGCCCTTTGTTCTTTCAGACTCTGACCCTTTGTTCTTTAAAGTCCATCATGAATACAACAAGAAAACTGCCAATAAAAACCAACCGGCCAACACTGTTCACAATTCAGCCAAGCTGCACTTCACCTGAGTATTAGTATTTCAGTGCGTGGGTGTGGGTTTTCTCTGAAACAGCAGCGTAGCAACCGAGAGGCGTTACCATATTCAAATCCATGCACATGTGCAAGAGGACAGTTCTGAAGTAGCATAACTGGGATGGATAGTTGCTACGGGTTAAATGCACCCTATCCAAGGTACTGAGATGGAATTGATGCACAGAAAGACTGATCAGCTTGTCCTAGGTGATCGGGGAAGCCTGTGGCAGGAATTGAACCCAGGGCACATATGTGCCCTAACCATTGGACCAGCCGCTCTCTCAGTCCTACTTCAAATCCCTTAAGTGGGATTTAAATAGCATCTAGGCTTCGTGCTAACCATCTGCACTGGGGTAAATTTCATGCTGTGAGACCAAGCCTACTGCCACTGACTTCAATGGGAGCAGGATAGGAGGCCCCAAATTAAAGATCATTAATGGACATTTCTCTTGTTAAAGGCTGCGGAATCTGTCTCTCTCCATTTCTGCTTTCGTCTGTGTCATAAAAATAAAGGGAAGGGTAAACCCCTTTGAAATCCCTCCTGGCCAGGGGAAAGCTCCTCTCACCTGTAAAGGGTTAAGAAGCTAAAGGTAACCTCGCTGGCACCTGACCAAAATGACCAATGAGGAGACAAGATACGTTCAAAAGCTGGGAGGAGGGAGAGAAACAAAGGGTCTGTGTCTCTGTCTAGATGCTGGTTTCTGCCGGGGATAGACCAGGAATGGAGTCTTAGAACTTTTAGTAAGTAATCTAGCTAGGTATGTGTTACATTATGATTTCTTTAAATGGCTGAGAAAAGGATTGTGCTGAATAGAATAACTATTTCTGTCTGTGTATCTTTTTTGTAACTTAAGGTTTTGCCTAGAGGGGTTCTCTATGTTTTTTAATCTAATTACTCTGTAAGATATCTACCATCCTGATTTTACAGGGGGGATTTCTTTATTTCTATTTACTTCTATTTTTATTAAAAGTCTTCTTGTAAGAAACTGAATGCTTTTTCATTGTTCTCAGATCCAAGGGTTTGGGTCTGTGGTCACCTATGCAAATTGGTGAGGCTTTTTATCCAACATTTCCCAGGAAAGGGGGGGGTGCAAGTGTTGGGAGGATTGTTCATTGTTCTTAAGATCCAAGGGTCTGGGTCTGTAGTCACCTAGGCAAATTGGTGAGGCTTTTTACCAAACCTTGTCCAGGAAGTGGGGTGCAAGGTTTTGGGAAGTATTTTGGGGGGAAGGACGCGTCCAAACAGCTCTTCCCCAGTAACCAGTATTAGTTTGGTGGTGGTAGCGGCCAGTCCAAGGACAACGGGTGGAATATTTTGTACCTTGGGGAAGTTTTGACCTAAGCTGGTAAAGATAAGCTTAGGAGGTTTTTCATGCAGGTCCCCACATCTGTACCCTAGAGTTCAGAGTGGGGGAGGAACCTTGACAGTCTGCCACACCTTTGTTTCTCTCACCCAATCTGCGAGACGCTGAGCAACCTCCTGGCAGAGCCTCTGTGCCTTCAGATTCCGCTGGGTTCAGTGGGCGCTGCTTGTGCTCAGCACATCTCAGGATCAGGTCCTTTGTATTGGATTAAAGGATTTAATTCCTGATTTGAAACTCTGGCAGGCAATAAGCAGAGATGTATCAACTGGTCTGTCTAAAGGAGACATCACGGGCTAAATTCTGCAGTGACTTATGTCCTGTATCCTCACTGCATCGACTTCAGTGAGTTTCCACTGGGGACTAATCAGGGCAGGATTTAGCACAGTGGATTTAAAAGCAGAATTATTTTATCAACTCTGCTACTATGGCCCACTGGAATAAAAAGGACTTAGGCACCTGCATGACTTCAGGGGAACATAAGCATGTGTTTGAATGCTCTGCCCCTTCAGGGCCCTAACCCTGAGATTATTACAACTGCATTTTGAGGCCCATGTTTTCAAAAGTTTACACTAATTTTAGGTGCCAAGGTGGAGATAACTAGGTTTAATACCTAGAAGGGCAAACACATTTTGGATTCAACAGTCAGGCCTCCAGGCCCTGATTCTCACAAGGGGTGAGCACCTACAACACCAGTTGAGCCCAAAAGGGGGCTCTGGTGCTCAGCATCACTGAAAATCAGGGTTTTAGGCCCAGATGCTCAGAAGTATTTAGGCTCCTGACTTCCATTGAAATCAATCCCCCTCAATAGCGCACTGTGTAGGCACAGGGTTCCACCCACATCCTCAATTGGAGGATCAGGGCCTACAGGGCACATAGGAGTGTCTGGGCCTGAACTCTAACTTTTCCCCTTTGATGCTGTGTATTTCCTCCTTTGCCCTTCTCTCAGTCTGGCTTGAAGGAGCGCATTGCCATTCAGGGATCCACAAGCCCAATGAGTGATGTTTTCCTCAAATTTCACAGAATTCTTGAGCTCATGGCCCTAGCTTCCTTTGGATGATATAGCCATTCCCCCACCCCGTCTGCAAAGTTACAGGGGTGGATTTTTGAAGGTGTTGGCTTTAACCTATTGTAAATGGTTTGGAACCTGCCTCTGAGAAGTCACTTCCTTCCTCAAGCCAGCCTGCTCTGGTTGCAGTCAGTGGAAGGACTCAGTTGGACTCAAGAAGAGTTAGCATGGCTTTCCCACAAGGAACTTTTGACTTAGGAAATTATTGTTTCAGTTCAGACCATGCTTCAAAACTCATCTGTGTAAAAGGAATTTGATGTGGAAGCCGAGGGTTTGGGTTTTTGATGGTGTTTGACTGAGCGGGAGCCAAGGGATTTTATTTAATTAAATCTAAATTTGAGATCTAAAGCCGCTTCAGATACCTATTAAACTAAGGAATGTTGTAGGGCCAGATTCTCAGCTGATGTAAGTCAGTACAGCTCTGTTGACTCAATAGCATTCTATCAGTGTACACCACTTGACAATCGGTGACCTACACACCAGGAATATAATTTAATGCCAATAGGGTTCTCCCCTATACAACTTTCTGTTATCATTACTGGGCCCATTATTATTGCATAATTGAATTTAATCACATGAATAAACACACCATTGTCTTAACACCACCTTCACCAACCACCTTACTTACACTGGGGAATTGGTGTCATGTCTTGCTTTCAGAAAGGACCAAAGATACAAAGATACCTCTGTAAGAGGGGCTTGGGGGGCACGCTTAGGTTACTCAATTAGGGCAAACTGCAAAGAATGGGGAAGACAATTCCCAAAGCTGGTTATTCCAACATTTAGATACACCAAGCTAGCCACAAAACAGCTTCTACAATACCTTACTGGTTATACAGAAGCCAAAATACAGTTTCCTTAAACACAAACCAGCCTTTGGGCTCCCTCCCAGACAGTCAAGTCAAATATGAAAGTTCTACCAATCCCAAAGGATTGGATACATTATCTCCCAGGTTAATGAATATTTCAGATCTTACCCAAGTACACGCTTACAGCCAATTCTTATTAACTAAACTAAAATTTATTTAAAAAGATAAGAGAAAGAGTACTGGTTAAAAGATCAGTATACATACAGATATGAGTATGGGTCTGAGACCAGTTTCATAGTAGAGATGGTGAGCTTTGGAGTCGCATATAGTTCTATCAGAATTAGTCCATAGGTTATAGTCCAAAGTTCATATCCAGGGTGATCCAGATGGGACTGAAGATCTAAGTCTTAGGGCTCAAGCGTTCCCTGAATAAAGCTCAGGCAGATCGGAGATTAAACAATCAGGTTCCAAGTGTTCTTTATACAGTTCCTGGGCAGCACAGAGTTCTTGGATGAACAATAGGCTTTTGAAGTAACCCTCTGTTTCCTAAACATCACTGGTAATTAACTCATGGTTTAACACAAGGTAATTAATTACACATGACAGTTTATCACAAACTTTAAAGAGACATGTGACATTATTTCACCCAAATTTCATATAAATATTAATATTTCCTTTTGATCTCTGAATTAACAGAATACAGCCCTAAACAGAAACTGTTTGGTTACATTGTTAAGCTCTAACAAGATATAGGTAAGCATAGACTACTACAATCACTATCTTCTTCCAGTTCTTTAACAATGCATGTATACATTTCAAACCTCTTGTCTATCCATTGCTTTGCTAGCTACTCATAAGGAATAGCCCTAATTACCATTTACATACTTTCCTAATACGTCTTTAAAGGTAGAATTTGGGTAATTTACCCTGTTAGTTGCTTACCACTTTCTAGCCCATCATCACAACCTCATATTAAGGGTACATTAACAAACTGCTTATAAAGGGTGAATAAGTGGTTAAATGATGCTTTAATTAATGGTTACTCAATTATTAGGGTCCAACAGGTCAGTAGTAGGGCTGGTCAAAAATTGGCCATCAAAACAATGATATATTTTTTTTACAGAAAGTGTCTGCTTCATGTGGAAAGTTTCAGTTTTTCCTTTAAAAACTGAATGCCCCAAACCCAACAAATTTTGATTTGCTGCCACAGTGTCCCATGGGAGCTGTAGTTTGGTTGCCTCCTGTCTCTGTTCTCGCCTGTGGGCTAGGCTCCCCAGGTGGACTGCATATCCCATGATGAACCATGGCCAGAGACTCCAATGATGTACTACCTCCCCCATCCACAGCATCTGAGGGTGCTAAAGGATTTGGCGGATGTGACTGCAGAGCCATTGTCCATTATCTTTGAAAACTCATG
The DNA here is from genome assembly GCF_965152235.1 of Eretmochelys imbricata. Lineage (NCBI taxonomy): Eukaryota > Metazoa > Chordata > Testudines > Cheloniidae > Eretmochelys > Eretmochelys imbricata. The sequence goes on from NC_135572.1 coordinate 349,646,966, forward strand.
GTGATCAGGGGAGGTCCCGGATGACTAGGAAAAGGCTAATGTAGTGCCCATCTTTAAAAAAAGGGAAGAAGGAGGATCCGGGGAACTACAGGCCAGTGAGCCTCACCTCAGTCCCTGGAAAAATCATGGAGCAGGTCCTCAAGGAATCAATTCTGAAGCACTTAGAGGAGAGGAAAGTGATCAGGAACAGCCAGCATGGATTCACCAAGGGCAAGTCCTGACTAACCTAATTGCCTTCTATGATGAGATAACTGGCTCTGTGGATGAGGGGAAAGCATTGGATGTGTTATTCCTTGACTTTAGCAAAGCTTTTGATACGGTCTCCCACATTATTCTTGCCAGCAAGTTAAAGAAGTATGGGCTGGATGAATGGACTATAAGGTGGATAGAAAGCTGGCTAGATTGTCGCGCTCAATGGGTAGTGATCAATGGCTCCATGTCTAGTTGGCAGCCGGTATCAAACGGAGTGTCCCAAGGGTTGGTCCTGGGGCTGGTTTTGTTCAATATCTTCATTAATGATCTGGTGGATGGCGTGGATTGCACCCTCAGCAAGTTTGCAGATGACACTAAAGTGGGAGGAGTGGTAGATACCCTGGAAGGTAGGGATAGGATACAGAGGGACCTAGACAAATTAGAGGATTGGGCCAGAAGAAATCTGATGAGGTTCAACAAGGACAAGTGCAGAGTCCTGCACTTAGGACGGAAGAATCCCATGCACCGCTAAGACTAGGGACTGAGTGGTTAGGCAGCAGTTCTGCAGAAAAGGACCTAGGGGTTACAGTGGATGAGAAGCTGGATATGAGTTCACAGTGTGCCCTTGTTGCCAAGAAGGCGAACGGCATTTTGGGCTGTATAAGTAGGAGCATTGCCAGCAGATCAAGGGACGTGATCATTCCCCTCTATTCGACATTGGTGAGGCCTCATCTGCAGTACTGTGTCCAGTTTTGGGCCCCACACTACAAGAAGGATGTGGAAAAATTGGAAAGAGTCCAGCGGAGGGCAACAAAAATGATTAGGGGGCTGGAGCACATGACTTATGAGGAGAGGCTGAGGGAACTGGGATTGTTTAGTCTGCGGAAGAGAACAATGAGGGAGGATTTGATAGCTACTTTCAACTACCTGAAAGGGGGTTCCAAAGAGGATGGATTTAGACTGTTCTCATTGGTACCAGATGACAGAACAAGGAGTAATAATCTCAAATTGCAGTGGGGGAGGTTTAGGTTGGATATTAGGAAAAACTTTTTCACTAGGAGGGTGGTGAAGGACTGGAATGGGTTACCTAGGGAGGTGGTAGAATCTCCTTCCTTAGAGGTTTTTAAGGTCAGGATTGACAAAGCCCTGGCTGGGATGATTTAATTGGGGATTGGTCCTGCTTTGAGCAGAGGGTTGGAATAGATGACCTCCTGAGGTCCCTTCCAAACCTGATATTCTATGATTCTATGATCCAAGAAGGGAGACTGTGGTGCAGCATGGGAGATGTAGTCCAAGCAGGGAGCCCAACTTATAGAAGCGAGTGGGGACAGAAGGCACCTGAACTACAACTCCCATGAGGCACTGCTGTGGTATGTCTGAATTTAAAATTTTCATTCTTTAGTTAACATTTTTTCATAGTTTAATTTTCATTGAAAAATCAGTTTTCCACAAGGAAAAGAAATCATTTTCTACCCAGCTCTAGTCAACAGGAAGTCTATAACCATGGCGATAACCATCTCTAACCTCTCGAACAGATATGCTTGTAGCCATCTATAACACATACTGCTTGTAACATACTTATTGCTTCTATTATTTATTAACCCATTATAACTTATTTATAAATGGAACCTTAATATGAAGTGGTAGGATTAAAAAAACGGTGCAGATTTCAGTCAATGGGAGCACCTGATCTGAACTGTGCATAATTCAACTTGGCACAGGCCTTTGTGAACCACTTGCTGTAGGATGCGAGATTCTGCAGCACAATGCTCAATGGGATTAGTGGACTTCCTCGCTGAACTGTACTATTTTTCTCCAGTGTAGCTTAATCTAATTTCTTAATGGTGGTGTAATCTGCACAGATCCTTGGGTTAAGAAGATGCAATCGTGTTTCATGGCTTGTCAATATAAAAATGGACAAATTGAGGCTACTTTGTGGCATGTTAAATGGGGAATATTACAGTCGTTGATTAGATTTCCTGGGCACTTCACAGATTGACACAATCCCCGACTGATTCCTTTTTTTCATTAAAGTGAGGGTGGATGAGGGGAAAGTAGTTTAATCATCTTTCCCCAAATTTGTCTTCACTAGCCAGAGGATTTTATAGATAGGAGACAATAAATCCCTAGCAACACAGACCCCTGACAGATGGTGGTAGACAGTTTTGAGAATATTTCAAAATCTGCCCTACTTTTCATTCCCCAAATGTTTCTCCTTCTCAACTTCTTTTTTTTTTAATACAGCATTTTCCTACATTGTCTCCTACAGTCTTATTTCTGTTGTACTTTATGCTGCCTTGTGCTCAAGATAGAATCCAAATACCCATTTAAAAAAGAAAGAGAAAAACAACTTGATGAATTTCAAAGTGGGGTTCTTTCCTCCCATTGGGCTGAATATCCAATCGAAGAGGAAAGAAGGGAATATATTTCTGATCTCTATTTGCTTTTCACTCTCCAGGAAGAAACTGCTTGTGTATGTGAACCCCTGCAGCAGGGTGTGAAGGTCCTAGATTCATCCTTCAAAGAGGTTAGGACAAATTTGTCCCTGGTGCTTGGGATCTATTCATGTAATATCTGTAGAACAGGACATTGTCATAATATAGGAATCCACCACACTTAAACAAGAGCTGTTTATTTTTAAAAAGGAATAACCAACTATGAACTCCTCACAGCTTGAGTTCCAGCTTTGTCTCCCTTGTGTACCAGAGAACACATCCAGCCTGGACCTCTATACAGCACTGAGGACATCTAGTGATGGAATAATGTACCGCAAGTAAACATGTCAGTACAGGATACAAAGGGTGCATGAAAGGGGGATTCATTTCTTACAGCTTGTTTTAAAGGAATAGTGCTTAGTGTTGTGTGTTTTATGTGGCTTTAATAGTGCTGCAAACATTAAACTCACCTGGGTTCAGGTTTTGTTGCGAACTCAAATACTAACCCGTGCTTGCAAATCTGCACCCTGTGTCAAGTGACTCTGGGACAACTGATGGTTTTGTATTAAAAAAAGGGGAATTCAATAATTTCACAGGGGTTTTACTTTGAGACCCCTCACACCTGTGCTTTAGGTCAAATTTTTCAGAGGGGCACTGTACTCTTCTTACTTTCAGCTATGCTTGTTAGGGCCTGATCCTGCACCAGAGCCAATGGGAGTGAGAGACAAGCCCTTTTGAAAGTAATTCTTACCCCTTGTTTACCCTCGAGATTTGTTCTGATTGCACCATCCATGCAGCTGCACTGTTCCTACCCCAAGTGTAGAAAGGCAACGGTAGAGTTTCCCCTTGTATCTGCCCTGGCTGCTGGGCTGTTCAATGAAGGCCTACACTTTGATGCCCCCTAGTGGAAAGTACACCTCTAAGCAATACAGTCTGTAGCATCAGAATGCGACTATGGGGCAAATTTATTTTACTCTGATTTTTACTTGCCCTGATGCACTACCAGTGAATAATAACAATACTACAGGGATCTTATGCAGCACTTTCATCAGTAGATCTCCAAGCGCTTTACAAAGGCAGTCAGTATCATTTTACAAATGGGGAAACTGAGGCACAGAGGAGTACAGTGCCTTGCCCAGGGTCACTCAGCAGCAGAGTGACACTCGTGTAGTACGGTCCAGAATTTGTACCTTAAAACCTCCACATTTCTACACACAGGTACTCAAGCAGCTGAATTAAAGGTTACTTTGGATTGAATTAATTATTTTAGCATGACGCCGCCAAGACATCTTTAGTCTAAAATGAGACGAGCTCTGAACATTTATTGCTCTCTGAAGTGGAAGTGTCAAGTCACTCCAAGCTGCCAGAATTTTAAGAGGATACCTCTACCAGATAGCTGTCTATTTTTCCTTTCATTAATTTACTGGAATACCTATTAATAGGCAACAGTAAAATATATATCCACATCCTTTGTAAAGTTTATTATTTTTTAATAGTGACAGGAAGGTAGCCCCTAGAGGCCCCAATCAGGGTAAGGTCCTCTTCGGGCAAGTTGTTATATATACACATGCCCCTAACAGAAAAGCTTTACATGGTCCCTAACAGGAGACCCTACAAGCTCAGGTCCTGGTCCTGTCATGTCTCCACCTGCCATCCCCATATCAAGTGTCGGCTCAAGCTTGCTCATTGCAGGACAGGACCCTCAGTGGATATAATGTTAATATATTGGCCAGGTCCTCAGCTGGTACAAATCTGCATTTGCCATTGAAACCAACTGAACTATGTTGATTTACACCAGCTCAGGGTCTGGCCTATAATAGTGCATTTTTATAGAATCATAGAATATCAGGGTTGGAAGGGACCTCAGGAGGTCATCTAGTCCAACCCCCTGCTCAAAGCAGGACGAATCCCCAATTTTTGTCCCAGATCCCTAAATGGCTCCCTACAAGGATTGAACTCATACTGAATATATCTTATGTTTTGCTCTATAACCCCCTTCACACAGAGTCACAACCAGGAATCAAACTGTCTTTTCATATATTTATACAGTGATCACCTTAAAACTTTCCAGCTGTGCCTTGGATAACCAGACAAAGCTAACTCACCATGTGTATCATTCCCTATACTATATCCCAGAAAGCTCTGGGAGCACTGAGCTAATGTTATTTAGGTATCTAGGCACCATGGGAAAGTTTGTCTCTGTTTCAGTGCACTGGATGTTAAAGTGAAAGAAGAGATCATGCTCAGAAGCTGAGCGGTAAAGAAACTGATGTGATGTAATTTACAACACTGTATTGGGGACAGTATAAAGCCTGGTCTTTTGTCCCCAAACATATGCCTAGAATGTCATTTTCAGGAAGCTTGAGTTTCTAAGCAGCCATCTCCCAAACTTACCTTTTTATTTATTTTGCTCCATGAGGATTTGTTTGTTTATTTATTTGTGGCCTGGTGAACTGTCATGAAAAGGCATTTCTGCTTCTAAGCCAGGCATCTCTGATGGGCTTTTGGAGAACAAAGTATTGATTATCTGACATCTCTCGGGAGGTTTTTAAATTAAAATGTCCACATGTTATGCTGAACCAAGGCCAGTCTCAGATAGGAGTTTCAATCTTGCCAGCAGCAGATCGCCTTTCATGAAAGACTCCTGTCCAGCGCTGACCAAATTGGGAATGCACCTACCCATCACTTGACAAAAGGAAAATGGAGCATTGCTGAAGATACATGCCAGCTTGGAATTGGCTTTCTAATGCCAAATGCTTGGAAAATTACTGGGTTGGCTGGCATCTGATGAAGTGGGCTGTAGCCCACGGAAGTTTATGCTCAAATAAATTTGTTAGACTCTAAGGTGCCACAAGTCCTCCTGTTCTTTTTGCAGATACAGACTAACAGGGCTGCTACTCTGAAACCTGGGTTGGCGGGGGTTCTGACCCCGGGGGGGTCACAAACAGGTATCAGGGATCCACACTGCTATTTTTAGCACTCTAGCTCAAGCCCTGCCAGCATGAAGCTTGTGCCCAGCTGCAGTGTAGACATACCCCCAGAGTCTGGTGCACTAACTCATAGACAACTTGGCCTCCCACACGGTATTACATAAAACGGATGCACGGTTCCGAGCTGCAGCTAAGTTTTGAGCTGTGGAAGCAGTGCACACTGAACCCAGGAATGCCACCGTTTTGGGGGTGTTTTTTGCTCTCTTTGACTTTTCAATGGGCACGCAGCTGTGTTTCCATGAAAACAAATCGCAAGAAAGGGGGATAAAACTACTGTTTATAAGAGCTCGCTAGATTGGTGAGTCACAGCATTTCAACAGCCCTGAGATAGACACATCTGAGTACTTATGCAAATGCCAAACACTGGGTTTGAACAAAAGGTTATAGAGTGACATAACCTGAAGCTTTTATTGCTAATGAAGCATTTATTTCCATTTGATTATGGTACTGTGTGGACTTTCCCTTTGAGTGCAACTCACAATTGAGCTAACAGTATGAAAATTATGATTCTCTTTATCTCTCTTCATCTGAGACACACATTTCATGGAATTTCTAATTGCCAGGAAAACGTGAAACACTTACTGATTTCCCACTTGTTCCCTGGGACAGACTGAAGACAATGTCAGCCACAGGTGTGTATTTGAAATAAGAAATCTGTTTTGTTCTGCATGTGTTACAAACACTCTGGGCCAAATCCTCAGCTGGTGTAAATCAACATCGTCCAGGCAGCTGTGCTGGTGTACACAAGCTAAGGATCTGGCCCCCTGCCTGTTCTTTGAGGCATGGTTTTTAACAGAGGTATTTTTAAAAAACTTACCACTAAGTACAGTTGAATTATTGTTATGATTCGTACTATAGAGATGGCTAGAGAGTGCAGCCGTGGGTTAGAATGCACAGGGCAGAGTTGGTCCCACTTTGGAAGAGCTCACAATATAAGTAACTGAACAGGACGGAACTTCTTTTGGGGCCTGCTCCAAAGCCCATTAAAATCAATGAAAAGACACAAATGGGATGTCTCCCAATGGGATCAAGTCCTTTCATCAGCAGAAAGAGGGGAAATCTAGACAGCACCCAGCACAAAGGGACCCTAGTCTTAGCTCTTAGGCACTAAAATAAGAATAAGCAGTAATCACTAGGATGGCCCAGTGGTGCAAAGGGACTATTGAGTACCTCCAGCTCTGTGGTTAGTACTAACAGACAGGCAGGAGAACTCTGTCAGGCACAGAGCACCTCTGTAAAGTAATTGTTTCATTGCCATTTGGTGCAGAAGCAAAGGAGATCCCCAGTGGAGTCTCCATCACTTGAAGTCTTAAAGCAAGACTGGATGTCTTGCTAATGCTACATCTACACTGCACTTGGGAGGTGAGATTGCAGCTCGTGTAGACATACCCGAGCTACCTTTGATCCAGCTAGCTCAAAGCTAGCTCAAGAAACAATGGGAGTGGAGCCACAGAAGCAAAGGTAGAAGCACTGGCTGCCTGCTTGAGTATGCACCCAGAATCATGGATGAGGCTGACTCATGCCATCCTGGATTCACTGATATTGTTACTCAAGGTAGCTTTGACCTAGCTAGATCAAAGCTAGTTTGGGTATGTCTACACATGCTGCAATCCCATCTCTCAATTTCAGTGCAGACATACCCCAAAAAGAGATAATCTAGCTCAAACAAAAGTTATGGTTTGATGCAGAAATTATTGGGCAAGCTTCTGTGATGCTACGCCCCATATTCTTCATAGAAATATTGTTATAATATGATTTTGGCATAATTAAGATGTGTTTTATACAAGATGGGTCATGTGAGGTATCATCGGAAAGGTTATGATTACCCTATTTGTATGCATGTATCATTTCTGTATCTGAAGTTAGGAATATTGACTATGTAACAATTACAAGTGGGTTTACACCTGGGGAGCGCCCACCAGACAGAATGCAATCAGTCTGGATGGGCCATTAGAGAGAACAATAGGACTTTGAAGATGCTAATTTCCCACCTTCACGGAAGTCTTTCTTAGGACTTAGGGCTGCTTTGACACAGCAGGGTCATTTGATCATGTCACCTGGTACTGGACTCCATCTTGGACGGCTAGTATTTTTCCACTGATAGGGGGTGGAGATCAAACTGGGAAACAAAGGATTCCCGCCATATGCAAATCCTATTTAAGGCTGGCGAGTGAGTTAATCAGGTTCTTCAATGAATCCCTGCCCAAGATGATTGCTGAAAACACCTAAGACTGATCTTGGGAAGGAAGGACTGGACCTAGGTTAGAAGGTGTCTGGCCTGTGAAAGGAATAGCTGGAATTCTAAGCTGCACGCAAAAGTTTGTCTTCAAGAAATTCTGCAACCTGCTTAAAACAACATTTAGGGTGAGAAAGTACTACCTGTAGCCAGCTTCTTTAGTGTATTAAGCTTAGTTTGTGTGCTTGCTTTATTTGCTCAGTAATCTGCTTTGTTCTGTTTGCTATCTCTTATAATCACTTAAACTCTATACTTTGTAGTTGTTAAACTGGTTTTGTTTTCTCTAAACCAGTCTGTGCAATTCATAACTGGGGGGCAAAAAACCTGTGCATATCTTCCTCCACATCAAGGGAGGGGGCGATTTTCATGAGTTTACGCTGTACAGTTCTCTGTGCAGCGCAAGACAATACAATTTTGAGTTTGCATCTCAGAGGGGGTGTTCACTTGAGTGCTGAGCAATCCCCAAGCTGATTCTTCCCATGCAGAGCTGATTTCAGTTTCTGTGTCTTTCTGCAGCTGGGTGGCTCCCTATCTGTGTGTTTGCTAGAGGAGGCTTGAGGGCCTGGCACAGCAGGACAGGGGTGAGGGAGCCCAGGCTGGTGGAATGGGTGGGCTCAGTAGGACCACAGTACATCAGGTGGCACCCGCAAGTGGGGGTAACCCCTCACAGCTTCTTTTGGTCTGTGTTATGCAGGAGTTTCAGGGGAGTCAATAGATAGACCACAGGCCAAAGCTGGACCACCAGACCCTTGTGAACAGACCATGAAATCTTTATATTTACTTATTATCATCATTATTGTTAATATTTTTGTATTATTTTCTCTTGCGTCCGGAGCTTGACTATACCTTGAGCAAGAAATCTGGACCTTGACAAAAAAAATTGATTATCCCTGAGGAGGTTAGATTAAATGATCATAAAAATCCCCTCTGGCCTTAAAACCTATGGATCCATGGAAGACAGAGAAGGTCAGATTATTGCATCTTCCCTTTTTTGGCCACAGTCTGGATCCATCCAGCTGCTTGCTGAACTCCTAAAACCAAGTTTTCAAGCTGCAGGATGGCTTGGGGTGTGCAATGATGTCTCTCTCTAGTGTCCACCCTCAGTGTCTGTAATAGTCTGCTACTTATTCACATCTAACGAAGTTGCTTTTTTGGTTAAAGTGGTGGGGGCTGGTGAATTTGGTACTGAAAGTATTTGCCTCAGTAGAAAGAACAGATTCAATCTAAAACCTAACGCTTCACATTTTCTAAGTACTGTACAAATGTTGGCCAATTACATTTTGGCCTTTGACAGCAGATACTTTTATTTAAATTTGAATTTCCCAGCTTTTGTGAACTTTTGGTTAGATCTTTAGTGCTGTTTCATACTACATTATCATTTCTTGACAAGTAAATACATATTAGCCCATGGGGCTCTTTTCTATCCAGTGATTTGAGTAGAGAGAAGAATATGGAATGGGAGAAATTACTGTGATCATCTTCATAAATAATTTTTAACAGTCTTCAAAACACCATTTGTTCTCATCTGAAGGCCTGGGGAGAGATAAAGCTATTGCATATTCTTTAAGTGTGGTAACAAACATGGTTCCCTGGAGACTGTTTAAGGTATGTCTCAGTGCTCTTAATAAAAAAAATCACAGCCCAGAACTTATCCTTTCAGATATTACAGACTTACATGAATCTTACAAATATCCAAATAGAGATGGAGCTAAAAATTTCTCAGTGTTCCTCTGGATCCAGGTCAAGACAGCAAGTTTGAATGAAGAATTGAATTTTCGCAAAGTCCTCTATATTTAATCAAATAGTTTAAACATCATTTTGGGTGGAAAACATATAGAGTCTGATTCCTCTCTCACTCACTTGGACTTTACATGTGTGTAAAACCCCTGAATTCTGTGGAATTATTCCTGATTCACTCTGGTGGGAGAGAAGAAGTAGGTCCATAGTTTCCACTTCATGTAGCAGGTGCTCACTTCTCTTTTGGGTCTCAACAAACCTCTCCGAAAATATAGCTGCCAAGGAAGTAGTCTCCAGAAATGGGGGGAAGGTGACATGGTTTAATACAGCTCATCGTGTGGAGCTCTGACATCACAAGCCAAGCCTTGATCTACACTACCAACTTACGTTGGTATAACTACATCACTCAAGGGTATAGCAAATCTACCCCCCATACTGACCTAACCCCTAGGGTAGACAGCACTGTGTCGATGAGAGGGCTTCTCTCAGGGAGGTGAAGTACCTACACCAACGGGAGAAGCTTTTCTGTTGGCGTTGGTAGCGTCTTCACTAAGTGCTACAGTGGTGCTGTAAGTTTAGACAAGACCTAAGAGTTAAACTCTGCCTTCAGATGCACATATATGGATCCTATTGCCAAACTGTGACCCGATGGGAGATCTTCAAGGCAAACGGAGGATGCAGCAGGAAGTGGAGCTAGTGATTCAGTAGGGGGCGCTTTTCTTTCTAAATCAGTACCCCAGTATCATATTATGAGGCCCTGTGCTGCTGGAGGTGCCATCTTTTCGGATGAATTGTAAAACCAACATCCTGACCATTTGTTATGAAAGATCCCATGGCACATTTTGCATGAGTCAGCCCAATAGCTAAACCAAATTCCAGTCCGGGCGATTATGGTACATCCAGGGCTGGATTTACTTGCCCCTAGGCACAGCATCTTCAGTGCCCCACCCCCACCCCAGCCTACAGCTGATCTTCGTGTTTTCTGTAAAAAAATTAACGAAAAGAAATATAAACACAGCCTCCCTGGGAAGGCACGAGACCCTCCACCACGCACAGTGCTCCCAGCCCTAGCCGGTGTAAATCAGCCAGCTATATTAAAGTCAACAGAGCTAGGCTAATTTCCAGTAGCTGAGGATCTGGCCTTTTGGACCACAGTGTTAAAGCTGTGTGACTGATGTGTTCTGGAGTAGACTGTACTGAACATTTCTACAGTGGATTTTTGTTGTTCTTGTGCACTCTATAGGCAGTTGTTACATACTTTGTGGTTATTATATATTATTCTTATCTTCTGTATCCTCCAACAGGCTCAGAGAGATACTTTAGTTCAAACCGTAGAGGGTTGTCCTCTTGGTACTGAAGGTCTGGGCTTCAATCCCCGTGTCCCTGATTCTGGGCTGCATTCTGATCCATTTACCCCACTGCTATGGCATCAGGGGCCTGAAAAGCAATCCGATTTCCCCAGTCCTGATTGGTTCCCTGGCTGATGCAAGTGTCTGGATCAACTCTGTGCTCAAGCTCTTCTGGGTGGTTCGCAAAATCATTTCCAAAAGTTACTATAAGAGTGGGCTGTGCAGAGTATTGCATGAGATTCCCTATTACAATTACCCACCAACAAACAGATTAAAAATAAAGTCTTGAAGTTCAAGTTCCATAGGATCAGAAAGGGCCAGTGTTGAAGTCAATGGGAGACTCACAGACACTCAGCACATTATAGGATCCAACCTGACATAGGCTTTGTCTACACTGGCACTTTTCTCAGTATAACTTATATCCCTCAGAGGTCTGAAAAAACACACCCCTGAGTGACATAAGTTACACTGACAGAAGCACTGGTGTGGACAGCAAAAAGAAAAAAAAAAGATTAAAGGTCTAGAAAATATGACTTATGAGGGAAGATTGAAAAAATTGGGTTTGTTTAGTCTGGAAAAGAGAAGACTGAGAGGGGACATGACAACAGTTTTGAAGTACGTAAATGGTTGTTACAAGCAGGAGGGAGAAGAATTGTTCTTCTTAACCTCTGAGGACAGGACAAGAAGCAAGGGGCTTAAATTGCAGCAAGGGCTGTTGAGGGTGGACATTAGGAAAAACTTCCTAACTGTCAGGGTGGTTAAGCCCTGGAATAAATTGCTTAGGGAGGTTGTGGAATCTCCATCACTGGAAATTTTTAAGAGCAGGTTAGATAAACACCTGTCAGGGATGGTCTAGACCAGTGGTTTTCAAACAGCAGGTCGCGACCCACTACTGGGTCTCAGAATGGGAGGCACTGGGACGCGGCGGCTCTGGTCAGCACTGCTGACTGGGCTGTTAAAAGTCCCGTTGGTGGTGCTGCCCGGCTAAGTCAGGCTAGTCCCCACCTGTTCCGACACCGCACTGCGCCCCAGAAGCGGCCAGCAGCAGGTCCGGCTCCTAGGCGGGGGGGCCACAGGGCTCAGCGTGCTGCCCCCACCCCGAGCACCAGCTCCACACACACATTGGCCAATGGGAGCTGGGGAGGGGCAGTGCCTGCGGGCGAGAGCCGCGCAGAGCTGCTTGCGCGTCTCTGCCTAGGAGCCGGACCTGCTGCTGGCCGCTTCCAGGGTGCAGCATGTTCCACGGTGCCAGGACAGGCAGGAAGCCTGCCTCTGCACCCCAACTGCACCGCTGACAGGCAGCTGCCTGACGCAACCCCATGCCCCAATCCCCTGCCCCAGCCCTAAGCCCCCCCAAACCCGGAACCCCTTCCTGCACCCCAAACCCCTCGTCCCCGGCCCCACCCCACAGCCTGCACCCCCAGCCCAGAGCCCTAATCCTCTCTCACACCCGACCCCCCTGCCCCAACCCAGAGCCCCCTCCCACACCCTGAACCCCTCATTCCCAGCCCCACTCCGCAGCCCTCACCCCCGCACCCCAACCCTCTGCCCCAAACCCCTCATCCCCAGCTCCGTTGGGTCGCGGGCATCAACAATTTTCTTCAACTGGATCACCAGAAAAAAAGTTTGAAAACCACTGGTCTAGATAATACTTCGTCCGGCCATGAGTGCAGGGGCTGGACTAGATGACCTCTCGAGGTCCCTTCCAGTCCTATGATTCTATGTTGGCAGGAGACGCTCTACTCTAGATAGCTCCTGCCGCTGGTTGGAGGTAGTTTAATTATGTCAACACGAGAGCTCTCTCCTCTTGGCATAGAGAGGCTACATGAGAGATCTCACAGTGGTGCAGCTTTATGAGTACAGCTGTGGTGCTGTAAGCTCTCTAGTGTAGACATGGCCGTAGATGGTGGCCACAATCAGAGGCAGCGGAGCAAACTTGATGGACCCCTTGATTTGATGGATTTTTCAAATCCTGTGTTCTGGAGTAACATTTTTTCCTGTTTATTAAGGGCTCTAATGTATTCTACCAGATGCCGATTCCTAGCATGGAGCAATCATTTTCCACTTGCACTGCCAGAGGACTGATTGAGCCATATTGTAGCAGTACTTAAGCAGAAGGACTCCCTGTCACATATGAGAAGTTGCTGGTCACCACTAACCCTGAGTTAATGTATACTCCAGCAGGGCGTGAAACTGTCATGCATGGAAGACTTTCATTAGTGTAAAAGAAAACTGCTGAGATAAATGCACCCAATCACAAATCCTGTTCGTTCAAGAGAAATCAATGGCGAAAGGTTTCTGTACCCTTAATTAAAAAAAGAAATACACGCACAGCCGCATTAATGAAATCACATATTTGTACAGAATAACCCAGGCTTTAGCACATAGTATTTATAATGTAGAAACTGGAGACCCCAGTCTTCTGTTACACCATTGGCTTTCTTGGAAGTTGCTCCTTATTTACATGGGTGAAAATGAGGGGAGAATCGAGCCAGGTATCCACAGCTGCCAACATATTGAGGGTCAGATCCAGAGCAATGCTGAGCACTTGACTCCCCAGAAACTTGCAGGATTTGGGTCCAGATCCAATGGGCATTGAAAACAATGGAAGGACTTCTGTTGACATCACTGGGCATTGGATTGGGCCCTTAGCTCTGAATTAGCACAGTTAGAAACCCAATTAACAGTCTTAGTATTTTCTCATTCATTAATGGTCTGGGGAGAGAAGTCTATAAACAAATAGTTCAACATTTATAATATCAATATCCAAAACCATCATCTAAATAGTACCATCTCTGGGAGGCAGGCTGGTCTAGTGGCTGGAGCATGGAAAAGGTTATCAAGAGAAGTTCCCTTCAATAAGCTTATCTTACATAGAATAACACCTAGGGCAGGTCTAGACTACAAATGTACATTGGTGCACTGTAGTGCGCCTGGTGAAGACGCTCTAAGCCAATGGAAAAGAGTTTTCTCGTCAGCTTACTAATTCCACCTCCGTGAGAGGCAGTAGCTATGTCAATGGGAGAAGCTCTCCTGCCAACTTAGCACCGTCTACGCGGGGGGGTTAAGGTTCAGGACTGTGAAAAATCAACACCTCTGAGTGACATAGTTATACCAAAGTATGTACAGTAGAACCTCAGAGATACGAACAGTCAGGAATGGAGGTTGTTCGTAAATCTGCAATGTTCGTAACTCTGAACAAAATGTTCTGGTTGTTCTTTCACAGGTTTACAGGTGAACATTGACTTAATACAGCTTTGAAACTTTACTATGCAGAAGAAAAATGCTGCTTTCCCTTTAGTTTTTTAGTAATTTACATTTAACACAGTACTGTGCTGTATTTGCTTCTTTTCTTTTCTTTTTGTCTCTGCTGCTGCCTGATTGTGGAACTACAGTTCCAAACAAGGTGTGTGGTTGACTGGTCAATTTGTAACTCTGGTGTTCATAACTCTGAGGTTCTACTGTAGTGTAGACCAAGCCCAAGACAGTATTTCCTAGTTGTCTCCAAGACCCTTAGAATTCTGACAATGCACTGACTGGTGGATAATTGACACAGGCAAACTTGCTTTGGCCCAACTGGCTGAAGCTAATACTTTTTAATATCTTCACATGCAAACAAACCATACCAATGGAACTGCCAATAATCACTTCAGGTTCCCCACCACATCATGCCCCTTCTAGGAGATCCAGAGGTTGGACCATGGGGCAAAAAGTCTGAAGACTTCTAGTTCCTTCTTGGCTCTGACACCCGTTTAGTGTGCAAAAACTATAGGTAAATCACTTAAACTCACTGTGCCCCCACTAATGATGATAACTTAACCTACTTTGTAAAGCTCAGATCCTTTGCTAAACCTTAGGATAAGTGCTAAGTAGAACTGGCCAAAAATGGTAATTCTTTTTTGCAAAAAATGTTGACAAAAAACATTTTAATTTTGTTCCAAAAATTTGCCATATTTAGGGGAGTTTATATGAAGTTCCTAAAAAAAAATTTTTTTAATGTACTTCATTTTGGAAGGAAAAAACTCAATACACATCACTTTTTTACTTTTTTCCCACTGGAATTAAAGGAGAGGAATGAAAGGGTTTTCCCCTCCAATTTGTCTGTCTTTGCTGTAAACCTTTCCCCTTCTCCTCTCCCTTTTTCCAGTGGGGGAAAAAGTAAAAAAGTAAAAGAAAGAGGACTTTCCCCCCAAAAAACCTTTTTTGTTTCAGAATTATAGTGATAGACTCAAGGAGCTCAATCTATTTATCTTAACAAAGAGAAGGTTAAAGGGTGACTTGATTACAGTTTATAACAGGGATCAGCAACCTTTGGCACGCGGCCCATCAGGAAAATCCGCTGGCGGGCTGGGACAGTTTGTTTACCTGCAGGGTCCGCAGATTTGGCTGATTGCAGCTCCCACTGGCTGCAATTCGCCGTTCCAGGCCAATGGAGGCTGCAGGAAGCAGCGTGGGCTGAGGGATGTGCTGGCTGCAGCATTCTGTACTAGTTGGACTTTCCTAAGTGCTGAAGGCCTCATGCCCAGGTATATCGCATCGCTGTAGTCAGCCGAGATGTGATGAAGGCATGAATAACTAAGACCAGGTCTCCACCCACCAGGATGGGATGGAATCTCCTAGCCAGCCGGAGACAATAGAAAGCATTGCTCATGGCCATTGCAATGTGAGAGCTCAGCATCAGCGAGGTATCCAAGAGTACTGCTAGACTGCAGACTGAATTGACCAAATGTGGATGTGACCAATTGTAGACCATGTTTAGGGTAGGTGTCCTGTTTAAAATTGTGTTACATAAACCTAACATGTTTTAAAACACAACCATTTATCCTAGTCTAGACATGTCCTCACTGTGGCAAACAACCATCCTCTCCCCTTTCAGATGCCCTCTCATGACTTCTGTGAAGCTTTTAAGGGCCAAGCTACCTCCTGTCCATGGTGTATACAACTGTGTAACTACGGAGGTGGGGGGGGGTGTTAGGTGCTGTGCCTTTAGGAGCCTGCAACTTAGGAAAGCCAGATTCAGTTCCCCACAGAAACTGTGCCACAGACTTTCTGTCTGACCTTGAGCTAGTCTCTTTAGCACTTCAGTTCCCCATGGAGATAATAACACTGCCCTACCTCACAGAAGTTAAAGGTTGTGAGATGCTCAGATAAATATTATGGTAGTACGGAGGTATATATAAGTACCATACATAAGAATGGCCATACTGGGTTAGACCAATGGTGCATCTAACTCAGTAACCTGTCTTCTGACAGTGGCTAATGCCAGATATTTCAGAGGGAATGAACAAAACTAGGCAACTATCAAGGTCCACCCCCTGTCATCGAGTCCCAGCTTCTGGCAGTTTCAGCAACATCCAGAGCATGGGTTTGTGCCCTGACCATCTTGGCTAATACCCTTTGATGGACCCATCTGCCATAAACTTATCTAATTCTTTTTGAACCCAGTTATACTTTTGGCCTTCACAACATCCCCTGGCAACAAGTTCCACAGGTTGACTGTGTGTTGTGTGATGAAATACTTCCTCGTGTTTGTTTTAAAACTGCTGCCTAGTAATTTCATTGCATGACCAGTGGTTCTTGTGTTATCTATCTAGTTAGATAGGTGAAATCAGACCAAGATGGCTGTTAGAGTAACACACATCATGCACTGTCTTTTATGGAGACTTTACATTTGTTCTTTCTTTCTTTCTTTCTTTCTTTCTTTCTTTCTTTCTTTCTTTCTTTCTTTCTTTGTCTGAATTAAAGCTAACTAGACTGAGGGCTTATCTATGTGGGGAAACTAACAGAATTACAGCAGTATAATTATACCACTAGAGCGCCTCTCTAGATATAATTATAGTTCTGCCACTATAGTTTTGCTGATCAATTTCCTCATGTAGAAATGCAGAAAAGTGCTGAGAAATATACAATTTGCAACTGGAGCGTGGAAGGCATAACACTGAGGAAGTGCTAATTATTTGAATAAAACATGTTTAAAACCTCACAGGAAACACCTGCACAATTCTGCAATTGATCCAGCCCCTAAATACCGAGTGCTTAATGTATCAGAACTATCGTCAGTGCAGTTTATCTTTTAAGCTGTAAACTCTTAGGTGGTGGGACTGTGTTCCCCGCAAGTTCTCTCTGGCGCCAAGCACTCATCAAATAATAATATCAAATGCACAGTCACTTGCAAGGAAGAAAACAACTGCCTACCATGTTCCTCCTGGAAAGCATTCAAGGCCTGATCCAAAGCTCAGTGAAGTTATTGGAAAGAGCCCCACCGACTTTGGTCAGGTTTAACTGATTTAGTGGCTAGGGTGAATGGCAATTGTGTGAAGCAGAGCATATTATATGCTTTTTATAAGTACATTTCATGGGCCCCTTCTCTCAGTGGTGTTTTCAGCGCTGATCTGGGGACTCAGCATTTATAAAAGCAACCATCAGAATGCTGGGTCACTAGAATACACAACTGCTAAGAATTCGTAAGAAGCAATCCACTGTTCTCCCTCTCAATTTTATTCATCAGGACTCCCCTTAACAACGGCTGACTACCATTGTTACGGTGGCAGTGGGGTGTTTTTTATTTGGGATGAAGCTCAGCCGCCTATGAAAAAGTCCTCATGATTTCAAGAAATAACAAAAATTGGAAGCCCGAGATTACATAGAGTTTGTTACATGCATAGAAATGGGCAGAAGTTTAAAGAGGAGAATGGGAGGGAGAGAGAGGGAAAGATTTTTGAAAGACTCCTGCCCAGATTGGATGATTTATTTATAACGCATCTACCTCATTTGTGACATGTTGGCGATGCTGCTGCTTCTGCTGTGGTAGTGATGTGCAGAAGGACAGTGTACCAATGGCCAGAGGATTTATTATTTATATTTCATTAGGGCTGGGACAATCCCTGCCCTGAAGATCTAAATCAACAGGCAAAGGAAGTATTATTAGCCCCATTTTACAGATAGATGAGGACCTTTGACATTAAGGTCTCATTTATTGTTACCGTAGGTCAGGGAAGAGGCTTCTCCAGGACTGGAGCATCTCACTACCTCCGCAACAGCCTCAGACACAGGGTGCCTTCTGGAAATGACCAGCAACCTGGTGAGTTTTGCTGGGATTCCTTCTGAGACCTTTGCCACTCGTTTTGTCCAGAATGCCTTGTCCAGTTCCAGGAGAATAGGTCATCCAGGTCTCTGGGATCCCAGAAACCTCTGGTCAACTCCCTCTTGTCACTCAGGTTACTTTACTTTTGCCAGGTGGAGTCGGCAGCAACCAGGGCCGGGTTCAATATCTAGGGGTTCCTCTTAACACTGCAATTCACACCGGTTCGAGCTGTCACCCAGTAATCTGTGAAAAGTAAATGTAACCCACACACCTTCTGGGTGTGGTGTTCTGTCTTATCTAGTGGCACCGAGACCACTTAAAGAGAGAGATAAAATGAGTCTGCTCTACAGCCTTAGCTAACAGGCAGTTGACTGTAGAGGCTCATGCACTCAGCTCCCGAGGCCCCAGGTTTGATCCCGCCTGCTGACAACCGTGGTGTGTTAGCATTACAAGTCGGGGTTTGTCTGGGATTTCAACTGGGAAGTCTCTCAATCTTAGTGCAGGAGCCTCTACCGCATGAACTAAAAGCCAAGCTGTTAGCAAAGGTTGTAGAGCGGACTCATTTTATCTCTCTCTCTCTAAGTGGTCTCAGTGCCACTAGATGGGACAGAACACCACACCCAGAAGGTGTGTGGGTTACACAAACAACACTTCTGGGCATTTCTAAGAGGCAATACTTCCCCTCTCACAAGCGCTGAGTCAGTATATAACAAAAAAACCCCTTTTCATTGAAAGAAAGAAAGAAAGAAAGAAAGAAAGAAAGAAAGAAAGAAAGAAAGAAAGAAAGAAAGAAAAGGAATCCAGCATTAATTTAGGAAAATGCCACAAGTATGATCTGCAAGCACACGACCATGAGCAAAACACGCACCCCAAAGGACGTTGGGCCATGTCCTTTGCCTCAGGTTCTCACCTTGCAGTGTGAAAGTCCGACAAACAAACGTTCCTTTAACTTGCCTCTCCCCTCTCCCTCCGCCGCACCCCACTCACGGTTGTTGTCTTGGGTCAGCGAAGATCCAGAGTTCAGAGATGCATTCGCGTGAGTGCACCTCCCACCCCAGCGGCTGCCTGCTGCCACCACTGCTCCATCATTCATTCCACCCCTGGCCACTGCACCATCAATCGTCCTGCCCCGCGGCGTTACCCACTGCATCGTTCTACTGCAACCTCAGCGATCTCTTGAAGTCCTGCCCCTTAACGCAGCTCTCAGTGATCTCAGCAGCTAGTGGGAGGGGCCTCACTGCTGGGACAGGCTAGTCAGCCTCTTTCACTGGAGACGCTGCCCTGTGGCAGGTGTTAGGTTTAGCACCTAGAGCAGATTATCAGTAATTTCAGCTCCTGTGAGCCATAACAAAACACTCCCCGTTGAGTCTATTCAGCTCAGGGATTAAACAGTAGAGAAGGGAAGCGTCAAATCAAATAGTTCCTGGGAGGACTCTTTGGACAGAGCCCACAGCAGCACACACAAGCACCAGCCCCCATCTACTGTCACTGGCTTTAGGCACCCCTACCCTCTGCTTAGTGACGGCAGTTCAGTTGAGGGTGACTGCCCTCAATCAGGGCATGCCAAGCACAGTTCGGATGCCCTTTACTCACACAACAAGGGTAAAAACCGTTTATTACCCCTGCACTCAATACCAAAGTGATTTGCAAGCCAACACCAGCCAAGACTGATCATTTGGGCAAAGCAGCTCCATCATGCTGTGTACCTAGACAGAGCAGGCGTGTCTATGCAAACAAGGTTGGTTCCTGAAGTCTTTTCCCCCAAACTCCTTCTCATACTAATGAACAAGGGGCCACCAAATGAAATTAATAGGGAGCAGGTTTAAAACAAACACAAGAAAGTATTTTTTCACACAACGCACTGTCAACCTCTGGAACTCCTTGCCAGGGGGTGTTGTGAAGGCCAATACTATAACGGGGTTCAAAAGGGAACTAGACAGATTCATGGAAGATAGGTCCATCAATGACTTATTAGCCAGGATGGGAAGGAATGGTGTCCCTCGTCTCTGTTTGCCAGAAGCTGGGATTGGGTAACAGGGTATGGATCACTTGATGATAACCTGTGTGTTTATTCCCTTGATGATAGCTCATCACTAGAGAGAGCTCATTCAGACCATGCTTACAGCAGGCATGTAAAAACTCTATGCACACACTGGCGTGGCCCAGAAACAAGGGGGTTAGGTACAGGGTGATACATTTCCAAATCATGTCACACACTACACAGTTTATATACATTTCCCCCAGCTACTAACATCTATACTTCTGGAATCTAATTGGTTTGAACATTGTACGGCTCATGTAAGGACCAATTGCTTTGTAAATTGTGTAAGGACCAATCAATTATGTCCTCACCTTAATTACATTTCAAGTTTATCAGTTCAGGGTGTTCCCACTTATCTCAATTTCTAGTATACAGCTTGTCCCACCCTTGTTTACAGTTTAACCTTGCACTCAAATTTGACCCATGTCCAGCAAGATCTACGCCTACAATTCTTGGGTCTTGCAAAGCCCAATAAACACCCTGAAGGAAGGGTGCAGCCCAGCCGGTGCCAATGGTCACGGAGGAACCAGGGAGACACAAGCTGCCTCCCCCTCTATTCCTACACTGACCACCGTGGAGGGTTTACCCACATGAACATCAAAAATCTATGGCAGAGCCAGGAAACAAACCCAGATCTCCTGAGTCCAGGTCCAGTCCAGTCCCATCACCACAAGACCAGTCGTTCTGGTTGCAGAAGACAGAGGCAAAGAGAATGCCTTGGTGCTGGAGGACAGCGCACTTCAGAACAGCAACTACATCCCTTTACATACATAAGCATTTGCTCCAACAGTTCTCTACTAGGACCACCAGGCTGGGTATGCTTGAGTACACATAGCTCAGTACCATCAGCCACGTGGCCCCTGGCCAGGGCCTAGGGTACACAGCACTGCTGATATAATGATATCAATGTAAAGAAGAAGGAGCCAGTCCCCATCATGTACCTCCTGAGAAAGTATTAAGGACCTGACCCAAAGCCCTTTAAAGTTAAAGAAAACAGACCCAGATTAGTGACAGCTGCTACCATTTTGTGCTCAAGAGCCAGTATCATCCACCGTGTTCTCACCCTTTCTGTGCCCCCCTAATGACATCCCTAGACAGGCTGTGGGCAGGGATTGAACCCAGGATTTTTAGCTGTACAAACACAAGATGCTACTGCTTGAGCAGACAGGCATCAGCGGGTTGGCAATCATCTGCCTGTGATCCAGCCACTAAGGGGCGACAATGAGCCACACTGTTTGGGTGGGAGACAGGGTCAGCCTCACTCTGGTTTATGACACTGGATGATTTTAAATCTTCTTCAAGAGAGAACAGACTTCTTCTGCACCATCGGCCTTATGTGTTGCCCCTTGGGTGCCCTACACAACCACAAAAGTTCTGGATCATTTTTATCCATTGCCCACGTAAGCTTATTCTAAGGAATAATATTGTTTCACCTCGACGGGCACAGAGGAAATGTCACCAAGTGGATAGTTGGGTTTGATCTGAAGGAGAGGAGCTCCTCTGTCTCTTTCCCTTCTCAAGAGGGCAATTCATTCAGTACTACAGGGGTAAGGCTGATGTTAATTATAGCTACCCAGGGCCGGAGCTGACGCCATTCACATGCCCAAGCCAGGGCATGCAGCGTTGCCGTAAGCCCCCTGGTACCGTCATGCACTCGGATTGCCTCGCCAGAGCTCTGTCTGCCCGAAGCAGGGACACTGTTAATTCCATTGAATGGGGGGAACATGAAGGAAGGGAATTCAGACAGTTTCAACATATCACACTGATTGACACATGTCATCAATCTCAGTAGAGTTCACCTGGGCACATTAGCGGATCTGATTGCAGGAGTGGGGCCACTGAGCTAGTTAGTTAGTTTGGCACAGCCCAGAGCAAGCAGTGTTGTATAAACTGCGCCACTCCGGGATGCACTGATTTGGAGACATCCCTTTGAGATACAGCTGGACCCCTGCTCCCTCCTTATTGGCTGGGGACAGTAATTTGCTGCTGGCCTATATCAATAGCAAATTACTAGCCCACATCATGCTGGCCCAGCCATTCTAGCCAGCAAGTGAAGGAGGCGAGGCCAGGCTCATCCCCAGTACCCATACCTCCTTGCCTACCAGCTCATAAAAAACCAGCACTTGCCTCAGAGAGGTTACAACCGACGACCTACGTTGGGACTTGTATTTACACAGGAGTAAGAACATCGCTACTCAGGCCAGCTGCACCTGGAGCCCTCAGAGCCTAGCCCAAGTTGCAATCTAGCCATGGGACTGAGATCGCTGAAGTCTGGCCTCTGACCCCATGGATTCAGTGAAATTCTTAGGATTCTTGGGGTGCCGTACAAATAACACATCTGCTAGGAATAACGTCTCACCCCGTTACTGTTTTTGTGGCCCTGTGGCCATTAGATGTCGGAGAGTCCTCCTCTAACCAGCCATTCCAGAGAAATACCAGCTCCAGAGGCATTTTCAGGTCTCCCCTGCTCCTAACACGCTACAATCCGTTCGCCACCGCCATTTGAAATCCCGACGGATGCCTACTCCTCTGACTGGACATTGTTTGGTTAGTTACTGCTATTTACTACTAGCGTCAATATGCCTCCCCTTCCTATTTCTGAGCATGTTGGTCATTCCTTTAACCTGTTTCCTGGTGTTAATGGGTTGAATAGTCCTTCAAGATGGCAAAGGCACAAGAAACAGGGATACTAATCTCACTAACTATGGACATGTCTATACTGAAGTAAAAGACCCACAGCACAGTCACGGATGGCTTGGGTCAGCTGAGCTGCAGGGCTATAAAACTGCAGTCCAGGCATTCAGGCTCGGGCTGGAGCTCGGGCTCTGAGACCCCGCGAAGGGCAGGTGGGGAGAGGTCTCAGAGCCCGGGCTCCAGCCTGAGCCCTAAAGTCTACACTGCAATTTTTAGCTCCACAGCCTGAGCCCCACAAGCCCAAGTCAGCTGATTGAGGCTCTGAGACTTGGTGCTGTAGGTTTTTAATGCAGGGTAGGTTTACCCTTTAGTTACTATCCTATCCCATTACCGCACAGAAACGTCTCTGAACACCCATCCCTAGAAACCAAACATCAAGAGGACAGCAATAGCATTTGGTCTTTATAGGCAGCGAACTTGAATAGCTTGTAAAAAAAATTAAACAACATAACAAAGATCTGGCAGATGAAATAAACAAGTCTGTGAGTTTATCATCCAGATGATACAAACTCAGAGACATTGAAGATATGTCTACACTATAGCAGCACTGCTATGGCACTGCAGCTGGGCCATTGTCGTGTAGACGCCTTCCTACATTGACAGGTTTTTCCCGTGGATGTAGTTAATTCACCCCACCAAGAGGTGGTAGCTAATTCTTCTGTTGACCTAGCTGCATCTGGCAGGGAAGGGGGGTGTTGGTTGACCTAACAAAGTCGCGCAGGGCTTGCAATTTTTCACAGCTTTGAGCAATGTAGTGAAGCTGATCTAATTTTTAGGTGCAGACGAGGCCTAAGGGAAGAGCTGTCTTAAACCTATGGACTCAATGACATCCATTTTATGAAAGGACTTTAGAGACCTAGGTTCAATTCCTGGTCCACCACAGACTTCCTGTGTGACCTTGGGCAAGTCACTTAGCCTCTCTGTGCCTCAGTTTTCCATCTGTAAAATGGGGATAACAGCACTGCCCTGCCTCACGGGGGTGTTGTGAGGACAAAGACATGAAAGCACGTTGAGATCTACTGATGAAAAGCACTGCAAGAGCAAGGGATTATTATTATTATGAAAACTCAGACAATAATAATTATTCATATTATTCTCATAGCATTTATTTTTAAGATGATCATTTTCTTACACTATTTATTATTAGATTAGCATTGAGTGCTATACAACACATAGAAATAAAATCAGAAAATTGTTCAGGGGAGGCACTATCTAGAAAGCAGAGACAGGGAAGAGATGGCAAACTGGGAAATTCAGAGGGCCGGACTCCGATACCCTAGCAGATGTGAAGTAGGGCCTTCATCCTGCAAAGACTTATGCACCTGTGCTAGGAATATTCCCATTAAGGTCAATGGCACTACTCAAAATATGGAAATTTGAACAAATGCATAAGGGCTTTGCAGGATAGGGCCTAGCACTTCACTCCACGAGTGGTCTCATTGGATCAGATCGTCAGCAGGTCTAAATTAACGTAGCTTCAGTGTAGCAACGTCGATTTACACTAGTTGAGGATCTAGCCCACTGACTGAAATGGGACTGCTTCTGAAATATGGTCCTATTCCACAGGAGTAAAGGTACCAACGTCTGGCCCAGAGATGGGGAAGACTGACAACACATACTTTGACAGATCCAGAAAACATCTCAATACCATAAATTTCCCTTTCACCTCCCTTAAAAGGTAATTGCCGTACCTTATAAATTCCTGACTCCAGAAGACAGCATCTGTTTGCTTTATGCAGACCGCAAATGCTTGAGATTTGTTGGCAATCAAACAATTAATTATCTGCTGTTTCCAACGATCCATAGACAATTTAAATACCTGTTTTATTAAATACTTGATACAAAAGCATTTTAAATCCTTGCCTCAAGTCCATATTGCAGCGTCAACAAACATATCAAGTGAGCCCCATAGTGTATTGTAAAGTACCATTATCACAGTGAAGCCAGTTCTTAATTTGTGCCAGGGCTTGCCAGGGCTGAGCCCTGCCACCTCTAGGCTTGGCAGTTCATAGCCCTGGAACATTCGGGGCTTGCCACAACAGTTATAAAAGTAAAAAAATTGCTTGAGCCCAGGCACTGAATTGCTTGAGCCCCGGCACCTCTTTCATTATAAATTAAGCACTGAGTGAGGCGTAAATGAGCACTGAGATTAGTGTTGGAAGGAATGGCCTTTTCAAAGGAGGACATGGCAGCTTGTCATGTCATCTGATGGTAGCTGAAATCATTATAGTCAATAGAATCATGGCCAGATTTTCTTTGGCATCCTTGAACAAGTCTTTAAGTATGAAGAGCATTGGCAAGAAAAGGTGCTCTGCACAAGCACAGCGGTGCTTAAGGAAGGCCTAATTTTAGCTGTAGTGTAATATCGCAACACATTGAAAAAGAAGAACCAATGTACTGAAAATGCTTCAATAGAATCTACTGTATCGGTGGCAGCTTTAATCCGTGATATGCGATCGGGGCTAGATCTTGCTTGCCTTATTCATGGGAGTCCACTTCAAAGCGGCTCCGTGTGAACAGGAGACACAATGTGGGAGCCATTGTTTGCAATCTTTTTCACTCCCTTCTATGAAAATACAGCTGTGGCAAACCAACAAATGCACTCCCATCCTCATTTCCCTTGCATACTCTGTGCAAACCTAAGGTCCAGAGGAAATCGCTCTTTTGCCCTATACAGATATAGAAGCTAATCTTGTTCCCATTAAAGTCAGTGGAACTTGTCATTAACTTCAGTGGATCAGCCTCGCTGCATAAGAAAAGAAAAACAATTCAACTACCATTAGGGCCAGAATCTAGCAATTCATTCAAGAAACCCCATTTAAGGCAATGGGATTAATCGTGTAATTTAAAGGCTGTGTCTACACCAGCCATTCCCCACCCCAGACTTCTCACTGTTGCTACCACTGGTTCACTCCATGGGGGTAGCAGTGACGAGAGCATGGAAGAGAAGAAGACTGAGCGTACTTAGCATCACCCAGGAAGTGCTTCTCTAAATAGCCTCATTTTTTCGTACTACAAATATTGACAGAATTGGTCCAAAAGCTTTGAGCAGGGGGTTGGACTAGATGACCTCCTGAGGTCTCTTCCAACCCTAATAGTCTATGATTCTGTGAAAAGGTTAAGGGGCTGAGTCTGATCCCCCTTTTCACTAGCCTAAATCAGGAACAACTCAGCTGAGATCGATGGGTCATTCAACACTGCCTAGCCCCTTGTGCAATTATTTACCCCAGTTCAAAGCGGGTGTAAAATAATCCCACCAGGACTGGAGAATTCCAGTTTGCACAGGGGTAAGTGACAACACAAGGCACTGGAGAATCACTTCCGATGCACTTCCACTGGTCTAAGACTCAGGTTCCGACCCTCGAGTTTAAAATGTGGTGCATCAGGCAACCGTAGATCTATTACAACTGTCATCTCAACGCCATTTAAACTGCCAGGCCGGCAGCAATCCCCCCACTGCATCTTTTCACATGCAGCGCAAACAGGGACAACGCCATTTTCTGGATAGGGAGCTGACAGAAGTCATATTTTCATCGCCGATTTTACACTGCCGCTCCTTGTTTAATCAAATCAACACAGATCTGGCTGATTACATGGACAAAAAGTAACAGAGCAAACACATTTGTTCAGGAGTAACTGAGCGTATGGTGGATTATGTAATGTTGCAGTAAGTAACTGCATAGCTGAACATTATGGTTTCCATGGAAACTATCCAAATGAAAGGTAAAGGAGTTCAGAATTCTTGGCTCTGAGGAGCAAATATCTTCATTTTGACATGTATTTTGGGCCTGGAGATTTTGTTTGTCTTTCCTAATTGCAGAATGAAGGAAACCTTTGCTAATAACAAAGGAGAAGGAGCTGGGCTTTCAGAAGATTGGGCTGTGCAACTCTGAGCATACCGGGTATCAACTCCCGGCACACAGATAAAGCCACATGAATTTTACATGTGACAGAGCAAGTCACAAAGCCCAGCTGCGCTCACACGGACGATCAATGTGACTCTAGGATTTTCTTTTTTCTGAAGAAAGTTCTCGCTACCAGAAGGAAAACGTCAGCTCCTGTATTTTGCAGAAGAGCAGGAACAAGGTTAATTACAGAAGGTTAAAAAAATTGGGGTTGGTCATTTTCGTTTGCTGTATTAGAGGCTGAGCCCAGGAAACAGAGGTTCTGTTTGCCGCTGTGCCACTGATTTACTTTTGACCTGGTCCGAGACCCATTGGAGTTAATGATAGACTCCTATTAACTTCTCTGAGCTTTGGATCAGGCAGCATGGGACTTAGGGCAAGTCACTTTGCTCTCTGAGTCTCAATTTCCTCATCTGTAAAATGGCCACAATAATACACACTTCAGAGAAGTGGCCACACACCAAAAAAAAAAAAAAAAAAAAATCAGAGTTTTTTTAATGAAAAATCCATATTTTTTTTAGGCCAGAATTGAAACCTTGAACCAGCCCTACACATTAGTTGAAAAACGGGATGCATTTTTCATGCAAATTTTCTGCAAGAAATATAAGCCCTTCTTTGTTGAAATTAAATTTTGACCACAAATGTCCTTACAAAAATCAAAAGGCAGCAAATGTTGATGAGCTCTAATCATCATTCTGGCTATGTTCCACTGCGACCCCCGCAGTTTTATATAGAACGCCAATCACACGAAGAAAAAGCGACACACCCAGACAATCAGAGCAGAATCATGGCATTTTGTGGGGCAGCTGGGGAAATGTTATAGGGAAAAGAAAGCAACATGTGGGCCAGACTGACTCCCTTGCTCACATTAGTGAACAGTTCAGTAGTTTGACTGACTACTTGTGTAACTGCTCACCAGTGCAAACAAGATTGTGTCTATACTGCAATCACGGGGTATGACTGCAGCTCAACCTAGCTTTAATCTAGCTAGTTTGAGTGCTGGTGCATGGCAGAGTAATTGCCCAGGGTTCCGGGCACTGAGCCCATGGAGAGAGAGAGATTTTTAGCTCATGCAGTAGAGGTTCATGCACTAAACTCCAGAGGTTCCCGGTTCAATCCCACCTGCCGCCGCCAGTGTTACAAGCGTCTGTCGGTGTTACAAGTGGGGGTTCATTCAGGATTTCAACTGGGAAGTCTCTGAGGCTCTGGGTATGCTTCCTCAGCTAAGGGAAGTATGTAACCCACACACCTCCTGGGTGTGGTGCTCTGCCCGGTTTAGTAGCATTGAGACCACTTAGAAAGAGAGATTAATGAGTTTGCTCTACAGCCTTAGCTAACAGGCAGTTGGCTTTTGGCTCATGCACTAAGCTCCAGAGTCCCCAGATTCGATCCCACCCGCCGACGTCCAGGGTCTGTCAGTGTAACAACTGCAGTCCTTGGGAGAACAGCCGCCCACCATTACTTTGAGCTATCTTCGTTAGCCATGATGCCAGCAGCCACCTCGTCATGTTAGCGAGATGGGCAGGAACGACGGGTCCATCTCAGACAGGGATCCTGGGTTCTATTTATATTTGCAGAGCACAATACACTTTTAACGATCTTTTATCAGTGTGTGAGTTGCCTACTCAGTGTGTGATGCTTTTGATCTATTTTGAGCCAGGTCTATTTGAGACTGGAAGCACCTGGCCAGATCTTAGCATTTGGGCAGCGTGTTAGTCTGAAGGAGATATAAAACACACAAACCAGGGCTTAAAATTCTCAGAGATTATTTCCCGGAGCCCCTCAGGTCCCTCCCCATTTGGGGTTCTGGGCTTCAGCTACGGGTCGGGAGGTCTTGGGGCTTTAGCCCCTTGGGGGGGTGCCAGGACTCAGGGCTTTAGCCCTGCGGGGCTGGGAGGAGCGCCATGGCTCAGGGCATTAGCCCCATGGGTGGGGAGGGACACCGGAGCTTGGGGCTTTAGTCCTGAGGAGTGGGGGCGTGCCATGGTTCGGGGCTTTAGCCTCGCACGGGGGGCACCAGGGCTTGCAGTTTCAACCCCGTGGGTCACGCCAGGGCTCAGGGCTTCTGCACCATGAGGCGCGCTGGAGCTTGGCCTTTCAGCCCCACAGGAGGTGTCACGGCTCCCACGGGTTTGAAAATATTTACCGGAGTTCCGCTCCGGGGATGTCCACACTAGGAGCTCAGGGTGTGATTCCCAGCTCACATTAGATGTACTTAAGCTAGAGCGCTAAAAATAAAGGTGTCACCCCGTCTGATGCGGTTTACAGACCCCACACTAAGTTCTAAGGGAGTGATGGAGCAGTACTGGGCCAAGAAGGCCTAGCCCCCCAGCAGCTGCAGAGCCAACTGCAAATGGAGGACCTGCTTAAAAGGGGACTTTGACAGTCAAGCTGGCGGAGAGTGAAGGAAGCCAAGGTCATAGCTTCTGGGGCAGAGGGATCTACACGGGAAAGGCCCGGACTGTGGCTAAGACCCAAGTTGGAGGCCAGGGTCCTGGCTATTTATCTTCCATCACCCCTCCTTAGTGAGCAGGGAAGCCCAACCAACCACCTGAATTGCTGAGACTGTGAGAGCCACCCTGTGCCGGGAGGGAAGCAGAGAGCTGTGACCACACCCCAAATCAAAAAGAGAAGAGGGGAGGTAGGAAGTGACCCAAGGAATCTAGTCTGGTGTATCAGCTGGAGGGGACTGAGACACTCCTCACTCTTACTTCCATATTGAAGCAAGTTCTCTCAGGGTATTTGTGTGAAATACGTATTAACTACTTATGCTAAACAGTGTCGTGTTTAGCTGTGACACTCTGAGTACATCTCCCAGGCCCGAAGAAGAGATCTGTGTAAGCTGGAAAGCTTGTCTCTCTCACCAGCGGAAGTTGGTCCAATAAAAGATATTACCCACCTTGTCTCTCTCATATCCTGGGACTAAGATGGCTACAACACTGGATTCAACGTGTGACAAAGACACAGAATGAAGGACAAATAAAAACTAATTCATGCAGGAAACTTGAAATGCTGTGGGGTTCCTTCCATCAGGGTGAATAACTCACCAACCCCATTCCAGGGTCCTGAATTTTTAACAATGCAGTGAGGAATGGCACCAAATTTGCATGGCACATAGCTAACTTTGGGTCTAACATGAGTGAGGTCCCTCGAGATGAGGGACTCCAGAGGGGCACTGAGTGTGGATCTTAGCCCCTAATCAGATCTGCCACCCTAGCTGGCGATTAGCAACTTCTTTTTGCAGCCTCAGCAGATTGAATGTCATCAAAGAGACAAAACCATCCTTTCACACCTAGAACTGCAGGTCCCTTCAGGTCAGGGTTGAAGCTAAACCATGGTGAGTTTAAGGATTAATCTGTGTGGGAATTCCCCATGCCACAGGTGTCTCCCCCGTCCTCCTTTCCCTCTTGACCTGGTGCCATCTTCTTCCATGGGTGAAGGCTGCAGTCTAACCTCCAGGGTATGGCTGGGCAGGAGAGCAGCTGTATGCCTTGCTGTCCCCCCACCTCCCTCACCTTCAGAGATCCTTAGGCCTCTCCAAAAGACTGTGTGCAGATCATTGAAATTCCTGGAGCACTTCATGTTCCAGTGTCCTCCATGTTCCAAGAAGGAACCTTCTGTTTGAAGAAGCAGGGATGGCTGTTGATTACAAGTATTTGTTCCTGCTCTGGCACTGTTATTACTGGTCCTAACTCCAGCTGGCTCAGCATCCTAGGCCTCTGCTGTGTTTACAGTGCAGTGGGTAGGTGCAATTCCTAGCTCATGCAGACAGACACGCACTAGCTCTCGCTAAAAAAAGCAGTGTGGATGTTGTGGCAGGGGTGGGGGCTTGGGCTAGCTATCCAAGTTCAAGCCTGCCCCACCCCTTGGGTTTGAGCTCGGGTTGCTAGCCTAAGCCACTGCTTTTGCCGCAGTTTCCATGCTGCTACTTCTAGCATGCTAGCTGCAGCAGAGCAAGTGTCTGCCCGCACTCCCAGCTGCAGTGTAGACACCCCCAGAGTGTCTATTTTCTCTCCTCCTACAGCAGGGCATACCAGGTAAACAGTGCCCAGCAGAGGAGACCAGTCGGGTTATAGCAAGAAGGAGCTGGATCTGATTTGTGCTGGTTAATTCTCTCCCTCCTGCACTGCTCTCATTCTGTGTTACTCCCCACGTTCATTCCACCTGTTCAACTGCAGCTGTGCCAGAGCAGAAACAGAGTCTTTCAACCGCCCCCCCCCATCCTTGCTCCTTTGAAGGGCATGTTGGCAGTCGCCTGGAGCCGCCAGCTGCAGTTTTGCTTAAGCTACTGGTGAGATTATTTTTATCACTTTAAAACTGTGGTTACTCAAACTTCCTCTCTCTCGTTCCTGGCAAAACCAGCATGTTGTTCGCAGCCCGTGGCTCAGAGCTTAGCAACAAATGGGGAGCCTGGTTCTAGGTGCTGAGCGGCTGACACAAGCTGGGGCAGCACATCTGTGTTTCAAGAACGGGAACTGCTTTCAGATTTGCAAGAAGAAATAATGGTTGCATGGAAGCACGGGCCTCATCCAAAGCCCTCTGAAGCCCGGGAAAGGCTTTCCCTTCTGTGGGTTTTGGATTAGATCAGAGGAAGATTCTAATGAGTGACAGAGAACCACCTAGTGGTGCTTCCAGGTATTGCAAGTTACAGGATATTTTTTTCATGTTACTCCAGGACTAACTCTCTCTGTGCAACTCATATGATAGCTTGCCCCTAAAGGAGCATACGGGCCTGACAAAACAGCATGCAAAGCTTTAACCCACCTATTCCATCTGCGGGTGAAATATTTACCCCTGCACAGAGGGCCAGCACAGAACCTCTGCCCTGCTTAAGGCCTATTTTGAGGCGTTACGTGGTGCAAATTTCTCATGCTGGCCCTCTGCATGGGGTTTTTCACTTATTAGAGTTGCTCCAAACTCCTGCACCTTAGGTATATGCTGATTAGAGCTGGGCGGGCCATACAGAAACAACGCTCCTGCACATTCATTCTAAATCCAAACAGATATTGACCATATTTGCAGCCCTTATTTCCACAGGTAAGCCATGGGGCCAGTGTGTTACAAAGCCCCCTCTGTAGCTCATCCATACATGATGTGGGTGAGTTCGGCATCAGGTCATGTTGCGAGGGAGGTGTTGTTTAGCTCAGGCTGTAGAGACGCATGCGTTGAGCACTAGCAATCCCCCGTTTAGTCCTCAGTGGGTCCACCAAGAGGGTGGTTGTTATACAACATTCATAGAAATGGGCTATTGTTCACATGAACAGCTGAAGATTAGATGTTCGTCATGCCATAACCCCTACTTACATATTAACGAGGGTATCTTCACTTGACAAGGGGAACTTGATGCTCACTGTTTATCATTTGTTATTCCTTATTCCCCTGCCATTCCTCCACTCAGGGAGCAGGAGATATACCCTGTCATTTAGCTGACCAATGGCTAATAATGGACAGTGAGAAGCAAATGGCTGAAGTGAGCAATCTGCAAAGTGGCACATAGGATGAAACTGGTCCACAGGCGCTGACTTTCCAATGTGCTGGGGGGTGCTCCATCCCTAGCTCTGTCCCAGGCCCCGCCCCCCACTCCTTCCCTTCCTCCGAGGCCCCACCTCTGATCCGCCTCTTCCTTCCGCTGCTCCATGCCCACCCTGCCTCTTCCTGCCCTGTTTCACCCTATAGCTGTAGTACCTTCTCTGGAAGGATCTCATCATGCAGACATGAATTAATGAAGCGAGTTTATAATGAAGAAAATTCAAACAAAAAAAGTGCTAAGGACTAGAGTGTCACTTGTTCCCGCACGATGCAAAGGAGTAAGGGACACATGCCCTCCTCTTGAGCATTTCTGCTGTATCACTGCTCTGCTGGGCTAGGGGAGAGCAGGGTCTGTGGAGCTGCTATTCCCCCGGCCCATGCTTGTGTGAAGGGAGTGGGTGGAGCCTTAGTTCTCACCAATCAGTGGGCTGGCCAGTGGATCTGGGCAACATTTTTCAACTGATACAGGTTTTGGGGGGTCAGACAAAACACGTTATGGTTCCCAAAACCTATTTGAGTCAAACTTGGGTCAAATTTGGCAGAAGGTTTTGGTTGAAAAAAAAATTTCAACAGTCAAAATGTTTCGGTCTGATTTTGATTCAAACCAGTATTTGAAACTGACATTTGGCTAATTTAATACCCAAAAAACCATCCAAAAAAGGGGTTTCACCCCCAAAATAGCCAATTCAAGATGAAAAAAATTGCTGTAAGTCAACACGAAATGAATAAAAAAATTCCCCAAGTTTTGGTTTTGACCCAACATGAAGCAACATATTTCGGGGTGGTGGGAGTGAGTTGTTTAAATAAAAATTTTTGGGAAGAACTATTTCGGTTTCGATCAAAGCAGAATTTTTTGGGGCTTTTTTGAGTCTATCTCCTGAACCAAAAAATCCATTGTTCTCGCAGCCCTAATGCTGAGCCTGCAGGAAGGGAGGAGCAATCTGTGCCTGACAAAGGGAGGGTGTGGATTATTTTCCCCTGGGAGCAATGTGAGGAATCAGAGAAGGAATTGTGCCCAAGCACAAGAAATAACACATCTGCTTATGGGAAGCTGTCATCTCAGGAGGACATGTCTGTGGGTGGCTCAGCAAATCCACCTCAAAAGACAACTGGAGAAAGACTGAAGATGCATGACCGCCTCAGGCAATGGCTGGTGGTTGTTGTGGTGTCACGCTTTACACGTTTCTGAACACAAACTACGGGAAAATAGCCATCTCTGATACCTTTGTAACACCAGCCTTTGTAGTGTCTAGGCCCTATGGGCAACTGTATTGTGGTGGAACTCAGGAAGCAATTCCTGACTCCACCACAAACTTCCTGTGTGACCTTTGTCAAGTCACTTAGGGTACGTCTGCACTGCAGAACAAAGCCGAACAAATAATCCCATGGCAGCGAGTCTCAGAGCCTGGGTCAACTGACTCGGACTCACGGGATTTACACTATGGAGTTAAAAATAGCAGCATAGACATACCTGCTTGGGCTGGAACCCGGCCAGCAGGTAGGAGCTCAGAGCCCGGGCTCCAGCCTGAGCGGGAACATTTACACTGCTATGTTTAGCCCTGTAGCCACAGGGTCCGTTTTGCAGTGTAGATGTACCCTTTGGTCTGTTCTGTGCCTCTGGTCCCCATCTGTAAAACAGGGATAATACCCTCCCTGCCTCAGAGGTTTGCTGAGGGGGAAAAGCTCCATCGATGATTGAGAGGCATCCAAATGCTACAAAAAGGGAGAGATGTAAGTACCTAGAAAGAGACGCAGAAGTTGCTTTCTACATTACATCACAGATTCAGTTGTTGCCCATTTCATAAAACCCAGGTTTAAGCCACAGCTGGTATTTGTGGACCTGCGCGTGTTTGTGTGCCTACCCAATCTTGTTTCACCCACAGACTTGATTTCATTGAGGGGAGGGCATGATTGTCTTCTATGAAAAGTTGATAAACATGACGGATGCTTTGCCAGGAATAATGAGATCTAATGCTCACGCGGTCCTCCATGGAATACATGCTCCTGTTGAAAAACATTTGCCACCTGACGTCACTGTTAGAAACTATCTTGAGCCAATGGCATTATTAAACAGAGCAGGGGAGGGTTCTGCATACAGAATCAACCTTAATATTTATAAGTTCAAACGAAGAGCCATCCCCTTGCTTCCTGTGTGGTGTGTTGTCCGATCATGGAATTGGCAGTAACACCTCTAAGCAGTAGCATCTTTGTATTATATAGCAGCTTTGAGAGTTCCCAGTTGAGATCAGAGCCCCCCTAGTGTGCGGCATTGCACATAGTGAGCAGACATGCCAAACCCACGGAAAAAACACAGAAATTGGGCTTGTTTTTGGCTTAATTGGCTTGTGATTTGCTTGTTGGCTAGTTTTTGGCTTGTAGCTTGTTTGTTTGGCTTGTAGCTTGTTGTAGCTTGTTGCTTCTTTTTTTTGATCAGCTCCTGGCAAGCGGGCCCACCACAATCCCAGACTGCACACCAGGGGGATCTAGTCACATAGAGTGTTGTGGCTCTTAGGGACTGGCTTGTTTTGGCCTTGTTTTGAAGTGGGATTAGCTTGATTTTTGGCTCATTGTGAAAGTCAGGGAGCTTATTTACCACGTGAAAGTTGGCAACTGTGATAGTGAGAGATGGCCTTTGGTCTGAAAAATTTGCAACTGACATTTGCCAAAGGCAACATTAGCCCCATTTTACAGCTGGGAACTGAGACACAGTAAGTCTGTTGCGGAGCTAGGAATCAAACTCAAATTTCTCAAGTCCTACCCCAATGTCTTAACCTCAGTGTGGCTTCTGGACCCTCACGAAAGCATCTGTTCTTGGAAGTGGCATAAAACACCTGGCTCTGTTTCCAGCTCTCTGCAATGGCACAGATACCCAAATCTCTATTTGAGGAACAGAAGGTGGATTGATCAATTTCGGCTTTGCCATCTGTATAATGGTAAACTCTTGAGGAGTTTAAAAACACCCACAAGCACACCAACCCGAATATATTGTATGTTTATTTCAAATGTGTCAACCTTAGTATAATCTGTATTTTGCGGTATTTGGCACCAGAGGGAAAACTTTGAAGGGAGACCTAGCAGTTTTTATATTTTTTGATATTTTTCCTTGCCATTTGGTCCGGATTGCATTACAGTTGTACAAAGAAACTTTTTTGTGCTCTACTTGCACATAATATTTTTAGCATTACACAAAAATTCTCCCTGTGTATAATATGTACAGTATCTACGCCAGGCTCACAGTGGGACATCCCAATCCCTGGTAAACATGTTACTTACTGTTTAGCATTTCAGTTATATCACAATTTTCAGGTAAGTGTTTTTTATTTCTTTTTGATGAGCAGCCCAGGTAGCGAAGAGGAACAGCTGTTTAACAATGAGAAAGGCAGTGTGGTAAGTTAGCTCTAGGAAGAAGCAATTTTTGAAAAGCACCAGGCAACATTTTCAGAAGAACTCACTTCCATTTGGAGACCTAAGTCAGGCCTGATTTCGAGTATTCACAAGTGGGGCCAATCTTTCAGAAGTTCTCAGCACCCAGCATCTCCCATTGGTTGAGTAACAATGGCAGGATTTTCAAAGGTGCTCAGCACCCAGTGTGCCCCAGTATGCTGAGCTATTGATGATCTAGACTCTTATTTAAGGGCCTAAATGGGTACACAGCTTTACTGAAAATCGGGCCCAGTCTTACGTAGTATTGGAGAACCTTCCAAAAGCGCATTAAGCAACGTGACTCCACATCTGTTGTGTGTAATTTGTTTGCTCCTTTGGCCTCTCCCCAGCAGGAGACCTGTGTGTGCAGTGGGTGTTCTGTTTTGATAGGGATTTTTGTTTTGTTTAAAGGTACAGGCTGGTCTGTGTTTATGGCAGAGAAGGCAGGTCAAAGAAGTGCATCTTGGGATGCCTGTTAGTTCCTTGGGGAGTTTATTTCACAGTGTAAGGTCAGCCCCCTGGAAAGCTCCATCTCCTACCCAGATGAGCTTTACCCTAATGGTAGGGAATTCCATTGTGCCAGAAGAGTGAAATTGACCAGGGTCTTCATCCCACATCATTAGTCAACCTTTTAGAGGACATGCTGAGCTCAACCATTGAGCTCCTTGAAGATAAGGACCAAGATTTTGAACTTGACTTGTTATTCAGTGGTGAGCCAGCTTGGAGACAGGTTTGATGTGCTCACAGAAGCCTGTGTTGTTGAAGAGAGGGGCTGCAGTGTTCTGTACTAGGTGATGTTTCCTCAGGACTGATGATTTCATGTACTGCTTTGGATTGGTAACATTATTAGTTAGTTGCCCAGGGTCACACAGAGACTGTCTGGCAGAGCTAGGACTTGAACTCAGCTCTTCTGAGTCCCCATCCAGTGCCCTAACCACAAGTCCTCCCTCTTTCTCGATTTATGAAAGGTCACCCTAGTGCCGATTATTACTCAAACCCCAAACTCCATTCTCACACTGAAAACTCTTTGGCCACTGCTAAGACTCAGGTTCTTGCTTTGGCTAGGAGTTTGTTTGGAAGAACTTTGGCACTTATCTTAAATAACGTCCAGGTTTTTTTCCAAGCTAGTTTTTCTCATTGTAACTCAAACCTCCATTAACTAGGATAGTTCAATAACAAATCAGCTGGCCTATTCTAAACACCATGGAAAGTCAGTTACGCCCACTTAAAGACTTTTCTAGAGACTTTTCAACTAAACATTGGTGTGCATTAACGTGTTCCAATGCCCTAAGCATATAAACGAGATCACAGACACCAGGGAGTTATAACTCCATCAAGGAGTTATAACTTCTTCACATCCCTTGTTATTCAGGAGGAGGAGTGGGAGGGCTTATAAAACATAGTATCATTCCCAGTCATCCTAGGACTAGTGTTCTACAATATTTAATACATAAGGCCCCTATCCTGCAAGGTACTGAGCATCCCTTGAAAAGTACTGAATGACTTTAGCCACTACCAAAACCAATGAGCGTTGAGGAGCAAAGCTCCCTGGCTGGATCAGACCCTCTGTTTCCAGGGCAACTGTTCGGATGTGAAGTTTAATGAGAATGGGAGGATTCCCATGAAGCAAGAGAGCTTTTTGAAAGGAACAAGAGAATTGAGAGTTTACAGAAACGATCATTCTTTTTAGGGGAAGGAGACTTTGGTGAACGTACAATACAGTATTTGAAGTTTTAATGGGTTAACCTGATACTGTGGAAATGACTTGAATACAATGTTCTGATTCCCATCGAGAAGAAAAATGGAAAGAGGACAACTAAAGGACTACAAATGTAGGTTTAACTCATAGGGACCGGAAAGGTGTGAAAGGAGCAAATTACATCTTTGTTACAACCCTTTACCAGCAGTCAGTCTTAGAATGAATAGGGAAAATGTCTTTGACAAACTGACATCGAAAAGCCGGCTTGGTAAGCTCTATAGAGCAAAGCTTCTTTATGAGAACAGCTAAAGAGAGCAAGTCATATGGTGTGTTACAAAATAAGCAACAGGTGCCTCTTGTTCAAACCTTGGACAGTGTAATGCATTGTGAGGAAAGCAGAATTACAGCACGTACTTGAAATGTCTCAAATCATCTGTATGCCTTAGTTCTGGAATTTTCCAGTGTTTTAGTCGAATAAATGGAGTACTTGTGGCACCTTAAAGACTAACAAATTTATTTGAGCATAAGCTTCCGTGAGCTCATGAAACCTTATGCTCAAATAAACTTGTTAGTCTCTAAGGTGCCACAAGTCCTCCTTTTCTTTTTGCGGATACAGACTAACACGACTGCTACTCTGAAACCAGTCAAATAAATGTATTTATAGCAACAGGAGGCTGTGATCAGAGCTCCATTGTGTTAGGTCCTGTACATGAGAACCAAGCAACAAGGGGAATTTCTGTCTTGCAGGAGAGTCTGATATTTTGACTCGTTTTCATTCTGCATTAGGGTGAAAAGTTGAACTATCAAATTTTTTGCAGAATGAAAAGTGCAAAACATTTCAGTTTGGAAATAGCAAAACTCCTCATTTCAAGTCAAAAGAAAAGGAGGACTTGTGGCACCTTAGAGATGAATACATTTATTTGAGCATAAGCTTTCGTGAGCTACAACTCACTTCATTGATGAAGTGAGCTGTACCTCACGAAAGCTTATGCTCAAATAAATTTGTTCATCTCTAAGGTGCCACAAGTCCTCCTTTTCTTTTTGCGGATACAGACTAACATGGCTGCTACTCTGAAACATTTCAAGTCAGTCCACTATTAAACTGCATCTGCTTACAGTCCTGGTGCTTCATGGAAGGTGTAGTTTGGATGTGTTATGCTCTTATTCTTCCCTATATGTGAGGCTCCTGGGCCAAACTACATTTTCCATGATGCACTGCAAGCATGCAACTCCCATGATGCATCAAGTGGCTCAGTCAGATGGAGTTCACATTGTATAATGGGAGATGCAGTCTGGCCAAAGATCCTGGCCCATAGGAAAGAATGGAATAAAAAACTGAACTATAAGACCTATAAGACTCCACCGTAGCTTACGCAGATGCAGTTTAATGTTGAACTGACTCAGTTCAACATTAAACTGCATCTGCATAGGATATTTAGTTCAACTGACTCAAAACTTAAGTTTTGTTTCAGTTCAACAAACCAAAATGTTTTGAGATGGGTCAAACCAACCCAAAAAGAACTATTTCATTTAGATTTTCGCAATGGAAAACCAGAAACCTGTCTAAATAGAAATTTTTCTGCAGAAAAATTTGATTTTCGAGAAACGACTTTTCCATCAAGAAATCATTGATGGAACATTCCCAACCAGCTGCTGTGTACATGCCCATAGTAAAATCGTCTCTGCTTAGAAGAACTTGCTGTTTAAATGGACAAACGTAGTATATTTATCCCCATTTTACAGACAAGGAACGGAAGCACAGAGATTAAATTCCTTAGACAACATTATACAAAAAGTCTAATGCACAAGTAGAAATTGAACTCAGCTGTCTTGAATTCCATTCCGGAGCTTCAGCCACAAAACTATTCATCCTCTCAGTGGTGTTTTAATTTATACCAGTTGTAATCTGGTAATAAACAAAGACATTGCAGTTTAATCATTACTAATCAAAGGCTGAGGTATAAATCAAAAACCCTTCCCCCTCCCAACGTGATAAAGGTACCACCCCACAGTCAGGGTGACTCTTACGGTATGTCTACACTGGCAAGTTTCTGCACCACAAGTTACACGACTTCTGTTAAAACGCTGGAATTAAACTGCTGTTGCATGTCCACATTATGGCTGTTGCATGTCCACATTATGCTCCTTGCGACTCTGGAGCGCATCCACATTAGCAGCTCTTGCAACGGCAAAGACAGCAGTGCATTGTGGTAGCTATCCCACGGTGCCACTGGCCGCAGGATGTTTTGGGAAGGGTTTGCAACGCCTCAGGGGGCAGGCACAGCGTCACATGATGCAGGTTTCCCAATCCCATTGTTCCATGGGCATCCTACGACATTGCCATCTGCTTTTCAACTGAGGTGTGTGTGGGGGGGGCAGTGTGTGACAGGGAGTGTGTGTGTGTGTGTGTATGGAGGGGGGAGAGAGACAGTGTGTTTTGGGGGACAGAGAGTGCGTCAGCATGCTGTCTTGTAAGTTCAGACAGCGGCAGGAAGCAACCAGTCCTGAGGCGGGCGGGGGGCGGGGAAACCCTGACATCAGCCCCCGCCTCCCTCCCTGGGCTCTCTGTACAGCAATCTCTCTCTCTCTCTCACACACACACACACACACCTGCCTCTGTGTTCAACAGCACGAGCATTCCACATGAATGGTTTGCTTTGTGTCCCTGAGCAGATCAGCACAGCACGCAAGGGCTGTCAGAAACGGTGCTTTGAAAGGGGAGGGGCGCATGTCCCCAGGGCAGCCGAGTTCACAACAATGAGCAGAGAGGTCACTTGAGGCATTATAGGGCAGCTCCGGAGGCCAATTACAGCGCAGAAAGCAATCAGGTGTCGACACTGGCAATAGAGCGCTGGAGCCTCTGCGTAAATAGCCTCACGACGCGCGCGGAGGTGGCTTTTTTTGCAGCCCTGCAACTGTGGAGTTTCTGCACACAAAGTGGCTTGGGAGCGTGTGCGCGTTTGAGTGCAAAAACCTGCTTTACTGTGCAGAAACTTGCCAGTGTAGACAAGCCCTAAGGGAAAGTCTTATAGATTTAATAGAGAATGTAATAGATGACCCCAATATCAGGGTCTCCAATAACTCCTTATGCGCCTACTGACTTGGACCGAGAAGATTCACCCTTTCAATTCACCTGATAACATTGCAGCTTTTAGAGACTAAGTCCCCCAGTTCTAGTCCCAGCTGCCTTCATATGTAGGGACTACAGAAATTTCAGATATAAATGGGGGCCTCCTATTCCTTAAATCAACTATTAATGTCTAGGCACTGGTCAGCAGACAACAATGGACCATGACAACTTCACATTTAACCCCTGCGAAGTAATGGTTTTCTTCAAATCATGGGAGGGCAGCCTGTTGTACAGAGCAGATATAATAATCGACCTACATTTTCAAGAGTGATTAGTGATTTTGAGTGCCCCAATTCGAGGCAGTTTAAAGGGGCTTGGTTTTTTTCAGAAAATGCCAAGAACCCCCCATCCCCTCGTGAATCAGGCTCCTATAAGGTATCTCAGGTTGAGCACCCAAAAAATTCAGATGCCCATGATCACTAGTTACTATTTAAAAGGTAGTTGGAACAAGTACAGTGGTTTTAGTGAGGACTTCAAGTCTTGTGGCTTCCGTCTTGTGGTGGGGTTCAGTTTGTGTTTGGTCCTAAAGGCTGTCCATTCTGCTGCCCTGACACCAGCTGACTGGCTCAAGGGCACATTTTGTGAATTGCTATTGCAACAAAAACCTTGGGTGAGTCCTCTACAGGGATCAAATTCACAGCTTCTAGACCTAGACACATAAGCTTGTACCATTTGAGCTAAAGGAGCAGGGCTGTTAACTAGGAGGCAGACTGAACTTCTATATGTAGTTTCGCAAGTTGGGAGCTGATGGGTACCCAGAACTACAGCCATCACATGGGTTATACACGCCTCGTGGCTGGGGAAGTATATCCTGACCTTCAGAGGTTCCCAGCCATTTAAAGCCCTGTATCACTTTGGTTGTGTTGCGTGGTTTCCAGAAGCCTTGGCTCAGTCATGTGCAGGGTGCGCTGACTAACACTGCCATGAGGATTCGAGGGCTTCTGCAGCAGACACAGAGTTGTGAGCAGAGGCACCGACTCCGTGGGTGCTCTGGGGCTGGAGCACCCATGGGAGAAAAATAGTGGGTGCTCATCACCCACCAGCCACCTGACAATCAGCTGTTCAGCGGCAGGAGGAAGGCACTGGGATGAGGGGGCGGAGCAGGAAGAGGCAGAGCGAGGGTGAAGACTCGGGGGAGGGGGCGGGGCAGGAGCAGGAAGAGGCGGAGTGACAGTGGGGCCTAGGGGGGAGGGGCGGAGTGGGGGGCGGGGGCTCAGAGGAGAGTGGGGGTGGCGCACCCACCTGGGAAAATGAAAGTCGGCACCTGTGGTTGTGAGAATGACGTCCTTACATTGTGGATCGCCCCTGTGCCATTGATCACAAGTGGAGAGCTTGTCCTGCATCCTGCAACATCTTGTAGCTTAGACCAGACCCTATATGCCTGGAGATTGAGGCAGGCTTTGGAGACTATGCTTTTCCGGTTGAAGGTCAGGTTTTATCTCCTTGATTTTTATCTGCCTTTTGTTCAGGAATTCCAAGTGGAGTGTTTTGCTTTAATATGATGCAGAGGGAGTGTGGAAATAAGTGAACAATTATTTCTTCTAATATAACATCTAAGGTCAAAATTTTAGCAACTGTGAAATGTCTCAGCCTTATCAGCACTTCCTTGCTCATGCACCTTTATGGCTGATTTTAAAGCAGTGTCTCCATCCATAAAGTTCTCCCAGCCTTTAATCTTGTCGACCCTGTTTTCTTGAATGTTATAGCCAAGACCACTTGACTAATTCAGCTTACAAAGTGCTCCTGGGAAAGTATATTTATGGTAGTCAAGGCAAGGACAACCAAATTAACTGTAGCAAGCAGCAAACTTGAAGAGGAAATGGAAAAGGGAGTGACATAACTTGGAACAAAAAGTACAAGAAGTGCAAATCATTTAATAAAGTTTTTCCCTAGGGAAAACTTCCTCGGTAGATGAACTTTAGAATACCTAGGGGGTGTTGTCAACTTAGTTGAGACATAACATGTAGGGTTTATTTAAAAAAATAGTAATTTATAAAACGTTTATGGGCCACATTCGTTTCTCAGTTTAAGCGAGAACAGAATTTAACCCTATAAAATAGGAATGTTTTCAGCTCCATTGAAAGTTTATTATTTGTATTCTGGAAGCACCTCAAAGCTCCAACTGAGATTGGAGCCCCATTGCGTAGGTGCTGTACAAACACTCAGCAACAGTTCCCAGCCCAGAGAGCTTACAGTCTAAGCTGCTGTCCTGCATACATTTATACACATGCTTCATTTTACACACTGAGAGGTCACATTGATTTCACTGGTACTACTCAATGCATCAAGTTAAGCATGGGTGTTTGTGGGATTAGCA
Source organism: Eretmochelys imbricata (assembly GCF_965152235.1). NCBI lineage: Eukaryota > Metazoa > Chordata > Testudines > Cheloniidae > Eretmochelys > Eretmochelys imbricata. The sequence continues at coordinate 349,689,727 of NC_135572.1, forward strand.
TCTAAGTAGACACGAGAAAGGAAGGATCATTATACCCATTTTAGAGACGGGGATTTAGATATACAAAAATTAAAATGACTTGTCCATGGTCACATAGGGTATGTCTACACAGCAAACAAACCCCAAAACAATAAAATCACAGTGGTGAGTCTCTGAGCCCAGGTCAACTGACTCGGGCTCTTGGAGCTTCTGCAATAGGGTTAGAAGGAGCAGTGTAGACATTCCCACCTGGGCTGGAGTCTGGGTTCTGAAGTCTGGTGAGAGGGGAGGGTCTCAGAGCCCAGGCTCCACCCCAAGCCCAGATGTCTACACTGCTATTTTCTACACTACTATTTCTAGCCCCACAATTAGAGACAACCTGTGCCTGCCAATTGTGGGGGGCAGAGTGAGGGCAGCTGGCTTCAGCATGTTACTGAGTATGCTCAGTCTGTGTGTGTGTAGGGGGGGGGCACATGACCTCGCATGCCCCCACCACACGTCGCCTCTCTCCACAGCCAGTTGACCCAGGCTCTGAGACTCGCTGCCGCGGGTATCTTTTTCTTTTGCTGTGTCGACACACCCATTGTGAGTCTGTGGCAGAACTGGACACTCAACCCATTCCCTCTGACTCCCAGGCCAGTGCCTTAACCTGGAGACCATCCTTCCTTTCCATGTATAGCAGCTACAGCACTTATCTTTCCCTACCCCCAAGCAGGGCCAGTGGTAGCCTGCATGACAGGACACTTTATAGCATAAGTTACAGAAACCTGTAGGGCAAAGACGTTCATTAAATAACTGAGTCATAAGGGGGCAATAGAGAGAGAATTAGAGTCCACAGGACAAGGGGTAAAGAAATGCTTTTAGAATGAGCTTTGAAAAAAGAAATGGAGACAGCAGCAGCCTGGATGATGGCCCAGGAAGACTCTCAGCAGCAAAAAACACATCTCCCTCCCTCCATCACCCTTCCTGCCAATCATCAATCTCCCTGCCAGACACTGTACCTACATTTCACCTGTCTTATTTACTGCGAGGTCAATGATCGTCCATTCACAAAGGCATGTAGCATATGCCTCCTATTGTTTCTCCTCAATAAAGGAAGCAACTGGAAAGAAAACCTAGCATTGGAAAGAAAAACTTCACTCTCACACTAGTGTTATTGGACCAGATCCTCAGCTAGGGTACATGAATTCAGTGGAGGGACACAGTTTTATAACAGTTGATGATCTGCCCCTCCACCCCGTTGTTTTCAAATGAAAGAAGTCACAGGTGTTTCAGTTACATCAAAGATCCTTTTTTCCAGGTCACCAGAATATTCACCCTTTTCTTCATATATTGCGCTCATATATAAATAACTCGATAATAAAGAATAATTCTTCAGTTTCCAAGGATGCAGAAATGACAAAACATGAGCGAAAGAGTTCTGCTGTGCTCACAGAAGGTGAGAAAATGTGATGTAATAGTTGAATCATAGAACAGGAAGGGACCTCGAGAGGTCATCTAGTCCAGTTCCCTGTACTCAAGGCAGGACTTGTATTGTCTAGACCATCCCTGAAAAGGTGTTTGTCCAACCTGCTCTTAAAAATCCCCAAGGATGGAGATTCTACAACCACCCTAGGCAGTTTATTCCAGTGCTTAACCACGCTGACAGTTAGGAAGTTTTTCCTAATGCCCAACCGAAACCGCGCTTGCTGCAATTTAAGCCCATTGCTTCTTGTCCTGTCCTCAGAGGTTAAGAAGAACAATTTTTCTCCCTCCTCCTTGTAACAACCTTTTATGTACTTGAAAACTGTTATCATGACCCCTCTCAGTCTTCTCTTTTCCAGACTAAACAAACCCAATTTTTTCAATCTTCCCTCATAGGTCATGTTTTCTGGACCTTTAATCATTTTTGTTGCTCTTCTCTGGACTTCATCCAATTTGTCCACATCTTTCCTGAAATATGGCACCCAAAACTGGACACAATACTCCAGCTGAGGCTTACTCAGCACGGAGTAGAGTGGAAGAATTACTTCTTGTGTCTTGCTTACAACACTACTGCTAATACATCCCAGAATAATGTTTTCTTTTTTTTGCAATAGTGTTACATTGTTCACTCATATTTAGCTTGTGATCCACTATGACCCCCAGATCCCTTTCCACAGTACTCCTTCCTAGGCATTCATTTCCCGTTTTGTATGTGTGCAACTGATTGTTCCTTCCTAAGTGGAGTACTTTACATTTGTCCTTATTGAATTTCATCCTATTTATTTCAGACCATTTCTGCAGTTTGTCCAGATCATTCTGAGTTTTAATCCTATCCTCCAAAGCACTTGCAACCCCTCCCATCTTGGTATCGTCCACAAACTTTACAAGTGTACTCTCTATGCCATTATCCATATCACAGATGAAGATATTGAACAGAACTGGACCCAGAACTGATCCCTGAAGGACCCAACTCAATATGCCCTTCCAGCTTGATTGTGAACCGCTGATAACTGCTCTCTGGGAACGGTTTTCCAACCAGTTTTGCACCCACCTTATAGTAGCTCTATCTAGGTTGTATTTCCCTAGTTTGTTTATAAGAAGGTCATGCGAGACAGTATCAAAAATCTTACTAAAGTCAAGTTATGCCACATCTACTGCTTCCCCCCCATCCACAAAGCTTGTTACCCTGTCAAAGAAAGCTATTAGGTTGGTTTGACACGATTTGTTCTTGACAAATCCATGCTGACTGTTACTTATCAGCTTACTATCTTGTAGATGTCTGCAAATTGACTGCTTAATTATTTGCTTCATTATCTTTCTGTGTACTGAAGTTAAGCTGACTGGTCTGTAATTCCCTGGGTTGCCCTTATTTCCTTTTTTTTTTATAAATTAACACTATATTTGCCCTTTTCCAGTCCTCTGGAATCTCTTCCGTCTTCCATAACTTTTCAGAGATAATCTCGAATGGCTCAGATATCTCCTCAGTCAGCTCGTTGAGTATTGTAGGATTTATTTGATCAGATCTTGGTGACCTGAAGGCATCTAACTTGTCTAAGTAATTTTTAATTTGTTCTTTCCTTATTTTAGCCTCTGATCCTATCTCATTTTCACGGACATTCACTATGTTAGATGTCCAATCGCTACTAACCTTTTCGGTGAAAACTTGAAACAAAAGAGTCAATTAGCACTTCTGCCATTTCCACATTTTCTGTTATTGTTTTTCTCCCCTCGTTGAGCAATAGGTCTACCCTGTCCTTGGTCTTCCTCTTGCTGAACTATGAATTAAGATATGTGGGTTCTCGTCCCAACTCTGCCAAAAGTTACGTCTTACCCTTGGGTAAGTCATTTAACTCCCGCCTTAGTTTCCCCATCAGCAAAACAGAAATAAACCAACGTAATCCCTGCATTTAACTCAGATCTTGCTACTGGCACCTCCATCCATAGCTCTGCTGTGACCTGCCATGATATATTACAATCAGTTCTGGGCAGCTCACTACAAGAGAAATATTGATAAATGGAATGTATTTTGGAGAAGAGCCTTTGAAGTGATCAGAGGACTGGGGAGATTAATGGCTCTTGGAATCTTGCTTCAGCTAAAAGTGCTTTGGAAAGAGCCAAGGAAGGAATGCAAAGCCAAAAACAGAGTGAGAAATAATTTAGTCGTACAAGTATCTAATCTATTTTGGATATTTATAGGGCACTGATCACGGCGGTCTCTAGGCATGAATAATGGGTTGCAATTAATAAAGGGAAAATATTATGCTGCGTATAGAAGGAAAATCTTGGTGAGCGTGACCCTATTGGGCCGTGATGTTATATCCCAAAGAAAAGAGTGGCAGCCACAGCACTTACGACTTTTAAAAACTAGTCTCGACAAAACACTAGCAAAACTACAGCAGGAAACAATCCTGCATTGGCAGGGGATGGACTGGGGGACTTAACAGGTCTTTTACCATCTCTGACATATTTGATTCTATAACTCGGAGGTGACTTTGTTTCTACCGCTAAAAAAGGCGCATTTCCTACTAATTATACTCGGTGTTGTTGTAGCCGTGTGGATCCCACGATACTAGAGAGACAAGGAGAGTGAGGTAAGATCTTTTATGGGCCCAGCTTCTGTGAGTGAGAGAGACGAGCTTTGGAGCTGACACAGAGCTCAGTAATGAACGCAGATGAGCTACCTGGAGGTAAAAACATGGTTGAAGACGAGGTGCTTTAGTTTTACCGTGAGGTAAATTTGCCAAGGTCAAAGGGGGCTAGGGCTGGTCACCTCTCGATAAAACTCAGGTGTCTGGTCTTCACTGTGTTTTTACCTTGGCATAGCCCATGCCTGTTACTGAGGACTGGTTGAGCAGTATTCTGACTGCTCAGAAAACGTGAGGCTGTTCTCATATTCGGTATCAAATGACTATGAAAAGGCAGCAGCAATGTGTACAGATCCCCTCAGAGCCAATTTATAGCCACAAGTAAAGATCGTCCTTCAGGGGGCTCTCTGCAGGAAACCCTGAGGAGCACTGGCTGGTCTGAGTCTGTTAAGATGCCAGGGGTTGAAAATGAGGCTGACACTTTGTGTGAAAGGCACTGTGTAAAATGTACAAGCACACAAACTGTGGGCCACATCCTGCAAAAGGCGGAACACCTTCGGGGTGGGCTGATTGCCCTCAATTTCCATTTAAGTGGCAGGAAAAGAGGGGTGCTGAGCACTTCCCAAAAGATGCTCAGCACCTTGCATGGTGAGGCCCTATGCGCTAGAGCATGTCTAGAGAGACAACATGGGTGAGGTAATATCTTTTACGAGGCCAACTTCTGTTGGCGCGAGAGACGAGCTTTGGAGCTTACCTCTCTGACCAAGAGAAGTAGGTTCAATAAGAGGTATTACCTCACCCACCTCGTCCATCGAATATCCTGGGACTGACATGGCTACAACAACACTGTTAGAGCAAGTCTGACAGAACCAGGCATCAAACGGTGATGTGTGTTATAAAGAAGGACCTAATCCTGCAACTCCTGCTCAGAGAAAACCCTAGCTGGACCCATTCAAGATAACACAGCTCCTTCCATTTTTAAGTCAACGGGGCTACTTCCATGAGCTAAACATGAGCTAGAGTTGCCCCATCGGACTTAATTGTGTTTTCTTCTCCAGGTGGAATGCGTGGCCAGTTGTATGTACATGAGTGGGAGGGAGTATCCGGGGAACGGGTTAGTGCCCTGAACAGTTCATCCTGCTTGACGGTCCATATGCAGAAAGACAAATGCTGCGAATCCCATTTAAGGGGCTCAAGTCAAAGCCAAACTCAACGTGTGCCTGAGCCCTCGTTTGCCATTAGCACTGGGCATCTCTCAAACAGCTTGGGCGGGGGAACTGCTTCTCCTGACAGGATTAGTACCAACATAACCTGGCTTTAAAATAGCTTCCCATGGAAATAATCTTTTAAAGAATGGGCCAGATCCTTGGCTGGTGTAAACTGGCATAACCCCATTGATTTCCATGGAGCTATGCCCATTTTTATTGGTCCCATATTTATTTTCTGCCCACTTTATAACAGTGACCAATATGTCATTTGACTGCCATCTAAATTTAGCTTAGCTTTTGATTGGAAAGGTGATCAGCGCAGGAGGCCAAGATTCAGGCCAGCCCTTGAGCACATGCTTAACTTTAAGCACAAGCTTGACTCTCAGGGGGACTTAAGAACATACTTAAGTGTGTTCTTGAATAGGGATGCTTTTCCTGAATCATAGCAATGGTTACCTTTTAGGTGTTTGATTCATGACAATTATAGAAATCGGTGCAAACTCTCCCATACAGATTTGGGCCCTGTGTATACTGGGGATTTCTGCCAAAGGCCAGCTGTTGGTGTAGACAGGCAAAATCGCTCTAAGCTGTATTTTGCATGGGTTGTGTACCACTGCTGGGTGTGAATTGCAGCTTCTCTTCTCTTGTCTTGTACACCCACAGCAATGCCTTGCAGTTGATTGCTGGCCTGAGTGCAAAATCCCCAGTGGAGACTATGTTTTTTCACGCCTCAAGGGGAAAGCATATAGTGCAGGTACAAAGAAAACTCTGTGTTATGCTCATGTCCCGTCGTTGTCCTCCCCCACCTTCTCTGGTGTGTTTTTATCTTTCAACTGAGTAACAGATGTCAAAGGATGCACTGCTCACATAGAGGCAATGTTCAATCCTTTGAACTTTTAATTAGTTGTGAGGGTTTTTTTATTTCCTTCCCTCCACCTCTTGACAAACATCTCTGGGTGTGCCAGCTTTCCCATGCGTTTCTGGTGAATAACGATCCCCCAGAGACCAAGAAATGAAAGCAAAACAATCTATACAGCTTCAGTTCTAAACCTACAATAGTTGTTGAGCAGCCGCAGTTTGGCTATGCTTTTTCTTTTCATTAACAAACCTCTACATCTTTTGATCTTTGAAGGGCACGTTTCGCCAACATTGTTCTTTGCCGCAATAATGCTTCTGGTTACAAACTGTGAGAGTCATGTTGTATTTGAATGAAACAATGGAATTTAATTATTAGCCGTCATCAAAGACAAGTGCAGGGCTAACAATCGCATCTGATTACAAGGTCAGAGCTGAAAATCCATAGCTCAAACGCTCTGGAGTTGAATAATGCGGTTGACATTGGTCAGGGAGAAATGTGTAAGACTCTAATTTTTAATTCTGTTCTTTCCCCCAAAAAAGTTTTATTTTTGGAAGTAGAACAGTCAGCGTGTGATTTGAGCCCCATGTGATCTCTCTTCCAATCCAGCCCTTAAGCACGTGTGTAAGTATAAGCATGGGAGAAGTCCCATTGACTACCTGGAAGGAATGAGCCCTAAATCACTCTATAGGAACAAAAGGAGAGAGAAAATCTCTAGCAGTTCAAAGTCAGGATCAAAAGGTCACATTGTGTGTTGCTATATAAAGCAACAGACAAACAAGTAATCAGTTTGTCACCAAATATGTCAGTGAGTCATATTCTGATGAAGAATTATTCAAAAACATCTTTATCTGGACTCACATCACCATCCTTATTTAAATGAGCTTCCTTTTAGCCTAAAATGACATTATAAAAAGTGATGTCGTTTTTCAAACCTTTTATGTTTCAGTTAGCTAGAATGTTGAAGGAGGGCCCAGTCATTGTCTCATGATTGTGAGCAATGATATGAATACCAAGAAATACAAAGATCTTTTTTTATCTCATAACTGCAAGTTTCCCTTCCTTCTCCACACTAGAGATAGGATACATTCCGCGTCCCTTGGCAACTATTGTCACTGTGTCCATTTTAGCTGAGATACATGACATAGAGGATGCAGCCTCCTGCTTCAAGGAAGCACTTAAGCATGTGCTTAATTCCATCCCTACACAGGAAACATGGGAATTAAGCACATATGAGATGGGATGCGCAGGGAACACTGGCAGGGAAAGTGTTAATCCTGCTGCCAAGAAAGGGCCATCTCTGCCTGAAATCCATTCAGAGATCAGTGGAGTTAGACTGGGGTAAATCTGGTGCAATTCGGATCAGGCCCAATCTCTGAAAACATCAGGGGAAAGAATAGGTTCGATAAATCCCTGGTGCAACACCAGCAACTTCAAAGGCGTTACACCAGAGATTGATTTTACTCGGCATGACTATTGCCACGTGCCATGGGCATAAGGAGCAGTAAAATGTGAATAGGTCTAACATGGAAGGGAAGTGATTATAATTAAGCAGTCTGTATGATGAACCCAAATATTGGGTAAGGGGTCCTTATGCCCTTATTCATGTTGAGTAGCATCTCACCCCATGAGTAGTCCCACTGAGTCTAACATCTGGGGAATCGGGTATTATTTAACGTGATAAGGAATATCAGAGCCTCTCTGTATGCCAATAGCTGTCTTTGCCTATAACAGCTGCACAGTCCATATTGTAAGAGTCCAGTAACTTCAATTTAATATTACTATTCAACCAATGCAATAAACAATGCCCTAGATTTGATTTTACCATCTTGTGTCTGATTCTGCGTTCCAGGCACACCCCAAACTCACGTCTATTCCAGCCTGAGTTCTCTGTACATCAAGAACGCAAGTTTAGGACCATTATGCTATGGCCAGAGGAAAGTATTAAGCCCAGCAGATAAGCAAAATCCCCCAAGTTTTATGTTGCCATAAAACAAACAGTGAGACAAAATCTGGGTCTGCTTTGGTCAGACTTTTGTCTTGTTGTGATGTTTGTTTTATCAGATTTCTGTGATAATACAGCCACATTTCACACAGCATCTCTTATCACCTGTGCCCCAAATGCACAACAGTGTTAAAGATTATAACACAGGAGGCAGCGTGTCTTATTGTGGGCATTTTCAGTCATATTATCCCATACTGGTTTCTGCCTGCTTTCGTTTGTGATTTGAAGCATGTGCAAAGGGAGCACTTCTTTTTGTGTGTGTCATGTTATTTTGCTTCCCACACAGAAGCAAAATAGTTTTAAGGGCCTGGACTAGGACTAAGGAGATGAGGGTTCAGTTCTTTTTCTCTGCCACAGACTACCCGTGTGACCTTGGGCAAATCACATCATCTCTCTGAACCTCAGTGTTCCATCTGTATAACCAAGATGATAATTCCCTGCTCCCACCTCTGATATGATGAGTTATCCTTGAACCAGAGCCTGATTAAGCCACATGGGGGTGTGACCCTACACCCCATATTCTTCATAGAGATATGCTTATTATATGAATATTGCATAACTAAGATACGTTTTATGCAAGATGGGTCACATGAAGTATCATTGGAAAGGTTATGATTTACTGAAAGTGGTTATCTGTTTTGTATGCATGGATCATTTCTGTATCTGAAGTTAGGAATATGAACTATGTATCAATTATAGAAGTGCTGGGCAATTCCTGAGCTGAGTCTTCTCAAACTGAGCTGCACTTGGTGTTTCTGTGTCTGTTTGAAGCTGGGTGTGTCCCTCTCTGGGTGTGTATGTGCAGAAGGAGAGGTGGGAGCCCAGTCTGGTGGAACGGGCAGGCTCAGTGGAACCCCAGTACATCAGGTGGCACCCCAGAAGGGTGTCCTACCTGTCACAGGGGGATGAGTCATTCCTGTGCTAGGCTCCAGCCAAGCAACAAGCCAGGAGCTGGTCTGGTGACTCTCAGGGCAGATATATAAGCCTCACAGGAGAAACAGCAGCTGAGTCTGCTGCATGTTATGTTGTAGCTTGGCACTCTCCTCTGCCTGGTAGCGGTGAGAGACTCCACAGGCCTCAGCCTGCTCCAGCCTCTCTCCCAGCTCTACTCTTGCCTTGCTCCAGCCCTTCTGTTGACTCCTGATCCCAGCTCTGACCACTAGGCCTGACCCTCCTTGCCTCCGTTTCTGACACCACTGTTTTTCTATATTGGCCACCAACCCTGTAAGTATCTCCCACTTCGTGTTTGTGTGGTGTCCAGCACAATAGGATCCCAGTTAGGGCCTCTGAGGCTGAATCCTTCCTGCACCAGCCACCATCACTTAGACCATGAACGAGGCTCTGTCATCCCAGATTATCATGCTGTGTGCTGGAATAACTACCCCGTTGTGTTTCTAAAACTTCTTTACAAGGATCAGTTACCGGCCTCTTGTGCTCATCCCCCAACCTGTAGGACCAGTGGACTGCTTTCTATTGAGTCCCGATCCCTTGATCTGTCCAGCTCGGGTGGGTCTACAAGGAGTTAAAACTGCCACCTGCCTAGTGCTCGGGTCCATTGGAACACACAAGCTTCCCAATGCATCAAGGGGCACTGCCCTGAGGAGATGAAGCTTCCCTGTGATACCATAATTCAAATAAACATGTTGACTCACTCGTTTCATAGTAGTTTCAATAAGGACAGGGTCCTACACATCCTCAATCATGTGACTACTCCCTACCCAGTTGAGCAGTTCCACTGGGAGTACTCAAATGAGTAACAGGTTTCGGAGTGGTAGCCGTGTTAGTCTGTGTCAGCAAAAACAACGAGGAGTCCTTGTGGCACCTTAGAGACTAACACATTTATTAGGGCATAAACTTTCATGGGCTAAAACCCACTTTATCAGATGCATGGAGTGGAAAATACAGTAGCAGGTATAAACACACAGCACATGAAAAGACGGGAGTTGCCTTACCAAGTGGGGGGGTCAGTGCTAATGAGCCAATTCAATTATGGTGGAAGTGGCCTATTCTCAACGATTGACAAGAAGGGGTGAATATCAAGGGAGGGAAAATCACTTTTGTAGTGCTAATGAGGCCAGTGTAATCAAGGTGGCCCATTTCGAACAGTCAAGAAGGTGATCCCTCTGCTGATACTCATAGCTGCCTACTGTATTTTCCACTCCATGCATCTGATTGTTAGGATAAAGATATTCAGGCCTGTCTGCAAAGGCCTGTACTTTAAGAATTTAGGTGTATTCTTATCACTTGGCTAGTTCTAGAGGTATAAAAGAAAGAATCAAAATCACTGTCTGCTGGTGTAAGGCCCTTCTCTTACTGTGACAGTCTGAGGCCCTGTTCTTAGGCTAAGGCCTTTGGCTAAGCAGCAGAGGCAGCCATAAGCTAGGAAGCGACTGGTCACCTCCTCACATCCCAAACTAGTCACATTGAAATAAGGTGCTATTGGGCTGTTAGGCACTATCAGGACAGGATTGTATTCCTATCACCTCCAGAGAAAGGGAAGTGCCTAGAAAATGTAAAAGGAAACTTAGTTTATCTGATAGCATCCTGTCTGGCAAGAACTCACTTATCAATAGCTGGGATGTGAAATCCTCACTTCTGTATTGTCTTGTCATTATAGTTCCCACTTTGCTATTGTTTGTCTGTATAATCTCTGACTGGTTCTGTGATTGTTCCTGTCTGCTGTATAATTAATTTTGCTGGTAAACTAATTAAGGTGGTGGGATATAATTGGTTACATAATCATGTTACAATATGTTAGGATTGGTTAGTTAAATTTCAGGAAAATGATTGGTTAAGGTATAGCTAAGCAGAACTCAAGTTTTACTATATCTGATGAAGTGAGCTGTAGCTCACGAAAGCTCATGCTCAAATAAATTGGTTAGTCTCTAAGGTGCCACAAGTACTCCTTTTCTTTTTGCGAATACAGACTAACACGGCTGTTACTCTGAAAACTATATAATCTGTAGTCAATGAGGAAGTGGGTGGGTGTGGGTGGGAGGGGGTGGGCGTGTGGGGGAGATGGGAACAGGGAATGGGGGTAAGGAAATTGGAATCATGTTTTGCTAAGGGCAGGAATGGGAACAGGGACACAGGTATAAGGCTCTGTGGTGTCAGAGCTGGGAAGGAGGACACTAAGGAAGGAAACTGGAATCATGCTTGCTGGAAGTTCACCCCAATAAACATCGAATTGTTTGCACCTTTGGACTTCGGGTATTGTTGCTCTCTGTTCATGCGAGAAGGACCAGGGAAGTAAGTGGGTAAAGGAATAAGCCCCCTAACACTGATGAAGTGGGTTTTAGCCCATGAAAGCTTATGCCCAAATAAATGTGTTAGTCTCTAAGATGCCACAAGGGCTCCTCATTGTTTTTTCAAATGAATAAGAATAATTCCTGTTAATAATGGTTTGCAAGCTGAGCCAAAGTCCTTTGCTTCTCTTTAGATTTGGGTCTGAGATGCCTCTTAGGAAGGGCTGCGCTCCGACAACTCCTGTTGCTAGTGAGAATGGAGGCTTTGCAAGTTCAGGTTCCTTTTGGGCTTGTAACGTAGTATCCATTTGATATTGATACATCCAGTATCAGAGAACCATATCCTATAGGTCCAGAGGGATGGACTCTGTCATCTAACGGTCATATCTAGCTCTTATCAGCTATGATATCCTATGGAACTTCCTCTCTTCCCTGCTGCCCCCACTTTAATGTACTTTGCATCTTGGCAGAATTTAAGGTCAAAGAAAAAGTACTACATCTAACCAAATATGCTGCAATTACTTTACTTTTATGCACCCTAGTAAAAAGATGAATGTTAAGCAAATGGCACATTTTAGAGCCCTCTTTTGTAAAATGATGATTAACGTGATTTAAAATTAGACCTTTAGGACCCGATCCTGCGAACCTTCCACATCTGAGAGCTAATTCTGATCTCTTATGTAACGAGAAACTAAAAGTTACACTAGTGGTAAAGCTGGCATGATATGGGAATAAGTTCCATGGTTGTAAAGGGGACTGCTGTCTACATCCATACTGAAATAGATGTGTACAATGGGTTGTATTTATTGATGGATAATGTTCCAGGTTTGTTTTTTTAATTATTTATTTATTTGGTGGAAGTAACAAGGGGCTATGGCTAAAGTGTTTTGGTTTTTTTTTCTTTAATTATCCCCTAAAATGTCACCTCAAGTCTCTCACTCCCAGCGCTTTGCTTAAAAAAACCTGATTCATGATTTTTGCATTCACCGAAAACCTGCTGAGGAGGAAATTAGAGAAAATAATGGCTAGGCGCGCACACATAATGGGCACACGCTCTCGCAGGAATAAGGGAGCAGAGATGTTTGAGAACACTGCATCAGCACCTTGATGAGAGGCATAAAAGTGTAATTTCCCTTGAGACTAGAAATGCTACCAGAACTTGCACAAATGGTAGCAATGCCCTGTAAAAACTGAACTAACAATGCAATAGCCGGAGACCATTGTGGGGGTGGGGGAGAATTTTACCTGATGTTGAAAGCGCCTGAGCAGAAATCCGAGTCCATCTTTGTCTTTGTCATAACTGCTGAAATTGTGCACTCCATCTAATTATAGCTACTTTTTTATTGGACTATTTAACAGGCATCCACATGAGATGATTGGCGGTTCAATGTTATCCAAACAGGGCCTATTTATGGCAAAGGTTGGGAAGAGAAGAGAAGCAAACACTTGGATTAAGTTTTGCTGCCCCCTTGTGTCAGACTTCATAATGGCAGATAATCAAGGCGTTAGCCCCTCTCACTTCTACTTGGTAGAAGGATTTCTGTTGACGATTTGTGAGGTGTTTCGCTCCTGGTTTTAGTTAGTGAATAGTTGTGGGCTGATCCTGGTTTCTGCTGATGGATCTGTTCCCTTATCTTGTTCTCCCATCATCTGTTGGTTGGGTTGGTCTCTTCTCTTTTACAGAAAGAGATGAAGGAGATGAGGTAATATCTTCTATTGGCCCAGCTGGCGGAAGGTACAAGTTTCCCAATGTCCAAGAGGTCTGGGGAAGATAACCAGAGTGTAATTTAGAGATTGTAAACTCTTTGGAGCAGGGCCACCTTTTCATTACATGTGTGTATAGTGCAGGGGTGGGCAAACTTTTTGGCCTTAGGGCCACATCGGGTACAGAAATGGTATGGAGGGCCAGGTAGGGAAGGCTGGGGGAGGCTATGCCTCCCCAAACAGCGAGGCGTGGCCTGGCCCCTGCCCCCATTCTGGCCCCCCTGTAACTCCCAACCCCCCCTGCTCCCCACCCCTCACTGCCCCCGGGGACTCCTGCATCCTATCCAAACACCCCTGCCTTCTGCCCCCTGACCATCCCCCCCGGGACGCACATCCCCTATCCAATCTCCCCTGCTCCCCACCTCCTGACGGCCCTGCTCTCCCTGCCCCACATTACCTATGGGGTGGGAGAAAAGGGGGGCTCCATCCTTTCCCTGTGTGTTTCCCCTGCTCATTTGACTGCTCTCCCTGGCAGTCGAGCAGGGCTCGCTCCCTGTCTGGGCTTGGCTGCTGGGGACAGGGGCCAAGCATGCTGGAGGTGGAGGGGGGGGTCCTGGTTTGCTCTGCCCCTGTCCCCTTGACCACCCCCCTGCTACTCCCCCTGCTCCTCGCCTCCCCCCCGGAACTCCCCCTGATGGCGCCGCCCTGGAGCACCAGATCTGGCCGCGCTATAGCCAGCCAGAACTGCAGCCACGCTGCCCAGGCGCTGGGGGAACTGTGACTGCGAGGGAGGCAGGGAGGGAGGGGAGCAGAAGGGGAGGGGGCAGGGGCTAGGCTCTGCCCCGCTCACCACGCTGCCGGGGAGTTGGGCTGGCTCCTCTGCAAGCCTGTCCTGACCCCGCTCCCTGGCAGGAGCTTAGGGGCCAGAGGGAAGGGTCCTGCAGGCTGGATGTGGCCCGCAGGCCGTAGTTTGCCCCCCTCTGATGTAGTGCCTAGAATAATGGGACCGTGCTCCTTCATTGCACCCTCGAGTGGGTACTGCAATACAAATAGGTTTTTGAGCAATACTTGTCGGCCCATGAGTTGTCTGAATTATTCACTTTCACTAGTCCTGATTTGTGATTGGTCATGGCCTTGTTTCTGCTCCTTGGTTAGAAGAATGACCATTACTACCAGGAGGTTCATAAATAAGAAATCACTTTTGGGGTACCAATCACATATGCTAAAATTCATGGAGACTTTGGGATCTGCAAACATTTGCACCACTACACCATGATAGTCTGTAAACACAATGAGTAAATGACTTGAGCCATGAATTAGAGAGAACTGCACTTGCTTCTTTTAATCATTAACCATCTCTCTTCCCAGGCTAGGGGGTGATTCAGCTTTGAAAAGTTTTTAATGCTCAGGGTTTAATTAGCAGGCAAAAGAATGGACCAAATCCTAGGCTTCAGTTCATTGGGGAGAAAGAGCTGTACCCAAGAGGAAGAATTGCCAGACCCCATTGTTCAAAAATCAGGAATCAGCCCCCAAAATTTTCTTTAAAACCACAATTTTAAAATAATACATTTGAGGTCCTTTTTATTTGCCTTCTGGTCATTGAGCCTTTGGGGTTCAACATTTACAAACTTCTTGCTGCAGCCACAAGTGGTAGAAACTTTTTTTAAAAAATGAAAGCTGAGAGTCTCATATGGTCACATGATTCCAGGAGCTGGTGCATTACAAAAAATAGCAAGTATTTTGGCACTCGCAATAAACTAGCTAGGACTGGCAGTCTGGCCTGTTAATTTTCATAAACAAAACTTGTGACAGAAAAGCAGATTTCAATGCATTGCAGAATTAGATAGGATAATACAGTGTGATACTAAAAAAGAAAAGGAGTACTTATGGCACCTTAGAGACTAACCAATTTATCGGATGCATCCGATGAAGCGAGCTGTAGCTCACGAAAGCTTATGCTCAAATAAATTGGTTAGTCTCTAAGGTGCCACAAGTCCTCCTTTTCTTTTTGAGAATACAGACTAACACGGCTGCTACTCTGAACCCTGTGATACTACAGTTCGCACGTCATACTTTGAAGTGCTGGGCTGGTGGAGCATCAAACTGTTGACACGAGTTTGGCTGTATGTTGATGCCAAAGGATTTGGAAATCCAGAGGTCAAGTAAGAAACACTGAGCCAAAGTCTGCATTCAGGGATTCCCATGCAACCCTACGCCTCGGGGGGGGGTCTACCTTCTTGCAAAGAAGATGCCAGTTGTGGCCTGGAGAAGTGAGCATAGAGGGAATGGATGAATCTCCTTGTGGCCTTATGGCAAGATGGAAGCACCAGCCTCACTTCTTCCCTTGAGCCATTCAGGGGGGCTTCATAAACTTAGGGTACATGAGGAGACTTGCTTGTGTCCCTGGTTTTTTTTCTCTACTCTCAGGACTGAAAACCATCGCCATGTAAACTATTGCAGATTCTGAGCTCAGAACGTGCCCTGAAGTCAGCACTAATTGAGGAGGCTGTTCCCTTGCGCACTTTGGAGGTTGAGAGAATTTCTTGGGGGAAGCTGTTGATCAGGGAAACAGACTCTGGTACCTAAATACTGATTTTAACCTATATACATGGCCTTCGTATGCCACAATATTTTTACAGAGATAAAGTTGCAGGAAGAAGAGGTCAAAATTTTTTCCAGTGGATTATTTTTCCTCTCAGCAAATGCTATTTCATCAGCATCTAAACTTGTCGCAGGAACGCATTGACTGACATAATTACAGCTTGGAAAAAAATGTTTTTTTTATCTGCTGGTTTGAAATATTCTGATGTAATAAAGTAAGACCCATCAACATCAGCATGAAACATTTTCATCGTTATCAACACAGAACGTGTTTATTGATCCCCGTTTTTCTGAACATTCCATTGGGCCGGACACTTAGACATTTAATTTTTGTTCTGAATTGGAATGAAAAGAAACGTCAAAAGGCTGGAATTTCCTGTGGGACATACATTGTGAATTTCAATTTAACTGTGGGTGCTCCCTCAACCGAAACATTTCCTCTCTGAAATGTGCTGAACTATGCAACTTCAAATTCTCAATGAGGTTTTCTGGATGCAAAGCATTGTGGGTACAGTCGTGGTCTTAGAAACCCAAGTGACCTAATTTATTGTCCAAAACTGCCCTGTTTCACCTGCAATTTTGTGCCAACACAACTAATGACCCTAATGTGCAAAACACATTAGACCCATTACACGCATAAGTAGGATTTGTATCGTATTTAAATGTAGCCTGCCTGCTGCCTCATCTATTACCCTGGCTCTGAATACGTGCAAAGCCAGTCCCCAGTGACTTTCTTTCTAGCTACAATACATACTGGACAAGTTGTAGCGTTTTCAGGGAACCTTTGTTTGAAGCATAGACTAAAAATGATGGACCAGATCATCAGCTGGTGTAAAACACCATATTCCCTTGGACGTCAATGGCGCTAGTGCCCATTTATACCAGCCGAGGCGCTAGCCCCATGTTTCAGTTGGGTTGTTTGATTCCTGTTTGGCATTACCTAGACGTTCAAATATTGTAAACACTCTTTTTGAAGAATACAGCAGCCATCAGCAGGCAGATGGTGATCCCTGTGTTTAACCTGCAGCTGGATACTAATTTGAGGCTGTAGTATATACACTGTGGTATATACTGAGGAGAGGCAGCATGACCGTGGGTAGGCTACTAGACTGGGAGACTCTAGTCCTGGTTCTGCCACTGACTTACTTTGTAACCTTGAGCAAGTCACTTCACTGTGCTGCCATTTCCCCTGCCTCCCTGTTTCTTTATCTTGTCTATTTTGATGAACATCTCTTTGTTGGAGGGGCCTGTCTCTCGCTCTGTATTTGTAAAGCACCTAGCACAATAGGATCCTGTTGTGTCTATTTAGATCATAGGCTCGTTGGGGTAGGGACTATCTTATTATGGGATTGTGTGTGGCTTAATATAATGGTGCTTATCTCTTGTTGGGGAGCCCTAGGCCCCACCATAATATCAATCAATGAGAATACAGAACAAAGAACTACCTTTGAAGAAGTGGAATATTATCTCCTGGCTCAACCCCATGGCAGGAGAAACTCAAATGGCAGAGCTCAGAGCTGCAAGTCATCCAGAGGGATGCTCTGCTTATTTGTACAAAAATTCTGTCAACGTGATTTGGCTGAATGTTTACAAAGCGGAGCGAAACAATTTACATAACACATTAGCTATCAGACCCACTCCCTGTCTTGTGGACTAATTTCCCCTGGGCTTTCTCTGCAAGGTACCAGTGTTTTCTCTTCTGTGTTAAGAGTTCTCTTTGGAGTCTGGCATCTTTAGTGGTTCCTGCCATTAAAACCCACTCATATTGAACTCTGGGTGAAATACTAGTCAAGCAGGGTTGAAAGCCCCAATTTGTTTTAATGCACTGCTGCGTTCACATGGCAATTCTGCTAAGAGGGAAGCTGTCCTATAGCTGATCCATGGAGCTGCCCCAGGGATGAATTCAGCCCCCATACAACAAAATATTTATGGTAACTCCTGAGAGGGTAATAGCAGCCAATTAACGCCAGCTCTGTAAGTACTGTAGTTAATATACCAGCACATGCAGAGAAAATTGGGGTTTTCACTATGATGGGAGAATTAGCGATGGGGCCAAACCCTGCGCCCCTAATCCAAACCCCACTGGATTCGGGGATAACCTCTGCATGGGAATCAGGGGAGCCCGGGCAGTTGTTTATTACATGAACTTAACATGGCAGCTTGGGCCAGTAAATAGGGCAGCAGGCTGGAAAGCAGGAGACCAAGCTGGCTCTACCACTGACCTGGATAATATGCTTCACCTCTGTTTCCTGCTTATTCTTCATCCTGTCTAGTCTGATGATCGTCTCTTTGTTGGTGGGGCCTGCCTCTTGCTATGTGCTTGTACAGCACCTAGCACAATTGGATCCCCTTCTTCCTCATCAAAAAAAGCCTTTCCCCTGTCAGAATGACCCTCAACTCTGACACCCCTCCAACCCTAGCCCCCTGCCAAAATATTTAAATACACACCTAACCCAAGCAGAGCGTTAATCCCCAAAAGGGAAAAGTACCAGAAACTCCATGAAGTCTACTAGGGACATGGCTATTGATATTTCTTGGAAGATGCCCAGATACTATGGTGATGGGCTGCAGTATAAAACCCTTAAACAGATTTTGGTCTGTAGGTGGCACTGTAATCTAATAACTCTGCCCACCTAAATGCCCTGGGTTTCACTTTCTTCACTTCCTGTCCTAAACAGAGCACAGCAAGAGGATGAATGCCAGTACTAGGGAGTGAAATATTCCCTGTAAGTGGAAAGGGACCCAAGATCCTTTGCAACCAATGGTGCTGTATAAACACAAAGCTGTTACACATCCTACACACTGTCGCAAATATGTTTTATTGCCCATTTACTGAGATCAAGTAGACATTTAGCAGGCTTTAATTCTTCAAACGTCAGGCTTCCCATAGCGGATATGTTCCTCTTCCACCCCTCCCCTTTTCTTTGTTAAACATGGGACATCACAGTGGGCGAGATGATTCCTGTTGTAAGTTGAAAGTTCTAGCACGTGCTGGAGTATGAATGAATTATTAAAGTTTTTTCCCACTGTTCTGGGTAATATATTCAGTATTTAACGAGGTCTTGCATTTGGCTTAAAGCAGTATACGTATTAGATGGTTATTCAAATAAGCTTGAGCTGACACTTGCTAATACAGGCTACCCAGGGGTTGGCAGCATTGATGCAGGTGGGCTTTGGAGCGGTCCACTGGCGCCAGAGGGGTGAGAGCTACAAAGACAAGGAGATGGAGTGTTTCAATAGTCCATATAACTACCCAAACGTGCAACGAAGAGCTTCTCCCCAAAGACCTACTTTGTGCTGCTATAGCAGCTTTCTACAAATACTAATTCTCACACTACCCCCAAGGGAGAAGTCTTACTGTATCCATTTTACCAGCACAGCTTGGTTGGATGACTTGCCACGGTAACAAAGTGAATCAGTGACCTACCCCGGACCGGAACTCAGGAGTCCTGACACTCACCCCCCATAGTCAGATACCTTGACAATCCCACCTCCCGCAGCAAAAGGGTGCTCTAATAAATAGCCCCTCATTTGTGACAGTGGACGAGAAGCTGGATAGGTGTCAGCAGTGTGCCCTTGTTGCCAAGAAGGCTAACCGCACAGTGGGCTGCATGAGTAGGAGCATTGCCAGCAGATCGAGGGAAGTAATTATTCCCCTCTATTCGGCACTGGTGAGGCCACATCTGGAGTATTGCATCCATTTTTGGGCCCCCCCACTACTGAAAGGATGTGGACAAATTGGACAGAGTCCAGCAGAGGGCAACAAAAATGATTAGAGGGCTGGTGCACATGACTTATGAGGAGAGGCTGAGGGAACTGAGGTTATATAGTCTGCAGAGGAGAAGAGTGAGTGGGATTTGATAGCAGCCTTCAAATACATGAAGGGGGGTTCCAAAGAGGATGGAGCTAGGCTGTTCTCAGTGGTGGCAGATGACAGAACAAGGAGCAATGGTCTCACATTCCAGTGGGGAGGTTTAGGTTGGATATTAGGAAACACAATTTCACTAGGAGAGTGGTGAAGCACTGGAATGGGCTCCCTAGGGAGGTGGTGGAATCTCCATCCATAGAGGTTTTTAAGGCCCGGGTTGACAAAGCCCTGGCTGGGATGATTTAGTTGGGGTTGGTCCTGCTTTGAGCAGGGAGTTGGACAAGATGACCTCCTGTCTCTTCCAACTCTAATCTTCTATGATTCTATGTGTGGAGCAGAAGCTGCCCAAGGCAATCTGTTGCCTTAGGCAAAACCTCAGTGTGCCATCCTCCCTCCTGCCTCCCTTGGAAGCTTATGGCAGATCCCCCCAGTTTCTTCCATGCTGCTGCCAACCCCACCCACAAACCTCATGCAACAGGTTGGAGGCTGAGAGGGTGTCCCGGCTGCTGGGCCTCAGGGACAGACCATGCAGGATGGGAGCAGGCTGACCCCTGGGTCGGCTGAGTAGGGCAAGGCCAAAAGTCCCTCTGACTTCTGCCCTGGACCCTGCAAGTAGCCAAGATCCACTGCCGATATGGGCGATACCCCCAGCTGGGGCCGCCCTGCCCAGGCAGGTCAGCACCAGCTGCCCAGGGCTGGAGAGGGGAGCAAACCCCAGCTCAGCACCCCTTGGACAGCAGTGGCTCCTTTCCCTAGAGCAGTGGTTCTCAACGCACAGCACCCAGGCTGCTTGCGGCCCAATCAGCACACAGCTGCAGCCCATGTGACATCCTCAGGGCAGTAACTAGGGAGGGTCGGGGTGGGGTGCAAAAATGGGGTGGCATGGGATCAGGCCCAGTGTCAGACCTCCCCCCTGGCAGGATCAGGGCCAGAAGCATTGGCCAAAGGCCAGGGTACTCAGCATCTGTCCACCCTGCAGGATCACAGGTCCAGTGATCCTGGCTGGAGCAGGCTCCCCTGCGCCAGGACTGCAGTGGCAGGTAGGCAGGGCAGGCTGCACAACTGAGCTATCTGAAGCCAAACTAGGAGACCAGTGCGTGTGCAGATGGTGGGGTTCAGCTGGTGCATGGGAGACAGACTCTAGGTGTGGAGACTGGTGGCTGGGGGCAGTCCCTGGATGGGGGGATAGACACTGGGGCACAGTCCCTGGATGGGGGGTTGAGTGCTGGGGGGCAGTCCTTGGTGGTGGGTGCTGGGGGCAGTTGCTGGGGGATGCTGGAGGGCAGTACCTTGGGGGCAAGGGGGTGCATGGGGGGCAGTCCCTGGGTGGGGACTGGATGCTGGAGGGGGCAGTCCCTGGGGGATCTGTTCTGCCCTGGACAAGGCACCATGTCTCTGCAGGGAAGGCACATGTGCCAGTCCAGTGTTGGGGCTTCTGTATGCTGGGAGGACAGTCCCGGGGGGTTGGGTGATGGGGGCATTCCCTGGCTGGGGGGACAGTCTGGGGAGGAGCTAAGGGGCAGTCCCTGGGTCAGGGGCTTAGTGCATGGTGGACAGTCCCAAGCTGGGGGGCTGGGTGCATGGGGTACAATCCCTGGCAGGGTGGTTCCTGTAGCAGGCAGAGCTCCCCATCTCCAGGTGCTCAGCCCAGCCGCGGAAGTGAGGGTGGTAACACGCCATGCCATGCCACCCCGACAGGAAATTAATGAATTTGAGCAGTTAACGTTTTGACTTATTTTGCTAATTTCAAATGCTCTTGGCAGACAGTTGCCAGTGTTGAAATGAAAGGTACTCTATCGCTTTGAATCGTATTGCTATCCTATCACAAATACTAAACCGCATTGGTGTTTGTAGACGTACAAGTGGTCTATATGTTGTGTGGACACATACAGAGCTGCATATGTGGCCCTCATGGTAAATAGGTTGAAAATGGCTGCCCTAGAGCCACTCAGCTCAACCACAATGGGACCTGGGCACCGGCAGGGAGCAGTTCCCAGCCTGTTGGGCTCTTGTTAAGGGGCAGCTTGGAGACCCTGTTCTGCGCAAAGCCACTTGGGCTGGACACACACACACAGGACAGCAGGCTCCTTCCCATTGGACAGTCCTCTTCCCCACCCCCTGCACACTGCACCCATAGCAACCCACACCTGGCCCCCAGCAACCCCCACACCCACCGCTGGTCTGGCCCTCCACACCCCTTGCCAGATGACTTCCTCACTGTCAACCATACCAGTGCCTCCAGTCTGGGCACAGGGGACTCGAAGTAGGGGTCGCACTCCGAGTCCAGGGAAGTGGCCAGGGGCTGCCAGGGCAGCAGGGGTGGGGCGCAGAGTGGCTAGTGCAGGCTGGGTGCTGACAAGGAGTTTGGTGGGTCGCTGCCTTTGTGGTCGAAGCCCCAGCAACAGTTGTGGGAGCAGCCCTGACCAGCGGCCCAGCCACAATCGCCCCCACACCAAGAGCAGGGAGTAGCTGGAGAGGGGGTGGGAGAGCTTCTGCAGTAGCCCAGCTGGGACCACTTCCTGCTCCTTGGAGCCCTGGCTAGAGGCTGCTTCCGCCAGCCTCATCCACCACCAATAGAGGGAACCAGCGTGAGTTTACAGAAATCTGCTGCAGTAGGGAGCTGGCTAGTAGGCTCCTAGCTAGAGAAACCTCTGACTTGAATAGATATTCAATCATCAGACACTTACACTGCTCCTGCTCCTTTGAAGTTAATGGGAGTTTTGCCACTCATTTCAATGAATCAGATGCAAACCCTACACTGAGATCGGTAATTTTAATGAAAGTGGAATCAAGAGCAATAGTGCAAATAAGAGATTACAACAGCACTCGAGTTCCGGTAAATTTCAGTCCATCAGCCTTGACTTTTGAAAACGTCTTTCATACATATTTGCTTTACCAGAAAAATTGCAGTGAAATGGGATAGAAATTACACTTGATGCCCATTTAAATGCAAACAAAGATTGAACTACACACTGCCATTGTAACCAAGGATCAGTGTCAGCAGTGAATAATAAGAGAATCTTGCACACAAATCCTTATGGAACCTAAAATATAGGCTATTGATTGTCACTTGTTTAGTGGAAAATTCCATTTCCTTTTCCAACCTGCATTCAGACAAGATTAACTGTCTCTGTAAGTCAGATTTCTCCACCAGTCACTAGGAAACTGGTATCAAACGCCACACTTAGCCTTTCTAAATCCAGCCATGCATCATTCCAGCAACACTTCATTCTACTTGTGCATTAGGCAGCACTAAATTATGTTACTTGCGGTGTACAATGGTGCAAAAGCCAGGCTCAGATGAACATGGCAGCCCCATTCAGTTTGGATCTCTCTGCATCAGCAGCAACATGGACTACTGATGACACGGTGCTTATAAATAAAATATTCCCCCATTTTTCAATTTCAGATCCTGTGTTGTTTCCCATCATTCATGGGCTGTCTGGTAGCATAGGCAGGGGAAGGCTGTGCCTCCCTAGACAGCCTTGCATAGTCCCGCCCATGCTCCGCCCCAAAGCCCCCTCCTGCCTGCTTCCACTTCCCAATCCCTTCCCGCCGAGAGGCTGGGGCAGGCAGGTTGGGGCCCGTGCACACAAGGCGCGGGGCTGTGGGCACTGGGGCTGAGGCCATGCCGTGACACCCATCCATCCACGACCGTGCTGCCCGCCCAGCACTCCAGGGCTGTGAGGTGCATGGTAAAGGATGGGCGGCGGCAGGCGGGGGGGGGGGGGGCCAGAAGTGGAAGGGAGGGGCCTTGGGAAGAGGGGGAGGGGCCAGGGGCTAGCCTCCCCCAACAGCATGTTCACCCACTGCCCATGCCATCATTTCAAGCACAATTTGATATCCTTGCCCCAACAAACACCCCCAAGGTAAGAACACTACCAGGTGGAAATGACCTGCATGCGTGTCTCTAAAAATGACTTTCTCAGGGTGAAATTCTCCCCAAACCTATGTGAGCTGGGTTTGTGTCAGGAACTTGCGGGCAGACAGCTGTGAAATTCACTATCCCTCCACACCTCTTCTGCTTGAGCTCTGTTAACATGGATTCCATTTCCCCTCTCTGAACTCGCCCTCATCCTGTTCTTTCTGGTCCCCTCCATGCCAGCCTCTTTGGAGCCAGCACTCTATGGTGCCCTCACCCACCAATCACCCCGGCCCCGCACAGAGAGGCTGAAGTGGCATACAGGTCATTGGCAGGATCAGCACTCCTGGGTGCACTTCAACCTAAGTACGCATCCTTGTACTAACCTTATGTATTGGAACTGATCCAGCCATCGCTGTGAGGGAAGAAGGTTATGAATGAAAACAAATCAGCCACTTTCTGCTTTCCAAGTGTGCCGCACCATGTACGTTAATGGCTTTTTAATGGGTCTAGAGGAAAGTGTAATTACAGGATGTGGTGCAAATAACAGTAAATCCCACCTCCACAGGAAGTCGGCAAATAGCTCACTAGACTGGGGCTCAAGTGACCCAGTTTCTACGCTGGGCTCTCCCACTGGTCAGCTGGGTGTCTTCAAGTCGCTTTAGCTCTGTTTCACCTCCCACCCGGTGCCTGTCTTGTCTAGGTCAGAAGCTCATTGGGGACAGAGCCTTTCTACTCTGTGACTGTTCAGCACCTAACACAAAGCATCCCCCAATCTCAGCTGGGGCTGCTCGGTTCTACCATAATACAAATAATCTGCACTCATGCGAACTCCGTTAGCATCTAAGGTGCTGTGTGTTTGGAAAGCAGAAACTGGCTCTGTCCAGTCAAGACTAGGCCCTGGTCTGAGACCCAAACTAGATGAGGCACATTCTACTGGGGGCATGTACTTCCTGGAATCTAGAAATGAGTTTCTTTCAGCCTCGTCCACCTCCCTTTCGGAGGATCAGGTGTTACTTTGTGAGTGTTCCATCTCACTCCGGAGTGGAAAACAGGGGTTCTCCCCTCCATCGCCCTCCTGACAGAGCTAAACCACCTGGCCTGCAGCTGCAAGGAGCTGGGAGGAGTGGAGCTGGAAGGTGGAAGGCGTTAAGGAGGGAGCGCTGATAAGATTGGACAGAAGCAACTGAACTGTCACCCTTTCTCCCCTCCTGCCAACTACTAGCCTTTGAACTAGCCATTAATGGTACCACTCCCCACAGCCTGGGCTCAGGAGAGCGGCTGCTTCCCCTTTCCCCATCACTGCTGAGCCCCTGCCATTCTAGACTCAGAGAGAGGCCTCCTCTCCTTTCTGGCCACAGGTCTGGGGAAGCAAACCCTGCTCTGGCTGTGCCTGCCACCTCCAGAGAACAGGAAAATCCCCAGGTGGAGGTGGGGAGGGAGCCTCAAAGCAGGGGAGAGGGAGGTGGGTAAAGACAGTTGGAGGGAAAGGAGAATTCCCAAAGGAGGTGTCAGAAACAGTGGCTACGGACAGTGATCTGCTCTGAGATCCTCCATGATCTAGCGAGCGGGGGACCGGAAACGAGGGTGTTTGTAAGAGGCAGTCGTAATATAATCGTTATGGTTAAGATGGGCCACATCGCCAGTGCCAATGTTGCTCCTGTCTCCTCCACCTGCGCCTGTATCCAGACAGAGAACCTGACCATGGATGCCTCTACCCAGATCCTGGTGTGGATTTGCAGAGACTGTAGCCTGCATTTGCCACTCTCAGAAAGCCAGGCTGGGGAGCCATCCGGTGTGAAAAGTGCCTGCTGGTGGAATCTCTCAGGAAGCAGGTGGGAGATCTACAGGAGGAGGTGGCTAGGCTGAGGAGCATCCAAGCCCATGACGAATTCACATGGGGACATCTAAGGCTGAGGAAGCTATCCAGCTAGAGAGGACGAGGAAGGAGGATATGGTTCTGTCACAGGGAGGACACTGGCTGCTGGTTACTTATGGCAGCAGGCAGTACTCCACCCTTACTTCCAACCCACTGTGACAGGGTTGGGCCAGATGGCTATAGGAGAGTAATAGAAGGCAGATATATAAGCCCCAGGCTAAGTAGGTCCCTTTTCCCTGGGTAAGGTAACAGGGAAGGTTCCAGAACAATCAGGAACCTTCTGGAGACAATTAAGACAGGCTGATTAGAATACCTGCAGCCAATCAAGAAGCTGCTAGAATCAATTAAGGTGGGCTAATCGGGGCACCTGGGTTTTAAAAAGGAGCTCACTTCATTTTGTGATGCGCGTGTGAGGAGCTGGGAGCAAGAGGCACTAGGAGCTGAGAGTGAGAACGTGGACTGTTGGAGGACTGAGGAGTACAAGCATTATCAGACACCAGAAGGAAGGTCCTATGGTGAGGATAAAGAAGGCGTTGGGAGGAGGCCCTGGGGAAGTAGCCCAGGGAGTTTTAGCTGTCACACAGCTGTTCCAGGAGGCACTCTAGACAGCTGCATTCCACAGGGCCCTGGGCTGGAACCCGGAGTAGAGGGCGGGCCTGGGTTCCCCCCAAATCCTCCCAACTCCTGGTGAGACACAGGAGGGGTCGACCTGGACTGTGAATTCAGAAAAATGGCCAAGCTGAGGGCTGCCGTGAAGCTCCAAGGCGAGCAAATCTGCCAATAAGTGCAAGACCCACCAAGGTAGAGCAGGAACTTTGTCACACCACCCATCATTGTGTTGAAGAACTGTTATACTGCTCTGGCAATGAAAAATTGCCTCCAAAAGTGGAGAAGGAGATGCCATATAGCCCGAAAGCTGGGAGGATCGCAGCCACCACTCTGAGGAGGAAATGTAGGGTAGTGGTGGCTGGTGACTCTCTTCTGAGGGGGACAGAGGCACCCATCTTTGGGCCTGGTGTAACAGCGACAGACCCTGGTTGTTGTTGGGCGGGATTGAACCTGGGGCCTCTGGAGCTTAGTGCATGAGTCTACTGCATGAGCTAAAAGCCATAGGGTCTCAAGGTTCCTTCCAGTCCTATGAGTCTATGATCAGGAAGAGAGGCTGAATAAGACAAGTGAATTATTCACACTGCTCTGCACAGGCCTGGAGGTTAAAGCTTCATCATCTACTGAACAGGATTCCCCAAAAGAGGCCCTGGAAAGCTAGGTACATGGTCTGGTTGTCATCCCCGTATTCTGGGGGATCTTTGCCCTTGGGCCACAACACATGGAAAACCAAACAAACAAAACAGGAATGGGCACGCAAGCCAGCACCTCAGCTGGTGGAAATCAACAGGGCTCAGTTGACTCCAATGGAGCTGCATTGAGTCATGCCAGCTGAGCGTCTGGCCCAGGATCAAGACGTGCCATGTTCTAACCACGCTCCTCCTGCTGGTGAGCACTAGCCTAGTGAGGTCATCACAACAGAACTGGTTGAAAAAGGAAGCCTGAGGCGTGCGTTCTAACACCATGATAAAACACTAGCTGTGCAAAGCAGGATAGCACCTGGTATCCAAGCAATCTTAAATGCTTCACAGACATTGAGAGCTAAGTTATAACTCCTAAGACCCCTGGGGTTTGCCCACACAGATACTTCCACCAGTGTAACTAAAGTGTGTTTTTTAAACCAATTTAAAGCAGGTCATGTTTGCAGGTAGATGCCCTTTGCTTTCAGAGTTAGGTTAAATTGATTCCTTACTAGCTTAAGCTAAATTGCACTCTTAAACCATATGTGTCTACAGACTGTTTTCTACCAGTTTAGCAATCTGGTTTTGAACCAGCTTAGTAAAGTGAAATTGGTTCAACTTCCCTTAGCCACGCTGGGGAGGAGGAGAAAGTTCGTTGCCAAAGCAGAAGTGTCCAGAGACATTACGGTTTTCAAAAGCTGAATGCCCGCCACTGGGGATAGGTGGAGTATGCTGGGCAGAGAGGGTTGTTAGCCTTTGGATGAGAGGTAGCTATGGTCTCCGCATAGCTCTGCTGGTGCACAGTAGAGAGCAGGGTCTTGGATTTCGCCCACCAGGACAACTCCTTTCTGGCACTGGTCAGAGATGAAGCACCATCTATTTCTAGTACACTGAACATCGTAACTTTTGTACCTGGCTCCTAGAAGCCAACAGGCCTCTGTCATCCAGGCAGAGCTATCTTTCTCTGGCCCTGTCTCTGAGGAGATTGTGTTACATTGGTCTTTGGGAGGCCATAGAACTCAAAGATGTTGCTTTTGTCGAAGGCCTTTGCCAAGAGCTTTGCAGTATGCAAGATACGAACTGATCCCCTTTGGAATGCCACAGCCAGGGGACCTTCACCAGAAAGTCTTCTCTCCAGCTCAGGTTTATGTTAGGTACCCATCAGTTTCATTGCACCTTCTTTACTTACAGATGTAAGTATTTGTTTATTGGCTTGTCTATGGCACACATCTGAGCACCTCAAAGATCTTGTGGCGTAGGGAGATACTATTATACCCAGCTTTAAACGGTGGGTGGGAAGACAGAGTAAGTAACTTGTCTAAGGTTATCTACGCAATCAGTGGCAGAGTTGGGCATAGAACCCAAAACTCCCAGATGCTATTCCCATGCCTTCACCACAAGACCATCACTGAGTAGGTTCTTCTCCAGGGCCCAGATCAACAAGGCTCCTAACTTCCAGAGAATTTAGTGGAAGTTAGGAGCCTAATACCTTTATGGATCTGGGCCAAAGTGCTCAGGGCAGAATGCTCCTCACGCTTTAACACTCAACCAGTTGTCCTCCTGCCCAAAAGTCCATGCCCTCTCCTTCACTCCCCATAGTATATCAATTCCCCACCACCACCACAATCCATCTGCTCTTCTTCTACACAGTGTGGTTCCCCTTCACTTCCAGAATAGCCACTCCCATCCACTACTACCCTTCCCCACTCTTCCAACAGCCTGGCCGTACTCCCTCTCTCTGGGTCCACCCACTCCCCTTTGGTTGAGGTTGCGCTGCATGGCTACATGAGGGCAGGCAGAGTCAGAACTATAAAACTCAGACTCAGTACATCCTCCGAGCAAGAAACACAATCCAATGGTACAAACCATTGTTCACATCCATTCCTTTGAATGGCTGTGCAAGTTAAAGCATTTCTGCCCCTTTCCGTTTCGTTGCCAACATCCATTTGACCGAACAAACACTGCTGGTAATAGCTCACCTTACCTGATCACTCTCGTTACAGTGTGTATGGTAACACCCATTGTTTCATGTTCTCTGTATTTTCCACTGCATGCATCCGATGAAGTGAGCTGTAGCTCACGAAAGCTTCTGCTCAAATAAATGTGTTAGTCTCTAAGGTGCAACAAGTACTCCTGTTCTTTTTGCGGCTACAGACTAACACGGCTGCTACTCTGAAACCTGCAAATGAACTGTAAACAGCTGAAGCAAATATGCGGTGAACACCCCATTTCTTTGGTGAATACTTATGATTAATTAATTTGAAGTCAGGATTGTGGGTGATTCCAGAAACAGGAAAAAGGGGCTAAAAATTCCTCTAACCATTTATTCACAATGAACAGATCTACTCCTGGGTCATGTTTTGTTCTTAAAGTCCCCGAGACACAGATGCAAGCTGCCTAATCAGAAGAGTTTCTCTGTCAGATGCTTTCTTTGCGCAGGAGAAGCCTTTAGCCAGCTCATCAGATGGGAGAGCGGGGGAGAAAAGGTCAGAGTGTTAACCAAAAATGTTCTAAATCTTTCCTGGACCATTTTTCATTTTGAAAGTAAAACCATTCCTGAGAGTCAGCTCTTATTTCTGCAAAAACAACGAGGAGTTCCTGTGGCACCTTAGAGGCTAATAAATTTATTTGGGCATAAACTTTAGTGGGCTAGGACCCACTTCATCAGATGCATGGAGTGGAAAATACAGGAGCAGGTATAAATACATGAAAAGATGGGAGTTGCCTTACCAAGTGTGAGGTCAGTCTAATGAGACAATTCATTTAACAGCGTTTGCCAGCACAATGGTGTCCCATGGCACTGAGAGACGCTCTCCTGCAACACCACCCAACCTTGAAGTCATTTAGAACAGACAGAAAAATGACACCAGACTCTCTCCACAGGCAGCAGTTACCGCCACGCAGACACGAGCAGGTGTCCAGAGAAACACGGTCTTTCTTTGGCAAAGGCGAAAACGGCTGCCTTCAGCATGTGTCGGGAGGGCCTAGCTCCTCTAGTTTTGTTAGTTGAGAACAACACTAGGTGGCAGTGATTTCATTATGTGGAATATTTCAGGGCCAGACAACTGGTTGTATCAACTGAACTAAGGCAGCGTGATGAGATAAAAAGTTCTGAGTCAATAAGGCTTCTTCCTTATCCACGTAGATAGTTATATGACCCCCCTCCACTGAAGCCTATGAGCACTTTGCGCACACAGAGGATTTATCCTCAATACCCTGTGAAGGAAGGATGTATTATCCCCATTTTACAGCTGGGAAACTAAGTTAGAGAGATCAATGCCACAATTCAACAAGACGCTGAACTTATATGGAACTTTAAACACGTGAGTAATCTCATCACTGTTCAGTAAAGCGCATTAAGCACACGCTTAACTTTAAATGCATGCTTAAGTCCCATTGAAATCGATGAACTACTTATGTGCCTAGAATTCATTATATGGTTAAGAGGTTTGCTAAAGCAGACCCTCAGTTACTTGCCGCCGGCCATACAAAATATCTGTGGCAGAACCAGGCATTAAACGCTTATTTCCTGTCGGCCTGCCCAGTGTTTTAGCTCCAGTGTAGTTACACATAGACGCTGTGTATATAGACTGTTCATAGCACAAACATCTGCTGCATATATGACATATAACATGAACATGGACAGTATAAAAGATTCTTCCACTTCTCTGTTCATAAGAATCATAATCTCCCAAAGCTCCAAGTGTTATATCCAGATCTACCTGAACTTCAGCACATAGGACAAAAATTGAAACCTGAGCCTATAATACCCCTATGTTCAGTTTTGGAAGGCGCGGGGGGGAATCAGATTTCGGCTTCCTTGCTCCAGCTGCAGTGGGAATATATTTAAATGCTAAACACTAGAGCTGGTCAGGAAATGTATTTTATTTTCCAGTAAAAATAAGAAAGTGAAAGCTTGGTGTTTCCATAAAAGCTTCATGAAAAATTTGGAGGTGTGGAAACCTGGAACATTTTCCGTTGGTCAATGAACACCCAATTGAAAACAACAAACAAACTTTTCAGCAAAGAATGTTCAGCCATCTCTACAAAATATATAGGTGCTGGGCAAGCCACAAGAGATGTAAAGGCTGAGTTTGATTATTATTTGATTATTATCTGAAGCTGGGTTAGGAAATTCCTGAGAATGAACTACATTTTTGTCACAGAACCTTCCTGTAACAGGATCTTACCGTATCCAGTGCCACAGCTTGCCTCTGCCTCAGTTTCCCCATTCTGGTTGGCAAATCTTTCTTAATATTTAGCCCTCTGGCCAGGTCACAAAATCATTTTCCCTTTCCAGGGAAGATAAACAGAAAGCAAAGAAAATGAAACAGACATCTAATAACACAAAAATGGCCATACTGAGTCAGACCAATGGTCTATCTACCCAGTATCCTGTCTTCCGAGAGTGGCCAGTTGCCAGATGCTTCAGAAGGAATGAACAGAACAGGGCAATTAGTGAGTGATCCATCCCCTGTCAATCAAGCCCAGCTTCTGGCAGTCACAGGTTTAGGGACACTGAGAGCATGGGGTTGCTTCCCTAACCGTCTTGGCTATCCTCCAAGAAGTTATCAAATTCCTTTTTGATTCCAGTTACACTTTGGCTTTCACAACATCCCCTAACAGCAAATGTCAGTGGTCTATAAAATCATGAATGGGGTGGAGAAAGTGAATAAGGAAGTGTTATTTAACCTTTACATAACACAAGAACCAGACATCACCCAATTAAATTAATAGCCATCTGGTTTAAAACAAAAGGAAGTACTTCTTCACACAACACGCAGGCAACCTGTGGAACTCATTGCCAGTGGATGTTGTGAAGGCCAAAAGTATAACTGGGTTTCAAAAAAGAATTATATAAGTTCATGGAGGCTAGGTCCATCAATGGCTATTAGCCAAGATGGTCAGGGATGCAACCCCATGCTCTGGGTGTCCCTAAGCATCTGACTGATAGATCCTGGGACTGGAAGATGGAATGGATTGCTCAGTAATTGTCCTGTTCTGTTCATTCCCTCTGAACTAGTTTTTCTCAACCAGGGCTGTGCGTACAGAGATCTTCCAGGGGGTACATGAATTCATCTAGATATTTGCCTAGTTGTACAACAGGCTATATAAAAAGCACTAGTGAAGTCAGTACAAATTAAAATTTCATACAGACAATGACTTGTTTGTCCTGCTCTATATACTATATGCTGAAATTTAAGTACAATATTTATATTCCAATTGATTTATTTTATAATTATATTGTAAGAATGAGTCAGCAATTGGTCAGCAATAGTGTGCTCTGACACTTTTATATTTTTATGTCTGATTTTGGAAGCAAGTAATTTTTAAGTGAGGTGAAACTTGGGGGTATGCAAGATAAATCAGACTCCTGAAAAGGGTACAGGAGTCTGGAAAGGTTGAAAGCCACTGCTCCGAAGCATCCAGCACTGGATGCTGTCAGAAGACAGGATATTGGGCTAGGTGGACCATTGATCGGACCCAGTATGGCCGTTCTTCCGTGCCACAAACATAATAAATGACAGTCCTTGCCCCAAAAGGATCTGATGATCTAAGAGACAAGGCAGAACAGGTGGACAAGACGAACAAGTGGGCTGAGATGCGGGGAAAGAATAACAAGGTAACAAATCTAGTAGGCTGTACACAATTCTTAGCCCAACAGGAGCAGTGATCACAACCTCCCTCTTTAACGGAGGATTCTTGCTCTTGTGGATATCACTCACTGCGAGTGATTACCACATTGCATTTTGTGTGCATACCTATTGCCCAGAGAAATGAGCATTTGCACACACAAAACAGGCAATTTCATGTGCGAGTGTCATCTGTGTGTGCGGTTATCCATTCTAACATTCTAAACGAGGGGCTTTTTGTGTGTGATGGACACACAAATTTGAAGGGCACCGTGTAGAAATTCATGCCTAAATACTTGGCTCTCACCATCTACACATGCATTATATGTGCACCTTTTCCATGTTCTGTCACCTGTATTCTGAAAATATACAGTACATTTCTATGGAAAACCTCTGTGTGCGGGTAGTTCAGTAACACTGCAACCCCCTTGACTTGTGAACTTCAAATGGCCTAACATTTTTCATGGATTTATTTTAATTCTAGGGCTCTTTGTGGTTGGGCTGTAGTCTGACCACATGTCCCACCTTGTAATAAGGCCTGATTTTCAGAACCAGCGAGGGTAGGAACCCACAAAGGCACTTAGACATCTAAACCCCAGATGTAGGCACCTAAGTCCCAGTTTTGGCTCCCCGGCCATGCACAAAACTCCCACCAAACCCTATAGTTGCCTAAACTTACCTGGTGCTTAAGTTTTCAGGGTGCAAGGTCCCTAGGAGGTTACGTTTCTGCCTCTGAGCACACACACTGCAGCCTCACTCTGTGTGTCTAGATGTTTATCTCCAGCCTCAGCCCCAGAGCAATTCACAAACCCAGGGAAGACAGGTTTCAGAGTAACAGCCATGTTAGTCTGTATTCGCAAAAAGAAAAGGAGTACTTGTGGCACCTTAGAGACTAACCAATTTATTTGAGCATGAGCTTTCATGAGCTACAGCTCACTTCATCAGAGGCATACTGTGGAAACTGCAGCAGACTTTATATATACACAGAAAGAAAAGGAGTACTTGTGGCACCTTAGAGACTAACCAGTTTATTTGAGCATGAGCTTTCGTGAGCTACAGCTCACTTCATCAGATACATACCGTGGAAACTGCAGCAGACTTTATATATACACAGAGAATATGAAACAATACCTCCTCCCACCCCACTGTCCTGCTGGTAATAGCTTATCTAAAGTAATCGTCAGGTTAGGCCATTTCCAGCACAAATCCAGGTTTTCTCACCCTCCACCCCCCCACACAAATTCACTCTCCTGCTGGTGATAGCCCATCCAAAGTGACAACTCTTTACACATTTACACATTCCCAGCCACCACCCAGCACAACCATATCCCACTTCCACAACTCAGCCAATATTTGACTATGCTAAAGGAAAAAGTTGATCTAAGCTACGCAATTTGAGTTACGTGAATAGCATAACTCAAATTGAAGAAGCTTAGATCTACTTACCAGGCAGTCCACACTGCAACATCGATGGGAGAAGCTCTCCCGTCGACTCCCCTTACTCTTCTTGATCAGGTGGAGTACAGGAGTTGACGGGAGAGTGATCGGCATTCAATTTAGCGGGTCTAAGACCCGCTAAATCGACTGCTGATGCATCGATCGCCACAGCATCGATCTGGTAAATGTAGACAAGCCCTTTGTTCTGTGTCAAGCAGTAAAATTCTTGCCTGATACCATTTACACACTAATGAGAACTACAGGACTAGGATGTGAAGTTAGTTCTGCCTTTTGCAGCTCTTTTGCCAACCACGATAAATTAAACCATATGGCAACCAGCAAAGAGGCATCTGTATAGAACATCGTTAATGGGACTAATCTGTTAATGACTGTATAGCATGGCCAGACAAGAGAAAACATTTGTTACTTGATGGTAGCAAGCACTTCTCAAATGCAACAGCTGGAAATTAAGCATCCCTGGAAGCATTCAGAACAAACATTGCAAGAACTGGAGAGACAGCCTAGAGTGGGATTTGCTATGTAACTGAGTCTCTTCCTCATTTTTTAGACCGTCAGACAGCAAGAGTGTTGGATGTACTATATAGAGCACCCATGCAAATGGGGATTTTAAAATGAATCTACAATCTAAAAAGCCTTGATGGAGGGGCCATATTCAGAAGTAATATCATGTAATGGCATTGGGTGTAAGTGATATATTGGTGAGCGGGTGAGAAAATACCCACTCTGAGGCCACATTACACTGCTAGAGTGAAGTAAATGTATCTTAATGTAAATTTGAATTCAGGCTACACTGAGGGAGCTGGAAAAAACCAGCAACCAGTTTCCTCTAAACTGACTTAGACTCATTGGATGAAATTCTGCTTTCTGTCAGGGCTGGGACATGGGCAGTCGTTTGCCTAAGGCAGAGGGTCAGGTCCCTACATCAGGCAGCGTCAGAACCAGAAGGTCAGGAACCAGAACAAGGAATCACAAGTCAGATACTGGGAATCAGGCGAAGTCAGGAAACCAGGAGATCAGAGCAGCCCAAAGCCAGATAGAGCTCACTTGTACAAACAGCTTTCCATTTCTCCTTCTGGCTTAAGAAGGGGGAGTGGGCCAATCAGGTGCTCCAGAGTTCCACCAGCTGGGGCCCAGCTGATGGAGCCGTCTATCTGAGCTGGGCTTTAAGGAGTCCCTGTTCTAGTAGATAGCGGTAAACCAGCAGGTGGAGGGTTGGCGCATGATGATAATCTATCCCCAGGACCCCTGTGGACCCAGGTTTTAAGATCTGCAGGTCTTGACACTTTTATTTGCACCAGCATAAACCTGGAATAATGCCATAGCAGAGTTTGGCCTGCTTAGCCTCAGATTCACCAATAAATGTGACCCCATGGGCCAGAGCTTCAGCTGTCATTAATAGGTTGTGCCCCATATCACTGGTGGCCACTGAGAAACTCATCCTTGTCCATTCTGCCCAAGAAGTTAACCAGTGCTTGGTGCGTGCCTCAGCGTTATTCCTGTGGTTGGGATGCCGTTCCCATCTTCAGTGTTCTAGGAATGATTCCACTTGGCTCTTCAAGACTGTTGTACTGCAGTAATCCAAGAAGCCACAGACAGATACAAAAAATTTATAGCTAGCCAGAGCCAATGTCAGGGAATAGCACCAAACTTCAACTTCACATTAGTCGTCATTAAAGGGCATGACATGAACCTCATATGTAGAAAGTGAGGGGTTTCTAAACAGCTCAGTCTAAGGTGTGATGTCAGAGGGAACACTTTTGCTAAATGATGTTATAAGAGGCTGTTGCCAATGTACACTGGAGACCCAAAGGTATGATCTCATCAACCCTTAATCTGTGTGGATCACCTTGCATTTACTGAATGGGTGGGTAGCTCAGAGATGTACAGATTTTAAGGCTAGAAGAGACCACTGTCATCATCCAATCTGACATCCAGCATAACCCAGCCAGAGAACCTCACCAAGTCATTTCTGCATCACGCCCATAACTTCTGCTTGAACTACAGCATATCTCTTAGAAAGACATCCATTCTTGACCTAAAGTCCACAAGTGATGGAGAATCCACCACATCCCTCGTTAAGTGGTCATTCTTGAGACACACTAGTTGGGGATGGAGTACAAGTTCCCAAGACGGTCCTGAGTAATTAACTCTCAAATCAGGTTAAGGCTTCAGAAGAGCTGAACCAGCACAACCTCCATGACCATGTGCAAGGTAAATTCTTGGAGTCACTGTCTCTTATTCTTCTCCCCTGAGGGGTTCAGTTCCATTGTCCATACTTAGGATCATTCAGAGTTAAACCATTTCCTTGTTATATGGTGTATTCACATTTCACTCCCATATCTACCACTAACACTATCATTTGTTTCAGAGTAGCAGCCGTGTTAGTCTGTATTCGCAAAAAGAAAAGGGGTACTTGTGGCACCTTAGAGACTAACCAATTTATTTGAGCATAAGCTTTCGTGAGCTACAGCTCACTTAAATTGCTCAAATAAATTGGTTAGTCTCTAAGGTGCCACAAGTACTCCTTTTCTTTTACTATCATTTGTGTGTTGTATGATTAGCATTATGGTGTCGGACCCATTTTAATAATAAAACCTTGTTCTTATATAGCACTTTTCATCAGTAAATCTGAAAGTACATTGCAAAGAAGATCGGTAGCATTATCCCCATTTTACAAATAGGGAAATTCATAGAATCATAGAATATCAGGGTTGGAAGGGACCTCAGGAGGTCATCTAGTCCAACCCCCTGCTCAAAGCAGGACCAGTCCCCAACTAAATCATCCCAGCCAGGGCTTTGTCAAGCCTGACCTTAAAAACTTCTAAGGAAGCAGATTCCACCACCTCCCTACGTAACGCATTCCAGTGTTTCACCACCTTCCTAGTGAAAAAGTTTTTCCTAATATCCAACCTAAACCTCCCCCATTGAGACCATTATTCCTTGTTCTATCATCTGCTACCACTGAGAACAATCTAGATCCATCCTCTTTGGAACCCCCTTTCAGGTAGTTGAAAGCAGCTATCAAATCCCCCCTCATTCTTCTCTTCCACAGACTAAACAATCCCAGTTCCCTCAGCCTCTTCTCGTAAGTCACGTGTTCCAGTCCCCTAATCATTTTTGTTGCCCTCCGCTGGACTCTTTCCAATTTTTCCACATCCTTCTTGTAGTGTGGGGCCCAAAACTGGACACAGTACTCCAGATGAGGCCTCACCAATGTCGAACAGAGGGGAACGATCACGTCCCTCGATCTGCTTGCAATGCCCCTACTTATACAGCCCAAAATGCCATTGGCCTTCTTGGCAACAACGGCACACTGTTGACTCATATCCAGCTTCTCATCCACTGTAACCCCTAGGTCCTTTTCTGCAGAACTGCTGCCGAGCCATTCGGCCCCTAGTCTGTAGCGGTGCATGGGATTCTTCCATCCTAAGTGCAGAACTCTGCACTTGTCCTTGTTGAACCTCAGATTTCTTTTGGCCCAATCCTCTCATTTGTCTAGGGCCCTCTGTATCCTATTGCTACCCTCCAGTGTATCTACCTCTCCTCCCAGTTTAGTGCCATCTGCAAACTTGCTGAGGGTGCAATCCACACCATCCTCCGGATCATTAATGAAGATATTGAACAAAACCGGCCCGAGGACCGACCCTTGGGGCACTATACTTGATACTGGCTACCAACTAGACATGGAGCCATTGATCACTACCTGTTGAGCCCGACAATCTAGCCAACTTTCTATCCACCTTATAGTCCATTCATCCAGCCCATACTTCTTTAACTTGCTGGCAAGAATACTGTGGGAGACTGTGGCAAAAGCTTTGCTAAAGTCAAGGAACAACACGTCCACTGCTTTCCCCTCATCCACAGAGCCAGTTATCTCATCATAGAAGGCAATTAGATTAGTCATGCATGACTTGCCCTTGGTGAATCCATGCTGACTGTTCCTGATCACTTTCCTCTCCTCTAAATGCTTCAGAATTGATTCCTTGAGCACCTGCTCCATGTTTTTTCCGGGGACTGAGGTGAGGCTGACTGGCCTGTAGTTCCCCGGATCCTCCTTCTTCCCTTTTTTAAAGATGGGCACTACATTAGCCTTTTTCCAGGCACAGAGAGAGAAATGGGCTTGCCCAAGATCACCCAAGCAGCCAGTGATAGAGCTGTGAATAGAAGCCAAGTCTCCTGAGTCCCACGATAGTGTGCTATCTACTCAATCACACTGCCTAAGCAGTTTTTCACCACTCACTGTATCTCTTAAGGAATGGATGCACTTTCCACACAAACCTGTTCTATTCTGTTGAACACACAGACGCCTCTTTTCAAATTCACAGTAATTTGCTGCCTGCCAGTTGACTGATGGAGACCAATCAGTTCCCAGTGCTAATTTTTTTTGACACATCTGTAGTTACAATCCAAATATTTAACATTCATGACTGAATCAGAGCACAGGGCCTCAAGAAATCAGAGACTATAGCTGGATTTCTCTTGGTTAATGAGTTTCCTATGTTTTTTTATTCAAAGTCAATTTTCTTCTTGATCATCTCTAAACAGCCTCTGTGGCCTTTAGGGCTTTTTCTTAAGTTTGCTATTATCTTCTGTAAATGACTAACTCCTTTGAGTCCTGATGCTTAACCAGAAGGGGTTGTGAGTCATCTTAACAAAACAGCTGTTTAGAAATAATTGATTCTTTCAGGCTTCTGGGATCTATTCCCAGTTCTGGCAGTGGCACACTGTGTGACCTTGTGGAAGTCACATCAGTCTCTGTGCCTCAGTTTACCCCCTCTGTGTTCATAGATTTTTAAAGCAAGAAATAATCCTAATATTGCCATAGATAGCAGAGGTTTCTCTTTAGTTTAATAGGAGTGTGACGGGTTGGACCCCTTGGGAAGTCACCTGATGTGCTGAGGTACCACTGAGTCTACTTATTCTGCCAGCATGGGCCCCCTTTAACCTGCCTTGTTGAACCAGGCTCTTAAAACCTCCTCTAACACACACACAGGCAGGGGCACACCACACTGCAAATCAGCTCTGGGAAGACTCATTTTAAGGAACTTGCTCCAGCACTCAGATGTCCACCACCCTTGGACTACAGACCCAAAGATATATTATAGATGGATTACAGACCCAAAGATGGCATGTCAAGGAATTGCTTTGTTGCAACAGTTGGGAAATTTCACTTTGACTGACATCTATCAAACCATTCTGGTATTATTTATTTTTCCTATTACGGTAGTTTCTAAATTCCCAGAAGGGGGTTAGTGCCCCCATTGTGTTAAAGGTGTTAAACAACCATCACTAAGACTCCTGGCCCCAAAGAACTCACAATCACCTTCTGAGTTTGTACAGCACCTAGCACAGTGGGGTGCTGCTCCATGACTAGGGCTCCTCTACTCTCTGATTATACAGACAAATACTAGTTTAAGAATTCACCATGACAACATGAATGGCAAACAGAACCTTTACATTAGGAGATGAAGCCCATTGTTCCCATTCCTGTTGGCCTTATCTATAGGCACTAGCAGTTGCAATCCTTGCAGCAAAAGAGGTGCATGGCACTGTGGGAAATACAAAGGAATACCAGATCCCAGTTTTTGCAGATGATAATCTGGTATGTCTGAGTAAAAGTGACAGCACTAGATGGTATTAGAGGAATACGGCGTTTCTAGGTAAACATGTCCAAAACTGAAGAAACGCTTTTGGCAGAAAATTAGGAAAGCAAAGTCAAATTAACTGGTTTCTAAAGGCTTTAAATATCTGGGAGGGACAGATTTCACTTGCTTTACACTGACAACGTTTAATCCACTCCCCCTAACCTCAATGCTAGACCCTTAAAGAGACCATGACCTCTCTCTGTCTCTTCCTGATCCCATTAGTTTAGTTAAGATGCATATCCTACCTACACTACTTCCCTCAAGTGTTACTAGAAATTCTTCCAAGCTGTAATAGGAAAGAATTGGGCCATACCTGTACTTCATTTACTAGCTTCTGATAAGCAAAACGAAAAATATATACCAAGCAAACCTAGTATAATCTAATATGATTCCAAAGGAATAATAGTCATGGGAGATTCAAGCTTTCTTAACTGGAAATGCTCCGGTTCACCCATAAGTTATTGAGCTTAGTGTGGCAATTACTAGGTGAAATTCTCTGACCTGTGTCATCCAGAGGGCATGCAATTTTATATGACATTTTACAAGTGAGCAGCTGCACAAGAAGCATTGGGAACTGGCTACACTTCAGAAAAGCACACCGTACCACCCTATGCTGGTCAAACACAGAAGCTTCCTATTCTACCTTCTCAAGTTTTCCAACCTAATTTACAGCAAAGGTCTTGCATCACGCCATCCTGCTAACAATCACAGCTCAGAGTGAAGATGATACAGAGCCAGTCAGATGACTTCAAAGCCTAATTTGTTCTTTAAATTGTTTCCACAGGGAGGGTGGGGTGGGGTGAGGCAGTTGCAAAGTGACTCAACTCGTCATTTTTGAAGAGTCCATAACTGTCCAAACGCAAAAAAGGTCAACATTTCACTCAGTGATGGTCTTAAAACATGTGCTACTTAATACATGTGGAGCAGAAAGAAGCATCCTCAGACTTGAGAAATATTCTTAATAGAAGTTGATTTGCCATCGCCTTACCAATCAGAGAGAGAAAACACGACCAGTATTTACCAGCACGAAAAGGAAGAGCTGCAACTGCCAGTAATACTGGGCTACTCTGGGGTTAAAGTCATTTGGCTCCGCCCTGTTTAATGGTCAGCCCCAGCAAGGCATGCCAGGGGAAAAAAATCCTATCCAGGGTAACCTTCCACTAAAACGAGTTAGTAGAGATCGGGAAAGGGAGTGTTTTGATGAATAGTGATGTGCTATAAAAATACGTTGAGCTTTTTTTTTTTTTGGTCTGAGGATAAAACGGCATAGCTTACGCCCATTTAAACAGAGCATACTGTGTTTTCACATTCTGGCCTAAATGGTACTAGTAAAGGTAAGTGAAAAAACATCCGTTGTTTTTTTTTTTTAATTTCTATTGAAATCTTTATGAAAAGCTTTGTTAAAATGTCGGTGAATTAGACGTTGCAAGGGGTATCGTAGCTGTTCAAAACATGGAGGCAAGGGGAAGGAAAGTAGTGAACATTTTGAGCAGCTGTGAGAAATACGATCAAATACACATACAGTGAAATTCATCAGCAGGGGACAAGAGGTAGGCTGTATGGTCTAGTGGCTACTCCATTAGGCTGGGCTTCTGTAGGCCCACGTTCTGTTCCCTGCTCTGCTGCTGACCTGTTATGTGACTTCAGGTGAGTCACTTCAGCTCTTTGTCTTCTTTTCTTGCCCTCCCACTTGTTGTCTGTTTTGTCTAGTTATACATTCCTTTGGGCAAGGACTGTCTCTCACTAAGGGTATGTCTAACACACTAAGCCCAGGCTCCGACTTAGGTATGAGCATCTTTCTGTCCACACACAAAGGGCATGTCTACACTTACCTCCAGAGCGATTGATCCAGCACGGGTCGATTTATCGCGTCTAGTGAAGATGCGATAAATCGAGCGCTCTCCTGTCGACTCCAGTACTCTACCGGAGTGAGAGGCACAGGTGGAGTCGATGGGGGAACGTCAGCAGTTGACTTACCGCAGTGAAGACACCGCAGTAAGTAGCTCTAAGTACGTCGACTTCAGCAACTCTATTTTTGTAGCTGAAGTCGCGTAACTTAGACTGTCTTAGCTCACATACCCCCCCCACCCCCAGTGTAGACCAGGCCAAAGTCTGACTCAGGTCAGCAAGCACTCAAGACTCAGGTCATGCTGTGATTTGGGTCCTAGCCCTGTCATTTTGCTGTGTAGACGCAGCTCAAGCCACAGATCCAAAGGTCTGCGTAGTGCAGAATGGACATATTAGTGTGGCTGTGAGATCCAGATCCAGCAATTCTAAACCCAAGTTTACCGTGCAGCGAGGACACTCAAGCACGGGCTTGGAAACACTGGGTCCACAACCCCAGATCCCACAGACCCGGGCTGAATGTGCCAGGTAGCCATGCCCTAGGTGTGCCTAACACAACAGGGCCCTGATGATGGAGCCGATAGGTGCTGCTGTAATACAAGTAAGAGCCTCTTTGCCATTTAAGGCTTATGCTAGCCCAACCTTGGTAGGATGCGGGCTGAGCAGCCAAACATAGAGGCCACGGCATCCCCCGTCTGCTGCAAGGCGAGGGCTGTGTGCTGGTTTGGATTAAACTGATGTACCGAAGGCAGACCAGGGGCACGGCCCTAGCTGTCCACTTACATAGATGCCAGTGTTGTGATCTGGGGCAAGGCTCCGGTTGTTCTTCCAGCCCCGAG
This sequence comes from Eretmochelys imbricata, assembly GCF_965152235.1. Classification (NCBI taxonomy): domain Eukaryota; kingdom Metazoa; phylum Chordata; order Testudines; family Cheloniidae; genus Eretmochelys; species Eretmochelys imbricata. Next base: position 349,731,689 of record NC_135572.1, read on the forward strand.
GCTGGACTAACGTCTGCAGAGAGGTTGCCGCACAACCTGCTGACTATCTGCACAAAGCCCATTTGCCCGCTCTTGGTTCTCAGTGAGGGTGAATTTAACCCCCATGGAGTGATGATCAGAGAAGTAGGACGTGATCTGCTTTTATAAAGAAACAGCAACCGTTTATGGCAGAAAATTCGCAAAAACTTGTTTTTCAGGGGGTTACTCTGCACATGGGCCACAGCTTGTTGTTCTGCACCAGGAGGGTCATGAGTAGGTATCAGGGGAGGTAAATACTATGTCCATCCCATATTGCTGGCTGGGAAGAGAGTCCCACAATGCAAAACCGTTGAGAACTACTGCACCATCCCCTCTGCTGCCACTTATAAGCCATGTAGCTGCCTTTGGCTCCATTTCTTTCCACTCCAAATAACTCGCTGGCAGGCCCAGCCGACTGGGGCTTTGCCACAAGCTATATTGAAGCTCACGTGATATTTTTCTTAAGGACTTGAGTACGAATGTTTGACACGTGTCTGGTTTTCTAACCACAAGAGACAACATCTTCTTCCTCTGCTTACCAGAGGGGGAGGGGGCTTCAGCCTCTCCCCCTACCTCTCCAAAATGCACACACAAAGCCATGAGTAAATAAACTAGAGCAAAGGTCTCCCTCCAATCCAGGTTGTGATCTTGCAGCCAGTCAGGCTTTGCCGTAGGGCCCTGATCCTGCAAAGAGGGAGGGTTAGGGTGCAGAGCCCCCCCTGGAGTCTCCAGTTGGGTATCTTGCGCTCACAGAGACACCTGCATGTTGTTCCTTGAAGCATCGGGGCCTAAATGAGCTCTGCACAGCGGCTCCAGTGGCCTCCTTTTGGGGCCTTCCCCATCGTTCAGGGTAGAAGGGGGCCAGGAGGAGCAAAGGGGCCCACCTTCTGCCTCAAGGGCAAGCAGAACATCAAACGCAGTTTAAAAGGAAATCAAAAAAATGTACGGGTACAGTCTTCTTTTTTTTTCACTCGACACAGGAAACAGGCATCAAAGCACCCACAGTAACTGCAGGGTGTAAACCTTGCAGCTCTTGTATCAGCTGCCCTTTGTGCTTCATGATCTGTGTTGTTCCTAGAAGGAAAAGACAATACGATTGCCCTTATTTTTTCAGATGGATAAAAATGCTCAACAAGAGCCCCTGTCCTTGTGCTCTAGGAGCCCTGGACGTGACTGAAGAATTCATCCCCAGGGCAGCAGTTTAAGGTGACCCAGAGTACATCCCTCTACCAAATCCCTCTCCGTACCCCTGCAATTTAATGGAACTCCCCAGTTTTCAAACGCCAGGCTCATCGTTTTTCTAGGCAATGTGCCCTTGGTTATTAGTGTCAGGCCGAAAGGGAGATGGGGACACATTTGTCCCATTCCCTGGCACTACGGGCAGTGTCACCAAATCTTCCCTTGCCCCTACGAGGAAATTCATTCACTTCCCCGGCCACTGATCCATTGTCACTGCCACAGCTGACACCCTGAGGACAAATGCTTTCCCATTGTGCAGCGTACGAGGCCACACCAATTGGCAAGTACCTGAAGGACGATGTCCCCAGATTCCCCCTGCTCTCCCCACTCTGAAGTAGTTTGATCTCCCCCAACAAGATTTATCATAATCAAAATATTTGATGTGTAGAAAGTTTCCAAGTTTTACCTCAGACATTGTTTTTGCCAAGGAAGATTACCCAGAACGCCCTGGGATCTTCTACCTAAGAGCCGGATTCTGCTCTCGCTCTGGTTTCACACTGGTGTCACTCCACGGGTGGCACTGATTGTCTCTCACGTACGTGAGATCAAAATTGGGCCCTCAGTACCTGGCTCTCTTCTGAAGGGCACCTTTGTTCTGAGCCCAGATCGGCACCTCTTTCTAGCTCGGTCTACAGAGTTCTGTCTCTGCCTTCTTCTTCTCCCCCATTCTGTTTGCCTCACCATCTGTGTTATCAGCTCCACATCTGGCTATCAAGCCCGTGCTGACTCATTGCTAGATTCTGGTGAGCTCTGGTGCAGGTGCACAGGACAGGGGGAGGGCGTCCGGAGACTTCGCTTGAGTGGCCTGAACAAGGGCCAAGTGAATTTGCAGTCATTGCACTTGAAGGAGTGCAAGGGCTGTCCCATTGCTACTTCCTGGGGGGTGCACGATTCTGCAGACAAGAGGCAGAGGTGGGCCCCCTGTGTCAGCCCCAACCTGCTGAACTGGCTGGCTCCCGGGGCCCAGCAAGCTGCACTCCGTAAAGGGGTGTAGCAGTGGGCAGGTAGAGTCACACCGCCCTCACGCTGGGCTTTATCTACAAGGCACAATCAAGCTCTCTGCTCCAGGCTTCCAGCTTTCTAGATCTTTTTCCCATCTGCAGCCACCTTTGGGCTCTCTCTTTTAAAATCCTTTGAAGATCATTTAGTAGGAAGGATGGTCCAGTGGGTAGGGCACAGGCCTGTGACTTGGGAGACCTGCGTGGGTTTTTTTCTGGCTTTGCCACTGACCTACTGTGGGACCTAGGATAAGTCACTTAACCTACCCTACACCTTAGTGCCCCCTCTGTAAAATGGGCATAATACATCTCTATTTCACAGGGATATTAAAGAGGATAAGTCCACTAATGACTGTGAAGCACTTCAGACACTCTAGTGATGAGAGCCATATCGATATATAGATAGACTCACATGGGATCTCACACCAAAGTTCAGACCAGCTCCTTCCCTTGCCTCTAAAAAAAACCACAGTCATTATTCTAGCTTTTTCAACAGTGACTCCAACACGTCACCCTCAGTAGCATGGGGTGGGGGGGGAAGAAATCGAGGCCTGCCGACACCTTTGTAAGTCACTGCAAATGGCTTCACATCCTGCTTAGATAGTTGGATGAAAGACTGTGCCTGGACAGATCAAAGCCACGCTCACAATCTTTGCATTCTCTCTGCTGTACCTGAACACAAAGCATGGCTTCTCCCTGACCAGTTTGACCTGATATAGTACAGAATCATACTCCCTTCTACAGTATAATGTCATTATGGGCTATGTGATTCCTCGCCGCTGCAGAGAATTAAGGTGACAGCCAATAACGGTTCGGTAAAGGCAAAATGATGACTTTGCAAATCAGGCATTTAGGCTTTAGACCAAAGTGTCCGTGGGAATGGGGGAGAGATCTGGGACAGGATGTTTCAAGGAGGTGGTAGTGGGATTAAAACCCTTTTGCCTCCAGGTTATTGGCTCAGTGCTGGCAAAATAATGACCCACTGGCATCTGCAGACTGTTTGGTATCTTCTGTGAAATGATCTGCATGATCAGACTTCAGTTTCTACAGTAGGCGTGTCCACAGCAAAAATTCACCACCAGGATTTACACTAAGTGCCAATGTCAGCAGAGAGGCCCAGGACTGAATGGGCCATGGATACTGGATTCCTCTCTGTGCAGGTGGAGTTTGAAAGACAGTATGTAAGGAAAGCTTACAAGGCCAATGGATCTTCTGTGAAAAAAAGGACTTACGCTCTAAGTTTGTCAGCCTGGCACCTTACAATCACTCAATTCTCTACAGATAATAATGCTTCACTTTCAAATAGCATTTTTCATCAGTAGATCTCAAAGCATTTTACAAAGGAGGTCAGCCCCCTTTTAAAATTGGGAAACTGAGGCACAGAGAGGGAAAATGACTTGCCTAAGGTCATCCAGCAGGCAAGTGGCTAAACTGGGACTAGAACCTATAGCTCTTGAGTCACAGGCCACTGCTCCAACCCTGCCTCCTTAAAAAGGATGTCACTCTAGCATTAAGGTCTTGTCTACATGTCAAAGTCTGGAATAGCTATGGAGGTCAATTTCCCCATGCAGACAAGCCCTAAGGCCAAGAATTTCAAAGTTACTAGTGATTCTGGGACCTTATTTTTGGGTGCCAAAACAGAGACACCTTGAAGGAGCTTGATTTTCAGAGTGTGAGGGCTCGGCCTTTTGTACAAATCTTGTCCCCTTTAAGGTGTCTCCAGGTGGGCAGTGACCAAATGGAGGCAAACTCCAAATTGCAAGTTACTTTTGGCAATCTGGGCCTAAGAGTAGGGTGACCAGATAGCAAGTATAAAAAATCGGGACAAGGGTGGAGGGTAATAAGTGTCTATATAAGAAAAAGCCCCCAAAATCAGGAGTGTCCCTATAAAATTGGGACATCTGGTCACCCTACCTAAGAGTATTACTCAGGTTTCTTTCCACTGCTGTTTCTTTCCAGTTTTTGAACTTTGTGATTCTCAGAAGAATAATGACAATGTGTGCAGACATATTCAACCTTGGCTGCTTTGAGATCAGCTGAATATTGCCTTAAGATTTCAATGTCTCATTTATGCAGATAACTTCAATATGACCTCAGGGATGGCAAGAATGTCTATTTCATTTTGCTGTTTCCTCTCCGTTGCCCACCTTTATGAAACAGGTAATAGCTCACCTTAAGTGATCACTCTCCTTACAGTGTGTATGGTAACACCCATTGTTTCATGTTCTCTGTGTATATAAATCTCCCCACTGTATTTTCCACTAAATGCACCCAATGAAGTGAGCTGTAGCTCACAAAAGCTTATGCTCAAATACATTTGTTAGCCTCTAAGGTGCCACAAGTCCTCCTTTTCTTTTTGCGAATACAGACTAACACGGCTGCTACTCTGAAACCAGACACACCCCTGTGCTATTTAGATCAAAAGAAGAGCCTCTCTTATACCACCAGGGGAAGAACTTTAGTGGCCAGTATCGAAACACAGTTTATATAGTTCAGCACTGGCCTAACTCTGCTCCTCTTGAAGTCAAGCCTTTTGAAAATCGCATCTTAAAAGTTCTTCCCATTGTAAAATTAACACTCCAGCTCTTTCAAATGCCAGCTTTTATTTAACACTTTATTGTCTTGTATGTCTGAATTTTTAGATGGCTTTTAACACTCTGGATTTTCTCCACCGTGGTCACCTACTTACTCATACGCATAATTTCCATTGACATTAATGTGGGCTGAAACACCACACTACCCATTGAGGTGTATTGTGTATTTAATTTATGTTCATTGTTCTTTATTTATAAAACGACCAGCCACTGCTCTGGCTACTGTACAAAAATAAAAAACACTAGGCTAGATTCTCAGCTGGTCCAAATTGGAGTCAGTCTAACTTCAGTGGAGCAACGCTGATTTACAGCAGCTGAGATTCGGACCCCAAACCTGTACATTTCAATAGGCCGAGAGATCATAGATATATATCCCTGCACCCTGCTCAGGCCCCACACAACAAACAACTTGCACAGCTTTATATAATTACAGGAAAAAAGGTACCCTTCTGGGAGGAAGTAGTATAGCTTAGTGGCTTAGCTACTAGCCTAAGGTTCTGGAGACGTAGATTCCATGCCTGGCCTGCTGTCAATGAACTTCTCGGTTATGTGCCACAGTTTCCCCATCTGTGAAATAGGTATGATACTACTGACCTCCTTTGTGATGCACTTTGAGGTCTACTGACAAAAAATGCTGAATAAGAACAAGGTATTCTCATTTGTGAGATCGAAACTCTCAACCGCAGGAGCTGGCTACCTTTCTGAAATTTCAATGCTTTTGCAAAACTATTGCACACTGTTTGTGAAAACCTTTTACTATTTTAATATCACTTTATAGAAGGGATGGTTGAAATTTTTCAAAAATTCCATGATGTTGATAAGAAGTTTTGAAAAGTTTTTGTGAAAAATGGGCAACATTTTTTGACCAGCTCTATCAACCACAATTCCAACCACTACAACCTGCCCCTAGACATCCCCTTCCCACTCTAGTGAAGGCCTAGAATAACAGGCAGGACCTGCAGCAGATCTTTTAGATCCTAAAATACAGGCTCTTGAGAACTAAGGGGGAAGCAAATTTCAAAGCCAGGGACCTTCACTTGAGCAATTCAGCGGACCTCTGATGCTAGTGTCATCATCATACATATGGAGAGAGAGGCTAGCTCTGGGTAGATCGGATCCAAATTGCTTGAGGTCTGATCCAAAACCTATTGAAGTCAACAGGAATTTTCAGATTTAAAAACCAAAACCAACACCCTAACTGTGGAAAATGATTGCTGAGCTTGTGCAATTTCCTTTAAATCACCAACATGTATTATATTTCAAATATAGTGAAAATGGCTTATACGTATAAAATAATTAAAACGAATACCCTGAGTATTAATTGCAACCCAATGTCCTGTAATGAACACACTGTTCTTTTTCTATCCAATATGTCTTGTGTACAAGAATAGCAGTGTTATCTAGTGACAAGAGCAGAAGATCCAAGAAAACGTACCTTATAGAGAGACTCAAAGTGCATGGTCTATTTGGCTTAACAAAGAGATGGTTAAGGGGTGGCTTGATCACAGTCTATAAGCATCTACATGGGGAGCAAATATTTAACAATGGGCTCTTCAATCTAGCAGGAAGGTAGAACATGGTACAATGGCTGGAAGTTGGAGCTAGACAAACTCAGACTGGCAATAAGGTGTAATATTTTTTCACAGTGAGGGAAAATAACTATTGGAACAATTTACCAAGCACTGTGGTGGATTCTCCATCACTGACCATTTTTAAATCAACACTGGATTTTTTTTAAAAAAAAGATCTGCTGGAGGAATTATTTTGGGGGAGTTCTCTGTCCTGTGTTATAGAGGAGGTCAGACTAGATGCTCACAATGGTTCCTTCTGGCATTAGAATCGAAGAAGAATAGGAGACAGCTAGTCCTAGTTCTGCTGCTGAATGATATGTGACCTTGGCAAAGCCATGCTGGTTGCTCTGTGCTTAGCAAAGCTATAATAAAATCAAGGGTGTTGTGCCATTTATTACTACAGTAATTCCAACATGCCTTAACTGAGACTGAGGCCCATTTGTTCCAGGCACTGGGAAAACACATAAGAAGAGGCACTTACAATCTAGTGTGAGGAGAAACAGAAGCGCAGAGAAATAAGGCAACTTGAGAAATAAGATCATGCAACAGGTCAAGGGAATAGAAGCCCACTCCCAACCCAGAACCCTATCCACTAGATCAGTCTGCCTCTGAATTCCACCCTCACCCTTCAGCATGCTCACATGAGTAAAGCTCTGTTGATGCTTTAGTGTTGTAGGATTGGGGGCTTTCTTCACAGAATCATCTTTCCCTCTTTATTAAAGTTGATGGCACTTTCTATCCAGGGTTGTGTGTGAGCCAATCCTGATGAACATGCCTAAACTGCTGGGGCCATCAGTTGCTCCAGAATACACCAAGAAACAGTCTAGCACAAAACAATATTGTAGGAAAACACTACATCATTTTTATTCAGCCAAAAAATTCACATGACTAATAGGTTACCGAAATGTGCCGTTGTCTGGTAAATTCAAGGTCTGTACCACTACCAACGGTTCATATTGCCCTTCCCCACTTCCCCCAGCCCCCAAAGTAGTCTTTCAAAGCTGAATATTTTTAGTCTATTTCTAATACAAAATAACTGTGAGCTTGTGATTTGGGGAGAAAAACCAGGGTTTAATATGTGCCGGTGAAGCTAAGGGAGTATTTAATTTTTTTAAAAAACAAAAAAACCACCCAGATACAGAAATAAAGATGATCCGTTTGATTTCCCTCCAGAGTGGAAAAGATGAGTCAGTCACAAACAAACATTGTGCCTCAATCGCCAGTCCCCCGATGCTGGGGGAAACCAGGAGCGACACGAGTGAGTCTAGAGAGTTACACCAAGATGACATCAGTGTGAGAAAAGGTTGCGATCAGTGGGTTTACTTCATGGCTGCATTTGTTTACTGCTTTTTGCATTGGAAGCCTTTTCCTAGTCAACTTTATACAGAAACAATGTGTGCCTTGCTTCTCTATGGTTCAGGGCATCCTCGTTCTTTACTGCCTTGCTTCAAATTTATTCCTCAAGAAAGAACGACTCATTTGAGGATGAGCTGCTTAACTGTACATTGTGTGAGGGTGGACGTTAGGTAAAATGGCACAGTCTTTTCATTAAAGGTACAAAACGGAAGTAAATTTAAGGGTTTTAGTTGTTGCAAATGTTTGCCCGCCCAATCGTTCGAACGTATTTATCTGGTCCCTGTTACCACAGTAGCTGAGTGCCTCTCATGTCTTTAACATGTTTATCCTCCCAATGCTCCACTGAGATAGGACAGGTTTCAGAGTCGCAGCCGTGTTAGTCTGTATCTGCAAAAAGAAAAGGAGGACTTGTGGCACCTTAGAGACTAGCAAATTTATTTGAGCATAAGCTTTTGTGAGCTACAGCTCACTTCATCAGATGCATGCAGTGGAAAATCCACATCCACTGCACGCATCCAATAAAGTGAGCTGTAGCTCACAAAAGCTTATGCTCAAATAAATTTGTTAGCCTCTAAGGTGCCACAAGTACTCCTTTTCTTTTTGAGATAGGGCAGTGCTCTTATGTAGGGTGACCATATTTCTCTATACTGAATAGGGGACACCTGGTAAAATTACTCATATTCAGGCGAGTTCAATGGCAATCAATTGTGTAGACGTTCAAAGTAACATCAAGTTGATCAAGCCCCTGCTAAAAAGAAATACTGTGTAGTTGGTTTCTTTTTATTTACCTTCTTATCTTTAAGGTTCACATGGGGAGGGTTGACACACATACACTCCTGTACACCTCTCTCACCATGACCAACCAACCTGACCCTCCCTGCCCAGTGCTCTCTGCCCTCCATGCCTGGCTGGGCCCCCCGGAATAGACCCGCCTCTCCTGGTACCACAGGAGACAACACACGGGCAACACATGGGCTGGGGGCATGCAGAGTCACATGCCCACCCTCCCCAGATTTCTGCAGGGTTCACACCAGAATGTGCCCAGCAGCAGCCTTTCAGCACTGTGCAGGAGGGAAGGGAGCTGCTTCCAGCTGCAGGGGAGGAAGAGGAGGGGAAGGGATGACCTGCCCTGTGTCCTTGCAGAGCTCATCTCTTCCCCCCCCACACACACCGCTGTGTGGCTGGAAGCAGCTTGTCACTTCCTGCCCACACAGTGTTGAAAGGCAGCTAACACCTCCAGGATGGCCACCGACATAACCCAGCCGCCTCCTATCCCCGGCTACAGAGCAGGCAGGAAGGGGTTAAGCCCTAAGAATGCATTGTGCACCAGGGCCCAGGGAACCTGACTTCAGGGGCTTCAGGAAACCTGGCCAGAGAGGTGGCTCAGCAGAGGAGTGTGCCTAGGGGATGGAGCAGCCCCACGCTCCCTGGGAGCAGGACCCAGGGCAGGGGAGAGGCATGGGTGAAGAGGGTGCTAAACCCCTGCCCTGGGGCCTGCTGTGGAGCCTGCAGGTTCAGGGCGTGAACAGGCTGGAAATTGCTTCCCCCACCTGACACTCCAGAGTTTAGCTGAGGGGCGGAGAGGCTGCCCCTTGCCAGCGCTGTGCAGGGCTTTGGCATATGCAGGGCTCGGCTCCTCCTGGCCAGCGCCCCGGGCCGGAGGCTCTTGGGGTTTCCCAGGGCACCGGCCCAGCCAGAAGCAATGGGGGAAGGAAGGAAGGAGGGAGGGAGGGAGCCTGTCTGCCAGGATGCTGGTGAGCTGAGCACTCCGACCAGGGGCTGGTTCGCCACACAGCGCTGGGAGCGGGATGCACCCTGCTGGGGGGATATGAAGGAGCAGCGGGGCTGAGAGAGGCCAAGGGACAAAGCAGAGAGAGGACAGCGAGAGGGGGAGCACGTAAAGGGCCAATGGGTGGGCAGCAGAGGTGACACGTAAGTGGCCGCTGCCTGGCACCTGCCTACATTCACCAGCCACTGCAGCGCGCAGCCAGTGCCGGCCGGAAACGGGATGATGGGGGCTGCGCTGACGAACTGGCAGGGGGAGTGGCCAGCCCCGCATACTGCAACTTTGCCCTCGCACACCAACCTCATCGTCAGCCACTGGACCCCCCCCACTCACCACTGGTGAGCAAGCGGCTGGCGAGCAGGGATCCAGCTAGCAGCAGGACCCGCCAGTATTGATGGGGGTGGGGTGGGAGGGAGACAGAAAATATAGGACAATTTGTCCGTTTTTAAAGAAAAAGTCGGTACACCTGCAGGGGGGCTTAAATACGGGACTGTCCCTTTAAAACCGGGACGTCTGGTCACCCTATGCAGGAGAGACCCCACACACACACACACTCACAATCTGGGGGCAGCAGGACCTATCTGGTGCCTCTCCACCCCCTCACCATATGGCCGTGGGGGAGAACTGCCGAGAAGAGCCAGGGAAAGACCCCAGTTGGTAGGGGCAGAACCAAGGACCTTTTCCGCTCTTGAATGTTCTAGTCAAACCTCTAGAATGTTGTGACTTTCTCTGCCCTGTGCCGATTGGCTGCTTGCTCCAACCATCTCCCTCCCTCTCTTACACAGTCACAGACTCAGACTTTAAGGCCAGAAGGGACCATCATGATCACCTGGTCTGACCTCTTGCACATGGCAGGCCACAGAACCTCAGCCACCCACTCCTGTAATAGACCCCTAGCCTCTGGCTGAGCTACTGAAGTCCTCAAATCATGATTTAATGATGTCAAGTTAGAGAGAATCCCACCTTCATCTTAGCTTTACTCTACACCTGCCCCCTGACCTTCTCTTCCCCATCCTGTCCTCCTCCTCCTCCCCTACCTTTCCCTTTTCTTTCCATTTAGCTGATTCCCTCCTAACTAAATCCACCTAAGAAAATAACTGCTGCATTACTATGAGGTTTGCTGCCCTCACCTTGTTCACTCTACCTGTGTGTTCTACCCCTTCCCCAACCCTGTGTCTCTCTAGTCTATTTAGATTGTAAACTCCTTGGGAATGGGACTGTCTACTGCTAGCACATTCTTGGTTGGTCCTTAGGCACTACCAGCATACACATGATCAATAAGTAATGACAGTAAGGGTCTTATCCAAAGCACATGCCTATTGTCTTCCATGAGCTTTGCATCAAGCCCTACATTCTCTTTGACCCACCCAAAATAATTCCCCTCTGTCCTGAATGTTAACACTTTTCAAATGTATGTGGACATTTTCCCCCTTTACTTGTTGTTTAGTAGGTCTGGGGTGTTCACCTCCACACTTGCCCTGAAAGGGTTAATGCAGACAGAGAAGGGGGCTAATTAACCCAACAGGCCACAGCTCAGAGGAATCAGGTGGCTAATCAATCCCCTGATGGAATGAGGAAGCCCTGCTGAGGGGGAACAAGCTGGGCTGGGCTGATAAAGGCAGGAAATTGGTAACAGAAAGGAAAGTCTGTAGTCACTCCCTGGGAAAAGGGAGGATTTTTCAGGCTGGAAAACCCAGAGCTGGGGGAAGATAGGACAAGGCTCAGTGAAAGGCAGTAAGGTCTAAGGGGGAACAGACCTTGACTGTTGGCGGGAGAGTCCCTGAGCCAGAACCCAGAGCAGAGGGCAGGCCCAGGTTCCCCTGCCAGCCACTGACAGGATGGCACTATGAGGCAGTGAATAGGAAGACTGCCTGAACCTGTTTGTCGTAAGAGACTTTCCAACCCAGGACGGGGAAATCATTTGGTGACCTGGCTTGAGGGCTAAGTCACAAAGAAGTAGCAGCAGCTCGTGGAGTGAGAGAATTGGGCTTCCAGCTGAATTTGTTTGTGAAAAATGTCTGCTTCCAATTGAAGTCAAAGGGGAGTTTTTCCACTGAGTCTATAGGCAGTGGGTCAGACCCTAAGGTTTGGGCTGTATAACTTTTTTCCCCCCTTAGTTAACTTTTTCTTTGCCAGTTGCAGTCCATTTCATCATTAGAGCTGGGTGAATAATTTTGTCATGGGGTCACTCACCACACTTGCACCTCCTGTTGGGCATTTTGGGAATTAGCTCAGTCCCAGCAGGTGCACCCTCAGGTGGTGGTGGCTCTCCCATCCTTGCTTGGGCCTGTAGACCCGTTACTGCTCCTTTCTCTCAGCTTCTGCTTTGTGGCACAACCCTCCAGCCGGGTCACCATCTGGTTTCCCCACTCCCCGGGGACCCTTCCAACAAGAATCCAGCCTCTCCTGGCAGTGGCTTAGCAGATGGGCCACTCCTTCAGCAGGGAGGGAGAGCAGGTCTACCCACTACTTGGGGCCTCAGCCCAGGGACCCTGCAAACAGCATCTTCCTGTTGCCTCTTCCTTCCAGCTCACTGTCTCTATTCCCTGGGCCACTTCCCCGCAGCCTCCGTTCCTTCTGCTCCTGCCTCTGGCTCCAGCTCCTTTGCCCTCTTCCCAGGGCCTCGAGCCTGTAAATCCTGGCAACTGGTCAGGAGCTCTCCCTTCTCCCCCAGCTCCTGCTAGCACCTGCCCTTCCCCAGGTGCTGGTCTCACTGTAACCCTCTAGGAAGCCAGTCTTCTCCCTAGGGCTCCCTGTAGCAGACTCCCTTGCTCTGGTCTGCAGCTTCCTTTTATATGGGCCAGCAGGGCCCTGATTGGCTGGTCCAGTTGCTGCCCTAATTGTCTGCAGCTGCAGCCCTAATTAGGTGTTTCCCCTGCAGCCATTCCTTTGGCTGCCTGCGCTCAGCCTCCCTAGGCTGGTTTTAACTCTCTGAGAGCCAGTCCTATTGGGTTCTGGGAAGTACTAAAGCACCCTCCTCCAGCCTTAGGGGAGGATCCACAAGGTCCAGGAACTTAATTAATTATGGGGGACAACCAAAAATGTAACAGGTCAAAGGGTGAAGGTCAAAGGGTCAAACAAAGGGAACCTGAAGGGGACACCGAGCAGAGAACCCCGGACAGCACCCACTGCTCCTCAAAGGTGTCAAGGGAGCCAGCGGACGCTGTCCAGAGGAACTCTGACCGGATATGTGAGCGAAGGCAGGACTGGAAATAGACCCCACAGTCACAGGGAAACCCCCTCAGCCAACCTCCTCTCCCTAGTCTTATAGATGGCTACTTTGGCCAGTGCTAGGAGGAGGGTGACAAGGAGGTCCTACAACTTTGTGGGGCCACGGATAGGGTGTGAGTATATGAAAAGGTGAGGGGAAAAGTGCAACCAGAAAAGTAAAAGGATGGTCAGGAGGAGCCAGAACAGTGGCTGCAATCAGGCGCACTCCAGGTATACGTGCACCAGGGTCTCCCTCACGCCGCAAAAGGGGCAGGCGTCAGGGACAGGGGTGAACAGCGCCAAGTACACACCCGGGCTCTCATGGCCAGTGCGGGGCAGGCCCCCCGTCACAAATCCATACCAAATAAACGACTGGCCAATTTTCTCCTCTCTTCCTGTTTGCACGTTGCTCACAGGTGGATTGTGATTTCTCAAAAATATTTGCCAGATAGTTTCTGTGAATAATTCCTCATCATCTGATTCTGGGCAAGAGGTTGCAGGCGTTCCGTAGTCCAAACTGGAATTGTTTTGACTGGATAAACAGGGCACATGGTACCTCTCTGTCCCCTGTCTGGGTGCGTGTAACTCTTAGAATTGGATTTGCAGCGCAAATATTTATCATTATTCATTTGAAATTTGCTTTCCATGACTATTCTGCAATATTATCTTAAAACGTGCCCCTTTGGTGAACATTCCTGTCGGTAAACTCTTTCACTAGAATATTTAGCTGAGGCCTCATTTTTGGAAGATAGGATTAGGGAAGGAAATAAATTAATAGGTTGAAAACAGAATGTTTGTTTTAAATACGATAAGTAAATAGGTAGTTGGCTAAGAAGACAGACTGTATGAGCCAACTAAGATAAGAGGGAGAACACCCAGGGAACTATTTACTGTGCACTATCTAACAAGGGACACGAAAATGTGTAAAGATGAGGTAAAGAGGAAGTCCAATCATGGACAGTGCGTGGACAACACATGCTGCACAGAGATTGGTTCCTGCATAGTAACCAAGCCAAGCCAAAAAGATGTGATGCCATGTATAGTAAATTCAATGAGATGTGTCATATATATAAAGAGAGAGGGTTTCTTTGTAACTTTGGAGCTGTGATATGCCCTACATCCATCCCTCCTGTGTTTGAGTCTGATCAACACAGCATGGCATTGCTGTATGCCAAATAAAGATACCTGAGTGATTAAGGCTGGAGTCGAACTGAGTTCTTGGGAAACCGAACGGAAAAAGGTCTCAGAGGGAATCCCAACAGAATATTCATGGACCATAACACAGCAGAGATGAATTTGCTTTACAATTTGAAGGAATGCTTGCATAGCATCTGCCTATCTCTGAATCAATACAGTGATAAGTCCTGTGTGGGTGTAACCCATGCTGGGAAAACATGGGTCTTTGTCCTCCTCTAGTCGTGGGAATGTGTATGAGTCTGCTAATACTCTCCTCTTTGAGGCTTAGTCTTTTAGCTCAAGTGGTAAATGCTTGTGCTGAAGTTGCTGAGTTCAGACACCAATGGGCTAAATTACAATCATTCCCTTCAGCTGCTGACTTGACGCCGAGCAATTATAGATAGTTTGTGACTAACATTCTCTGTGTAGTTTGGTATTGTAGATCAAGGGAACTTAGTTTAATACACTGTCATGGAGATGACTGTGGGACTGTGTTTCTATTACAAAGTCAATTATTAAGTTCTCTTCTTTGGGTGATGATGATGGATGCGCTCTCTGGGGGTCATTCTTCAAAGTCTAAGATGAGACAGAGAGATGAGGAAAAAAAGTTAAAAAAAGAAAAGATCACCTCCGTGTGGAGAGTTGATATCTGCTTTTAAAAAAATCAGCATCAACCTCCAACTGGGAATCTATCAGGCAGATTTAGCTTTGACTTATCCCCGTGTCTATCTGCAGTTACTGCCATGGTTTCAACTGAGTTACCCCAGTGTAAGTGAGAGCAGACTCAGGCCCCAAGTACTCGTATACCAGATATTCATTCGTTTGCTTTATTTTGATAGAGATAAATCATGCTACTAGTATGGAGCTATATTAAGGGAAAGTGCATGGTCACACTGCCCCAGCTCTGCTGCTGGGGAGCACTGTGGGTGACACCCTTCACCACCATAACCCCTGCAAGGTGACCACTGGCTTACACACTGGGTGTAGGCATGGAGTCATGGCTCCATCTACTTCCCACCATCCCTGCCCTCTTTCTGGCAAGTTGCTCCTAGGTGCAGTAGCTCAGTGCTAGCCCCTACTCATCCCGACAGTCAGGGGCTGCGATCCTGTCCACCTTAGGTTTAGACTGTAATCTCTTTAGGGCAGAGGCTGTCTTTTATTTTACGTTCACATGTTCATATATTTTAAGACCAGAAGGGACCAGTAGAATCCTCTAGCCTGACCTCCTCTAGAACACAGGCTGAAGAATCTCATCCAATAATTTCCGCATCACATCCATAACTTTCCGTTTCAGCTAGAGCATCTCTTGTAGAAAGCTGTCCAGTCTTGATTTAAAGACCGCAAGTGACCAAGCCTCTGCCACGGTTCCCTAGGGAAGTTGTCAATGGCTGTCTTTTTCTGGTGATTAAAGAGCTGTCTGCTACCAGAACTCTCTTCCCCACGTAGGTACCTGTAGTCCAGGATCAAGCCACCTGCTAACCTTCTCTTGGATAAACTAAACAGATTAAGCTTTTTTAATCTCTCATTATAAGGCATGTTTTCCAGACCTCAAATCAGACTTTTCTGAACCCTTTAGAGTTTGTCAACCTCTTGACATCCAAAGTGGACATAATAGTCACTAATGCAGCATGCTGAGCTAACACCGCATCCCTGATATTTCCCCACTTATACATCCAAGGGTCACATTCACCCTCTTCTCTTAGCCACAGCACCCCATTGGGAGCTCATGTTTAATTAGTTATCTGCCATGATTGCAAGTACTTTTCACAGTCACTGCTTGCCAGGATACATTCCCCCATGTTAGGATATAGATATTTAGGCCTGTCTGTAAAGGCCTATACTCTAATTTAGGTGTATTCTTATCACTTAGCTAGTTATAGAGGTATAAAAGAAAGAATCAAAATCACTGTCTGCTGGTGTAAGGGCCGTCTCTTACTGTGACAGTCTGAAGCCCTGTTCTGGCTAAGCAGTAGAGGCAGCCATAAGCTGGGAAGCGAATGGTCAGATCCTCACATTCCAAACTAGTCACATTGAAATAAGGTGCTGTTGGACTGTTAGGAATACAATCCTGTCCTGATAATGCCTATCACCTCCAGAGAAAGGGAAGTGCCTAGAAGATGTAAAAGGAAACTTAGTTTGATAGCATCCTGTCTGGCAAGAACTCACTTATCAGTAGCTGGGATATGAAATCCTCATTTCTTTGTTGTTCTATCACTGTAGTCCCCATTTCCCTATTGTTTGTCTGTATAATCTCCGTCTGGTTCTGTGATTGTTTCTGTCTGCTGTATAATTAATTTTGCTGGGTGTAAACTAATAAAGGTGGTGAGATATAATTGGTTAAATAATCATGTTACAATATGTTAGGATTGGTTAGTTACATTTCAGTAAAATGATTGGTTAAGGTATAGCTAAGCAGAACTCAAGTTTTACTATATAGTCTGCAGTCAATCAGGAAGTACGGGGGGATGGGAACAGGGAATGGGGGTGGGGAAATTGGAATTATGTGTTGCTAAGGGGGGGAACGGGAACAGGGACACAGGTAAGGCTCTGTGGTGTCAGAGCTGGGAAAGGGGACACTAAGGAAGGAAACTGGAATCATGCTTGCTGGAAGTCCACCCCAATAAACATCGAATTGTTTGCACCTTTGGACTTCGGGTATTGTTGCTCTCTGTTCATGCGAGAAGGACCAGGGAAGTAAGCGGGTGAAGGAATAAGCCCCTAATACCCCATCTTATAAATGTAACCTGCTTTTTTTTCTTTCTAGATGTACAACCTTGCATTTGGCTAAGCTAAAATGCATGTTGTTCAAATGAAACCAGCCTATCAAACAAGCCAGACTGGCCAGTATAACGGGTATTTGTGTAGTGTCTACTGCAGTGTAGGCCCAACCCTGGTTGGAGTCAGTAAGAACTATTACAGTATAAAGAATAAAAACTAAGTTGGTGTTTCAGTATTACCTATGAAATGTTTGTTAATAGGAGAAATCACACTGTACTTTCGCTCTTGTATGTATTGCTGTATTTTGTGTCAATGCACAAGAGTCCTTCCGTTCATTCCATCCCCAAATAGTTTCCTATATATTTTTATGTGTTTCTGATTTTCATTTATTACATCAATACCTGCATTGCAAGCTCAAATAAAAGCCTGTATGCTTACATTTACGTGTGATTAACTTTTTTCAGAGGAGTAAATGGCCTTCAACCAAGCCCCAACATCTCCAAGCTCATCATCAGAAGCAAGCTCCCGACAGACCAGGACACACCAAAATGGCACCAGACCCTGGAAGAACAACAGATGTAAAACCTGTAGACATAGCTCCACTGCTATGATGATCAACAGCCCCGACAACAGACCTTTCAAGATCCCTGGGTCCTACATACGCCTATCACAACATGTGATGTACCTTATCCAGTGCACTAAATGCCCCTATGACAACTATGTGGGTGAAGCCAGACAATCACTATACTCTTGAATGAGCTCACACAGGAAAATGGATAAAAGACAAAACCACCTGCTCACCTCTGGGTGAACACTTTTCACAAAGTGATCACTCTATATCTGACCTCTCAGTCCCCATCCTCAAAGGAAACCTGCACAACGCTTTCAAAAGATGAGCCTGGGAGCTTAAATTCATAACTTTGCTAGACACTGAAAATCATGGACTGAACAGAGATACTGGATTTATCACAATCTACAACACACTACCCCTCCATTATTTTTATTTCTCCTTTCCCCACTATGACTGGGGAGGTGTTCGTGGGCCACTTCATCTAATGGTCCCTTGAAATGTGTATCAACTACTTATACTAAACAATCGGATCCACCTTGTATTTGTCTGTGACACTCTGAGTACATTTCCTAGACCTGAAGAAGAGCTCTGTGTAAGCTCCAAAACTTGTCTCTCTCACCAACAGAAGTTGGTCCAATAAAAGATATTACCTCACAGGAGACATCTCCAGGAGAGCTGGCTGTATTTTAAAGAAGCCGTATTGAGGGCAAAACACCTAACTGGCTTCAAGACTGAGCTTGATAGTTTCTGGAGGAGATGGTACGATGAGACTGTCTACAGTGGCATGTGGCCCATCTGCACGGCGAGTTGCAAATACCCCCACTGGCCAGAGATGGGACACTGGATGGCAAGGACTCTGAGTTACTACTGAAAATTCCTTCCCAGGTGTCTGCCTGCTGGGTCTTGCCAGTATGTTCAGGGTGTAACTGATCGCCATATTTGGGGTTGGGAAGGAATTTTCCCCCAAGTCAGATTGGCATAAACCCTGGGCAAGATTTCACCTTCTTCTGCCGCATGGGTCACTTGCCGGTTTAAACTAGTGTAAATGGTGAATTCTTTGTAACTTGAAGTCTTTAGACCATGATTTGAGGACTTCAGTAACTCAGCCAGAGGTTAGGGGTCTATTACAGGAGTGGGTGGGTGAGGTTCTGTGACATATGATGTTCAGAAAGTCAGACTAGATGATCACAGTGGTCCCTTCTGGACTTAAAGTTTGTGTCTATGAGAATCTAAAGATTCTGCTACAGAATCTCTGTCCAGTTTGCTGCATAGAATGTGGAGTTTTAGTTAAGGGCCTAATCCCGAGATTGCTGAAAATGGCATCTAAGAGAAAAGTTAGCCAGAAGTTCCATTCTTGGCACCAGTCAGGATCAGACCCAAAACAGCATATTTTCACCAACTTTTATTCTTAAACCTGGCTTCTACAAATAGAACATCTCCCAACACAAATTATTGTAGCGATCAAGATGGTCAGATTTTTAAAATAACTAAAATGCCCATGACAATTGTCTTTTTTTAATCTTTGCATACTCTCTCTGTCTGTCTCTCTCTCTCTTCTTATAACCACATTCTACCCACTACTGGATTTTAGAAGCATGAGAAGGCTATACTGCTATACCTGCTGAATACCTGATTACAATGCACTTGAAATGATTAGAAGAGGTCCTGGAGTAAATTATCTTCATTTCAGGTATGCTAATTTACAGAGGATCACATTATTTTGGAGCAAAAATAAACTGCAAAACCATTGTGAAATAACTAGATAGACTCATAAGCCTTAACGTTCAGTTCTGGGTCTAGAGTTGAACTTTTACAAAGGTGCTGAGTTCCTGGCTTTTTGAGTCAGGCACATCTCCAAATAAAACCCTATAACAAGTTACAGTTATTCTGAGTGGCCGCAGTGGGAGAGCGCTGAGAGATCCCAACTGAGATTGAGGCTCTGTACAAACACACAGGAAGAGGCACCTCCTGCCTTGAAGAGCTTGCAGTCAAAACAGACGAGACAGGTAGAAGTATTAGCAGCCTCCTTTCCCAGATGAGAAACAGAGAGATGAAGTGGCTTGCAGGAAGTCTGTGACAGAACCAATCTCCTCTTTTTCAGCCAGCATCTTATCCAGTGGGCTATCCTTTCTTGGTCTGCACAGCAGCTAAAAGCTTTGCCAGACATACTTCATCTGGACAGGCAGTTTACATGGTAAGAAGTAATAGAAGAGGACACCTCTGTATTAGGGGGAAATTTCAAAACCAAAATCTCCACGTGAAACTCACGAGGTGCACACACACTTGTGGGGAAACTGAAGGAAACGTTTGTGTCAGCCCTTGCAGAGCAAAGCTGCTGAGCGTACAATGGCATGGCTCTATCTAACAGCTGTTGACATACTATGAAAAGCCGCCAAACCCCTGCCTGCAAATGCTTCCTTTTCCAGTTATACTCCATGAAAGACTTGTATACCATGTACATATTGGAACCAGGCCAGTCTTCATAGACTCCTCAGACATTTGAAGACTATGTAATGAAGCCACAAACAAGTGCCGGTAATCACCCTTCCATGCATAATTCTATTATTGCTACAAAGCCATGGCCACCTTTGATTTCATGGTCGTCACTACTCCGCACACTGGATCCATTAAGAACTGCGCAGGGCTAGCAAGATTAGAGCTCAGACCCTTCCACTCCTTCTGGCCTACTGCCTGAGTTACAATAGATCTCCGCTGACTCCTTCCTGGTCAAATCCCAGCCTCTACTCCATTCTCATCCATCCCTCCTTATTTCTCAGCTGCTTTTGTCACTGAGTAGCATACTCTCCTCATCCTCTTGCCCTCCTTTGGCCTTTTGTGGTCCTCTCCTCTCTTTGTTCTTCTCCTGCTCCTCTGTGGATTCCCTCAGAACCTCTTTTTGCCCAAGTAAGGACTGGAGAATGTGGCCACCAGTCCTTACTCAAGGCTGGATCCCAGTGCACTGAAGTCAAGGGAAAGATTCCCATTGATTTCAGTGATCAGTTGAAATGGCTTCAATGGGAGCTTTGACTAAGGATTTGAGCTTTGAGTGGCTTCACCGGCACCCCAAGCACAATTGTTCTCAGCACCACTAATATGTTTAGGATACTAGTAAATGGAACCTGCCTCCATTCACAGTCACTGGCATTCCTCCCTTGCCAGTCGTCATCCAGTTTACTCCTGATCTCTCTTCCTTCCTTTCCTGGCCGCCTCTAGTTGGCTGCTGCTAGATAAATGCTAAATAGAAACCACAGTGAATAATGACCCCACTCTTAAACCCATGTACCATAATAATGGCAATGTATTTGAACAGCCCGTTTCAAAAGCTATTGTATCGAGCTCAGCACAAGACCAATTGACATGCAAAAGCCTTTTATAACCTTGGTCTCCATGCCCTCTCATCAATTAGCTCCTCATTAAAACAACAAGGTTCCCTCGAAAGGCCCCCAGTTAGACATCATTACTAAGCATTTTCCCATCATTTACTGGATTAATGTCACTAATTAAACAACCTGAAGCCCAGAGTCAAAACCGTCACACAGCAGTAGAGCAGAAGTCCACTAATCTATACATTGTTTTAAGTCAGAGTCTGTTCAGTCTTTATTGACACAAAGGATTACTCAGCAAGTCAATGTCTTTCTTTTATTTTGTCCACCATGGGGTGGAAGGGGGGTACAATGGATGGATGACTAATTGTTACGGGAAATGCAATACTTTTCCCAGCATGTGGGACAGATTGTATAGCCGACACATGAGGGTGTGGGGTGCGAGAAGTGGCTTTCTGTTCTGATTTTGCAACAAGGCCTGGACACTGGGATGGATCAAAGAACCACAATTAAACACTTGAATCAGCTCTTAAGCATTCATCTTCATCTGCATAGTAACGGGAATGTCTACACTGAGACCATAGCCTATCATGCTAACCAAAGCTTTGCCTCATTGTTTACCTGTATTTCCCAGTTTGTCTGTATCCATCTGTTGTCTCTTGTCTTATGCTTAGGTTGTGAGCCCCTCAGGGAAGGGATTGTCTTTTTGTTCTGTATGTGTACAGCCCCTAGCACAATGGGGTCCTGGTCTACTATGAGGGCTCCTAGGTGCTACAGTAATATAAATAATAACAGATGCTGGATCAGGACACAGCATAACCATTCAATCAGGGGGTTCCTATTGAAACCAGCGGTATCCCATTAACTCCAGAAGAAAGCGGTATAGGACTATGGTGTCAATAGTACGCTTGGGAAATGTGATGTATTTCCATTAACAGAGTCCTAATTAGTTAAGGTTTTTCCTTTCGACTAAAAAGGCAATGCCACAATAAATGTATCTGTGTGAAACATGTGGATTCTGTGAGTTCAGTTATGCCAGCAGCAGGCAGTAAAGGTCATTATTCAGCTGTGGAGACTCAGTTTTGGTCCTTCCAGAATCAGGCTTTAAGTTCTGCAGGATTATGAGAGGTGAGCTTGGGATGCCTGGCTCGAGGGCCTGTGAGGAGAAAGATCTGGGGGACCAATATCTACTTAAAAACAGCCAAGGCCCTTAGCCTCCCATACTGTGTCACACAGAGGCTTGGCAGGTTTCAGCTGAAATCAGTTGTCATCGGTAGATGTCAGTTTCACTTGACACACAGAAATTGATGGAAAAAATAGACATCAAGATAAGTCAGCAAGTGCAGTCTCCCCCACACCAGCTCCCCGGCCCCCAGTGTCATGACCACGCTCACTCACTCATTAGCCAGGAGCGCAGAGGCCATCCCAGGGTAGGAGCTGTTCACCAGCCGGATGCCCTCCCCTGCATCCAGGGGCTCATCCTCCTCCTTGGAGTCCTGGCTGGGGGTCTCTCTTCTGCCCCGCCAGGAACTGCAGCCTTCCCCTCCACTTGCTCCTGTACTGTTCCAGCGTCACTAAATAATTCCTGGCTGACACCCCCCCACCTTTATTTCCTGAAATTGTGAACATTTAAATAGATAAAAATAAAAAACTAAAGAAGTTAAAAACCCTAATTCCACACAACCACAAACATTAAACTCAATCAAACCTAAAAAACTGCTGAAAAATAAAAATCGATGTTAACCAGCAAACTGAGAACCAAATAAAAATTGAATTCTTCCGAGGTTAGTCAGACACCTTACACCTATTGCTGTGAAAAGAGCCACTGGACAGTCATCAAGAATCCGGGTTTTAACCTGGATGGATATTGAAGAAATGGTTCGCCCAGAGATGGCCGTCTGTGTTTGCACTGCACTTTTTAAACAGCTCCTGGGGAGGAAGGAGAATTACTACAAATCACAAACCTTTCAGGACTCAGAGAGAGAGGTGCTTTATTTTTAAATTGCACCAGACAGAACAAGAACCTGGGCTAGAATCCCGCACTAAACCTTCCCCAACAAAACCATTGCTTAATTTTAGCTCATTAATTGGAAGAGGATACCCAAGCCTGACACTTACGGTAGTTTACTCATATTACAAGCAGCAGATGGTCCAGGAATCCCTGCTAAACCTCTCACTGTATCCAGAACAGAGCTGCAGCAACCAGAGCATGCAGACAACTAGTGCACAAACTCTGAAACACCCAGGGCTGTATTTACCACTAGCCAGGAGCCCCCAGCCCCACCCTGCCAAATCCTCATATCAGCCAACATAATTTTCTCAATCAAAATGAAATGCCAATGACTGAATGATTTATAAAAGGCATGTGGGGGAAAACTCTGCCCAAGTCCAATGCTTTATGGCTCAGGCTCATCTCTGTGGGCTAGACTGTGGCAGTCAACTACAAGCCCTGAGTAGGGAACAATGTCACCCAGGAGAAACACTGGGGTACATTGTACTTCAGACAGGCTCAACCTCCTCCAGCTCTGGGGAGGAGCACAGTTCAGACCAACCTTTAGGCTGCCACAGAACAGTCCCCACCCCACAGGCTGAAGCAGGCTATGGTCTTGCCTCCTCCCCACCCCCTTTTCACAGTGCTGCCCCCTGGATGCTCCCCACAGTGCAGAGACTGCTACTGTGAGCAGCACCTGTGCAAGCCATGCAAGATGGGTGGGAGGGGGGGAATTTCTTGCATGCCCCCACCTCCCCAGCACAGCCCCACTCCAAGGCTGCTCTCCATGTGGAACTGGCTGCTGCAGGAGTGGCCATGAGCACTACTGGACTTTCCCATGTGCAGGCTGCCTGGCGGGGAGAGAGCATCCTCGGCTGTAATAACGTTCCCTTTATTTTGTCACTGGTGATTAATGTTTTACAGCCAATTACTATGGGGACCTGCGAGGCCTTTGCAACACAAAGTGCCTCATTCCCATTCAGAAAGCCAGGTAGAGTCGAGAATCATGCGGTGTGTGAAAGACAAAGGGAGGTACCCTCATGGAATCCTATATGTTTATATTGTACTAAACTCCATTGGGTTATCTGTGCTCTGATCTGTGGCTGCTGGCTATACAGCCGTGTGCCACATTCAAGTTACAGTGGTGCTGGTATGCAATGTGTCCTGCTTGCTCTTGGGTGTCAATACTGGGCATTAGGTACAGCTTTGTAATCTGGGGGTTATAAAGTAGCACGCAAACCAAAAAGAGCCAGGGTACGTCAGAGAAGGATAGACCAAGGATGCATTATTCAGATCCAGATCTGGATGAGCCGTGAACTAGTGTTCAGTATTGAGGTTTCAGGCTGAAACGGGTTTGACATTTGGGGTTCAGATTGGGAAGCGTCCAAATCTTGCGAGTTTTTCTTGTGTTAGAAAAAAAATGACCGAGAGAGGCCCTCGGGCACCAAGATACATAATTAGCTAGCCCGAGAAATTAGGGGCCTATATAAACTAGAGCGGGGCGAGGATTGGAATATCAAATATGAACTTCTAGGGGGGAAAGGTTGGGTTTGAGTGGCTGGCTCACAATCCACCCATATGTTTTTAGTCCCATGCCATGGATTATTCCTTTGCCATGGAATTCACCATACGTTTTGCTCCTTGCTGCAAAACTGAGCTCCAGAATCCACGTTTACTAAGGCCTGGTTTACACCTGAAATGTAGGTCAAACTAGCTACATCTCTGAGGGCTGTTAAAAATTTCATACCCTGCGCAACGCAGGTAGGTCGACCTAACCCCACTGTAGACTGAGGTAGGGTGAAGGTGGGTTGACCTAGCAAAAACCCCTTCTGTTGCTGTAGCGTCTACTCTACAGCAGTGTGGCTGCAGCATTGTAGCTGTGCGGGCTGTAGTGTAGACGTACCTTTAGATTCCTCTCTGGGATAGGGCATTGGGCTGGGAGTCAGGAGACCTGGGTTCTGGTCTTGGATCTGCCACTGACCAGCTGTGTGACCTCAGGCAAGTCACTTGAGCTCTCTGTTTCCCCTCTCCTACTTTGTCTATCTTGCCTAGTTTGTCTGGAAGCTCTTCAGGGCTGGGACTGTCTCACTATACATTTGTACAGAACCTAGCACAATGCGGTCCCAGTCCCTAATGGGGCACCCAGGCCCCATTCTGATAGTAATAATAACTCTTAAGGCAAATCAGTGTAGCTCCATTCATGCCAATGTAGGTATGTTGGTCTACACCAGATGAAGATCTGTCCCATAAGGTACAACTACCCAGCGGAAAAAAACCCACCACTGTGAGTCTCAAAGCCCAGGTCAACTGACTTGGGCTCGAGACATAGGGCTAAAAACAGCAGTGTAGACATTTGGGCTTGGGCTGGGCCCAGCGAGGCGGGAATGTCTTGTCTACACTGCTATTTTTAGCCCTGCAGTGCAAACCCCACAAGTCTGACTCATTTCAGAGTAACAGCCGTGTTAGTCTGTATTCGCAAAAAGAAAAGGAGGACTTGTGGCACCTTAGAGACTAACCAATTTATTTGAGCATGAGCTTTCGTGAGCTACAGCTCACTTCATCGGACGCATACCGTGGAAACTGCAGCAGACTTTATATACACACAGAGACTCAGTTGACCAGGGCTCTGAGAGTCACTTCTATGGGTCTTTTTTTTTTTTTGCTGTGTAGATGTACCCTTACATGTGCAAAAACCGTTTCAGGATTTATACAGAGCTAGAAGAGAGATCACATTACTGAATTTCTATCCATGCTATCTAAATATTACTAATGCAAAGGACAATGATTAGGATGCACAATTTGTAGTAAATCGCATATGCAAACATCTCCGATTGTCCCTCGATACTCAAAAACTATGCAGGAAAAATAGCTGACTTATTAACTGTCCATCACCAGTCTTCATATTAGATGACTTAATTATGCAAAATTAAATGAATTTTCATTTGAAAATGAAATACCTTTCATTTCTGTATTTACCTTTGGTACCTTGAACTGCTCCATTAGTAGGATTTTCATGGGAATATTCATTTACCGTAAAATTAAGTAATGAAGGATTCAAACTGAAACCAATGTGGTCATGAAAATTAATACAGTGGCTCCATAGTCTCTTACAACTTCTTGATCATGGAATTCTTGCTTTATGCTCTTTAATTATGCCACCCTGTTCTACGCAGGTGATTCTCCTGGGCCCATCATTGTGGTATCTGACTGCCTTGCAGTCGTGCATTAAGTTATGTGACTGCCCGCTGTCATGTGTCACATGAATTAAATTTATTCATACTCCACCACAATTGGCACGTGTTGGCAGCTTTTTATAAATTATTAAGATCATAGTGCCTAAGTGCCGACCAAGATCAGGGCCTCATTGTGCTGGGCAGTATATGAACACACAGCCTCAGCCACAGAGAATTTATATTGTCAATAGACAAGACAGACAAAGGGTGGGTGAAAGATGTATTACACACCAGCACAGTGAATAAACTCTTGCCAGCATGCTCAGCAGAGAAGTCAAGGAATGAAGGGCTATTTTGACCAAGTTATCTTCACAATCTTAAGGAGATACTTCAAAGCCAGGGTTGCAGTGTAACGACTGAGCATCATAAGGGAAGCCTGAATCTCCACTTGGTCAATATCTTTTTGAAAACGCCACAATAGTCCAGGTACATTTTGCCCCGAGTTGTATAAAGAGACTCTCATAACATGATGCATTTATACATACTGCAAAACCAAAATTGCATCAGCCTTTCTTTACAACCATTGCGCACCTCCAACGCATGTGTGCAACATCACCCTGAGGTCTGTTTCAGCACTGCTGATTCCCAGGTCTCTCCCTCCCATTGTGTATGTGTCTTCATATCCGCTTCCCCCTCAATGCGTACACTTGCGCTTTTCCCAGGCGAATCCCATTTTCTGCCCATCTCTCGGTTGGTTCCTTTGTGCTACTTCTCTGTGTCCCTGGTGTTGGCAAATCCTCCAGAGTCAGGGCTAGGTTGGGACTCAGACTATACATCCGTGCAATGGAGCAAGAAAAAGTCAGAACCTCCTTTTCGCCCCTACACAGGCTACCAGACCTTGGGTTCAGGCATGAAAGAGTAAGTGTGGCTACTCACCCTCTCCCGCCCCTACCAGAGACGGCAGAGTGGGAAAGCTGTGCTAGTCATGCCACTGTTATTAAAAGGTGTGTCCCTATCGTTCTCCCCAAATGTCCTTACTTCTGGCTTACAGATTTTGGCCGCTGTGAGAAATTGTAGAGGTAGATATTTCCGTGAATGTCCTGGCCTTTCAAAATGTAATTCACTTTTCACCATCGAAGCTGTTTGCTGACAGTTTGCTTTTTCACCCTTCTTGGACAGTGAAAATACTTTTGTGTCTAGTCAGTTTCTAGTTACTTTCACTGTGATGGGGGCTCAGAAGGCCAGGAGGCCTAGTGGTTAGAGCACCCGATTCCTGGCCCAGTGGCTCTCATTCAGGGCAGTAGAGATACCTGACCTTTAACCCTGGCCTTCTTCCTACATATAGATCCCTTCAGTTTGGGGGGTGGTTCCTACAGTCCAAACAGTCAATCACCTTATGACCAAAAGAGCCCAAAGGAGCAAGGCGCTGCTGGACCTGCAAGTTCTCAAAGGGGGTGGTGGTTCGGGAAGGCTCCGCTTGCGGGCTTTACCTGCCCTGTGGTCCCCTCTCAGGCTCACTGTTCTGCCTGGCTTACCAGAGACAGTTTCCTCTCTCCTGCAACCTTTCCACCACCCGTTGCCAAAAAAGCCCAACTCATTTTCATGGACATTGAACAAAAAATCATGTAAACATTTCTATTGCTCTCAGATTTTTTAAGAGCTTGGGCCAGTTCCTGGGGCAGTGTAAATGATCACAGCTCTACTGAAGTGAATGAAGTTCCACTGATTTACACCAGCTGAGGATTGACTCCTTGAGTTTACAACACCTACATTTTGGGTCTGAATTGAAGTGACAATTATTCTTTAAAATAACATGCTACAAGCATTGCAGAATAATATAAGGTGATCGTCCCCGAGGGGAAGGGATGCAATATAGTTATTATTATTCTTCTCATACCGCAAAGCACCATCAAGTCACATTACAATGCACAGTACACAAAACCCATGGCATTCATTGGCTAGCTATCTTCCTCCACATTCCACAGGCTTTCCCCAGCCTTGAGAACCGTGCCATACCGCATCCCAGCCAGCCAGCCACATTGTCGGACCACACTTGCCATGGGTGCCCACTGCTCCTGGCACCTGGCTTCTGGGGCCAGTCCCTGCAAAATTTGCTTCAGCGATCTTCCTCCGCTCATCCAACCTACATACAAACTCAGGTTTTCTGCAGCTGATTGTCTTGGTGATATCAGGTACCACCCAGGTTATGCTATAAAGTAGTGGTTCTCAAACTTTTGTACTGGTGACCCCTTTCACACAGCAAGCCTCTGAGTGCGACCCCCCCCTTATAAATTAAAAACACTTTTTTATATATTTAACTCCATTATAAATGCTGCAGGCAAAGCCGGGTTAGGGGTGGAGGCTGACAACTCGTGACACCCCCCCCCCCCGTGTAATAACCTCTCGACCCCCTGAGAGGTCCCGACCCCCAGTTTGAGAACCCCTGCTATAAAGTCAGGTGGTGAAAGACTTGCCAAAGATTGTCCTGGAGTCTCTATGAATTAAAGAATAGTAGTTAATTTAAGGTTATGCCACGTGATGAAACCTCCAGCAATACAACCAACCTAAATTGGCAACCGTAGGTGGTGACGATGTCATTAGTCATGTGCAAGGTATAGTTAATCACCTGTAGCATTTCAGTTCAAAGGCAGAGGCCTCTTAATGTCTTATTTCCTGAGCATCCACGGCTCATGTGAATATAGCGAGATGCTGAAGACAAGAGACTGCAGCAATTTCATTTTACACTTCATAACAATACCTCCAAATGTGGTTGAGTGTCAACAGGGCAACAGTCGCAACTCCAATTCCAGATCTCTAAGGGCTGTTATGACCAGAGTGGGACTGGGGACGAGCTCCCCCCTCCTATGAAATGCCCCAAATGGCCGACAATACCAAGCGCCTCTGACAGTCATGCTCCCCGTCACTTGCCTTTGTGTGGTGGGGGGTTTTCTACCAAAAGTGGAGGTGTGAAAGGAAAATGTCTGGAAGAGCCCTGCAGCGGGACTGGGATCCCGTGGGTCCCACAGGACCCGCTGCCATAATAGCGGGAGTGGGTAAATGTACTTTGTTGTAGGCGGGATTGGGTGGGCACAAAAACCAGACTGCGGAAATTGGCAAGGAAACACTAAATCTCTTGTCAGTTTGTCATACAGAAAATTTCAGCAATGTAAAGCAAGGGGTTGTTTTTAAACTAAAGTTTTTAATACCTAAATGTAAGCAAGAAGCAGAAAGAGATTTGATGGCTAATATAACAGGAGTTAAAGTATTTTACATGGTTTACTCAAGATTTGTTTTATCCTTTTAGTGATAAAAATTGTTTGAATTCCATTTCTATATATATCAGCTGATCTATTTTTGGTTTTGTTTTAGGAGCATGGAGGTATCTGTCCCTCTTGCGGAATCTAAGGTTTTTGTGGGCGAGAGGGGGTAAAACTGCAAGAAACAATGTGCGAGCAGGCGGGAATGGGCATTGCAGGGTAGGACGGGAGCGGGATTTTAAAAAATAGCCCTGCGCAGGGCTCTAATATCTGGCGCCTTGTAGAGACCCCAGACTGCTCAGGGCAGGTGGTGTCCTTCAGCATGGGCAGGCAGCCACCTTGGAGAAGGAAAACTCCAAAACCAAAGCAGGGGTCCCACGCCCCTTGAGGCAAATGATCGTCTTTGGATCACAACGGCAATGGATGCTGGAGAGGAGATGGATGAGCTACGTTTTTGCACATAATCACTCACAATGGCTGTGGCCATTCTTGCTAGGGAGGGCCACACTGAGATTGCTCAGTCAGGGCAAACTGCAAAGAATGGGGCAGACGATTCCCCAAAACTAGTGGTTATTCTAATAATTAGATTCACCAAGCCAGCAACAAAACAGCTTCTATAACACTATACTGATTACCCAGAAACCAAAAATACAGTTCCCTTAAAGCAATCCAGCCTTGGGCTCCCACCCAGACAGCCAAGTCAAATATGATGAGGATTACTGAAAATCTTGTTCATCATATATAATGTTCTACCAATCCCAAGGGATTGGACACATTACTCACAAGATCAGTGACTGTTTCCAACTTTGCCCAAATGCACACTTACAGTCAATTCGTATGAACTAATCTAAGATTTATTAAAAAATGAAAACAGAGAGAGTATTGTGGTTAAAAGATCATTATACATACAGATATGAATAAAGTTCCTAGGTCAGTTTCATAGGAGAAAGTGAGCTGCAGAGCTGCAAAAACTTCTTCCCAGAATCAGTTCAGCAGGTTATATAGTCTGAATAGGCAAACCATATATAGAGTCTGTTCAAATTCTTCCAGGAGAATCAGCAGGGTGATCCAGACTGGAGCTGGAGACCTCAGTCTTGTGACTCAAGCTTCCCCTGACCAAGCTTAAGCAGATCTGAGAAAACAGGATTGGGGCCCTAGAGTTTTTTATAGATCTCCCACAGGCTCTTGATAGCCTCTTGACAGCAGTCATTCCCTGGGTGAAGCATTGTGGCTTTGCAGTAAAACCTCCTATTGTCTATGCAGACACAGGTAATTAGCTGCATTTATCAGCATAAGGTAATTATCCCTTAAGCAGTTCATAGACAGTTTACTACTGACTTCAAAGAGAAATGATAGGCAATGATATTATTACACCCAAGTTTCATCTAAATGTTAATATTCCCTATTGATCTCTGAATCAATAGAATATAGTAACTGACAGGAACCATCTGGCTACATTGTTAACCTCTAACAAGATATGATTCCAGGTTTCAGAGTAGCAGCCATGTTAGTCTGTATTCGCAAAAAGAAAAGGAGTACTAGTGGCACCTTAGAGACTAACCAATTTATTTGAGCATAAGCTTTCGCGAGCTACAGCTCACTTCATCAGATGCATTCAGTGGAAAATACAGTGAGGAGATTTATATACACACAGAACATGAAAAAATGGGTGTTACCATACACCCTGTAAGGAGAGTGATCACTTAAGATGAGCTATTACCAGCAGGAGAGCGGGCAGGAGGGGAAGGGGGGGAGAAAACCTTTTGTAGAGTATAAGAGTATAACAAGATATAAGTAAACACAGACGAATACAATTACTATTTACCTCTAATTCTCTAGCAATACAGGTTTGCATCTCAAAGATCCAGTTTATCTAACATCGCTTCGTTAGCTATTTATAAGGAATGGCCCTAATTACCACGTGTAAGGGGACTGTTGCCCCCTTACTAACATTCAGTGGGGGTGTTCTGGTTGGCTAGCTCCCAGTACTAAAAGGGGAAGGGTCTATGGGAAATCAGGACCCTGAAACTGATAGTCCCCAGGAACAATGGGGAGAGGCCAATGCTCCAGGTCAGCCTGAATGACAGGGCGGGCAGGCTAATCAGGGAGTCAGGAGGCCAGGGAGGTCCTGTCCTCCGTGTGAGCTGGATTTGCTTGGGTCAGACAGAGTGGGGCTGAGCTAAGGAGAAAGTAGGGGCCCAAGCAGAGCTGCAGCCCCAAAGCTAGAGGCACAGCCCAGAGGGAGCAGACTTGCCCTGGGAAGAAAGTTGCAGCAACCAGAGCCAGAGGGGCCCGAAAAGCAGCCCGGGAAGCAGGTCAGTGCTGGGAACAGAGTCACAGAAGCAGCCTGCAGAGCAGACCTGTCCTGGGAGCGGAGCTGTAGCAACCAGAGGCAGAGGGGCCAAAGGAGCAGCCCAGGGAGCTGGAGGCAGAGCAGCAGCCGTGCAGAGACAGAGAGGTGCAGCTGGGGCTGGAGCAGTCCGGAGCTGGGTGCGGTGAGCAGCTGGGGAGAGCGAGGGGGACCCTGGGCAGCGGGCCCAGCACAGAGAGATGCCTCAGTCAAGAGGCTCTGCAGGTCAGGCTTGGATCGTAACCCCGACAGGGCGGGAGGACACTGGGAAGAAGGGTCCTACCACTCAGAGCGTGAGAGCGTGAGGCCACCACCAGAGCCAGTGTCCAACCCACAGCATCCCTACAGCACAGCGAAGGCCTGAGAAGGGGCCTGGGACTTACAAGGAACAGACTGCGAACTGCCCCGACATTCCAGAGACACTGTTTGTGATGTTCCTCGCAACACAGCGGGTTGATGTGTTTCCTTTAACCTTTCCCATTATTCCTTATTCTTTTTAAAATTAATTGTTGATTAAATAACTTGCATTTGCTTTAACTTGTATGTAATGGTCAGTGGGTCAGAGGAGTGCCCAGTGCAGAGAGTACCCCGGAGTGGGGACACCCTAGCCCCTGTCCTAGGTGACCACAGCAGGGTTGGGGGTCGAGCCCCCCAGGAATCCTGGGCCCAGCCTTGTTGGGGTCACGAGGACTCTGCCAGACAGGAGAGTGGAAGGGGAGTCCTCAAGGGCAGGGAGGCCACTGGGTAAAGGAAGTAGGAGTGAGGACTCAGATCCTTTCGCTAGCCCACTTCACTGGGGTGGTGCAGAAGCCAGGAAAGTTCCTCACAATAGCGGGACTATTCCCCCGCTTACGCATGTATAAACTTTTCTCATATGTCTTTAAAAGTTGAATTTGGGTCATTTAGCCCGTTGGTTGCTTAAGCCTTTCTGGTTCAGTGTCACACTAGCATATAGTACAGTATTATCTATGAACTCTCATGATTGTTTAAGAGCTATATAGCAGTCACACCTTGCTGCCCGCCTAGCTGGAGCCCCACTGCGCTGGGTGCTGTGTACACATACATAAAATGACAGGCCCTGCCCCAAAGAGTGTGGGATCTGTAGCAGTGGTCTCCAAAGTGGGCTGCGCCCAAGACAATCGATTGGGGGGGGGGGGGCGGCAGGAGGCTCACCGCCGGAGGAAAGGAAAAAAGCCGGGGGGGGGCCCTGAGTCCTCCGGCCCGTGGAAGAGCAGGGGCAGCCGTGCAGCCAGCGGACAGAGAGAAGCGGCGCTTTGAAGGGGAAAGCGCCACTTCTCTCCGGCCGCTGGCTGCACGGCTGCCCCTGCTCCTCCTGAGTCCTCGGGCCCGTGCTCGCAGCTGCAGGCCGGGGCCCCCTTAGCCCAGGGCCCTGAAGCCCCTAAAGCCCCTGCGCTCCGGGTGGCCCTGCCTGCTGTGGGTGGGGGAGGGGGGCTCAGCTCCCAGAATCGTGGCTCCCAGAATCGTGGCTCCCAGAATCGTGGCCATGGGGGTGGTGCTGCGCTGCGCAGAGCCACCTGAACCCGCCCTGCACCAAACAGGAGCTGCCCCAGGTACGTGCTCTGCACCTCCTGCCTGCCCCAGCCCTGAGCCTCCTCCCACCCTCACCCGAGCGCCCTCCCGCACCCATACTCCCTCCCAGACCCCGAGTGCCCTAACTCCCTCCCAGACCCCGCCCCCCACCCCGAGCGCCCTCCCGCACCCATACTCCCTCCCACCCCGAGCGCCCTCCCACACCCATACTCCCTCCCAGACTCCGCCCCCCCACCCTGAGCACCCTCCCATGCCCTAACTCCCTCCCACCCCGAGCGCCCTCCCACACCCATACTCCCTCCCAGACTCCGCCCCCCCACCCTGAGCACCCTCCCATGCCCTAACTCCCTCCCACCCCGAGCGCCCTCCCACACCCATACTCCCTCCCAGACCCCGAGTGCCCTAACTCCCTCCCAGACCCCGCCCCCCACCCCGAGCGCCCTCCCGCACCCATACTCCCTCCCACCCCGAGCGCCCTCCCACACCCATACTCCCTCCCAGACTCCGCCCCCCCACCCTGAGCACCCTCCCATGCCCTAACTCCCTCCCAGACCCCGCCCCCCCCACCCCGAGTGCCCTAACTCCCTCCCAGACCCCGCCCCCCCACCCCGAGCGCCCTCCCGCACCCATACTCCCTCCCAGACCCCGCCCCCCACTCTGAGCGCCCTCCCGCACCCTAACTCCCTCCCACCCCGAGCGCCTTCCCGCACCCATACTCCCTCCCAGACCCCGCCCCCCCACCCCGAGCGCCTTCCCGCACCCATACTCCCTCCCAGACCCCGCCCCCCCACCCCGAGCACCCTCCCGCACCCTAACTCCCTCCCAGACCCCGCCCCCCCCACCCCGAGCACCCTCCCGCACCCTAACTCCCTCCCAGACCCCGCCCCCCCACCCCGAGCACCCTCCCGCGCCCTAACTCCCTCCCAGACCCCGCCCCCCCCACCCCAAGCACCCTCCCGCGCCCTAACTCCCTCCCAGACCCCGCCCCCCCACCCCGAGCGCCCTCCCGCACCCATACTCCCTCCCAGACCCCGCCCCCCACTCTGAGCGCCCTCCCGCACCCTAACTCCCTCCCACCCCGAGCGCCTTCCCGCACCCATACTCCCTCCCAGACCCCGCCCCCCCACCCCGAGCGCCTTCCCGCACCCATACTCCCTCCCAGACCCCGCCCCCCCACCCCGAGCACCCTCCCGCACCCTAACTCCCTCCCAGACCCCGCCCCCCCCACCCCGAGCACCCTCCCGCACCCTAACTCCCTCCCAGACCCCGCCCCCCCACCCCGAGCACCCTCCCGCGCCCTAACTCCCTCCCAGACCCCGCCCCCCCACCCCGAGCGCCCTCCCGTGCCCTAACTCCCTCCCAGACCCCGCCCTCCCCACCCCGAGCGCCCTCCCGCGCCCTAATTCCCTCCCAGACCCCGCCCTCCCCACCCTGAGCGCCCTCCCGCACCCTAACTCCCTCCCAGACCCCGCCCCCCCACCCCGAGCGCCCTCCCGCACCCTAATTCCCTCCCAGACCCCGCCCTCCCCACCCTGAGCGCCCTCCCGCACCCTAACTCCCCCCACCCCGAGCGCCCTCCCGCACCCTAACTCCCTCCCAGACCCCGCCCCCCCACCCCGAGCGCCTTCCCGCACCCATACTCCCTCCCAGACCCCGAGTGCCCTAACTCCCTCCCAGACCCCGCCCCCCACCCCGAGCGCCCTCCCGCACCCATACTCCCTCCCAGACCCCGAGTGCCCTAACTCCCTCCCAGACCCCGCCCCCCACCCCAAGCGCCTGCTGTATCACAAAGTGTTAAACCAAGATTTTCAAAAATAATAAAGCATCTTCAATCACATTCCTCTCACTGAAAATATTATTATTAATAATTTTTTTTTAGTGAGAGCAAAAAAGTTTCTTGTACCGTTAATAAATTTAAAAATTATTTAAAAAATATTGTTTGTTTCATCTTTAGCTCATCGTTTTTTAATTTCTATATCTGGTGTATGTTTTATAATGTACACAATATATTAGTACAGTAGTACATGTATATAATTGATACATAAATAAATATACATATATTGGGAATGCGTGCTCAAAATTTTTTTACTGATAGAGGTGCATGATCAAAAAAGTTTGGAGACCACTGATCGATGGCCTCAGGATTTGGAGGGGCATGAGGGACAGTAAATATAAGGATATTTCAAAATCAGCTGATGGTCTTCTTCAATCATAAATGTATCGACATTACAAAAAATCAGCGCAACGTACATTGTGCAAGCTGCCGATTGCAGTGTGGAGCTGCATACGCGGTGGCAGAAGAAATCACATGGAACAAGAGTTTGTGCCCTGACTTTAAATGAAACACATGCTGAATATCACCCACACCCCTCAAGTTCCCAGGGCTCAGCGATGGGCAGTGACCTTTTAAGAGCGTTATTGGCACTCCCCGCTTCCTGTGTTATTGTAGCTACCCTCACTCTGAGACATCCTGGGAACGTAAGTCTTTTCATTCAGATTGTTTTGCTGATGATAAAGGGTGCCCCAGGTTCCCTCCTCTTCTGGGAAGGGCCTGTGACTAATGCTACAGTGAGTGGAAGACTGGGCATCAACGATAAAGGGCCAATAGGCAGCATGTGTGCTGTGTGCACGGACTAAAAGAATCTGGTCCCCGTTTTAATTTTTGAACCAGATTCAGTGTTATCATGTCTTGATGGCTTAGAAAAAAAGGAATCAATCCTCCACACCCTTATTTAAAGATGAAACCCGGGGTCATTACTTAAGCCTTCAAAAGAGTGTTTCAGTGGGAGTAAAATGGTGAGTTAGCTTCCTTCATGGGGATCTATTATAGTGTATTTATTTATTTTCAGACTACGGTCAGGCTTTTCTTTATATACTCCCAGTTTGGATCAGACACCGGGGAACGGATTTCAGGTTTGTCCTTTGGACTAGGAGGCAATACGGAACAGGCTTCAGGCAAGCTGGACCTTTACAAGAATCATAGAATCATAGACTTTAAGGTCAGAAGGGACCATTATGATTGTCTAGTCTGACCTGCACAACGCAGGCCACAGAATCTCACCCACCCACTCCTGTAACAAACTCCCGACCTATGTCTGAGCTACTGAAGTCCTCAAATTGTGGTTTAAAGACTTCAAGGTGCAGAGAATCCTCCAGCAAGTGACCCGTGCCCCACGCTGCAGAGGAAGGCGAAAAACCCCAAAGGCCTCTGTCAATCTGCCCTGGAGGAAAATTCCTTTCCGACCCCAAATATGGCGATCGGCTAAACCCTGAGCAAGAACCGAATGAACCAGAAGGTAGAAATGATTCATGTGTTTATCTTCCTGTTTAACACCATCTGGGAAGCAGAACGCTGACACCACCAACACTAGAGTCAAGAGATTATCAGCCTTGATTTCCGTGACCTTTTAACGTTTAGTGAGCACTCAGGAGCCAGTGTGGCTGGGGTGAAGGCACCGTGGGTGAGGGTCTGTACTGCACAGAACTCAGGGTCTAGGGAGAGCTATGGTGGCTTTAAGCCACTTTTGCACTCTCCCAATCCTGGGCTCCTCTGTATTTAAGTTACGGCATCCACCCTAGTCAGTCTATGGACCACAGCACTGCCCACAACCTCGGCAGGCTGCTCCAACAAGCCCCTCCTATTCTTACCCCCATATCAGGTCTTTCGAGGGGGTGCTTTAAGGCAGCCCATGGCTGTCCTCCCCAATTCCTTTTCCCCAGCCGACTCTAGAGCCCCTTTACACCGCTCCGGCTCAGTGTAAAGGGGCCAGATCAGGGGTAAGACTCTCCCCTAGTATTGTTATTAACCTCAGAAGCATTCAGCTCAGACTGAGTCTGCTCAGTCTTCTGGAAACATCTAGGTCACACTAAGCAATCGCTGTGGCTTACTAGACTCATTAATGTAGTTTCTGCTGCAAGGCCAGCATATCCTCTCATTAGCTTATTCACTCCTAGTAACTACGACAATCATTGTCATTAGTGATCTCCAATGTTGAGTGTCGAAAGCTTGACCTGGAGACCTAACCTCGCCGAGTGAATATGAGAAAAGTCAACATCTGGAGAGTCCTCAGCTCGAGACTTTTGTGGCTGTTGTGGAAAGGACATGACATCTGTTCTCTTTACCACAGCTTGACATGTTTCCATTGGTTAGAGGTGACGGTAAACACAGAGAAATGCACTTTTCACAAACAACTGCAGAGCATCAGAAAAATCCTTTGACCTTCCACCCTGTCCTCCAAAAGAAATGAAGCCAGCAAGCCTGTCCCTTGCCCCCACATAAACCAAGATGGCCGGGTCTGAAACAGCAACCCCCGTGGACTCTGTTATTTTCCAGTAGACTGCCGTACATTGTAATTAAACAACAAAGTTGAGAAGACAAAGCCCATAAACGTTGCTGGGGCACATACCACATTTTACTCATAGTTATCCAATTACTCGGGAGATCTCAGCACACTGGCAGTTTTCATTTGGAAACAGAATACCATCTACTGAAGAGGTGGGCAAACTGCGGCCCGCGGGCCACATCCGGCCTGCAGGACCCTTCTGCCTGAGCTCCTGGCTGGGGAGGCTAGCCCCTGGCCCCTCCCCTGCTTTCCCCCTTCCCACCCAGCCTCAGCTCGCCATGCTGCCAGCGCTCTGGGCGGCGGGGCTGCGAGCTCCTGCCGGGCAGCACGGCTGTGAGAGCTGCCGGCCTGCCCCGGTGCTCTAGACTGCGCAGCAGCGTGGCTGGCTCCAGGTCCCGGGAAGGGGCGGTCAGGGGACAAGGAGCAGTGGGGGTTGGATGGGTCAGGGGTTCTGAGGGGGGCAGTCAGGGGGCGGGAAATGGGAGGGGGTGGATAGGGGGCAGGGGCCAGGCTGTCTGGGGAGGCACAGCCTTCCCTACCCAGTCCTCCATATAGTTTCGGAACGCCGATGTGGCCCTCAGGCCAAAAAGTTTGCCCGCCCCGATCTACTGCCACCTGAATTCTCTTAAATCAAGCTGCCAGTGGAGGGGAAATTTTCAGGGAGTATTAAAAGATTCTATGCCACCAATAGACCTTCATAGTCTATCATCATCCCAGGCACCTCCAGGGTTAGGGAGATGTTACAGTGTTAATGAAGAGAACTAAAAATACAGCAAGAAAAATTCTAACAAGTATTTACCACTGTCTTGTTGGCCCAGACTGGCCGAGCTGTGTTTTGGCTGCAGGTCCAGCTAAGGGAGGGTCAACACCACCTGGCACCAGAGGACACCAGCTGAGCCTCCAGTGCAAGACATAGCAGCCCCGCTTGTAGATCAATCACCTGAGAGATAGGAGATTCCTGTTCAAATCCTCTCTCCCCCTCTTGTAGAGAAGGGGTAATTGAACCTGGGTTGCCCATGTTCTGGGTAAGTGCTCTAACCACTGGGCTCCAGGGTATAAAGTGGGCACCATTGCCACCTCTGGCTGGATTTTGAATGGGAACCAGTCCAGCCAGCATGCTCAGAGGCCGCCTAGTAAATTGGGCCCCCCATGTGAGTTAGGTGGCCACACTCCTGTCTTCCACAGTTTGCGGATCACTCTGGGGCTTAAGCAGGTGATAGGCATCCAGACATCCGGAGGGAATCATAGAATATTAGGGTTGGAAGAGACCTCAGGAGATCATCTAGTCCAACTCTCTGCTCAATGCAGGACCAACACCAACTAAATCATCCCAGCCAGGGCTTGCCAGGAAGCAGCAGTGAGCATGCTCAAAGCCTGAAACATAAGCACCTAGGAAACTTATACCCTGAAAACTCAGGCACTTAAGTGCCTACAGGGTTTGAGAGCAGTTTTGTGGAGCTTCTACGCTGCAAACCAAAAAAACCTGCAGCAGCAAATCTCAAGGCCTGGGTCAACTGGCTTGGGCTCATGAGGCTCATGCTATGGGACTAAAACTAGCAGTGTAGACAGTCCCACCTGGGCCGGAGCCCAGTCTCTGAGACTCCCCCCCCCCCCCCCGCTGGATTTCAGAGCCCGAGATGCAATATCCACCCTGATATTTTTATCACCACAGCACGAGCCCAAGTCAATTGACCAGGTTCAGCGATTCACTGCCACCTGGGGTTACTTGCAGTGGAGATGTGCCCTTAGAGGCCTACGTCTGGGGTTTAGCAACCAAAAGTGCCTTTGTGGATCTGGGCTTGAGTGTTTCGGTTCCCCAAAGGGGAGAATAGCACGGCCATACTTCACAGGGCGTTGTGAGGCTAACTATGTTAAAGTTTCAGAGTAGCAGCCGTGTTAGTCTGTATCCATAAAAAGAAAAGGAGGACTTGTGGCACCTTAGAGACTAACAAATTGTGCTGTACTCAGCTGCTATACTAATGATCTTAGCGAGAGAGGCTGACTCAGTTCAAGGCCAGCAGAGAGTGAGGGTGTGACAAAGTGCAGGGAATCAGCAGCTGACCCAGCTCGCTGGTCACTGTTTAACCAACTAGGGCCCCAGGAAGGGCCCGATTAAGGAGAAGCATTCCTGATGAGCCAATCAGGTTGGGTCTGGGCAGCTACTGAGCTAATTCACCCATTCACAAGGAGACTGGCTAAAAGAACACAGGGAGGAAGTGCAAGAGGAAGAAGCGGAAGAGAGAGAATGGCTAGTCAGGCCTGACAAAAGGGCACTGTCCAGGAAGAGACACAACTTTCTTCCCCCACCTTTGGAGAAGGGGTAGTACAACCGGAGGACATTGTAAAAGCTGTGATTGCGTCAGTATGCAGAAGGTGGTGGAGTGAAGCACTGTAAACTGCACCATGGTAACTACACAAGAGGTCTCTGAGCCGTCTGGGCAAAGCAAAGTGTGACAGTCTATACCAATATGTTCCCCACTTTTACAGAATTATGACAAACTTTGTACAAAGTATGCCTTGTGAGGGATCATTTGAAAACTCATCATCTGCTTAACATTATTGTCCTGGTACAGAGTGCGTACCAACATCGTGTGTGAAGTTATACGATTTGACTGTATAACATTGCTGTGATACATTCCAAGTTAGAAAAACAGGCTCAAAGCAGTTTTTCAGAGACAGAGACACACTGGCACCCGAGTCAGGTATCAACAAAGTCAAGTGAACTATCACGTAGGTGAGCGACCATTCTCTGGCAGGAGGGAGGCATGAACAAGAAATTTGCATTACATCACAAGAACGGTTCAAACCTCAAGTCCACAGAAGTGACTGTTTGTCACCAAGACTCAGCAAGGATGTTTCTAGCACAAGAAATTGAATTATAAAGAGGGGAGAAAAACACTTGACTTCAGTCTCCTTCATCTTTGCTCAGGCCATCAACGGCTCTTAAAGTACTGAATTTGGGGGTGGAGGGGAGAGTCCTGGCTGGAAGACTTTTCAGCCAGTACAGACTGCTGTAAGCTTATGGTGAGAAAAAAACCTTTTGCTTTTAAGTTCACTTGGCTTGTTAAGTTAGGCATCTAGCTTGCATTTTATTTATTTGTTATTTATTTTATAACCAATCCTGGCTTCTGTGCCTCATTACCTGTAGTCACTTAAAATCTTTCTTTTCTTTCTGTAGTTAATAAACTTGTTTCACTGCTTTATCTCACCAGTGTGTTTGCATTAAAGTGTGTGGGGAAACTCCATCTGGGATAAGGAGCCTGGTGCATATAATTTTCCGTTGATGAAATGACAGACTTCACATGACCTAGTTTTGTCCAGCACTGCGCTGGGCAGGACAGGACACACATTTTCTGGGGGAAAGTCTTGGACTAGAGAATCTGCAGATGTTCTTCTGCAGCACAATTCATGAGTGGCTAGCTAGTAGCACTCAATACTGGTTTCAGAGTAACAGCCGTGTTAGTCTGTATTCGCAAAAAGAAAAGGAGTACTTGTGGCACCTTAGAGACTGGAGCAGGTTACATGCTGGAGGCTGTGTTACCTGGCCAGGAGTGGCTGTTCACAGTAAAGCAGGATAAAAGGCAGCCCAAGTTGGAGACCTGAAGACACAGCTATTCAGCAATCCATACCCTGAGGAATGTCACACAAAGAGGATGGGAGCAGAGGGTGTCCTGCCATGGGAGGGATTGGCTTGCACCTCGCACAATGGGGTCCTGTTTTGGTTGGGGCCCCTCAGCGCTACCGTCATACAAGTAACAAAGGTATGTGCATTACTTTGGTGCCAAACCGACATGAGATTGGAACCCAGCCCTGAATGTCTTCCAGTGACTGAAAGCTGTTGAAATGAGTCCACGATCCCTGCCCAGATTCCAGGAGACAGCTGTCCAGTGTCCACAGCAGAAAAACCACCACCACATTTGGCCTTAAGCAGCAGCTTCATTTGCTGTCTCAGTAAGCAGAAAGCGTCTCAAGCAGTGCAAGACAGTAGATTCCTAGAGTATAAGGCTGGGAGCTGGGGGGAAATCTGGCTGGTGTCTTTCTCTGGGTGATACATGAGTGGCTTTGGGAGCATTCATAAAATCTTGCTGCGTGTGGGGTGCCATATGCGTTGTACTGAATGGTAGCAGCACCTGGAAGGGTTTGCTGCTTGCCACCAGCAAGGCATTGTGAGAGACAGCCCAGTATAGTGAGAAAAGGGGGCACAGCAGTCCCACAGTCCCAGGTTGCACCCCGGGGATCCTGTCACAGCCTCTCAACTCTTCGTTAGTACACGAGACATCATTTGTTTGGGACACAAATTTGCCTGTTCCCTAGTGTTATCTTACAGCTTTTTCCTGTCAGTTGTTTTACAGCAGAAATATTAAATCTTGAATATGAGGCTATCAGAAGTGCAAATAGAATGCAACACCCCTCGCTGGGGTGCTGGGAGCAGGGATCGAACCCAGAATGAACCTGAGATCTCTGGATCAACAGCCAGGAGTCTCTTCTGCCTGAGCTAAAAGACCCAGGCAGCTCTTTGCTCAAAAGCTGTACACAGCCTCATACAACTCCATGTGGGCCAGCCACTAGAGCGGGACAGAGAGCTACACTGTATAAGCCTGAGCTGCACACTGCCCCTGCAAGGGAAGGTCATCCTGACATTCCGTGTTCCCCTGCAGCTGAGATCCTGGCACAGGCCACCACTTCGATAACACAATACTCGTAGGTCGATTGTCGCTAGTAGGGCTCAAATCCAGACCTTCTGCATCTACCATCTATAAACCTTTACCCTCTCAGCTAAAACCCCAGCCTTGTTATCTCAAAGGCAATTGCAAACTCATAAACATCTATGCAGTCCAGTCACTAGGACGGGACAGAGAACCATGTTATACAAGCATAAGGTCACAAAAAATAAACATCAACGTTAAAAACCCTACTAAGTTCTTGGCCTTCGTGATTTCTGGTGGCAATGAGTTCCACGGGCTAAAATTGTGTGATTCATAAGAAACTTGGACTAAACCTCATTGAATTGGGTAGATGATAGATATGGACATAACTCATGTTACATAAAAGGGACCAAGGCATGCTGGCAAGGTAGCATGAGTATGCTGTTCTATGTGTCAACAGCTGATGTTAATCTCCAGTACTTCAGGACCACCCACTAGCACCACATTCATTTTCCTACATTTTCAAATATATATTAAAAAACACCTACCCAGCCAGGTCAGGCATGGTCTGCCTTTCTCATTTACTTATTCAAATGGGTCAAGCGTTTTAAGCAAAATTGGCCTGTGGAACTCATTGCCACAATGATCACTGAGGCCAAGAGCTTATCAGGATTTAGAAAAGGTACTGAACACTTAAAATGAAAATGATTTGTTAAGCTCTCGGGGGCAGGGACCATTGTTTTTGCTCTGTGTTTGTCCAGCACCACACCAGGAGATACTGGTCCGTGACTGGGGCTCTTAACTGTTAGTGTAATAATTAATAATGATAATAACCACAGCTATACTGATAGAATTTCTGTTTAAAGTTTGGAAGGGATATAAATCCACATGCCTCCAGGTATTATCCAACCGGTAACTCATGGAGGCTAGGAAGGAACTTTCCCTATGGGTTGGTTATTCCATAACTGGCCACTATGGGGCTTTTCCCAATTCACTTGCAGCGTCTGTTATTGGGCATTGTCGCAGGCTAGATGGGTGAATGGTATGAGCTAGTATTGCATCTCCGATGTTCCCGCTATAAGAAAAGCATCAGCATTGAAAAGTAGCCACAGCAGTGACCCGTGCTCCTTTTTTTATGGCAAGTGCACTGGCTACTTGATGCTTAAATCCAACTAACTGAACGCAGAGAGGGAGAGCAGTTTTTAGCCTTCTTCCATGGCATCTACTGGATTTGGGTCTCGTGGCTATTCAATATCCCCTTATGGCTAATAAATAGCTGTATATAACCAGTCATTAGAAAAAGAAAAAATAACACTGACAAATATTTTGAGGTGAGATACTGCAAAGAGGCCCTTTGCTTGGGTAAAAATGCTTGATCAGTTGCATTTTTTACTAAAAAATGTGGGTGGTTTTCAAATACAGGAAAGAAAACACAACGGCTTGTGGTGATATTTTCCACCAGAAAGATGCAGCTTTAAGGGCTTTTGGTTTCCAAATGCCTACACCCACTTCGAAGGGCCTCCTGTGCTGTAGGAGGTAATGCCCAATGAGCTGTGCATGTAGAATGCAGTGACAGCAATAAGACACACGTGTTGCAATGGAAGCTCTGCATCAGCTGCCACCAAAGCTTCAGCGTCATGCACCCCAATGGGATCAGCTCTGATGGGAAACAATGCACGCTGCATTACTCCTCCAATTCATAGACACAGAGCCCACGGGTCCTTTCTTTCTGTAACACCCACCCTCCTCTTGACCACGACCAGGGATCTCTAGAGCTAACGCCAGGAGCACCTACGGATTGAGCTGGAGAACTACATCCTGAGGCTGGTAGCAGTACCAGACCCACAGCCTCAGTGGGTCAGGCACAGAGGGGGACCCACAACACACACGGACAAGTCAGTTAGACTTGCACACTGAAATCTCCCATTGACCCCATTGTGAGTTTTGCCCTAATATAAAATGTAGCTTTGGGCCTGAAGAACTCTGCTGCCAACTCTCACTTCCGCCGCAGCACCTGCTGATTTAAGGTCAGTTTAGGGTCTTTCCTTTCAGCTAAATAGTGACGGCTCCATGATCCCTTCCATTTCCAGATGAGGAATGATCT
Organism: Eretmochelys imbricata; assembly: GCF_965152235.1. Lineage (NCBI taxonomy): Eukaryota > Metazoa > Chordata > Testudines > Cheloniidae > Eretmochelys > Eretmochelys imbricata. The sequence continues at coordinate 349,775,663 of NC_135572.1, forward strand.
GCAGATTTAGAAGGCTGACACCCTCCCCCTCCACCCTGGCTTATTCTATGTGGGGTGCCAAGGGCAGATCAGTGACAGTGTGGGTGAGATTGAAAAGAAATAATAAAATGCTAATAATATCTACCACTGATTAGACTGCAAACACTTCAGGGCTGGGACTGTGTTGTATAAAGCACCGGGCACGTGTCCAGTGCTATATAAAACTGACAGTTTAGTTTTCTGCAGCTCTCCTTTGGTTTTGGATGTGAAGAAAACCTTTATATCCTGACCGCTTATGATACCAAAAGCAAATATAATACACCCTGATGTGGACAAGAGGGCGGGATACGTAACTTAATGGAATGAGCGCAGCTAAAATGTGAGATTGTCCATCTTATGAAATGCCTTTTGCGTTCCCTGAGTTGATCTTTGTTCCAATAACAAGAAAATGCATTGTACTGGGTTGAAATCAGTCTAGTGTATGTCAGCGGAGGGGGGCAGTTGGAAGGTTCTACATTTATTTACTCCCTGACTTCCAAAAGCCAAATAGTCTTTTCTTTTCCTTGAGATCCCTTCTGTTCTTGCCGTGATGATATTTTAGGAAACCTCAGTTAGGGCGATACAATAGCATCTTGCTTTGCTACAGCAGCATTCAAACAACCATCCCCGAGTGCTTTAAACTTAGCACTAAAGCTATCGAATGATTCATTTTGAAAACGCTGAAGAGCACAGTGCCCCTTCTAAGGCCGGATTTGGGAGATGTGACAGACAATTGCTCCTTACGTCAAATGTCAATGATTCGCCCCAGCAAAAGTGCAAAGGGCTTTAGGCCTTGCAGCACCTCATCCTTAGACACCCTGTGAGCTAGTGGAATTCTCTGGCCCATCGTCGGTGCCCTGGCTCCTGGTACCATGCATCAGGAGAGATAGATGCCTAAGGAAGGTGTTCTCAGAAGCCAGTAAACTGAGTGAAGAACTGCCTAAGCTACCCAGGAGTGAAATGCAGAGGAAAGGGGCAGGGCCTAAACCCCACCCCTTAGATATATTTAGGCACCCAACTCCCATTAATCTGGGGCTCCAAACATCTGGTGGATGGGCCAGACGGATGCATCCCCTGGTGTCCAGTCCCAGCTTCTGGCAGTCAGAGGCATAGGGACACCCAGAGCATGGGGCTGCATACCTGACCATTTTGGCTAATAGCCACTGATGGACCTACCCTCCACAAATTTATCTAATTCCTTTTTGAACCCAGTTATGCATTTGGTCTTTTCAATATCCTTTGGTAACTAGTGCCACAGGTTGATGGGGCATAGTGTGAAGAAGTCCTTCCTTTTGTTTGTTTTAAACCTGATGCCATTAATTTCATCAGGTGACCCCTGGTTCTTTTGTTATGTGAAGGGGTAAGTCATTCTTCCGTATTCACTTTCTTCACACCAGTCATGATTTTATAGACCTCTGTCATATTCCCCCCTAGGCGTTTCTTTTCTAAGATAAGCAATATTTTTAATCTCTCCTTTTATGGAAGCTGTTTTGCTAATCATTTATGTTGCCCTTCTCTGTGTCTTTTACAATTCTAATGTATCTTTTCTGGGATGGGGCAACCAGAACTGCACACAGTATTCAAGGTGTGGGTGTACCATGGATTTATATAGTGGCATTATGATATTTATTGTCTTATTATCTGTCCCTTTCCTAATGATTCCTCAGATGCTGTTTGCTTTTTAAACAGCTGCTGGACATTGAGCAGATATTTTCAGAGAACTATCCATGATGACTGCAAGATTTCTTTCTTGAGTGGTAACAGCTAATTTTGACCTCAGCATTTTGTTTGTATAGTTAGGATTATGTTTTCCAATGTGCATTACTTTGCATTTATCATCATTGAATTTCATTTGCCATTTTGTTGCCCACTCGCCCAGTTTTGCATGATCCCTTTGTAATTCTTTGCAATCTGCTTTGGACTTAACTATCCTAAGTAATTCTGAATCATCTGCAAACTACCACCTCACTGTTTACCCCTTTTTCCAGATCATTTCTGAGTATGTTGAACAGTATGCATCCCAGTTCAGATCTTCGAGGGACACTGCTATTTATCTCTCTCCACTGTGAAAACTGACCATTTATTCCTACCCTGTGTTTCCTGTCTTTTAACCAGTGAGAGGACCTTCCCTCTTAACCCATGACTGCTTACTTTGTGTAAGAGCCTTTCATGGCAGACCTTGTCAAAGGCTTTCTAAAAGTTCAAGTACACAATATCCACTGGATCACCCTTGTCCACATGTTTTCTGACCCTCTCAAAGAATTCTAATAGATTGGTGAAGCATGATTTCCCCTTACAGAAGCCATGTTGACTCTTCCCCAATACATTGTGTTCATTTATGTGTCTGATAATTCTGTTCTTTACTAAAGTTACACCCAGTTGGCCTGGCACTGAAGTTAGGTTTACTGGCCTGTACTTGCCAGGATCATCTCTGGAGCTTTTTAAAAAACATCGGCATTACATTAGCTATCCTCCAGTCATCTAGTAGAGACGCTGATTTAAGTGATAGGTTACTTATCACAGTCAGTAGTTCTGCAATTTCATATCTGAGTTTCTTCAGAATTCTTGGGTGAATACCATCTGATCCACGTGACTTTTTACTATTTAATTTATCAGTTTGTTGCAACTCTTCCTCTGTTGACATGTCAGTCTGGGACAGTTCTTCAGATCTGTCAAGTAAAAATCGCTCAGGGAATCTCCTTCATATCCTCTGCAGTGAAGACTGATGTAAAGAATTAATTTAGTTTCTCTTCAAGAGCCTTTTGTCTTCCTTGAGTGCTTCTTTAGCACCTTGATCATCCAGTATCCCCACGGATTGTTTGACAGGCTTCTACTTCTGATGTACTTAAAAAAAATTGATGTTAGAGTTTCTGTCTTTTCCTAGTTGCTCTTCAAAAATTTTTTTGGCCTGTCTAATTATACTTTTACACTGGACTTGTCAGAGTTTATGCACCTTTCTATTTTCCTCAACAGAATTTGTCTTCCAAATTTTAGAGGATGCCTTTTTCTCTGGTTTCAGAGTAACAGCGGTGTTAATCTGTATTCGCAAAAAAAAAAGGAGTACTTGTGGCACCTTAGAGACTAACCAATTTATTTGAGCATAAGCTTTCGTGAGCTACAGCTCACTTCATCGGATACAATGAATCATCCGATGAAGTGAGCTGTAGCTCACGAAAGCTTATGCTCAAATAAATTGGTTAGTCTCTAAGGTGCCACAAGTACTCTTTTTCTTTTTGCCTTTTTCTCTCTTCTTCTTTTACTCTGTTGTTTAGCCATGGTGGCATTCTTTGGTCTGCTTCATTTATTATTAATTACTAATTATTTATTATTTATGATTGTTGTTGCTGTTGTTGTTGCTGTTATGTGGGATATACATTTAGTTTGAGCCTATATTCTGGTGTTTTAAAAAAGTTTCCATGCAGCTTTCAGGCATTTCACTCTTGTGGCTGTTCCATTTCATTTAGCTAGCTTCCTCATCGTATAGTTCCTCTTTTTGAAGTTAAATGCGTCTATGGTGGCTTTCTTTGGTGTTTGCCCTCCTACAATGCAATTTAATTGCATTATGGTCTCTATTACTGAGAGGTTCAGCTATATTCAGCTCTTGGACCAGATCCTTTGTGCCATTTAGGACTGAATAAAGAATTGCCTCTCCCCTTGTGGATTCCTGGAGTACCTGCTCCAAAAAGGAGCCATTAATGGTGTCTGGAAATTTTGTTTTTGCATCCTGCCCTGAGATGGCATGTATCCAGTCAATATGGGTACAGTAGAAATCCCCCAATTTTATTGGAGTTTCTGTTTTGATAGCCTCTCTAATATCCCTGAGCATTTCATAATCACTGTCATCATCCTGGTCAGGTGGTCAGTAAGATATTCCTACTGCTATATTTTTATTATTCAAGGATGACATTTTTGTACACAGAGATTCTGTGGTACCATTTGATTCATTTATTATATTTGACTCTGCGTTTGCTTTCACATATATATTGCCAATCTCTCACCAGCATGACCTACGCTGTCATTCCTATATATTTTGTCCCCTGGTATTACTGTGTTCCATTGATTATCATCATTCCAACAACTTTCTGCCTTCTGATGTTCTGTGATGCCCATAATATCAATATCTTCATTGAATACCAGGCACTCAAGTTCACCCATCTTAGTTTTTAGACTTCGAGCACTTGTATACAAGCTTTTCGACTTCGAGCATTTATCAAATTTGTCAATATTTAGTTGTCTGCCTTCATGTGATGTAACTGAATGAGACTCTTTTTCATTTGACTGTTTCTCTTCAGCTCCTACCTGTACTTTATCAACTTCTATCCTCTCCTCTTTACTAGGATGTAGACTATCCCCTTTAATAAATCCTCCCCTAAGTGATAGCTCTGTCTGAACTGTATGCTCCTCCACATCAGTCGGCTTTCCCGCAGTTTAAAAACTTCTCTACTACCTTTTTAATTTTGCATACCAGCAATCTGGTTCTCTTTTGATTAAGGTGGAGCCCAGCCTTCCTGTATAGTCTTCCCAACAGGTCCCCCAGTTCCTAATAAATCAAAATCCCTCCTCCAAACACCACTGTCTCATCCACTCATTGAAACCCTGCAGTTCTGCCTGTCTCACAGTCCCTGCACATGGAACTGGAAGCATTTTGGAGAAAGCTACCCATGAAGAGACTGGACTTTAATCTCTGACCTAAATTTGGCCTCTAGGATCTCTCTCCTACCTTTCCCTACCTAGGTGCCATGACCGCTGACTCCTTCCCAGAACTGCACATAAGTCTATCTACAGGTTTTGAGAGGTCCACAACCTTCACCCCCAGCAATTCAGCATGCAGTTCTCCTGGTCATCACAAACCCAATTATGTATATTTCTAATAATGGAATTCCCTGTTACTATTACCTCTCTCTTCTTAATAACAAAGGTTCCCTCCCCTAGAGGGATCTCTTCAGTGCGAAAGGACACTATGGCATCATTTGGAAGGAAGGTCCCAATCATGGGATGGTTTCCTTCCACTCCAGTTTGCTATTCTCCTTCTCTGAGGCTTCCATCCTCCTCAATGGCACAGAGGCCATCAAACGGGGGACGGGACCAGTGTCCTGAAAGTCTCATCTGTGGACATCTCTGTCTCCCTTAGCGCCTCCAGTTCAGGCACTCTGATCTCAAGAGCCCACACTTGGTCTCTGAGGCCCATGGGTTGCTTGCACTAAATGCACATATAGGCCGCTTGCCCACAAGGTAAGTAATCCTACATGCAGCATTCAGTGAAATAAACTGGGCAGCCTCCCCTCTGCTTATGGACTTCTGCCTGCATTTTTTTCATTCTTGTGGGGGGGAGGTGTTTGTTCTTTGTTTTGTTGTTATTGTTTGGGTTTGGGGAGATTATTATTGGACTACATTTACAGAGCATTAAGTGTATGTGGCTTTCATGCTTTCTCTCTAAACTCCCTCTCAAAAATCCTGTTTGCTGTTCCTGTTCACTAGCTCCTCCTAACTTGCACCCAAGAGTTTTAAAAGAGTTGGCTGAGGAGCTCACTGGCCTGTTAATGCTGGTTTTCAATAAGTCTTGGAATACTGAGGAAGTTTGAGAAGTTGGGAAGAATGCTAATATTGTGCCAATGTTTAAAAAAGGATAAACAGGATGATCTGGGTAATTATAGGCCTGTGAGTCTGACATCAGTCACAGGCAAGATAATGGAGCAGCTGCTAAGGGACTTGATGAATAAAGAATTGTGGGAAGGTAATATAATTAATGCCAATCAACATGGGTTTATGAAAAATAGATGTTGGCAAACTAATTTGATATTTTTATGTGATTATAAATTTGGTTGACAAAGGAATGGTGTTGTTGTAACAGATTTAGACTTCTGTAAGGCATTTGACTTTGTACTGCATGACATTCTGATTTATAAAAACAGAAAGATATAAAATGAACATGGCATGTATTACGTGGATTAACAGCTGGCTAACTGATTGGCCTCAAAATGTAATTGTAACCAGGGAATCATCATCAAATGGCTGTGCTTCTAGTGGGGTCCTTCAGGAATCAATTCTTGGCCCTATGTTATTTAATATTTTTATTAATGACCTGGAAGGAAACATAAAAGTATCACTGATGAAGTTTGCAGATGACACAAAAATTGGGGGAGTGGTAATTAATAAGGAGAACTGCTCACTGAAATAGAGTGATATGGATCACTTGGTATGCTGGGTGCAAGCAAACAATATGCATTTTCATATAGCTAATGTATGTATTAGCCTACAGGATGGTGGGGGGAGCTTTATCCTTTTAATGATTGAAAAAGATTTGGCATAATCAGCTGCAGGTGAGCTCCCAGTCCAATGCTGTGGCCAAAAGTGCTAATGTGATCCTGGAATGCATACACGGGAATCTTGAGTAGGAGTAGAGAGGTTATTTTCAGGGCTGTCAAGCAATTAAAATAATTAATCACGATTAATTGCACTGTTAAACAGTAACAGAATACCATTTATTTAAATTTTTTGGGTGTTTGCTGCATTTTCAAATATATTGATTTCAAGTACAACACAGAATACAAAGTGTACAGTGCTCAATTTATATTTATTTTTGATTACAAGTATTTGCTCTGCAAAAAAACAAAAGAAATTGTATTTTTCAATTCACTCAATACAAGTCCTGTAGTGCAATCTCTTTATCATGAAAGTTGAATTTAGAAATATAGAATTATGTCCAAAAAATGCATTACAAAATAAATGTAAAATTTTAGAGCCTGCAAGTCCACTCAGTCCCCCTTCTTGTTCAGCCAATCACTCAGACAAACAAGTTTGTTTATATTCGCAAGCGATAAGGCTGCCTGCTTCTTGTTTACAATGTCACCTGAAAGTGAGAACAGGTGTTCTCATGGCACTGTTGTACCTGGCGTCGCAAGATATTTACATGCCAGATGCACTAAAGATTCATATGTCCCTTCATGCTTCAACCACCATTCCAGGGGGGACACATACACGCTGATGATGGGTTCTGCTCGATAACTATCCAAAACAATGCAGTCCAACACATGTTCATTTTCGTTATCTGAGTCAGATGCCACCAGCAGAAGGTTGATTTTCTTTATCAGTGGTTCCGTAGTTTCCGCATAGGAATGTTGCTCTTTTAAGACTTCTGAAAGCATGATCTAAACTTGTCCCTCTCAGATTTTGGAAGGCACTTCCGATTCTTAAACCTTGGGTCGAGTGCTGTAGCTATCTTTAGAAATCTCACATTGGTACCGTCTTTGTGTTTTGTCAGATCTGCTGTGAGAGTATTCTTAAAATGAACAACATGTGCTGGGTCATCATCCGAGACTGCTATAACGTGAAATATATGGCAAAATGCTGGTAAAATAGAGCAGGGGACATAGAATTCTCCCCCAAGGAGTTCAGTCACAAATTTAATTAATGCATTATTTTTTTAACAAGCGTCATCAGCATGGAAGCATGTCCTCTGCAATGGTGGCCAAAGCATGAAGGTGCATACAAATGTTTAGCATATCTGGCATGTAAATACCTTGCAATGCCGGCTACAAAAGTGTCATGCAAATGGCTGTTCTCACTTTCTGGTGACATTGTAATAAGAAGCAGGCAGCATTATCTTCTGTAAATGTAAACAAACTTGTTTGTCTTAGCAATTGGCTGAACAAGAAGTAGGACTGAGTGGACTTGTAGGCTCTGAAGTTTTACATTGTTTTGTTTTTGAGGGCAGTTATGTAAAAAAAAATCTACATTTGTAAATGGCACTTTCATAACAAAGAGATTGCACTACAGTACTTGTGTGAGGTGAATTGAAAAATACAATTTCTTTTGTTTATCATTTTAAGAGTGCAAATATTTGTAATCAAAAATAATACTCACTTTGATTTCAATTACAACACAGAATACAATATATATGAAAATGTAGAAAAACATCCAACATTTTTAATAACTTTCAATTGGTATTCTATTGTTTAAAAGTGAAATTAAAACTGATTAATCACGATTAATGTTTTTAATTGCGATTAATTTTTTTGAATTAATGGTGTGAGTTAACTGCGATTAATCGACAGCCCTAGTTATTTTATCTCTGTATTTGACACTGGTGCGACTGCTGCTGGAATACTGTGTCCAGTTCGGGTGTCCACAATTCAAGGATGATGTTGATAAATTGTAGAGGGTTCAGAGAAGAGCCAGGAGAACGATTAAAGGATTAGAAATCATGCCTAAGGGTGGCTGATAGACCCAAGAAGCCTGATCTATTTAGCTTAACAAATTTCAGAGTAGCAGCCATGTTAATCTGTATCCACAAAAAGAAAAGGAGTACTTGTGGCACCTTAGAGACTAACCAATTTATTTGAGCATAAGGTTTTGTGAGCTACAGCTCACTTTATTGGATGCCTGCAGTGGAAAATACAGTGGGGAGATTTTATATACACGAAGAACATGAAACAGCGGGTGTTACCATACAGACTGTAACAAGAGTGATCAGGAAAGGTGAGCTATTACCAGCAGGTAATTGGACTGAACTGCTGAATTGGAATTAATTTGCAAACTGGACACAATTAATTTAGGCTTGAATAGAGACTGGGAGTGGATGTGTCATTACACAAAGTAAAACTATTTCCCCATGTTTATTCCCCCCCCACTGTTCCTCACACCTCCTTGTAAACTGCTGGAAATGGCCCAACTTGATTATCACGATAAAAGGTCCTCCCCCCCCCCCACCGCACCCTCCTGCTGGTAATAGCTCACCTCACCTGATCACTCTCCTTACAGTGTGTATGGTAATATCCATTGTTTCATGTTCTGTGTATATAAATCTCCCCACTGTATTTTCCACTGAATGCATCCGATGAAGTGAGCTGTAGCTCACGAAAGCTTATGCTCAAATAAATGTGTTAGTCTCTATGGTGCCACAAGTCCTCCTTTTCTTTTAGCTTAACAAAGGGACAGTTAAGGGCTGAGTTGATTGTAGTCTATAAATATCTGCAGGGGATACAAATATTGAATAACCGGCTCTTCATTCTAGCAGAGATAGGGAGATCAGGAGCCAAGGGCTGGAAGTTGAAGCCAGGCAAATTCAAAGGTGAAGGGTACATTTTTAACAGTGACGGTAATTGAGCACAGGAACAATTTACCAAGGGTCCTGATGGAGTCTCCTCCACTGATTCCTTTTAAATCAAGACTGGCAGTTTCCCTAGAAGATCTGCTCTAGGAATTCCAGTGGGGAAGCTGTCTGTGCTCTGTGGGAAGTCCTAGAGGGTCACGACGTCCCCTGCTTTCCAGCCTCCTCCGGATCTGTGAATCTCTAGTCACACACTCAGCGCATGATGCTGCCAAGCGCAGGAAATCCACCGAGTGGGGACTCTGTCCCGGGGCTGGGAGGTTACTGAGCCTCCAGAGGCAGGGGTGGGGCGGGGGATTCCTTGCCCAGGGGGAGGAGGGGTCTGCGAGAGGGGCGGGGAGGTGAGGGGAGTCCCAGGGCGGCAGCCAGCCAGGCTGAAGCTCCCCACTCACTTCCCCCCGGCAGCGGAGGCGGTGGGTGGATGCAGCAGCTGGGGCAGGGCGCGGAGCTCGGACGGGGGCAGCCGCTGGGATCGCTGAGCCCCGCTGCGGCCCACCTCCAGGCGGCCGAGAACAGGTGGGGTCCGCGGCGCGTTGCGGGGCTTGGGGCGGGGGGTGTCCCGGGCTGGGGTGCGGAGCGCAGAGCGGAGGGAGGTGCGGCGCGGGCGCTGGCGCTGAGCGGGGAGTGGCGATCTCTGTGTGTAATGGTGAGAGAGACACACGGGGTGTGTAACTGTGAGTTACAAACGTGTGTATGTGTCGTGGTGAGGGACACGCAGGGAGGTGTGTGTGTGTGATGGTGAGAGATACACACTGGATGGGTGTGAGAGAGAAACACAGGGGGTGTAATTGTGAGTTACACCCATATGTGTGTGTAATGGTGAGAGATACACACAGGGGTGTAACTGTGAGAGAGAGAGAGAGACACACACAGGGGTGTGTATATGTGCAATGGTCAGAGATACACATGGGGAGGGTGTATGTGTGTAATTGTGAGAGATACACACAGGTGTGTGTAAGGGTGAGAGATACACACGGGGTGTAACTGTGAGAGAGACACACAGGGGTGTGTATAGTGCAATGGTCAGAGATACACATGGGGAGGGTGTATGTGTGTAATTGTGAGAGATACACACAGGTGTGTGTAAGGGTGAGAGATACACACGGGGTGTAACTGTGAGAGAGACACACAGGGGTGTGTATAGTGCAATGGTCAGAGATACACATGGGGAGGGTTTATGTGTGTAATTGTGAGAGATACACACAGGTGTGTGTAAGGGTGAGAGATACACACGGGGTGTAACTGTGAGAGAGACACACAGGGGTGTGTATAGTGCAATGGTCAGAGATACACATGGGGAGGGTGTGTGTGTGTGAGAGAGAGACACACACAGGCATGTGTAATTGTGAGAGAGACACACATGGGTGTGTGACTGGGGGGGGAGGGATAGCTCAGTGGTTTGAGCACTGGCCTGCTAAACCCAGGGTTGTGAGTTCAATCCTTGAGGGGGCCATTTAGGGATTGGGGCAAAAATTGGGGATTGGTCCTTCTTTGAGCAGGGGGTTGGACTAGATGACCTCCGGAGGTCCCTTCCAACAACCCTGATATTCTATGTGAGAGAGAGACACACAGGGATGTGTGTGGGTGTGAGATACACCTGGGGTGTTGTGTGTGTTATAGTGAGAGATCCACACAGCAGAGTGAGCGAGTTTGTGTAGGTGAGAGTGAATGTAATTGTGTGGAGGGGGTCTCAGTGTGTTATTGTGAGAGAGGCATATAGAGGTGTTGTGAGAGAGAAAGAGGATGTGTGTGATTGTGAAAGATGGCTGAAGGCGTGAGTGTGAACATCAGGGGAGAGTGGAAGCGTATGTATAACAGTAGGAGCGATTGTGTGTTTGTAAAAAGCGACGATGGGAGAGTGTGTCGGAAAACACATTTGTGTGGGAGGGAGCATATATGTATGTTTGCAAATGAGAATGCAACGCACGAGAAAGGGCATCCATGTACATGGCAGCGTGTTGAAGGGTGATGGTGTATGTATGTGACCATGTGTTGATATGTGAAAGTGTGCAGCTGTGTGTATAAGTGTCAGAGCGTGTGTGTGTGTGTGACCGAGAGTGTCTGTGCCTATAAAATGTGCATGAGAAAAGGAAGTCTGAAGTTCCAGGAGATTTTAGTGTCTGAATGAGCAGAAACTGAAAAAAAGAAAGTTTTGAGACGGTCTGGGTGGTTTTGTTGTCATTTTATTCAACTTGGGTGACATTAAACCTGCCATTTCTACCTTAATGTCTCTCTCATTTTGTTCTCGTTTTAAAGCACCCTGCTCAAACTGAAACCCTACTCATATTTTTTTTGAAAAGAGCTTAAATTAGTTTCAAGTCCTACATCTGAGGCTCCCCACAAGTTTCTGTGGTTTCACAATCACATTTTCCTGTCTTTAAAAATTGTTTTTCTCTCCCCTGATGCTGTATGAATACATAGAACAGGGGGAAATGACTGGCTGTACATGGGGAACAGAGAAAATGGCTATAAACAGAGTGTTCTGGAAGCTCCAAAATAAACAAACTGGAACAAATAGAGAAAACACTTTCCCCCTTCTAACCTCTTTCATGTACAGTCATTTGAGGTGCCTCTTTGTGACAATGGCAGGCAACGGATTTTCAGGCAGAAAGTGGGATTTTGAAGTTGACAGTATATCTCTTTAACGCTGTAAATCATTTTGGCATCCAGCATGTAAGGAGAGGCACTGCAGAATAATATGGTGATGGATTTGAAAGTATATTTGAGAGGCCTTCAGCAACTAACCAACTCCCGCCTGCAGGCGTAATGTATGTAGTGAGCTGCATTTCCTTTCTCAGGGGTGGGATTTGAAAACTCAGGCTCAGTCCACTCAAGCATGTGACCTTGGTTATATTGTAACCTTAGAGTGTTGAATGCTAATGAAGTACAGTTAGACTCCTGGGCATAGTCAGATCCTTTTGGTCATTGCTTTTGATTGGTGGATACAATACAGTTAACTTTTCAATGATACTTTCCTTCATTACAGAACCTATTGACATGCTTTGCAGGGAGAGAGTTACATTCTTTTTCCACCAGTGAAATGCTCATTGCAGTAAAAATAACTTGACCAGCTGACAGCCACCCAACTGAGTCATGCTAATAAAAGAGTGTTTAGTAAGGTTACTAGGGCAGAAAGAGATAAAGTTTCACTGAATTGCTATTTTAAAAAAGAGAAATAGAAATGTTTGCAGTTCAGAGGGGGTGTATTTTGATTTCCATCTTGTTGAATTGCCAAACTTGGGTTCCTGTGTTAGGATCATGACATTTCTTATTTCAGAAAAATCCTCTTAAGTTTCCACCAAAACAATGGTATGTTTTCTGCACAGTCCCTTTAACGGTGGAATGTGTCCTAAGATACCAATCAAGACACTAACAATAATTGATTGCTCAATGGAGTTGACCATCTAATCTGATAAATGCGAAGCGGACTTGTATTCACTACATATGATGGTAGTTTGAATGGTCTCTTAAAACAGGAGGCTGCCCTAATAATCTCTTCTATGGGGTAAACTCTATTTCCCACCCTCAAGAGTACTTCCTTTCAAGGAAAGTCACCTATTCCCAAAGTTTTCTATGGTCCACACAAATTTAGTCTCCTCTATTCTGCTGTTGTGGAGAATATTTAAATCAGAAATAAAGAACCATGAAACTGCAGCTATGGAAAAAGTCATCAACACTAAAGAAAGGAATCGCCAGGATTTTAGCTTCCCACCATGAAACATTTAAGTTTTCCTCATTTTGGGTCTTTGTCATATATCACATCTGCACGTTGGCAGGTTAAAAGAGATATTTTCCACATTTCCCCTTATGAGAAAAGTAGGTTTTAACATGTGATGAGTGCTTTTTAATTTCTTCTCTTGTTGGTTGGATTTTGATCATAAAAAGCTATATTCCTGGCAGAGTATTATATGATGTGGTATTAACCATCCCCCATAATTTTATCTGCTTTTTTTCTGTTGGCTTTTTGTGTTAATTTTAATGGCTTTAAGTTTGTATCAGTTTAAAAGCTCTGCTCCAGATTCTGCTGTTGTTTATATTTCTGCAAACCTGTTAAAGCAAGAATTTGTGAAAGTGGACTGCAGTTTTTTGTGTGGGCTTTGAAGATTGATTTTGAAAAACATAAAATAAAAAGAAATTAAACACATTTGTATGGAGATCTAAAAACTACACATGTGGATGTACTGCACAGTGCTAAGTACGACCTTGGTCCTAGAATCACACACGAGTAACTTTCTGCCTGTTAACGTGAGGGACTTCTTGCCTTACAGTTACTCATGTGCATAAGGGTTTGCAGGATGGGGTCCTTGATTCAAATCAGGAAGTGGCCTGAGTTAAGCAGAAATCATGACCACTTATTTCAGTTCTAGTGTATTGTTCTCCTGTGGCCTATACTCACATCCTGTCCAAAATGTTTGATTTCTGATAATAGGGCTTTTTGGAAAGCAAGTGATTATCCATATTATTGTCAGTTTCTGTTAATTTTTGTAATTTTCCTGGCCTGTTGGAGATTTTTAATTTGACACAGATCATGCTGCATCCAGCAGCAGAGAAAAGGTTTATTAATTTTTTGGTACATTTAGAATGAGACCAGGTTGCTCTTGAAATTACACGCAGCTGTCCTAGCAGCGGATAACCTCTCCCGCTTTAGGGTTGTCAGATATTAGAGCTATTGTTTTCAAGCAGCTGGTTAGTACAGAATTGTGCTGTCAAATTACTCGACTCTTTTGGTATCATATATATTAAAACATAGTCATGCATTTTGGCCCACATCCTGCTGCTTGCTCATCAGGGCACATGTGGCCTGAAAGGCTGCATACAGGAAGTGTTAAGGGTATGGAATACTTGTGCAGGGACAGGGTGAAGGGAATACCTATGTATACCATGGAGCTGTCATTTTTCTTCAGGGTAATTAGTCAGTGTGGCCCAGTGGGTAATACACTGGACTAGAACTCAGGAGATTTGGCTTCTAGTTCCACCTCTATTACAAACCCACTGGGTTATGTTAGGCAAATGGCTTCTGTTTTCAGTGTCCTTGTCTGTAAACTGAAATTACTGATACCTTCTTTGTAAAGTGCTTTGAATCTACAGATGAATCTACCTAGCTAGGTAGTATTTTTATTATTTTCAGGAAGGGCTATTTCTAAGTCCTTTTTGACCATACAGGTGTTCAAATAAATGAATGCATGAGTTTTTATTTTATTTTTACTTTATTTTGCAATGGGAAAAGTGTATCTTTTTTCCCCACTCTCCTTATGCTTAAGAACAACTGACCCCCTTTTCCTTCAAGCCTTCAGAACAAATCTACCATTGGAGAGAGCCCCCAAACATGGAAAATTTCAGTCCAAGAGATGAAAGTTTCCAAAACTTAAGAGCAAATGACGAGGGGGTAAGAGGGGAAATTATTATGAATCCTTAATCATTGCAGCCTGCTCTATAATTAGCACAGAGGCTAACTGAGAATCAGGCCTAATAAGGCACCTTTTCACCACTCAAGCAGTGTAGTAAAGGGAGGGAGAAGGAGCCTTAATATTTCTACCTGCTTTAAGACACCTTAACTCTGCTAAAGCATGGAGGAAGAATGGTCTAGTGGATAGCATACTGGCACTAGGATCAGTGGGTTCAGTTTCCCCCTCAGTTTCAGACTTCCTGTGTGGTCTTAAACAAGTCATTCAGTCATCCTCTAGCTGCAAAATAGGGATGATATTTCCATAGCTCACAGGAAAGCTATGAATGTTTGTAAGGGGCTTGGATACTTTGGTGAATGAAAGAAGGCCAAATGAGCCTTCTGGTTTCAAACAGTCTTCGGAAACCTGACAATTAAGGCCATCACTTTTATGAAGGAGTCTCAATGGGTGGCTGTATAAAACCCAGAGAGAGAGAGAGAGGTTCCCGGGGTTGTGAGGCACCAGACGACCACCTGCCCTTGTGAAGGGGTCATGTCTATGCCTGCTGTGGATCAGCTCCCTAAAACCAACTGCTTTTGGCAGCACAAGCACTGCCTTCCCTGCCTCCACAGGCCTCGCTCTCTCTGGGAAGGTTTTGAGAGGCAGACACCAATCCCCTCAGAGCATTGCCTGCAGCATCCAGCCCCCTTTCCACTGAACATTCACAGAATTACCCGGCCTGTTGTTCCCAAAAGAATAGCACACACTAGCCTGTTGTTCCCTAGCTCGTAAGATTCAACTCAGGATCATCACTTTGCTTAACACCACAGCACTGAGGTAGGTTTGTAGTGAAAACAAGAATAAGTTTATTATCAAAGAACAGCGATTCAAGTGAAAGTGGATAAGAATATCGGAAACAAATGGTTACATATAAAATAAAAACATAACACCCTTTCTAAAGACTCCATTTAACTAACAGGTTAACATCCTGTCTAAAGAAGTCTATCGCTTCCAAAGTTCTCTTCAGTGTGTTCGACCAAGCCTGATTGAGACCCCTTTTTCATGAAGCAAAACTGCTGTCCTTTTAGTCCCTCAGTCAAGGGTGCCCATGTGTCTTCTCTGCCCCCCAGATATAGTCGAGCAAACATTTGATGTGCATCTGCAGACAGGGTTCCCCTCTGCTGTGCTGCTCTTCCTGAGAGAGAGCAGGTCTACACTAATGCTTATTTTGATATAACTTATGACATAAGTTACACCAACCTAAGTGCCGGTGTGGACAACGCTGTGCCGGTGGGAGATGCTCTCCCGCTGACATAGCTACTGCCACTCAGGGAGGTGGAGTAATTATGCCGCTGTACTGATTCTAGGGTAGACTAGCCATTAGAGTCTTTCCACAATCTTTCATTTGCCTTCAGTTCAGACTGGTGATGGGAAATCCATCGTGAACGAGACAATACTCAATTTACATGTAAATACGTAGGTAGAGCGAGATCTCTTGTCTGACAAGAAACCTGTTTTTTACCTTTGCCAGTGACCTGTGACTTGAGACAGACTTTAAGAATGTATTTTCAGTGTATATACATAACTCCTTAAACAGTTTATGTACATACATTTCACAGTGTGATGCCGGCTTTTATTTGAGACCTTACATGCCATTCTTTGGTACATATCCGACCCAAGAGATCCCTGCACTGCCCATTGCACTCCTTTGCCAGTTGACATTAAGAGGCTCTTGGGTCACAGTTGGTCATAAAACAGTGAGGTTAGAGACTGGATAAGTATATTGTGAATGGATGCTCTGGTATTGAGAACCATCTAAGTACCTACATAGATAGTATATCTTCTTTGTGCTGAAAGGTAAAAGATCACCCATAGCCTAGATATTCCATTCCAGAGCAAACAAACATGGAGGTTCAGAAAAATGTGCTTTTTCAGGCCATGAAGTTCAGTTCTTTCCAT
The DNA here is from genome assembly GCF_965152235.1 of Eretmochelys imbricata. Classification (NCBI taxonomy): domain Eukaryota; kingdom Metazoa; phylum Chordata; order Testudines; family Cheloniidae; genus Eretmochelys; species Eretmochelys imbricata. The sequence continues at coordinate 349,792,133 of NC_135572.1, forward strand.
GTTTGTGTTATAGCACCAGGCACTGTCTGTGAAGAAAAATAAACCAAGTCCAGTCGACATAAGCCTCTCAGCCAGTAACCCTATATGGCATTTGATTATTTTGATCATTTCTGCATCATTATCAGCATGCATGTTAGCTCAGAGTGCATATGTAATGTTGTACTTCTCCAACATGGGGAGCCGGGGCAGTTTAATGTGTGTGTGTACAGATCACAGCACCTTCATTGAATTGCTGATGCCTGCTAAGTACACTTGGGGTTTTTAAGAGTCAGGTAATAAAGTAGTCTGATGATTTATGGGGAAATATAAACCAGCTAAGAAACTTGCCCAAAGCTTAGGCCAGATCCTAAGATCCTTTCTCAGATTTTACTCACTCCTTATTCAAGTGTAACACCGACAGACCCTGGTCACCGGCGGGCGGGATCGAACCAGGGATCTCTGGAGCTTAGTGCATGAGCCTCTATCGCATGAGCTAAAAGCCAACTGGCTCCTAGCTAAGGCTGTAGAGCAAACTCATTTAACTCACTGACAGAACAAGGAGTAATGGTCTCAAGTTTCAGTGGGGGAGGTTTAGGTTGGATATTAGGAAAAACTTTTTCACTAGGAAGGTGGTGAAGCACTGGAATGGGTTACCTAGGGAGGTGGTGGAATCTCCTTCCTTTGAGGTTTTTACGGTCAGGCTTGACAAAGCCCTGGCTGGGATGGTTTAGTTGGGGTTGATCCTGCTTTGAGCAGGGGGTTGGACTAGATGACCTCCTGAAGTCCCCTCCAACCCTGATATTCTATGATTCTAACTCTCTCTAAGTGGTCTCGGTGCCACTAGATGGGACAGAACACCACACCCAGGAGGTGTGTGGGTTACACAAGCAAACCTCCAGTGGTTTCCTCCCGGAATAATGACCACAGGATTTAGCCTCTTTATTAATTATAACCATATATCACTACCTATCCACAGTGCAGCTCTTTCTAATGTCAAATCATGGTCCCACTGAAGTCTCCCAGATTCTATGCTCAGATACTACAGTGATGAGCATAGTATAAGAACCTGCGTAGAACAGGATAGAATATTAAACCTCCCACCAATTCAATGGGACCAGGCTTTGGCTCATGGAGAATTGCACATGTGGGTGGATCATGTAACCTTTACTCAGCTGTGCATGTAGATTTAAGGCCCAGTGGGCCTGATTCTGGTCTCAGAATGACTCATTGGCTTTGGTGGAGTTGCTCCTAACTTAGATTGATGTAAAAAAGATCACAGTCAAGCCCAACGTGCGGTGTCACTTTTGTCCTAACCCAAATGTAGGGTCAAATTCTGCTGCCAGAAACACACATGTAACTCCCGTCAACCTCAATGGGAGGTTGTGTGTCCATAGCTGCGAAGCCAAATTTGGCCCTTAGACAGGTTTCTAAATAGCCTGCCCAGCAAGATGTTTTTCATTTTTAACCTATTAAAAATATAAATGGTACCAGGCCAAATTTTGCTAACAGTTTCCCTGGTGTAAATCTATAGGGACTCCACTGAAATCAACAGGCTTGCTCTGAATTTATACAGCTGTGACAGAACTCAGAATTTGGCCTCTTCCTTTAAAGCACACCATATGTGATGAAACAATGCACAACAATCAAGGGTGAAATCCGGGCCTGTTAAAGTCAATGGCAAAACTCCTGTTGACTTCAATGGGGCCAGAATTTCATCCCAAGATTTTAAGATATAGATTCGGTGTATTTGTGGGTTTTTTTAACATGCTGGATTAGCATGATGCTGCTTTGGCTCTTCTGTGCACCAATGGGCCTGATTCTCCTCTGATTTACACTGGTATAAATCAGAGGAGAATCAGCCCCATTTACACCCATGTAAATCAGGAATAACTCTGTTGAAGACAATGATGGGGGGGAATCGGGGCCAGTCGGAGGAGAGTCAGGTACAATATTTTTAGTGCAAAATGAACAGGTTGAGGCCTATGCAGATTTGTATTGGTGTGTGAATGGAATTTAAGCAAGGCCATACTGTGGCTGCCTGTAAAAATCAAATAAAGGCCCAAGCACTACTATGGGAAACACCCTTATCTGCCCAGAAGGGTGAAAAAGAGCCAGAGCTGGAATTTAGCCAGGCCTAGGTTTTCCCTTTCCTTCCCGTCCTGCACTAAAGCAGTAATGAGCGCTGTTTCTATTTAGATCTATCACATCAGTAAACTAGCGAACACCTGCCCTCCAGCTTCCGTTTTCAGCCACTTCCCACCCACCCGTTTCCCTCATTTTTTCCCCTGTATTTAAAAATACAGAAAGGGAAAGAAAAAAAAGGGCTTGCCATAGGAGTGAAAACTGTAACAATTAGTAAAGATACCACCTAAGCCAATATAGAATCCTCAAAGTCCGAGAGGTGAAAAAGGCCCGTTCAGTGATTTACCCCATACCCCTGCCTAAGCAGAATTGCTCCCTACAATGTATTTTCTAGTGTATTGTCCCATTTGTATTCAAATGTGTTGGTGCTTCTGTCACTCTAATAGATCTGACTGTCCGGAAATTCATTCTTAGGGTTAGCGTAAATGTACTGTTTCCCAGTTATAACCTCCTATCTGTTCTTATACTTCCTTGGTGTATATAACAACGAGGAGTCCTTGTGGCGCCTTAGAGACTAACATATTTATTTGGGCATAAGCTTTTGTGGGCTAAAACCCACTTCATCAGATGCATGGAGTGAAAAATACTGTAAGCAGTATATATATGAAAAGATGGGAGTTGCCTTACCGCATTAGCACTGACTCCCCACTTGGTAAGGCAACTCCCGTCTTTTCATATATATACTGCTTACTGTGTTTTTCACTCCATGTATCTGATGAAGTGGGTTTTAGCCCACGAAACCTTATGCCCAGATAAATGTGTTAGTCTCTAAGGTGCCACAAGGACTGCTCATTGTTTTTGCTGATACAACTAACACGGCTACCTCTCTGAAACTTGGTGTTTATGAATCTGATCTCACTGAAATAAATAGGTGCCTTTCACTGTCTTCAATGGGCTTTAGATCAGGCTCCGTAGCCTTTCAAAATTTGTAGATGGTTATCATGTCCTCATCTTATTCACCAGCTTACCAAGTGATACATAAGTTAATTCATTAGGCCCTGATAATGGAAAGCACTCGGGAATATGCTTAAGTTATCCCCATTAAGGAAAGCATTTAAGCACATGCTTAACTCCTATTGAAATTACTAGAGCTCCGGCTGGATGCATTGCAGGATCTGGTCCTACCTCTGTATGTTTGACATGACTATGACTTTCATCTAAAAAATAATGACTTTTAGGGTTTTTTTCATAGCAACGTATGACCTCTGTGACCTACAGAGCAAACCTCTTCTGGGATTTTTTACAAGTTTGATTCAATATATTCTGCTCACAGTAATGAGGCACCATTGCTTTACTATAAACGTGTATTTTTTTGTCATGACCAACAATCAACTTTAAAGCCCAGGTGAAGTGTAGAGCCAGAAGAGAAGGCAATGCAACCCTGAAGCTAGTCACGCTTTCTGAGTGCCTGAGTGCGTCACGATCACCTGTGCAATTACCATCAGGGGTTCTAGTGCGTAACCACAGAGGCTATTTGGACAATTCATTGTACAGTAAGAATGGGATCATACTATACAAGTAAAGTAAGTTACTATACAAGTATACTATACATACTATGAAGAAAAGGAGTCCTTGTGGCACCTTAGAGACTAACCAATTTATTTGAGCATGAGCTTTCGTGAGCTACAGCTCACTTCATCAGATGGTTAGTCTGGTTAGTCTCTAAGGTGCCACAAGGACTCCTTTTCTTTTTGCGAATACAGACTAACACGGCTGTTACTCTGAAACCTATACATACTATACATACTATACAAGTAAGTAAAGTAAGGCAAAATTCACCCCATGATGAATACTGAAGATCCTGGGCAAGGCCCTTCATGTCACAAAAGTCCTGAGATATGTTGTGTAGGGGTGGGATGGATGTTTCCTACATAGGCCAACATAGAGGGGAGTACAGGAAGAAGGCCAGAAGAGAAGCCACTCATGTGTGACAGCCTGGATCCGGTGCCTCCAAGGGACACAGAAGGGCAGTGGAAGCAGTTCTAGCCCATGGATTGACACAGCCACGCAGTGACCTCCCTGTGAGTTGGCAGTAGGTCATAGCTGCTTGAGCTTTGCTTAATTCTTCACACAGGATAAAACTCACCTGCGGAAAGCTCACCCTTTTAGGAGGGAATGTGACAAAGTGCCTAATTCTCGCCATCCTGGACTGAATGTAATACCCTAGAAGTTAATTTTATATTGGATCCTCTCATCCAGTCTGTATCCCACCATACTCAGTTCAGGTCACAGAGGAAAATAAGGGCAGAAGGAGAGAGAGAGACATTCGTGGGTATGGATAAAGGAGAAGAGATATCTCTTCAGCTGAGATGAGCTGGAAAATGCGCAAAGTAGAGAGCTACAGGGAGGTTGTTCAGAAGGATCTGCCAAGATCAGATGTGAGACTCTGCTAGAGGAAAGAAAAGAGGCCAGTGTTAACTAGACAGAGAGCTGTGAATTGGGCTACAAAATGGTTTCATAAACAAAGAATGCCATTTTTAACTGGAGCCTGGAATGAGTGGGGAACCGATGGAGTTGTTGGTGGATGGGATTGATGGGTTAGGAATGTAAGAAAGCAGGCAGAATTCTAGAGTCTGGAGAGCTTGGGAGCTGGAAAGACAGAGAGAAGGGCGTTGCAATAGTAACAACAAGAGGAGATGCAGATACAGGGCAGGACCTCAACGTCATGGCAGTGATGTCGCCAGGAAACTTTGTGGAGGTGATTTGTAGATATAGGAGGAGAGCTCAAAGTCAAGGCTATGGGCAATAGAGACCTATGGGAGACCTTAGCTGAGGATGGAGATAGAAGGTGTGGAGCTGTGCAAAAGGATGCTCCTCTGGCCCAAGAGAAATGCATCTGCCTTTAAGATAATTAGCTGAAGGGAGTAAAGATGAAACCACAAGGTACCTGGTCAAGTGAAAGTGGACAAGGATGAATGACTAAAGGTACCAAATGATAGTATAATTGAGTCTCAGCAATGCAAAAGTGTTCAGTAATACTGGGCTAGATGCTCAGCTGGTTCAAGGACTCTTGTACAGAGGATGCAGGTTTCCTGGAAAGTCTAGGGGTGGGGAGAGAGTGGAACATGACAGTCTTAGGGGATGTTCTTGAGGTGACCCTGTGTTTTGTCAGTCTGCTTTCAATTTGATCAGCTAGCTGGCTGGGAGCACCTTGTGGTGTCCACTCTACAGGGGCATTACAAAAACTGGGACAAAACACTGGGGGCAGGTCCTGAAAACAGGGACATTCCCAGACTAAAACAGGGCCTAAAATTAGGCTCCTTAATCCTAGTTTAGGCTCCTAAATAAGCATACTTGAGTACTAAAATATGGATTTCAGTTCCTCTGTGTGATAATCTTGGTCCCACTTTTCAGGAATACATGGTCACCCTAAGCATGTCCATTATCTAACTACTGTGCCTGATTTATGGGAGAGATCAGGGAGCTAGAGGTCCATATTTCTGTCCAGAATTAAGTGTGGATTCAAAACTGGGCCTGCAAAATGGAGGATTTTTAAACATCAAGCCCATCTTATTTTTTTCCCCCTCTTGCATTTTCTTTTGCTTTTGATTGAGAGTGAAAAAAAAAAATACAGAAGCCGATGTGGGCAGGAAGTGCTATGAAATAGATGCCACTCTGACTTAAGGTGGTTAGATATTGGTTGAGGCAAAACTCCAGCTGTGTCATTTTTTTTAAAAGTAAACACAGCAGGAAGTCTGTTAACCAATACCAAAATCTTATAGAAATACAGGAACCACCAGGCTAACGAACAAGACAACAAAAGAATGAAAGGTACCACAGTTGTATCTCAGTGTAAGAGATTTCCCTCATCACTACATGGAATGCAACTGCTGTTAAAAAGCTATATGAAAAGATCCACCATCGGGTCAAATTTTCTTAGAAGAAAACTGACCATGAGAAATATTTCCATGAAATAAAAAAAGATCCAGTGGAAATAGTTGTTTTTAGACAATTAAATATTCCCCTGTGGTTTTTGCCACCCAGATGTTGCAGTATTGGGCTAATGCAGGAAGTGAAATTAACTAGAAACAAAAGCAAAACTGACCAGTCAATTCTCCTAATGCATAGCTGAGAAAAAGGCAAAAAATAAACAAGCAGCAGAAATAGAGGAAAGTAAATCTAGTGTTTGTACATTTTTCTGTTTGAATAGGTAAGGATGTGTTTGTGTGTAGTGCATCAGAGGTGGAATGATGGCTAAAGAAATGGTTATACACTTGCTTAGTAAACAGGGAATTCGGCAAGGTTTTAGTCACTGAATATCTTTGCAATTCCCCTATTGGTGTTCCTGGTTTGCCTCTCCCTGGTGTCTGCAGAAGTAGCAGAGGATTCAGACCAGCCCGTAAAAATTATTGGTCTCCAAAGGCAGATTAACTGCTAGAGATATTCCCATTGCATATTATGGAACAAGGCAAGTATCCACATCTGGGAAAGATCCCTTTAGCATGGAATAATCCTTATCTCGCTGGAAGTCCATCTCTTGAGGATGAAGAGCATTAATCCTTCCCTTAACATTTCAGTGTCTTTTTAAGGCTCCCAAACACCATTAGACATGTCTCCAGCTGTCCATTGTTCAGCCCCTGAGATCTGTCTCTCCTCCATCTGTAGTGTGGGCTGAAGCCACGGGTCAGGTCCTCACCTGCAGTATCTGCCTAGTTACATTAACGTCACTGGAACTAATTTAACCCAGCTGGGGATTTGGCTCAGTCTAGGTGCTGCGTCTTTTCTTCTTCACACAACGAACATAAGATGAATGTAATATACAGGAGGTCACACTGGGTGATCTAACAAACATTTCTGGCCTCTGTGACATCACATGAGCATGGGGGAGTCCAAATAACCCTGTGTACTAGCCTTATAAAGCATGCAAGGCCTAGCTACATTCATACCCTGCAGCTCTGGCAGATGTCTAAACATAGAACACGGAGAGCATCACTAGATGATCCACAAACCATTTAAAGGGAAATTACTCCTGAATGCTGCAATGGGCTACTCTGAACCCTGTACCATCTTTTCCACATGGCAGAAGCATTCAGTGCATTTTCTGGCTGAATTGTATTCAGATCAGTGGGGGTGTTTGCCTGGTGCTGGGTTAGGAATCCTCGAGGCGTGGAAATCAAATTTGATTGTAAACTTCTTGGAGGTCTTCACCGCGTAGAGTCTCATTCCGTAACATTCCCAGAAGTGACAACTCCCCTCCACTCCCTCTCACTCCTCCTCCGCCCCCTCTAAGCCACGGGCTGCAAATTCAGTGGCTGGCTGTGGAGAAAAGGGAAATTAAATAGCTATTCCAATTCCCTTTCCAGCCCTCCTCCCACTGCCCAAGGCAGTCTGAAAAAGGGAATGTCTCACCCAAAATGCTTTCAGATGTTCTCTTATTAAAAATATTGTTTTTAGCTCTTTTGCAGTACCAGTCGATGAATACCCCTAAAATGAAAATGACAGAAGGGAATTATTTACATAAGTCAGACAGTAATTCCTAACATGTTCTCTACTGAATTTCAGGACAGGGAGAGAGAAAATTTGACCCTGATCCTGCAAGGATTTATGCACATGCTCACAAGCGCCGACTTTTCAAAGTGCCGGGGTGTGCTCGCCCCCCGGCTCTGGCCCAGGCCTTGCCCCCACTCCACCCTTTCCCCCAAGGCCCCACCCCTGCTCCGCCTCTTCCTGCCCAGTTCTGCCCCCTCCCCTGAGCACGCCACGCCCTCGCTCCTTGCCCCTCCCTCCCAGCGTCCCTGCGTACCGCGAAATAGCTGATTGCGGTGGGTGGGAGGCACTGATCAGCAGGACCCGCCGGTGGATGGGAGGCACTGGGGGGTAGGAGGGAGCTGATGGGGGGCTGCTGGTGGGTGTTCATCACCCAGCATTTTCCCCCTGTGGGTGCTCCAGCCCTGGAGCACGCACGGAGCCCGTATCTATGCCATCTTTATTCACCGGAAGAAATCCTGTTGAACTCCGTTTGGGAGCTCAGAAGTCACAGGACTACTCCTGGTGTGTAAAGTTATGCATGTGTCCAAGTGTCTTTCAGCTGGGAAGCATCCCTTTGTGGGTTACATTTTTCACCTACAATACCAGCTCCTCTATCTGTTTGTGGTCACAGATTAGAAAGCTAAAGGCACAAATACTCAGATTTTTGCAGCTGTAGTTTCAGGGGTGGCCTTACCATGAGGAGAACTGAGGTGGCAGCCTCAGGTGCCAGACTGGGGTGGGGGTGCGCCACTAGGACCCAGAGTTTCAAAGTTTTGGCCCAAGCGAGGAGGCAGGGGGGTGTCATTTGAGCTCCCCGCCTCAGGTGCCAAAATGTGATGGGCCGGTCCTGTGTAGTTTTGCCAGCAAACGGGAGATAATGTATGCCATATCAATATGGCTGGAAATATATCCCATCTGCTCCACACACTGTGAGTTTTGCTCCTGAAAAAAGAGCTGAAATGTTTAAAATCTCCCCTTGGGTAGACCTTGATTCAGCAAAACACTTCAGCACATGCTTAAGCCCCACTGAAGTCAACCATGCTAAGCGTGTGATTACGTGCTTTGCTGAATAAGGGCCTTAGTCTGTACATTCCACGCTGTTCACGTTCATAGAATCATAAAATATCAGGGTTCGAAGGGACCTCAGGAGGTCATCTAGTCCAACCCCCTGCTCAAAGCAGGACCGATCCCCAATTAAATCATCCCAGCCAGGGCTTTGTCAAACCTGACCTTAAAAGCTTCTAAGGAAGGAGATTCCACCACCTCCCTAGGTAACGCATTCCAGTGTTTCACCACCCTCCTAGTGAAAAAGTTTTTCCTAATATCCAACCTAAATCTCCGCCGTTCATTTGCTTAAGACCATTAAGTGTATTGCTTCCTAATATAGTCAAGAAAGTGTTGCCCCTCCTATCTTCCCAGGCGTGAGGGCTGCACTGGAGCTGCGGTAGGAGACGGGCCAAGGCACCTGCCTCGAGCAGAAGTGCCTATTCTCAGAAGCAGAAACGTAGGCACCAACGCAACTTTCACAACAAAAATATTGGTGCCGAGTGAGTTTAGGCACCCGTCGGGTTAGGCAGCAGCTGAGGGGGGTTTGTGGATTGCAGTGGTCCCTAAAATGGGGACTTAGATGCCAAAGTTCCTTTGTGGATCTGGCCCTTAGTCAGAGGTGAAAGTAAGCCGGTCCAGTCCGGCGTGCCATACCGGACCGGCTTCCCCAGCAGTGATTTAAAGGGCCGCAGTGGCAGGAGCCCTGGCCCTTTAAATTACTGCCCGAGCCCGCTGCCGGAGCCCCGGGGTAGAAGCGGCAGGGCTCCCGCAGTGATTTAAAGGGCCCAGAGCTCCATGGCGGCCGAAGCCCAAGGCCCTTTAATTCGCCCCTGAGCCCCAGGGTTCTCAGCCGCCTCTGCAGCTGTAGTTCCGGGCTGATTTAAAGGCCCTGGGGCTCCTAGCCACAGCTGGAGCCCCGGGACCTTTAAATCTTCATTTAAAGGCCCCGCCTCTTCCAGTTGAGGCCACGCCTCTTCCAGTTGAGGCCACTCCCCCGCTCAGGACTCTGGTGTACCCGTAAGTCCTTTAAATTACTTTCACCCCTGCCCTTAGTCTCTCTGTACCTCAATCCCCTTCTGTAAAATGGGGGTAATAGCACTGCCCTAGTTCACCAAGGTGCTGAGAGGATACATTTGTTAAACTTTGAGGTGCTCAGATAGCCTGTTGATAGGCGCCATATAAGTGTCTTAATTACATAGTCTTACTATGAGAGCTGGGTTTAATTCCCAACTCCACCACAGACTTCCTGTGTAATGTTGGGTGAGTCACTGAATCCCTTTGTGCTTAGTTCCCCATCTGTGAAATGGAGACTATGGTGCTTCCTTACCTCTGTCTACCTTGTAAGCTTAGAGGGTAAGCTCTTCAGGGGCAGGAGCTGCATCTTAATGTCGCAACGGGGGCCATTAGGTGCAACTGTCATCTACTGCTCTCCTGCACCATGCCACGATATCTGCCAGAGGTCCAGTCCCATCCAGCTTCACGCTTTCTGAGTGGTTAATAAAGAAGTGTTTTTATATTGGCATTTAGCTACAGAAAATAGGAAGATGTTAGAAGTTGGATATGAAGCAAAGGATTAGATCATACAGCCCTCCCCTGTGCCAGGACTGGGTATGTACTATATGCCCTCTGCTTTCATCAAGTTATCAGGTGCTTGCTCTCTGTCTCCCCACAGACACTTCTGTGGGGACTTCACACATTTCTGTGGTCTTACTGGGGAGAAAAAGTGAGCCTGTAGTTATTGTTCTTTGTAAAGAAATGGAATAGAAAGTTAGTGCACACAACACAAAAGACTCACGCAGATCCCTGATGAACCGTTCCCCAGATACGATTTGTTTCCTTCAGCTGCAAAGGGCCCACATAGCAGTGTAAAATATCCCCTCTCCTTTGCTGATGACTGCTTGATTGCCATGACATTTCAATGATCGGCTTATGGGAAGTTCCCTGCATATTCCCAATCCAGGGCTCCAATTCTTTATAACTAATATATGGTAAGAATCCCTAAAATTGATTTTCAATAGAATATAGTGACATGCTGTTGAGGTTAGTTACTGTGCAGTCAACCAGGGCTACAATAAATGGTATTTTTCATTGGAACGGAGGGTTTTCAACTCTCCAGTGGAATACAGACCTCGTTCCTAACGCTGATGGTGTATGAGGGGTGGGCCCTAAGTCTGGTACTGATTTGAGATCTTATAACTCTTCAAAACGGATTTTTTTAAAAACTTTGACCTTTGCTGTCAACATGATGGGCCATGTTCATTGCTAAAGTAACTGCATCACTTCAGTGGATTACACTAGTGATGAATTTAGCCCAATACTTTTCACCTAAGTGAAGTTTTTCTAAATATTTGAGAAAATTATTTAGTTGCATTTGGGGTATTTTTGTGCCAAGAAGATATAGAACAATATTTAGACTGCTTTGTTGATTTTCATGCTCAAAGATTTCCAAAGTACTATATTATACTTTTTAATCATAAGAACAGCCATACTGGGTCAGACCAAAGGTCCATCTAGCCCAGTATCCTGTCATCTGACAGTGGCCAGTGCCTGGTGCTTCAGAGGGAATGAACAGAACAGGTAATCATCAAATGAGCCATCCCCTGCCATCATGCAGTGACTGTAAGTGCTCAGCATGGGTAGAAAGCTGGCTAGATTGTCGGGCTCAACGGGTAGTGATCAATGGCTCCATGTCTAGTTGGCAGCCGGTATCAAGTGGAGTGCCCCAAGGGTCGGTCCTGGGGCCGGTTTTGTTCAATATCTTCATAAATGATCTGGAGGATGGTGTGGATTGCACTCTCAGCAAATTTGCGGATGATACTAAACTGGGAGGAGTGGTAGATACGCTGGAGGGGAGGGATAGGATACAGAAGGACCTAGACAAATTGGAGGATTGGGCCAAAAGAAATCTGATGAGGTTCAATAAGGATAAGTGCAGGGTCCTGCACTTAGGATGGAAGAATCCAATGCACCGCTACAGACTAGGGACTGAATGGCTAGGCAGCAGTTCTGCGGAAAAGGACCTAGGTGTGACAGTGGACGAGAAGCTGGATATGAGTCAGCAGTGTGCCCTTGTTGCCAAGAAGGCCAATGGCATTTTGGGATGTATAAGTAGGGGCATAGCGAGCAGATCGAGGGACGTGATCGTTCCCCTCTATTCGACATTGGTGAGACCTCATCTGGAGTACTGTGTCCAGTTTTGGGCCCCACAATGCAAGAAGGATGTGGATAAATTGGAGAGAGTCCAGCGAAGGGCAACAAAAATGATTAGGGGTCTAGAACACATGCCTTATGAGGAGAGGCTGAGGGAGCTGGGATTGTTTAGCCTGCAGAAGAGAAGAATGAGGGGGGATTTGATAGCTGCTTTCAACTACCTGAAAGGGGGTTCCAAAGAGGATGGCTCTAGACTGTTCTCAATGGTAGCAGATGACAGAATGAGGAGTAATGGTCTCAAGTTGCAGTGGGGGAGGTTTAGATTGGATATTAGGAAAAACTTTTTCACTAAGAGGGTGGTGAAACACTGGAATGCGTTACCTAGGGAGGTAGTAGAATCTCCTTCCTTCGAGGTTTTTAAGGTCAGGCTTGACAAAGCCCTGGCTGGGATGATTTAACTGGGAATTGGTCCTGCTTCGAGCAGGGGGTTGGACTAGATGACCTTCAGGGGTCCCTTCCAACCCTGATATTCTATGATTCTATGATTCTATGGGGTCATTGGACCACTTAATGGTGATCACGGCCCTTCTTGACGGTCCACAGAGTGGATTGTTTTGAGAGCCAAACAGTTGGGAATTAGGGTGTTGGGACATGTATCCATTAAGGGATCTTTCTCTTGCCAGGTCATTAGTAGAATGAAAAAAATGGAGAACTGATGGTACAAACAAATGCAAAGCGAAACCAAACTCCTACTGTGCTATTTATACAACAGACTCATCTCCTCACTCCAAGTGGGCAACCTCTAAGGAGATGGGTTTCTACTTACTTCATATTTCAACAGGCATGAGCAGAAGATTGCAGACGTTTTCAGTGCCAGCCCCAGGCTGTCTTCAGGGTCCTGTTAGCTTGCCCTGGTGCCCATTATTTGGCACAGGCATTTATATTTAAATCTTGCTGCCAGAATTCCTCAAGTTAGTTTTTTCCCCTCCCAGTTTAGCTAGGCCTCTTATTTCACGGGGGTAGGAAATGTTCAAATAGTTGAAGACAAAGAAAGAAGAACAATGCATTTGTTTCTTGTGGTGAGACTGCTGTCTATTTGGATTGGGTTTTCCCATCAATCCAGGCTAAGTCACTCCTCTTCCTGATGCCCCATCTTCTTTAATATCATGGACCCCTTTCCTAATAAGTAACTTTGGAGGGGGTTGCTACTCACCGGGCTCTTGGTGCTGTGCCATATCTGTTCCCATCCTGTTTGTTGCCATGCAAACCTATCCAAGCCTGAGTCGATAATGGGGATGCCTCACCAGCTTCCCTCAAGGACCTGTCTTTCTAATACTGATGTATCTCCAAGCTGCTGAAGCTAACTCCAGAGATATATCACTCAAGACCTGAGGAGATGGATGATGCTAATTCCCTGTATTATTCTGCAGCACAGAAACTAATTTCAGATACTCCAGCCTGTGATTTACCCTCCCCAGCGATTCCTGTGGAAGCTACAAGTCACAGATGCTTCCGAAAATACTTTCTCCCACTTGCGGGCAACATCACACACTGAGATCTTATAGAGAAGCATATGGGTAGTCTTTTGAAGTGACCCTAGGAGCTTTCAGATTTTCACCTGGCACAGTCTGACCATCATCGGCGCACTGCCTGATGTTTTATGAAGAGCTTATGGTGCTTTCTTCTCTGAGGCATGAGGCATCTCTCAAGATATCCAAAGGCTTTCCACTGTATTAAACATAGTACCTAAGTGCCTGTGTAACACACATACCTTCTGGGTGTGGTGCTCTGTCCCATCTAGTGGCACCAAGACCACTTAGAGAGAGAGATTAATGAGTTTGCTCCATAGCCTTAGCTAACGGCCAGTTGGCTATTAGCTCACACTGTAGAGGATCATGCACTGAGGTCCCTGGTTCAATCCTGCCTGCTGATGACCGGGGTCTGTTGGGCGTTACACCTACATGATTCCTCATAGAGTTCAATCTGTGTCTCAGGCAGATTAGCAGCTAAACAGCTGCAGATCCCAGGGCACGTTAGCTAAAGCTGGGAGGAGAAGCTTCACACAAACACCGAGCTTGTGGATTGTCCCTACACTGGTGAGACTTATCTGAGGAAATCCCTTGACGAACCCCTTAAAGATCTAGCAGCGAATAAACCACCCTATTGCCTGTGCCAGAAAAGAGCAGACTTCACAGTTGCTAAGCCGTGAGTCTTACATGCCTTTGAAAAATCAGGCCCGGCGCATTTGCCCCAAATCTTGTTTCAATCCCAGTCCTAATTTTAGATGTTTGTCTTCATGTTCCAAACCAGGAAGAAGAGGGTCTTACCATATTGAGATGGCAAGAGGATCTGCCAGAGGCTAGGGTTGTGAGGCACAGTCATGCACTTACAGAGACTCCTTCTGACTGTTGCAGTCACCCACTACTTCTGCACAGCGTGGGGGGATGGAATCTCGCCTCTCCAAATTGCCTGGTAAGACGGTCGCCATTCTGGCAAGTGGCTGTGACACGGTTTTGCTCCAGCTCCCCCAATTCATTCTTCTTTCTCCCATCTCCTTAAACAGAGAGCCCCAAGTTTTAAAGGCAGCCCCGCCGCAGGAGCACTGACAATGAGAGACAGCCGTGACAGTGCTCCACGTTTTCTGCAGATGTGATGAAAAGGAAAACCCATCGAGTTAGAGACTGACCTTGTCTATCAGTAAAATTCCATTTACAGGTAAGAAAAATGTCTTTATTTACCCTATCCTCCTTCATGACCTTTGAGGTCAGTAGGGTTGTTTTTGCTGTCAGTCTATGGGAGCACTGGTGGTTGGGTGATCTCAGCTGTCAGTTCTGGACTGTGAGATTTATTTCCACTCATAGTCCATGAAAGGCCAGGTTTCACCTTGAGAGCACAGGGCAACCTGTTGATTGATGCTGAAACTAAGCAGTTCAAAAGGCAGCAGGAGGTTACAGGCCAGGTTTGCCATTTGTGGACCGTGCGCATGTGTCAATTCTGTTTATTTTAGGCTTTTGTACTGCTGCCCATGACCATATCTGAGCACTTTCTGTGCAAAAATAGATTAGCAATACCAAAGTCCCTAGTGAATTTCATACAGTCTCTGGCACTTCTTACGTTTCAGCTTATCAGATGCTCTGCTTGGGAGAGGGTGTTTGTGTGTATAAGTGAGAGGTGGTGCTGGTTCTTGTGAATGTTGTTCTGGTTAGGGTGGGAAAACTTTTGTCACATGAAAAAGATTTTTCAGTGTTTTCTAAAATTGGTCAGACTGTGAATTCAGCTAATCTCTTGTAGAAGTTCAGATGCCCTTAACTGGGAATGCTTTGCCTCCAGCTCTGACACGCTTATTACTGGGCATTGTGACCTTCATTATCCCAGAGAATCACACTGTTTTAGGCAGTTCATAGATGGAAATTCACTGTCTTATGTCGGTAGGACCTGAGCCGATAAAGGCTCTGACAACTAGATGTAAGGTCTTAAACTGGCAGCTGAAGTGGACTGGGAGATATTGGAGGGGCCAGACCAGAGTCATGAGCTTTTACTCTTTGTATGGGACCTAGATATTACTATGATGGGCACCCAATAATCTGTAAATAAAGAGTTATTCTGTTGACATGATTATCACTTTGCTATATCTTTTCACTGCAAGCTGTAGAAGAGCTATAATAGGAGAACAAATAAGTTGCTCTTCAGCTGTACGGTATGTCACAGTGGCTTAATGTGTCTTAGGTCACATCTACACAACCTAACTTAAATCAGCACACAGCTGCCTCCGTAATCACATTGCTTGTGCATGTCTACACTTGGCTCCTTGTGTCAGTGCGCATCCTCACCAGGAGCACTGGTACCGATTGTACTGTCAGTGTGGGGCACTGTGGGACGGCTCCTGAAAGCCAGTAACAGTTGACATAAGCAATGCAGTGTCTATACTGACATTGGGTCGACCCACCTACATCAACCTTGACTCTGTGTCGCTGTGGAGGTGGAGTTATTACGTTGGCATAGTGGGGCAGTTACATCAGCGGGGGCGAAATTTAAATGTCGACACTTACATAGTTAGGTTGGAGTAAGCTGCCTTGCATCGGTCTAACTCTGTAATGTAGACCAGGCTTTAGATGTCTAAACATAAATGCAAGGAGCATGGGGAATAAACAGGAAGAACTGGAAGTATTGTACTTAAGCTAAACTCTGACTTAATTGGCATCTCAAAGACTTGGTGGAATAAATCTCATGACTGGAATATTGGTATAGAGGGATGTAGCTTGTTCTGGAAGACCATATTCAAAGAATAGTTATCCAAAGCTTGCTGTCAAACTGAGAGGCCATATCTAGTGGGGATCTGCAGGGGTCTGTCCTGGATCTGGAAATAATTGATGTTTTTATTAATTACTCTGGATAACTGAGTGGAGAGTGTGCTTATAAAATGTGTAGATGGCATCAAGCTGAGAGGGGTTGCTAGCACTTTGAAGGATAGGATTGAAATTCAAAACGACCTTGACAAATTGGAGAATTGTTCTGAAATCAACAAAACTAAATTCAGTAAAGACAAGTGTAAAGTACTACATTTAAGGATCAAAATCAAATGCACACTACGAAATGGGGAATAACTGGTTAGTACTCCTGAAAAGGATCTGGGGACTTATAGTGGATCACAGATTCAGTCTGAGTCAGCAGTATAATGCAGTTCCAAAAAAGGCTAATATCATTCTCAGATGTATTAACCGGAGCGTTATAGGTAAGACATAGGAGGTAATTGTCCTGTTCTACTTGGTACTGGTGAGGCCACAGCTGTAGTATTGTGTCCAATTCTGGGCACCACACGTTATGAAAGATCTGGACAAATTGGAGAGAATCCAGAGGAGAGCAACAAAAATGATAAAAGATTAAGAAAACCTGACCTATAAGGAAAGGTTAAAAAAAACTGGGCATGTTTAATCTTGAGAAAAGAAGACCAAGGGGGGACTCGATACCAGTCTTTGCATATGGAAGGGGCTGTTACAAAGAGGTCGGTGATCAATTGTTCTCCATGTCCACTGAAAGTAGAAAAAGAAGCAATGACTTGATGTGCAGCAAAGGAGATTAAGGTTAGATATTAGGAAAATCTTTCTAACTATATGGATAATTAAGCATTGGAATAGGTTTCCAAGGGAGGTTGTGAAATCCCCATCGTTGGAGGATTTTTAAGAACATGTTAGACAAACATATGTCAGGTCTAGGTCTGCTTGGTCCTGCCTCTGTGCAGGGGGTGGATTCGACGACCTCTCGAGGTTCCTTCCAGCCCTACATTTCTGTGAATCTATGATTCCATAAGTGTTCTCCTCCTTGAAAGATCTGGATCCAATGAGCAGAATTTTTGCTTCAAAGGTTGGCCAATAAATAAGTGTCAGATACTCAGTGATGTGGATGCCTGGCATCACTTCTACATTGCACATAAATAGCGCTTCAATTTTTCACAGCGTCATGTTTCACTTGCAGGTTTCCAATAGACTGGTGTTCCCAAAGCTCAGTGTTTCCCCACAAAACGCTCCGTTTTGTGAGCGTGTGACTGCACATAAACTACAGGAGAGGTTATCCCATCAATATGCCTTGGTTTCACTACTGCTGTACTTCCAATGTGTAGTTATATGGGAGCTGGTGTTGGATCAGTGGTACTCTGAAGCCAGCTGAATGCATTTCCAGCAAATGCCTTGGGACCCGTTAAGTCACGCCTTGAAATCAACACATCAGGTTACATTACCTCACTCATGTGTAGCCTCATGGCAGTTTTGTGCTAGTCCAGTATCTTGCCAGGCAGAAGATTGGACTAGAGCAGGGGATTGGTCTAGATGACCTTCCAAGGTCTCTTCCAACCCTAATAGTCTATGATTCTAAGAGGAAATCATAGAGGCCCGGTTCGGATGGATGAGTAGCTGCGAGTTTGCCGGCTACCAGTGATCAAACACTAGTTAAAACAAAGGGAATTTTTCAACTCCCCCAATTATCATTTCTCTGTTCCTCGACACAGGATCTGTCATGTCACCCTTTCTTCGGATTGGCTTATCAAACTATGACAGCGGCCCCTACCTGCCATCGCAAGGGGAGGTGATTAATCCTTATTGTGCGGTGATGGTCAAAGAAGCAGAGGAATCAGGTAAGCATATACATGCTAAGATATACATATTTCGTGGCTGTTATAGATGTGTGCCTTTCTGCATTGCTACTTGTGCGTAAAACGTGGGCTGAGATCCTTATAAGCATTCGTAGCATCTTTTAATAACAAATTTTAAAAACGATTGTATTCCGTAGAATAATTCCTCTATCATGCACGGCTTGGCTGGGCTCGCTGGGGCCTTCAAGACCATGAAGTGTTTAAAAGGTAGCCTAGAAAAGCCCTCATCTTTACTGTGGGCTCCTGGGTGCTGAGGCTATAGATCCCAGCATGTATTGCTCCAGAATTAGCTGAGCCAAGTCACGTTGTTTCATTTTTATTCAAATTAGGTGCAAATTGCCTCGGTGTCTCTGAGATACAGCAGTATGACTTAAAACGTTCATTACATTTTTAGAGATACAGCCAGGCGCAGCCATTTCTCTGTTTGAAGAAGCCTGGGAAATCTCTCTCAAACAGGCAGAATTGTTCAAAACTGAATGAACTGTTTACCGTAATCACTGCTCTGGTGTAAGATATATTTTTGAGGGGGGTTTACACTTAGGTGTGGAGAGAAAACACTGGAGTAGCCGGTTTTCCAGCTCCAAATGCACGCATTGTTACAGTTTTGAAAGTGGAATGACTTATATAGGCCATAGTCCTGAAACCATTTTCACACATGTCTTCAAGCATGAGAACAGTCCCAATGAGATTACACACATGTGTAAAGTTACTCGCATCCATAAGTATTTGCAAAATCCGGTCATAATTATTGTTCAAGAATTTCTTGTATTTACTGTTGCGTTTGACCATTATTTATTTTAATCATTAGACTAATTGCTGGCCACTACCTACCATGCTGACCATTGTCTCATTATTTCCTTATATTCCCCCATCCACCTGTAGCCATCTGTTGTCGCTTGCCTTATACTTAATTGCAAGCTTTTGGAGGTAGGGAATCTTTTTGTGTTCTGTTTGTACAGCACCTAGCACAATGGGATCCTGGTCCATGACATGGTCTCTGAGATGCTACAATAATAAATAATAATAATTCAGGTGACTGTCTTAGAAATCAACCTACCTGAGGAGTCTCTTTTATCACAAGCTCTGCAGGGTGTTACACAGTTAGTAAAAGCAGATTTTTATACTTCTAAAACAATTAATTCGACAGTTCACTGTGGTTTGTTGTTTTTTTTTAAAGAAAATGTGGACTATGTTTGTTTATACAGTGTTAAAATTGACCCTTTCATAATATATTTTAAATGATTTTGGAAAATGTAGGGATATCAATCCATTTAGGTGGAAAACAATGGATGCCACCAGATCCTTAGGATCTTAAAACTCACAGCCTCGATTGAAAGCAATACTTTCTAGTTCAGCTTTATTCGTAGCCAGGGTGTCTTCTTCTTCAGTGAATCCTTTAAAGGAGCCACAACTCAGACTGAAGCCTCTGTTAGTTCAGAAGGGAATAAAATTAATTGGGGGAATCTTGGTTTATTCCATTAGAGAAGACTCTGAAGTTATGTCCCTTCCTTAACAGATTATTGTTCATTAAATCCCAACAATGTTCTCAGCTCTGTGCCGGACACAAATAGTGACAGTCTGTGATTGAGGGATCCCTTGATGCCAACCGGCAGAGGGGTGCCCAGGGCTTTCCAGGGATTTCCTGGGTCAAATATGCGCATTATTGTTCACCAAAGAGTGGCATGTGAAGTCTCGACTGAGAGCCAGTAGTCCACTGGTCGGCATAATCATTGCAAAATGTATACACAGATAATATTGACAAAGATATATATCCATACTGGAAATTATGTTCTGAAGATCTGGGAGTTAAGGTAGGACACCAGGAGATGACAAACCTTGGACATGTTCCTTTCAGGCAGGCGGTAACAGACTCTCATCTCTGTGTCTGGCCATATTTATATTGTATGTCTTACAACAGTTGCCTATTTTCACACAACCCAGATATCCGTGGGAAAATTGTGAAACCTACAAGAAAGAAAACGTACAGGGAACAAAACAACAGCAGGGTGTGTCCTGATTCTGACTAAAGACAAAGGGCTACTAGGGATACAAGGAAGCACACAGGATTGTTCACGGAGGAGGCAAGCTGACACCATGTTTGTTGTAGGAAAGTGGGGTCACAGTGGCTGGCAAATGCTGAAAGGACTTGGGGTGAGCATTGCTCTACAAGGCAGGCACGTATCTAGTCAACAAAGTCTAGGTTCTAAAATGCGTCCTACGGTTTTACTTTTCTGTAACCATTTGTTTCCAATACTGCTGTTACTTGACTCTCTCTGCTTTGTTACATAAACTTACACTTAATTTCACTGCAAACGTATCTAAGTGCTGTGTGTTAAGCGGAGCAGTAATCTGAGGTGGAACTGGTAAGCTGAGGCGAATTGTTCCTTTGGATGCAGCGGATCTGAGAACCCTGCAAGTGTCCAATGGAACAGGAGAATGCTCGGAGGGCTCCAGGACCACAGTGTACCTTTCGCTAGGCTGCAGAGTGCCAGCAGGGCCTGTGTAGGCCTAGAAGGCAGCACTTGTGTTGCCCGTGGCTGCTGGGGCTGGGGACAGGCACAGACAAGCAGGCACAGACAAGACTTCCTCACACTAAGAGCAGGCACAAGCAGGTGCCTCACAGCCCTGGGTACCCGGGGAAATGTCACACAGACCCTGTCCAGAAGAGCTTGCAATCTAAAAGTAGGCACAGATAAGGCAAAATGCACTTGATGGAAGGTGTTTATTTAATGCAGTTAAGCACCCAGGTTCAGATCCCTAAAGGTATTTAAGCAACTAACTTCCACTGATTTCAATGGGAGTTAGGTTCCTAAATATCTTTGAGGAGCTGGGCTTCAATTCCCATTGAATTTCAGTGGGATTTGGGCACATTACTCCCTTAGGTCCCTTTGAAAATCTCAGTTTGTACATTTCCTATGCAACCTGTCTTCCAAAATGGTAGGGCATCTGTTAGTTGGCTAGTGTCTCAGATCCTTGCTGAAGATATGGGTTTTTAGGAGAGAGATGAAGAAGGAGAAGACGGTGGGGATCTGATGCCCTGTGACCTGGCAGCATGGAAGAAGGAATGAAGCCAGGAGTGGGAGAAGGAAATAAAGGGGCATTGAGGATAGACAGCATCACTGGCAGAGCAAAGGAGGCAAGAGAAGACATGATAAGAGGCAAGATCTGAGATGTAGGAAGGAGTAAAGTTGTGCAGGCCCTTGAAGCATATACATGTTGGAATGGAAAACAAAAAACCTCTTAGATTCCCATTTCCTTTGACCTGGTAGATGTCTGAGCCCTGGATATCTTCTGATGCAGTTTAGACTCAAATCCCTCCTCAAAGTTTCATGAAGCTGCTGCTGTTGCTGCTCAGTACCTGTGAAGATCAGGTTGTTTTTATTTAGGTGCCCAAATGTGACACCCAAGCATGAAAATATTGGGCTCGGTGAAATGCTCAAGGAGATTCAGTTCATCAGTTGCAAAGTTGGTGATAGAATCTATTAATCCTGGCTCCTAGCCTTATGCTCTGACCATGTTTATGTAACCCACACACCTCCTAGGTGTGGTGTTCTTCCCATCTAGTGGCACCGAGACCACTGAGAGAGAGAGAGATTAATGAGTCTGCTCTACAGACTTAGCTAACAGCCAGCTGGTTTTTAGCTCATGCGGTAGAGGCTCATGCCTTAAGCTCCAGAGATCCCCGGGGTTTGTCCGCGTTACACTACCTCCAAGGCTTTTATGGGGAAAAGATGCTAAATTGCCACTACAGGACAGGGAATGCTCAATGAACTTTTGGCTATTGTTGGTTTCTTTTATAAACTTAAATTATTTAAATGTATTTTTTTTTGTTAGTTGGGTCCAATGATATATCAGGATGGAATGAGCCTGTGATGGAATACACCTCTGTGTTCACACCCTACACGCTATTGTAATAGTCTTTGTACAAGGTATGCCTTGTGAGGTATAATTTGAAAACTCATCACTTGCTGATCAGCAATAGCATGGTAAAGTGCATATAGCCACATTATATGTAAAGTTATGAATATAAGCTGAAATAATGACTGAAATAGGTTTCCCAGATAAGTCTAGAGAGTGATTAAACCAGTTTCCCAAAGACAAAGAGCAAGCTGATGCCCCAGCCAGGTGTCAACAAGTGACCATTCTTTGGCAAGAAAGGGGACAGGGACAAAGAGATCTGCATCTCAGCGAAAAAACAGCATGGAGTGGCCTTCATAGAATCATAGAATCATAGAATATCAGGGTTGGAAGGGACCCCTGAAGGTCATCTAGTCCAACCCCCTGCTCGAAGCAGGACCAATTCCCAGTTAAATCATCCCAGCCAGGGCTTTGTCAAGCCTGACCTTAAAAACCTCGAAGGAAGGAGATTCTACCACCTCCCTAGGTAACGCATTCCAGTGTTTCACCACCCTCTTAGTGAAAAAGTTTTTCCTAATATCCAATCTAAACCTCCCCCACTGCAACTTGAGACCATTACTCCTCATTCTGTCATCTGCTACCATTGAGAACAGTCTAAAGCCATCCTCTTTGGAACCCCCTTTCAGGTAGTTGAAAGCAGCTATCAAATCCCCCCTCATTCTTCTCTTCTGCAGGCTAAACAATCCCAGCTCCCTCAGCCTCTCCTCATAAGTCATGTGTTCTAGACCCCTAATCATTTTTGTTGCCCTTCGCTGGACTCTCTCCAATTTATCCACATCCTTCTTGTAGTGTGGGGCCCAAAACTGGACACAGTACTCCAGATGAGGCCTCACCAATGTCGAATAGAGGGGAACGATCACGTCCCTCGATCTGCTCGCTATGCCCCTACTTATACATCCCAAAATGCCATTGGCCTTCTTGGCAACAAGGGCACACTGCTGACTCATATCCAGCTTCTCGTCCACTGTCACCCCTAGGTCCTTTTCCGCAGAACTGCTGCCTAGCCATTCGGCCCCTAGTCTGTAGCGGTGCATTGGATTCTTCCATCCTAAGTGCAGGACCCTGCACTTATCCTTATTGAACCTCATCAGATTTCTTTTGGCCCAATCCTCCAATTTGTCTAGGTCCCTGCCTGTCTCCTGGTTCTCAGCTGGAAATGCTTTTCAAAGAGGTGCTAAAAAACTATAAAAAGGTGGGGCAAACACCCCAAGACATCCCTGTCTCTCCCTGGCATCACACCTAAGAAGACAAAGGAAAACAGCCATTGGGCTTTGGTGGGAGGGATCCTGACCTGAAGAGTTTTAACCTTGCTGGAAGCATGTGGTGAAAAATTTTGCTTGAATCTTATCTAGTTTGTTAAGTTAGGCACTAAAAAGCATGTTATCTTTGTTCTTGTTGTAACCATTTCTGACTCTTATGCCTCATGGCTTGTACTCACTTAAAATCTATCTCTTCGTAGTTAATAAACTTGTTTTATCTAATCCAGCATAGTTAAGTTAAAGTGTCTGGGTAACTCTGTTTCAGGTAATAAGCTGTTGTGTATTATTCTCTTAAAGGAATAACAGACTTCTTATATTTGGACTGTCCAGGAGAGGGCTGGGCAGTACAAGACATACACTTCAGGGGGAAAATCCGGGACTGGGAGTGTGTTGAGGTCACCCTGCAGTATAACCGATGTGGGTGATGTGAAATTACACAAACACATCTGGGAGTGACCTGCGTGTTGGCGCTGTTTGTGAGCAGTCCAGGTTGGAGGCTACAGCAGCAAGGCATTGCAAGGCACCCAAAGTTATAGGGCAGGGGTGATTCAGCTCCCCACTGGTCTGGATTCCACCCTGGTATGTCACAGAGCCTTAGATTTTAGATCAGGTCCTCTATGCTGGAGCCATTTTGGTAGGAGATTCTGCTTCAGTACTTTGCAACGTGCATTGGTGTCATCTTTCACTGCTGTGCCTGTTGAATGCTGTTTTTTCTGCACTTTGTAATTTTAGGGAAGGTTTTTGGGTTGTTTGTTTTAAACCAAGGAATCGCAGTATTTAACCAAAGGTCATTGCCATTCTTAAACATAAAAGTGGTTGGAAGTGCTGCTGCAGCTCACTACAGAAGAGAAACCTTTCCAGATATCATAGGAGCCTTTGAGGCATAAAAAAATCTGTCATTACAAAGCTGCTCTGGATTTAATGGGCCACCTGGATCCATGCCCTTTTAACACCTGTCTTGATGCCATTTGTCTCATGAGAGATTCTGCACTGTGTTTGAACTTTATATATAGTCCCACTGATCAAGAGACACTGTCAGCCAAAGAGAAAGCCTTGCACTACAGGAAAGACAGATGCTGTTTCATCTTCCAGGAGCATGGAGGTAAATGAGTCCCTGATATAACTCTATTCACTTCAGTGGAGTTACATCAGAGAGAATTTTGCTCTTATACATTGGCCAATTCATTACCATCCCAGTGTTTGTTTATTTTAGCCATATATTTTCCAGGGCACTGAAAACAGATATTTATGTTGCAAATGATTGTGTCTCTTGGATAAATTGATTTCTCTATGTCTGGTGGCTGTGTAGCTGATGCAGTGAGGAAGTCATGGCTCTTCCTGTTAATATTTTTGTTCTCAGTGACATCTGGAAGTTTATGTTGCACTCAGCTGCTTTTCTTTTTGTGCAACTTTTTATCAAAAGATACTGAATGCATATTTATGAGCTTGTGCCTTGAAGCAAGCCTCTGTTATTTGACATAGAGAGCCATAATCATCACTGGCGAAACTCCATCAAAGCCAGGAATTACACCGGGGATGAATTAGGCCCACAGACAATTATCTAAGTATATTAATTGCAAAAATCTACATACATACTGTCAAGGTTCCTTCCCCACTCTGAACGCTAGGGTACAGATGTGGAGACCTGCATGAAAACTTCCTGAGCTTACTTTTACCAGCTTAGGTTAAAACTTCCCCAAGGTACAAACTATTTTACCCTTTGCCCTTGGACTTTCGCTGCCACCACCAAACGTCTAACACTGGTAATATTATTATTGGGAAAGAGTTCGTTTGGAAACATCTTTCCCCCCAGAATCCTCCCAAATCTTACCCCCTTTTTTTCTGGGGAAGGTTTGATAAAAATCCTCACCAATTTGCATAGGTGACCACAGACCCAAACCCTTGGATCTTGAGAACAATGAAAAAAGCATTCAGTTTCTTAAAAGAAGAATTTTAATAGAAGAAAAAGTAAAAAAGAATCACCTCTGTAAAATCAGGATGGTAAATACCATACAGGGTAATTAGATTCAAAACATAGAGAATCCCTCTAGGCAAAACCTTAAGTTACAAAAAGACACAAAAAACAGGAATATCCATTCCATTCAGCACAGCTTATTTTCTCAGCCATTTAAACAAACAGAATCTAACGCATATCTAGTTAGATTACTTACTAAGTTCTAAGACTCCATTCCTGTTCTGTCCCCGGCAAAAGCATCACACAGACAGACCCAGACCCTTTGTTTCTCCCCCCGCCCCCCGCAGCTTTGAAAGTATCTTGTCTCCTCACTGGTCATTGTGATCAGGTGCCAGCTAGGTTATCCTAGCTTCTTAACCCTTTACAGGTGAAAGGGTTTTTCCTCTGTCCAGGAGGGATTTTAAAGGTGTTTACCTTCCCTTTATATTTATGACACATACAGTGTTCAAGTGTGAGTAAAATGTGCCCAACCACACACTTACTAAATATGTGATGGTCCTTAATTGCAAAGATGGGCCTGATCTAGATCCAAATTCCATTGAACTTCGGGAAAGTCCATGTACAGATTCAAACTTTGGACTGAGTGGTGCAACCTCTACTCATATTGGGAGACCCTTATATAAGAAGTCCAAATTCAGATGAGGAAACACTGTCTTGTTAGTTTTGTGATACAGGTTCTTTTTGCAGAAGCTGTGGCAAGCAGTAAGAAGTTTGTTCTCTGCCTTTATTTCTCTAACATCTTGGTGCAAAATTGTTCCAGGGAACAACACATCAGAGTTTGGGCTGAGATTTCAGGAAGCAGGGTTTGCCAACATACCATTTGTGACCATCTCTGTTCAAGGACTGGTGTGTATAGTGTAAATAAGCCAGTGTGAATAAAGGGTTCACGATCTGGTCCTTACCATATAAAACCTCGACACATACAGGGAGCTGGGCCTGGATCCCAGATCCTTCCCTTCAAAACTGTAGGGGTGGGGATCACTGCTGTGGTGATATGCCAATAGGACAGACCCAGGGAGCTGAGAGGCAGCATCCTAGCAGAGGTCACACTGGGAAGCAGCACCAGGTACAGTAAGAGACATCTCTTCTCTGCCTTTTTCTCCAGTGATCCAGCTGCTGGAAGGGAGGGGAGGGCATGGACTCCTAAGGTGGGGGAGATGAAAAGGAGCAATAAAGGCAGCTTTCTGTTGTCATTGGGTGAGCCGGATAGGGAATGGAGATTAAAAGCTTTCCATGTGCTTCCCGTACTCTGTTCCCTCCCATCTGGTTCTTGCTCCTCCCTTCCAACAGCAGCAGGTGGCAGATGGCTGGTTCTCCTCCAAGCCCCAATCAACAGTAGATCGCAGTCTCCTTCCTTTCCCTCTACCCACCCTTAGAGAAAAGACGGGGCGGGGGGGTTTCTTTATCCTGGGAGCATGGGCTCCCTTAAAATGCTGCTCCTTCAAGACCTGGTCTGAATGCAGAACTTGCAGTGGTTTACCTTAAATCAGTTTGCAAACTGATTTAGTTAAACTGGTGCAAGTCTGCTTGAAGACACATTTAATTCAATTTAAGAGTGGTTCACTGCCAATTAATTCATTTTTTTAAAACTGGATTAAGAGAAATCAAAATGAACTACTTTTAAACCAAAATAAGAGTTTCAAAACCAAAATTCATACCAATGGCACCAAATTGGTTTATAAAACAACCTTTAGTTAAACTGGTTCCAGTTGGTTGCACACACCCAAGTATTTAAAGTTGACGTGAAAATAATGATGAAGATGATGATGATAATTAATAACAATACCGAGCTCTTACATAGCGCTTTTCATCAGTAGATCTCAAAACACTTTACAAAGGAGGTCAGTATCATTATCCCCATTTCACAGATGGGGAAACTGAGGCACAGAGCGCTGCAGTGACTTACCCAAGCTCACCTGTCAGATCAGTGGCTAGCTAACCCAGGAATAGAGCCCAGGTCTCCTAAATCCCAGTCCAGTGCTGTGGTTTCCATTGCTTCTGTGTGATATATAAAGAAGTCGTGAAAGTATTTTTATGAATATTGATAAAGCAATTGTAGATTGTCCGAAGTAAGAGGCAATGGAAGTGTAAAGTATTATTGTTATGGAGGGAGTCACCAGAGGGCACCATTACACTCAGCATGCAAGCAGTGTGTATTCTTTGAAGAAATGCTGTATTGTTGTTCGTTTTTTTGACATAGTTTATTTTAAAGGAATCTGTTGCAAACAGCAAGAGAGTTTGTTCTCTGCCTTTTATTTCTCTAACTCCAATCAATACTTGGTGCAGAGTTGCTTTGTGGGAACCAGGTTTTTGGGTAGAGATTTCAGAAACTGGGATTTTTCTTGCATGCCGTTTGTGACTACCTCTGTTCATGGATTCGTGTATATTGTGTAAATAAACCAGTTACAGTAAGGATACACCCCCTCGCTCTGTGTTATTGATTTTTCCCTCAATGGGACACCAACCTGGAGGGTCCTGATGTCTGCTAACGCTCAGCAGAAGGGCGGTATTATTATCCCACAATGCACTTAAACATGTTTTATATTTTTAATTTTCTTATTCCATTAAATTAACATTTTATAAGAGGAAAAGTTAAGGATGGTTATTGTTAAACAGAGCTCACCTTGAGTAAAGAGTCCAAGTTCTTGACGTGGTGTATAAACTGACAGTATAATACTAAGAAAGATGGGTGAGGTTCTTCTCATTTGTATGGTCACAATGGGAATAAAGCTTTCCTCGTGATGGCTTCTCCCAGCTCCTCCAAGTCCGTGTGCGTTTGGACCCTGGAACTGAAGACAGGCAGCCTTTCTCCTGTCCTCTCAGTCACCCTTCTGCTGGCACCCAGGCAGTGTGGAGGAGGAAACTGTCTGATTCAAATGCGGAGAGCAAAAGCCAGATCTAAGGAAAGGAGTAGATTGGGACAAAGAGTCTGGCGAGACTTGGACTAAAGAGTGGGGGAAATTATGATTGGGACTGGCTGGGCAGTTTTATGGTAGGCCTCAAAGATACCTCACATCCAAGTAAGTTGTGTCTCCTATCATAAGCGCTGACTCCATGGGTGCTCCAGGGATCAAGCCCGCAAGGAAAGAAAAACAGAGAGCTCAGCAGCCACCAGCCACAGCTGTTTGGCAGGGCTGCTGATCAGCTGTTCAGCAACTGGCGAGAGGCGCTTGCGGGAGGGCAGCGAGTGGCAGGCAGGGCGGGCCTCAGGGGAGGGGGTGGAGCGGGGGGCAGGAGGAGGTGGAGTGAGTGCAGGACCTCTGGGGAGGGAGGTGGAGTAGGGGCAGGGCCTCAGGGCACAGAGCAGACATGCCAAACCCATGAAAAAAGTCAGAAAATGCACTTCTTTGTGGCTTAATTGGCTTGTGAGTTGCTTGTTGGCTAGTTTTTGGCCTGTAGCTTGTTGCTTGCTGTAGCTTGTTGCTTCTTGTTTTTGATCAGCTCCCGGCAAGCAGGGGCAAGGGGGGGCAAGCAGGGGCAAGGGCGGGAGAGAGTCGGGGTGCACCGCGGGCCCACCACAGTCCCAGACTGCACGCCGGGGTATATAGTGACCTAGAGTGTTGGGGTTCTTAGGGATTGGCTTGTTGTGGCCTTGTTTTGAAATGGGATTAGCTTGATTTTTGGCTTATTGTGAAAGTCGGGGTGCTTATTTAGCACATGAAAGTTGGCAGAGTGGGGATGGAGCACCCATCGGGAAAAATAGAAGTCAGCACCTGTGTCTCCTATGTCATCTTTTCCTGCCCCTGTTTTCTTCAGTGTTTCTAGCATTGATGGAGTAATTGTGAGGGAAACGAGCGATTATCCTCCCACAGAAGCCTAGGTTCTCTGACTCCAGTCTCATTTCCTTCACAGAAATGATCTAGCCCCCAGTTTCTTTGTTTGGGTTCAGAGTGAATAACCATGGAATTGCTTTACCTGTTTTGCTTTCATCTTGGAAGACAAAGAAGTTTAGAGGCAGGAATGCTGGGAAAATAATTTTGACCGAGACAAAATGAGGGCCTGATTCATAACTGCATTACTGCAGATTAACACCAGTGTAACTCCACTGATTTTTAATGTACTTGATTCTTATTTACTCTAAGTCACTTTACATCACTGTGGCAGAATAAAGAGGTCTTTAAGTGGGCACAAATTATATTTAAATTTAGTTCAAGGGCCCCTTCTCACCTGCGTGGTAGCCGTGGCATAAATGAGAATCAGGCCCATTGTGTCGCATCCTCTCAGGCGGACATCCCGATATGTCTAAATATCTTTTCTGTTAACAGAGAATGGCCAAGTGTACATCCAAAAGAAGCCCACCATGTACCCACCCTGGAACAGCACGTTCGACGCCCATATCAACAAGGGTAGGGTCATGCACATTGTTGTGAAGGACAAAAGCGCGGAGATGGTTTCAGAAACCACAGTTGAACTCAACGTACTGGCCGACAGGTGCAAGAAGACCAATGGGAAGACAGAAATATGGGTAAGCGCTTTGGGTTGTTAACACCACTGATGGCTTGTTAGAGATAACTGTTATGGAATAAGGGGAGGCGCTATGTGCATACCAGATTGCAAATGTAACTGATATGCCAACAAAAATTGTCTGCCCATCCAAGGAACACATGTGGCATAATCTCGTGCATTGCTTGATGGAAAGCAGTCCATGAATATCAAAAAGAGCAACATAATGCTTTTATATTAACTGTCACTGCTATATTAAAACATATAGCTTATATTAGCAAGCATTCTGGTTCCTCTGAGTCACGCAGACATAATAGCTTTGCTTAGATAATCCTTTGGGGGAAGATAGTAATATGAGTGACTACATATGAATTATCTTATGTGCCCTAGAGAAATGCTCTTAAAATGTAATCTGTCTAATATCAGTGGACTGATTCACCGCTGCATCATTTCAGTGTTATATCACTGTGACTCCATTAAATATCAGTGGTATAAATCTGAAATATGGTAGTGATGAAACAGGCTCAAAGTATTAATTACATGGCATGATAATCCCAGCAGGCAGGCTGCAGGTAATGCTGTTTAGCAAATAGTATTTTTGTGATCACTGTGCTCTTAATAGGGACAGGGGAGGGTGCTCAACCCCTGCTCTGCCCCACCCACACTCCACACCTCCCCCAAGGCCCTACCCCTGCCCTGTCCCTTCCTGCCTTGTTCCGCCCCCTCCTCCAAGTGCGCCCCGCCCTCACTCTGCCTTTTCATGCCCCCCACTCCTTCTCCTCCCCCACTGCTCCTCCTGCCCGCTGCTGAACAGCTCATCCTCGGCTGGTGGGAGCGTGGGGGGGGAGAGGGAGGAGCTGATTGGCAGGCCCATTGGTGGGTGAGAGGCACTGGGGAGGGGGGAGAAGCTGACTGGCGGGATCCCCCGGTGGGTGCTGAGCACCCACGGAGTCAGCACCCATGCTAACTTGTAAGATTTACCCATAGGGTAAAATTTTCAAAAACACCTCATTTCTATTTTAAAAACTGTTTGGGTACTTCAGAAAGTACGGGTACATAGAGCCTAAGAGTATGTCTGCACAGCAAAGAAAACCCTGCAGCTGGCCCACGGCAGCCAACTCGGGCTCGTGGGGTTCAGACAGTGAGGCTGATTCATTGCTGTGTAGACTTCCAAGCTCCGGCTAACGCCTGAGCTCCTAGACATTTACACAGCAATGAAACAGCCCCACAACCCAAGCCCCATGAGCCTGAGTCAGCTGGCACGGGCCAGCTGTGGGTATCTAGTTGCTATGAAGACATACCCAAAGTCCCATTAGGCTTCATAGGGCCAGATACAAAGGTATTTAGGGGCCTAAGGATGCAGATAGGCACCCAGTGGGATTTGCAAAAGTGCCTAAGAAGTGAAGCTGGGCTAAATTTTTCAGCCAAGCTCTTTTTGGCTGAAAAATGCAGATTTGGGTCAACCAAAACATTTTGGGAATTTCTGTTGAATTCACCAAATTGTTCTGGCTGAAAAAAAACCAAAACATCCCCCCCCCCAAATTTAAACACTTTGTTTGGACATTTTCTAATTGAAATATTTCAATTTTTTATTCAAAATGACTTTTCGTTTCGAATTCCATCTCGGTTGTTGTTTTTTTTTTAAGTAAAAAGCCTTCAAAAACAAAATGAAACATTTCATGTGGAGTGGAATCAAACTTTCCTTGAGGTTTTTTTATTTTTTCTAATTGCTGAAAAATTTCATTTTGGGTCAACCTGAAACAATTTTCTTAAAAAATGTTTTGATTCAGCCAGCAAACCAAAAATATCGATAGGCACCTAACTCCCATTGAAGCCTATGGGAGTTAGGCACTTACAGCCACATTTGCAAAAGTGCTTAGCACTCAGCAGCTGCCACTGGGAATGATATGTTCTCTTGAAGGAAGCTGGTGGATACCGAGCATCTTCGGAAAATCTGAGCGTTATTTATTATTTTATCCATACTTCATATATGTTCTAGCATGCTGTTCCCAAGCGTCTGGTGAGAAACAACATAGTCCTTATAACCATATAGATTTCATAGATACTAAGGTCAGAAGGGACCATTATGATCATCTAGTCCTACCTCCTGCACAACGCAGGCCACCGAATCTCACCCACCCACTCCTGCAATAAACCTCTCACCGATGTCTGAGCTCTTGAAGTCCTCAAATCATGGTTTAAAGACTTCAAGGAGCAGAGAATCCTCCAGCGAGTGACCCATGCCCCATGCTGCAGAGGAAGGCAAAACTCCCCCAGGGCTTCTTCCAATCTGCTCTGGAGGAAAATTCCTTCCTGACCCCAAATATAGCAATCAGCTGAACCCTGAGCATGTGGGCAAGATTCACCAGCCAGATACCCAGGAAAGAATTCTCTGTAGTAACTCAGATCCCACCCCATCTAACATCCCATCCCATCATATTGTCCATCGCTTCTCCCAGAGCTCTTCTATACACTTTGTTCTCCAGTGGTTACTGTGTCTAATAATGAACGAACCAAAACCGAGTAGTTATTGCCATTTATTGAATGTGGGGAAATTAATTTTTTTCTTGCCTGCTGAGATTATTGCTAGACTTTAGCTTTGAGTTCGCTCAGGCATCTGAAGTGATTGCCGTTAAGTAGAATTGCTGTCTAACATCTACACTTTTTTTTCTTTCTTCTTGTCTCAACCAGCTAGAATTGAAACCTCAAGGGAGAATGCTAATGAATGCAAGATACTTCCTGGAAATGAGCGGCAAGTGACACTATTTATTGATTAATTGATTTGATTTCTGGTTATGTGAGACAGACAAGTCATCTTCAGATAAACACCTAGCATTTAAAATAATGCTCACTTCAATACTGATGATTCACGTATAGACTTGTATTGAGATTATTGCAATGGGTTGAATGCGGCTTCACTATGAAGAGCACTTCATATTGCATTGCGGGGTTCCACGTTGGCTGTCCCTCAGTTATTTGCATTCAAATTTGCTAGCTTTACCCGTAAAAAAGTGGATTCTCCCGTAACTGCCAGCCCTACACATGCATCCCTTTAAGCCAACCCAGAAGAAAAAAGGACCTAATTCCAGATCCAGCTCCCATCCAGGATAGTGGAAAGACTCCCATTGATTTCAAAGGTTTGGACCGGCCCTGTATAGAGCTCCTAGCTGAAAAATGTATACATTAAGAATATATTGGTTTGGAACAATCTCACATAAAGGGATGGCAAAGTGCATAAATGGCCATGTAAAACACATTTTCATCTTTTGACCTTGACAAAACTCCCATTGACTTTGATGAGTGCAGGATGGAGGACTAGATGGGGAGGTAACAACCTGAACTTAGAAAGATCTTCCAATAAGACAATGAAAATAATTCATTAGGAAGCATGTGCACATTGGTACTTTTCCTCTGCCTCTACCTCTACCTCTGATGAGTACTAAGGCTTCTGCTGCCAACCTGTATCAGGTCAGCATTGAAACAGAAGTCTTAACCCATCACAGGGGCTAACCTTTAGGGAAGTTAGGTGTCCAGTACATCTCCGTATTGCACATAGCAATGTCAGAATCAATACTTCAGTGCAGGCTACTTCCTACAGAATACTTAGGTGAATTGTTGTACAATGCACTTGGTGGATATTATTATATTATTTAGCAAGGGTTGGGTTTTATTCCTCTGCAAAGCTTGCAGAATCACACTAATTGTGAATATTTTCATGAATACAGCATATAGTAAATCAGTACTGGCCTGGTAGAATGACAAGGAATATGCAAAAAGAATCTCTATATATAATTCTAACCACTTTTGTCAGGGCACAATTCTGTGTAAATTGAAAATCTTACACCTGAGCACTCATGTCAAGAGTTGAAAGGTCTATATTTTTGAAAACAGCTTCATGAATATTTACCCCATGGCCCTGATCTAACTCCCATAGTTGGATCAAGCCCTAAATTACAGATTGTAATTTGAATGGTAAAGCAACTGCATCTGAAAGAGCACCAGGTGGATTTTAAAAAAACATGCCTCAAAAATACTTCCTCTTGTTTATGCCTTTATACCTTGCATCACTTAGTAGATCAAGGTACCATCAGTGAGGTCAACAACATCCCAAAGAGATACTCGTGACTGTTTTTCGGTCACATTCTCTCCTTCACATCTAATCCAATGCCAGCACTTCCATACCGCGCTGTAACCTCATGATGGGGCTTTAGTTCAGTTCTGACTAGAGGGACGTGCATAGCGTAGTGAACCACACAAACCACTTCCTTCAAAATCTAGGGTTTCCTTGGAAATCTCCCACCCAAATACTAACCAGACCCAGCCCTGCTTCGTTTGTGAAAGCCAACAAGAGACGACAAGAGCTTGTCTGTATTAACACGTTCTGCTTCTGTGGGTTATAGAGAAAGGGTTCAATGCCTTTTTTTTAACTTTAAAGAAAATTATTTGCTGGAAACAATACATTAAATAATTCCTGTGCTCTGCATATTATGAATTAGCATTAGCAACAATTCACTGGTTCCTGTTGTCTTGTAATTCAGCATGTTAAGCCAATTCCAACCTTTGGAAACACATATTTAGAAGCATGGAGCTGTAGTTTTGGGGAGATTATCATTTAATGTTGCTTGCCACAGAATTAAATAGACTTTTTCTAATAATAAATAGCATCACCCAAGATTCTAGAATTTAAATGTAAACATATATGGAAAACAAATACACTGTATTTAAAATATGGGTAGAGGTGGGAGGAAAGTTAGATAGGAGGGCTCAAGGCATTGGCTATAGGATCGAGAATTTTCTCCCTTAAGTCATCAGCTCAGCGCTAGTTCAAGTCAGTAGAAACCGAAATTCAGGGGTCCCAGGTGAAATAAGTGGATGGTCTCAGCCAATTTCCTAGTGGACAGTTCTACCAGCACAATTGACCTCATTATCACCAATAGCTAGCAAGACTGAACATTGATGGAACAGACATGGAAAATGAACTATTTTCTTGCCTGTAGATGTACTCTACCAGCTATTCTAATCAGGGCTGAGTTACACTGGGGATACAACATGAAGGATACCTACACTGTCATTGTAGCAAACAGCTCAATCCACTTTATCATTAGAGTTGGTCGGAAAAATTCCCGTGTAACAGTATTTTGTCAGAATTTGCCAATTCATCAAAAATAAAATGTTTCACAGAGATGGTTCAATTTCACCAAAGTTCCAATGAAACCCTGGCAGTGTTTTCTGCCCGCTCACCCACCTGGTTCCTTGGCAGCCTGTCTGATGGGCTGCTGGGGACCTCAGGGCTTCCATGGTCCATGGCTCCAGGGAAGCACGCTAGGCGGACTGCTTCAGAGTCAGAGACTCCAGAGATTCAGGGTCCACCTGGTGGGCTACTGGGGACCCCAGAGTTTCCAGAGTGCACAACTTCCAGACAGCCCACCAGCAGTCTGCCCCAGAGCTGGGGATCTTTTTCTTTTTCAATGAGAATTTTGAAATTTGGGGGTTTCGTTCCCAATTGGAACAAAATATAAAAATCCTCCATGAAACAGAATGACCTTTTCCCACCCAGCTCGGATTATCATTGTGAATTTTGCCAGCTGTTTACCTCTCCTAGGTCATGCCCACCATCATACGTTCACGTTGTAAATGCTGAACGGATCTTCTACCAGTAGTTTCAGAACAGCAAATTGGTATTTAAACTGATTGACTGCTTATTTGGAGGACTTTCCCTTTCTGCTTTAAAGTGGTAGAATGAAAGCCATCATGAAACAGACAAGGGCACTCTGCCTGCTTCATATCTAACCAGAGGAGTCATGTGTAATTTCTTATAAGCTTTATACTAAATATATATGTTAGGTGAGTTTGGTCTACATTAGTTGCTTCCATCAGCATAGTTACAGAGGGGAGGCTAGAGCATAGGTCTGGGACTTAGGACTCCTGGATTCTATTGTCAACTATACAGCCTCTGTCTTTATGCATGTCATTTAACTTCTCCGTGTCCCAGTTCCCCATCAGTCAAATGAGTGTAATACCTGCCTCACCAGGGTGGTGTGTGGCTTCATTTATTAATGCTTGTAAAGCAGTCTGAGATTCTCCAGTAAAAGACAGCTCAGAACACAGAGGATAAGTATAGTATAACTACCGTGAATGTATACACACACTGTAGTTATACTGTACTTACACTGTATATACTTATACTGTATATATCTACACACATACACAATAACTGAATTTCGTAATGAACTCTTACGTCTCCTTTCTTCCCAGATGCTAAAGAGCTGATCGACTGTGAGACAGAGGGGTTTTTCTCCCTGCATCAGCGCCGGGGAGCTATCAAGCAAGCCAAAATTCACAACGTCAAATGTCACGAGTTCACTGCTACCTTTTTCCCACAACCCACGTTCTGCTCTGTCTGCCATGAGTTCGTCTGGTACGTGCAATGATTCAGAGCTTCCTCCACCTTTCATTCTGAAACTCATTGTCCGCCGTGTTAACCAGCTGCCATTCCATAAGCACTCTGTGGCTACGAACGAATGAGAGTTGGTGCAAGTGAGGTGCTTTCGAGTCTTCCCTGGATCACAACCCAGTGCAATTCAGCATGTACATGTGTATGCAGATGTCCCCGGGCACTTCTGTTATATACTCGACATTAATCATCATCTCAGGAGGATCCATTCCTCCAAACCTCAGTGAAGAAACATTATTATTGCTCACCATTAAGAGGCCTGACCCCACAACTCTCACTCACATACTTGACTCCAAAGGGCCTTTTCAGTGAGCGTTTGTCTGAGCAGGGCCCAGTCCAGCAAAGAAAGTCAGTTGAAGTCAGTCAGGCACAAATCCCCAAAGGTATTTAGCCTCTCATCTTCCTTTGAAATCAATGGGAGTTAGGTGCCTAAATACCTCTGAAGATCTGGGCCTGAGAATCTTTCCGTTGACTTTAATGGGAGTGCGATCAGGTCGTTAGGACTGGAAACTGAGAAAAGGCCTCAGGATTTGGGCATTGGAACTGTTTGAAGGAGTAAAGACTCCTCGTGTGAGTAAGTGTCACGGTATCAGGCCCTTTATCTGTTAACATGTAGGGGTTACATGTTTCATTCCCGGGATATGACACACCCAGTTGTCATGATTCTAATTGCATTTGTACCAGTATGAACATTCACTCCTATCTTTTACTGTTTCTGCAGTGACTAAAATACACATAGGTTTCTAATAAACAGGTTGCCATTAACTGATGCAAAATTAAAAGTTGTAAAGTGCACAAAACCTGCTCTGAGGGCCGCAAGCAGTCATTCTAACTACTAGCTGAAATGAATAAAGATACTTAAGCTAGATAAGCCCTACAGGAGCTAATAAAAATCAATGTGGTCTTCTTCAATTTCCATTGCATAAATACTGCTGCTTTATGGGGGCTCTCTGAAAATTCAAAATTAACCAGCTTTGTGTTTATTCCAGGGGTCTTAACAAACAAGGCTACCAGTGCAGGCGTAAGAAGCTTTATTATATTACTATCATTATTTATTCAGTCATTTTTTAGATGGCATTTTTTCCTAATATTGTGACTTATCTGTTCTTTCAGAATGCAATGCTGCCATTCATAAGAAGTGTATTGATAAAGTAATAGCTAAGTGCACAGGATCAGCAATCAATAGCAGAGAAACAATGGTATGTGTCATATTTCGGCATAGGGATTTCATTCTGATCTTTCTTATACTGATGTAAGCCAGGAGTAACTCCAGTGAAGTCACTGAAGTTACTGGTGTAGAATGGGTGTAATGGATCAGATTTGTGTCCTTTGCTTGCACCTTCCTGATCGGTCACACAATCTCTTATTTGTGATGCACTCAAATTTAATAACTGATTTTGCAATATTTAAATCAAGACTGGATGTCTTCCTAAAAGAAATGCTATACCGCAGATAGATGTTATGGGCACAAGGGAGATATTATGAAGTTTGTTGGCCTTTATTATGCAGGAGGTCAGCCTCAATGATCATAATGGTCCCATCTGGCCTTAAAATTGAGGAATTTACCATTTCAAGAGTGCATATATTATATTATCCAAACTTTACAGACTGTTAATGGGAGATCTGTATATTGACAAGTTCCCCTTTATTATGCCTTTATCTTGCTTTTTCACATCATTGTTCCAGGGAGCATTTCCCTAATCTGTGCAGAAATGAGAGTAAGCTGCCATTTCCGCATTGATATTAAGACTACGATTTTCTTAGTTAATTTCATCACACAGCTCCTATTTATACCCATGTAGCATTTCCCTTCATCAATTCTGATCCCTCCATGGTGTTTACACCCTTCAAACACTTTAGGCTGTTATTCTCAAAGCTAACTAGTGGGTTTAGCCACACAATTCCCATTGACAAAGATGGGAGCTTTGTGGCAAAATCCATTAGTTGGCTTTGTAACTCTGTAGACAATTTCCTTTTTTTGGTCAATCCCAATAACAAAGATACAGCACTGGCATGGATGTCACTTTTTTCCCTACCCTGTTTTCTATGTACAATATATTGCTTATTCCCAAGGATTTTTTTTTCCCGGGCATAGTAAAAACCCTGCCAACTAATAATAAGGCTGTCAAAGACCACAGTGATGGGCAGCAGCATAATCCCCCTAAAACAGAATAATATGGATGATGAGTACTTTTCTTTTTTTAATTCAGCACTGATGCAGAGTGGATAGTATTTTCACTGCTGACTTTTTTCCTTGCAGTTCCACAAGGAGAGGTTTAAGATAGATATGCCGCA
Organism: Eretmochelys imbricata; assembly: GCF_965152235.1. NCBI lineage: Eukaryota > Metazoa > Chordata > Testudines > Cheloniidae > Eretmochelys > Eretmochelys imbricata. The sequence goes on from NC_135572.1 coordinate 349,830,409, forward strand.
CCGGTTTAAGGTCTACAACTATAAGAGCCCGACATTCTGTGAGCACTGTGGCACGCTTCTTTGGGGCCTGGCGAGGCAAGGGTTAAAGTGTGACGGTGAGTCCTGCTGCTCTGCAAATGTAGATGGAATGAATGGGCCTTTACAAGGCTGCTCTCCTGAGGAGCTGCAGTCTAAGGGCCAAATCCTGTTTACATTAAGCATGCAAATAGCTCCTTAGTCGTTGGGGGCATGTGGACATGCTGAGGGCAGAGCCCAAGGATCGCCCCCACACATACACACGCACACACACAGCAGAATCATTTTGGGGGCTGCACAAGGATGCATGGTCCATGGGGCTGAAGAGTGGATCCACAGCTGCTCCACAGGCTTGGGGAGGAAAATGTCCCCATGCATCTCCCCAGCTTGTGGCTTATTCAGGTTGGGCCAGCACAGTGACTATGCACCAATAGGATTTAACTGGTGCCTAGGCCTTGAGCTCCGTAGGGCTTCACAGGGGTGAATTTCACCCTGACCTGTTGGCTCAGGCCAATAGAAGTGCTCTGCCTCATGTCAGACAAATGCTGTTTATAATGCAATCCTCCCCAGGCTCTGATCACCTCATAAACTTCTTCCTTTCAGCGTGTGGCATGAACGTCCATCACAAGTGCCAGACGAAAGTGGCAAACCTTTGTGGAGTTAACCAGAAACTAATGGCCGAAGCACTGGCAATGATAGAGAGCACCCAACAGGTACAACAGCTTGTGGCCTAAAACAGCATGGTTTAGTGGATAGGGCACTGGTGTGGCATTCAAGAGACCTGGGTGGTATCTACTGACCCGCTGTGTGAACTGGAGCAAATCATTTCACCCTCTGTTTCCCCTTCCACTCTGTCTTGTCTATTTGGATTGTAAACTCTTCAGGGCAGGGACTGTCTCTGACTGCGTGTGTGTGTGTGTACAGCCTGCAGCACAATGGGACCCAGATCTTGGTTGGGGCCTCTAGGCATGACTGTAATATATAGAACCACAGAGAGACTCAAACTCTTCCACAGCGTGTTGCTTTAAAGAAACAAGGACTCCAAAACCATGACCTTCCTAATGCGTTTAATTGATGACTTTAGTTAGTAGCCACCTCCTTGTCTTTCTATAATTATGCCTGTGCGGATGAAGCAGGTATCATAAGAGACCTGTGCTCGAAGGCATTTTCAGCCAAAACATTGCTCCTTTTTTGCTTGTGACCCAGGCTCGCTGTTTGCGTGACACTGAACAGATCTTCAGAGAAGGACCTATTGAAATTGGCCTTCCCGTTCCTATGAAAGAAGTAACTCTGCTTCAGTCTGTGCCAGCACCTGCAACTGGGAAAAGAGGTAGCTCTCCAATTACGTGTGTTGACGGTGCCAATTATTTAAACTGCTAGCCGGAGACAATGATAATAATTAACTTAGCCCTGGTCTACACTGGGGTGGGGGGGCGGTCGACCTAAGCTACGCAACTTCAGCTACCCGAATAGCGTAGCTGAAGTTGGCATATCTTAGGTCCACTTACCTGGCGGTGAGGACAGTGGCGAGTCGACCGCTGCCGCTCCCCCGTCGACTCTGCTTCCGCCTGCTGCGAGCTGGAGTTCCAGAGTCGACGGGGAGTGCGTTCAGGGATTGATTTATTGCGTTTAGACGAACCGCGATAAATCGATCCCCCATAGATCAATCACTACCCGCCAATCCAGCAGGTAGTGAAGACCTGCCCTTAGTCCACTCATAGTACAGGGAAACAGACACCCCTTGTATTATGTATATAAGCCATGCTCACTCTATGCTCTGTCCCCATCTGGTGGTGGTTTTCATCTTCCCCTGAGCAGGAAGCATTTCCCAAGCCTCAGAGGCTTTCCAGCTAGATTCCATGTTTGGACCATCACTTGTAATGCTGATGTCCCTGGATGGGTTGTTGACAGCAGGGATCAAACCTGGGAAATCCATAAATGAGCCTCTATTACTTGAGCTGAAAGACCCACCTCTCTTAGCTAAGGCCTAGCTGCCACCAGGAGACAGGGAGTCACACCAAGTGGGTGTAGCTTACACTCACAAGAGGTTCCTTCCAAGCCTCACGTGATGTGATGATTCTGACATCGTAGCACGGACATGATTTATGGCTTAGACCTAGTCAGCAACAATTCCAGTGCATGCTCCAAATAGTGGAGTTTTCACAAAATAACTCACTCCATGTGATATGTTCACTAGTCAATACAAAGCAACATCTGTCAGTTCTAGAGTCATGCCTCTACCAAAATGTATCCCTCTCATCCACATTCTGTCATACCTACCCTCAAACTATTCTCAGCCACTCCATACAGGGGCAACTAATCCCCCTGGTCCCAGTGCAATTCCTTTCTACCTCTCCATAGACATGCCCTAACCCATCCATTTCTGTCTTCCAGTGACATGAGCCACAAAGCACCACACACACTGCTGACAAACTCTTCCCCAAATCCTCCTTTAGGTCAGGTACCCCAACACTTCCCCCACCCACAACCATATTCATCAGAACCTCAAGACGAAACGTCACCCACTGTTTAGTTTGAACTATCTGCTCACCACTGAAAATTCATATCCTGGTTTTATTATTTTCTCTGTGCTGTGGCTTACCGCTGATGAAAGAGTAATGCTCTTTAAAGGGAGCAGCTTCAGAACAGTTTATATTTTTATTTATTTATTTATTGTTTTAGTACTGCAGGCATGTTGTTATAGTCTTAACTAATTATGCTGATTACAGAAAGGTTAATCTCCTGCAAGTGTTCCAGTGTTGTGTTTATCTTACCTGTGTACCCTGCCACGCTGTTGGCAAGCTACACTCTGCTGTTGACATGTGTACTTGTTCAAAGAACTGGCTTAATTAATTGTGTTTCCAGGGCTTGTTTCACTTTAATCTTTTCTCTCCTCTCTTGAATTTTATTTGTACTTAGCTTTGTGAACATCCCGGCAGGTAATGACCATTGATGCTGTGAGCCTTCTTTGTGAGTGTGGCCCACCTTCATAGCATGGCCACATCACACATTTAATAAAATCTGCACTTGTACAAAAAATGACCATTTAGGGGAAATGTTTCAAAGACACAAATACCAATTAGGTGCTGAAGAGCTTGTCTACACAAGGACACTCTGGAAGGTGAATCCAAATTAATTCTTAAAGTGGATTAGTTAAACCACATTAAATCCCTGCATGGACACTATTATTCAGAATTAAAGTGGCCTTAATTTGATGTGGCTTAATTCACTTCCAAAGTGTGCTTCAAATTCACACCTTTAGTTAATTTGGATTAATTTTCCTGGATGTCCCCATGTAGCCATGCCATCATTCCCATAGAAAGTCAATGGAAAATCTCACCTTACTCACCCAAGAGCTGACCTAAACGTCAAAATGTGGGTTTTAAGTGGAATCTTTTAGCTCCCACGTTTGGAAATTACCTCCCCCTGTGAACCACAATAGCTAATATTCCTTTCATTATTAGCAGTGAACATTTAAAATTCAAAAGAAGTCAGAACACATTGGCCCAGATTCTTAGCTGGTGTAAATCACTGTAGCTTTATTGCAGTGAACAGTGTGACACTGATTTACACCAGCTGAGGATCTATTAATAAAATGGTTGAGTTGCACCATAGATTTAAGAACTACAGTATATGCTTTGCCTACAAAATTCAAGTATGATTGTGACGGGATAATTGAGATCAAGGTGCATACATGCTAATCTGCAGTGCTAATGTGCACCTTGATGTGAAAGAACTGCATTTGGAAATAGCCAACAGGAGGCCATTCCAGGAAGCTCCCCTTGTCTTTCCTGCTGTGAAGCTGTGTTCCATGACAGCACACTCTATGTTACTGGAGAGTAGGTTCAGGTGGGCAAGGCAGGGTACCAGGGTACGGTAAGAGCATGGGCCTGTGGATCTGGGCTGGAGCCCCATGACCTGGAAAGAGGATTCTGTTCCTCTCCCCAGTTGACCAATGTGGAGAACCCTTGCACATTGTCTTCTTTCCTTTGAGCTGGGAATTTGCCCAAGGGGAGTTCAGCGCACAAGTCCCAATGACTTTCATTGCCCTCCTAACTCACATCGACCTGTCGGAAAATCCACCTTTGGTCCATATTGCCTATTATTACCTTGGCATCCAAGAGCTGCAACACAACATATGAAATACAGCTCATAGAATGGGTAGCACAGAAACCACCTCTCCTGCAAGCTTTAAAATACACGTGTTAGGAACAAAAGCAAAACTAAGCCAAAGCTTAAACCCAATAAAGGTCACAACATTGGGCTCCCAGCTCAGATTCCAGTGAAACGGTGAGAAGAGCATGTTTCCTTTCCAACTTTGCTATCATTATCCATGGCCTTGTCATCTCAAGATCACATTGCTCTGCAGGAGGGCTGCACATGGAGACCCCTGGGAAAATGAAGCTTTTGCAGAATGCTGCAGCCCACTTATGAAAACAGAAGCATGTTATACCAATGCTCTGGAGTTTTTGTTATGACTGCCATCTTGGTCAACACCAGAGGCCTCTCGCACCAGTAGCCTGACTCTCTACAGCTAAGTAAAAGGAAGAAAACAGGGAGCAATTCTTCTCCATGTCCACGTGGAGTAGGACAAGAAGTAATTGGCTTAGTGTGCAACAAGGAAAATTTTGGTTCGATATTAGGAAAAACTTTCTAACGTTAAGGATAGTTAAGTGCTGGAAGAGGTTACCAAGGGAGGTTGTGGAATCCCTACCATTGCAGGTTTTTAAGAACATGTTGGACAAACACCTGTCCAGGGTGGTCTAGGACAGCGTTCCTCAAATGCAGCCACCGTGGCCAAATGCAGCTACCAGGGGCTTTTCTTGCGGCCACAGACTCCTGTAATGGGAGGGCAGAGGGAGCAGTGGCTCCTCCCCCTCCCTGGTGCTCCTGGATGTCTTGGTGTCGGTTGCTGGGGCTTTCAGCCAGGGTTGGGCCCTGTCTCCCTCTGGAGACACCTGGGGCATAACTCTGGAGGAGCAGCCGGTGAGTTCCCCACCTTCTCAGGGGTGCTGGGGCTCAGGCTTTGGGCTTCAGCCTGGGGGTGGTGTGGCAGTAGGCTCTGGCCACGAGGCTTCAGGCTTCAGACCTGGGCTTCAGCTCTGGGGCCTTGGGTTCCGGCCCCTAGCCACAGGGCTTCAGGCTTCAGCCCCCTGCTGCCTCCCCCAGCCAACCCTCGTCCCCGCCGGCCCTTGCTACTCCCTCCCCCACCCCTCATCCAGGGCTTAATTTATCCCCAGGCAGCCGGGGCTGAGTAAGCCCTGGCTGGGATGATTTAGTTGGGGATTGGTCCTGCTTTGAGCAGGGGGTTGGACTAGATGACCTCCTGAGGTCCCTTCCAACCCTGATATTCTATGATTCTATGATAAGTCTGCTGTGAAAAGTGGTACTTGTATGTTTGTTAATATCACTTTTCACAGCAGACTTACTAGGTAGCCATAAATAAATTACACTGATTTGGACGTGTCTATGTGCATATTTATTTGTTTTGCCTAAGCTAATTAAGTATTTTAGGAAAAAGTGTGAGCGTGGCCACCAGCAAAAGTGGGCCACCAAATAATTTGTCCAGAGAACTCCTGGTCTAGGTATATTTGGTCCTGCCTGAGCGCAGGGAGCTGGGCTGGGTGACCTCTCGAGGTCTCGTCCAGCCCAACATTTGTGTGATTCTCTGACCCTAAAGAGCGAGACTTGCATCCTTTGTGAATTGGCCCCAGAGGAGGATCTAACATACGCTGATCAGTGAATTACATCTGCAGTGGCTTGCAGTTAGTTTCTAGGTGGAGTTCAAAATGTTGGTGTTAACCTATAAAGCTTTAAATGGTTTGGGACCGGCTTTAAACCATTTTTAAAGAGATGGTCCCCTTACCTAAGGGACCATCTCTTCCCCAGTGGATATTTATTTTATCTGTCAAGGTGGGCTGAGCAATCCTCTATATGGTATTGTGTGTTTGAGTTTATGGGATAGGTTCAGTAAGGAATAGATTCCTATACAGGTTTTTATAAATCTAAATAAATAGAATAGCCAGGAACCTCTTGAAAGTTCCACTCCAGAAACTGACAGCAAAGACAGCCAACCTGATCTGAACTTCTGGGAAAGGAGCATGAAATTTAAACAGTGTCTCGTCTGTTTCACACATCAGCCTTAGCAATGGGCTTGAAAGAGGCCCAAGGGTAAGATGTCATGGCATAGCGTGACAGCCAGCAAGAAGCAATGTCAAGTAAAAGCTGCACCAAATCTAAGGGTTTGGCCCTGTTCTTCAGCTTTGAAAGCAACACTGCAGTTAAAGGGTGTCATTCTCTTTCATTTACACCCACGTAAAATCGGGAGTCACTCTACTTAATTCAGTGGAGTTACACCACTGTAAAAACTGACGTAACTAGAAGGAGATTGAGGTACAATGCCTGAAATCCACCTAGTGAGTGTGGACACCTGATTGCCATTGATTTTAATTGGAACTTGGTGTCCTTGAAAAATGTAAAAGTAGGATGTGAGTGTTTTGTTTTGTTTCTGGGTGTTTATTTTGCTTTGGGGTTCATTTCAGAGCCACAGGGAATCTCTTGGGAGACGCCGGTGGAAGACGTGACAAGCCCTGAGTCTCTCGTGGAATCAGAACCAGGGAAAGACCAGAAGTCTGAGCAGCTGAAATTAACAATCGATGATTTTGTCTTACACAAAATGTTGGGAAAGGGAAGCTTTGGCAAGGTAAGTGAGATGGGGCTGACGTGTGCTAAGCGAAGCCTTGCATTGCACTGCTGAAAAATATAAACAGCTTTTCAATGCCTGCGTGGATGTTGCCTTGCCAGGGGCAGAAGGCATGACTGTGTTTCCAAACCTCGGAAGAAACACTGACCCAAACCTCCTTAATGATAAATAAGATGTAAACATCACCACGGGTACCCGACTGTTGCATTGCATAGAAACCTAACTCTCCCAGGGCTCAAGCGTAAACCCAGCCCCACCTCTGCATAGGAGAGTAAATATAATATAAGGGCCCTCTTACTCCCCTGCATGGCTATCCACATCACCAGAGCCTGTGTAGAGGGGAAAGCTGCAGCCAGGCTGCTACTTCCCCTTTTATGCATGTGGGTGGGGAGAAGTTGGGCAGAGAATGGACTGGGTGGAGTCCTGGCTCTGCTATCAGCCAGCACAGCTAAGCTAGTTCAGAGGAGGTAGTAAGCTGCACCTGTAAAAAGGCTGGAGTAGATTACTTCCCCCTTCAAAGCAAAGAGGAAGCAAGGACCAGATTGTGAAGCCGCCTGTTCTTGGGGCAGTGCAGCTATGCTCTGCCCCTTACTCAGGCTGGATTCAGCTACATCCCTTAGATGTTTGGGGCCAGATCTTCAGCTGATGTAAATCTGTATAGCTCCACTGAGTCAATAGAGCTCTACCCATCTCAACCGGCTGGGGATCTGTGCCTTGGATCTGAAACTCGAATCTTCTGCCTTCAGTGGATTCATTCATCTGACTTTACATTGAGTGGCTGATCGTTATTAATTCGGAGACGCATCCTCTATGATAACGTGAACCATGATGAACTCATCTGGCGCTCATGCAGTTCTGAGAGGCAATTCGGAAGCAACTCTTCATTGCAATTTAGCATCAACTAATGAGCGTGCACATGTTGCCCAAAGACATCAGAGATGGAACCTGCCCCTGGTGTATAGCTGATTCTTGCATATTTTATGGACTGAAGCAATTGCTGTGGCCACGTCTTAAATTGTTAACGAAACATCTGATTTATTTTTTTCCATTTTGCTTTCCATAGTTGAACAAGCTTAGTACAGAAGGGTCAAATCAGGCCCTTCCACAGAAAACCGGGTGGGAGCAGAAAACACGACAAGCTTCCTCCACAGAATCCTCTCCAAATTCTTCCATTGGTTGGGGTGGGGTGTGTCTTCCTTTGGAGAAGACGCAGCGTGTTCAGCCTTCATACCCTGCCAATCTCCAGAGATCTGTATGGGTTTCGATGGTACTGGGCCATCTGTGTAGAAGCCCATTGCCACTGCATTGACCCTTACTGTCTCCTACCCTCTCCTACCTCCCAGTCAGTCAGTTCCATGCTGGTTACTATCCCTTGAGCCCCTCTCTTAAAGAATATGCCATAGCATGGAGGGGCAGCGAGAGAGAGTTGTTATAGCATCAGCATTAATATTTCTGATTATTCCCCATATGGCATGGGAGAGGCGATACACAGCACACTGGTAAGTTAAACATACAAATAACTAAAGGAGTAAATAAAATTTGCAAGGGGGTTGCGGATCCCCTGCACTTTTCCATATCTACGGTTCAGTAAACAGTACCGAGGAAGCCTCATTGATTATTCTTGGACGTTTAGCTAACCAAGGGGAGTGTTAATAATAAGACCTAACTCTTATATAGTGCTTTTTATCCATCGATCTCAAAGCATTTTATAAAGGATGTCAGTATCCCCATGATAGAGATGGGGAAACTGACACACAGAGTGGGAAGTGACTTGCCCAAGATCATCTGTAAAATTTATGACAGAGTTAAGAAGTGAGGCCAGGTCCTCTGAGGCCCAGGACAGTGCTTGGTCCACTAAGCCACATGGTTGCCCAGTATTGTAATTAGCCCAGGGTCCTAGAAGTCAGTCTACTTCCAACTCTGCTCCTGGCTCATTCGGTCATTTTGCCTGTGAGTGCCTCGGTTTCCCCATCTGTAAAAAAGGTATAATAAAGCTTAGCTATTTCTCTAAGACTCAGTTCATTAGTACTTGCTACACGCTTTGAGATCCTCAGCCGAGAAACGCTGTAGAAGTGCAACCTCTCTATTCATACTGCCCTCTGACCTTGCATTTAGAGCCAGATTCTCAGCTCGTATAAATCAGGCAATAGGTGGAGCTACATTGATTTATCCCAGCTGAGGATCTGACCCCAAACGTTCCATTTATATATTGCTGACAAAATAATACTCCCCCATATGTCTTTTAGAGTATTGTCGTGGTAAGTCAGAAAATGGAAAACATTATTTATGAAAACTTGCATAAAACTGGTTTCAGTCACCAAAATTTTCACCTGTCTGAAGAGTTCCGTCTACTTACATGGCCCACATCCCTGTGGTAACTGAGCACCTCATAGTCATTAGTGGATTTATCCCCACAACACCCCTATGAGATAGGAAAGTGTTATCCCTATTTTACAAATGCAGAGTAGATTGAGTGACTTTCCCAAAGCCTCAGAGGTTTGGGACAGAATCGGGACCTGAACTCAGGCTCCCTGAGTCCTTGTCGGGTGACTTAGCCACTAGATCATCCTTCCACTCTAAGTTGTCTCATCAACCTGGTGTTGAGCCAGTTATTCTCAACTCACTTCTTTAAATGGGTCTGAACATGATTTGAGAAAACGCACTTCTTATATGAGGTGGCCTTCCCCTTCTAGGTCTTCCTTGCCGAGTTAAAGAACACGGATCAGTTTTTTGCTGTGAAGGCTCTGAAGAAGGATGTGGTTTTGATGGACGATGACGTCGAATGCACCATGGTGGAAAAGAGAGTCCTCTCCTTGGCTTGGGAGCACCCGTTTCTAACCCATGTGTATTGTACATTCCAAACCAAGGTACATACGGGCTTTCCATTTGTCCCCGAACACACTGGGGACACTCTGCTTTACTCCGGTTAGTGGGCTAAAGCCTGAGCCTGTTTACTCTGAGGAAAGTTCTCTGAAACAAAACCTTCAGTCTTAGCATGTGCCTCGGAAACTTTGACCTCTGACCCAGCTTTCATCCAGAGAGTGCTGGGTGTAGGGGTGGATAGGACACTTAGCCAGCTGATCCACTCCGGGGAGCATGCTTGGACTTTGGCCCCTGTCGATTTATGCTGCCTTCCCCACCTAAGACTGGCCGTGCAGAGAGCCCCTGTGGTGCACCGGGGGTTGCAGTACGTACTAAGGGTGAAATTCAGTCCTGTGCAGGGGGACAGCAAAAGACATATCACTATTTAAGCTCTCAAAACAAGGCTTCACTGGGACTTAAATCGTGCATGAGCCTTGTGCACCCGGATGCAAAACGTAGCTTCCAGAGGTTTTCTCTGTGTCCCTGACCAGCCTTTCAAGCACCATACCAGGCAAATTAAAAAGAACCAGTTTGTTTCCTTCCCTTTATATCAGTGGTCCCCAAACTTTTCAAGGTCACACCCCCTTTTTTCCCTGTCCACGCCACCACTCCGGAGCAGCGCTGCGGGTCCCAGGGGGTATATGGAGAGGGATAAGGGGGCCAAGGCTGAGGCCACACCTGGGGACGGGTCTGGGGACAGGAACGGAGCTGCAGCCAGGAGCTGGGGCTGAGGCTGAGGCTGGGGGCAGGGCTGAGCCAGGCCAGGAGTGGGGCCGCGCCTGGGGGCTGGGGCTGGGGCCGGGAGGGGAAGCCATGGTCAGGCCACGGTTGGAGGCCAAGGCTAGAGCCAGGAGTGGAGCAGCAGCTGGGAGCTGGGGCCATGGTAGAGCTAGGGGTGGAGCAGGGCTGGGTGGTGCTCCCTCCTCGCCCTCCATGGGGGCTGGCCCAGGCCTTGTTCCCCCCCCACCCCGCCCATGTTCCTCTGCACTCCCCTAGGCAGTTTGGGGACCACTGCTCTATATACTAAAATTTTAAACTGGCATTAAGACAAGTTTAACTGGGGATAAAATCTGGAATGACATCCCAATGACCACTCTGTTCAGTCAGGCAGCTCTGGCAGCTCTGGAAGGTCTCTCAGGAGGCTTCCATACTCATTCGTATACCATAATTTGACGATGTTAGATGTTGCATAGTGCTAGGTTAACAACATAGCAGCCAGTGTCATAGGAAACAAATAGTACCTCTGTTGCATATGCAGTTAGCTTCCCAAACAACACGTCTTTAAGGACAGTGAATGAAATTTACTGTGGAAAAGTCTGTGAACTCCTGTGTCAGTAGATCATGAAATTTTGAATCCTGGCATCTATTTTAGTCCTTTCAGGAGGATGAGCAAAGGGATACCCATAACATACAGGAAGGAAATTATGTACAGTTTCAGAGATTGTGGGGGAAAGATAAATGACCTGAAACTAAGGAAAGAAAACTGAGACTAGATAATAGGAAAAGTATTCTTAACAATAATAACAACTGGGAAGTGAAATATACTCCCAGTGGGGGTGGTTGATATTCAAAGGTAGGTTGGGTGAGACACCAGTGGGAATGATGTATAGCAATGTAGATGTTGCTAGAACAGAGTGTTGGTTTATATAGTCCAAGATCCTGCCATCAACAGTGGCCAACGCCAGCTGCTTCAGAGGAAGTGCAGTAACCCTACAGTCAGCAGTTATGGGGTAACCTGCCTCCAGGACAAGCTTCTCCTAGGGTCAGAGGTTGGCTTATGCCCTGAAGCACAAGGATCTGTACAGTGAACAGTCCTGAAAAATGCAACGAGGTTAAATGAGTGATCACTTCAGGCCCCCCTCTCTTCGGCATGATGTTATATTCCCCTCTTGACGCATGTTAAGCATCTTCTTGGGTTTTACCTAAGTCAACTTTTCAACATTTTAAAGCAGTTTGGCCTCTTCATTTCACACTGTAGCTGTAGGACTTAGCGCATGTCTTTTTAATCCAAATCGCCCGTAGACTGTGATTGATTTCTGACTTATGTTTTTCTCCTCTGACCGAGTCAAGCCGTGATCATTCAACTCATGAAAGTCATTCTGAATGAGAGAGCTGTAACAAGCCGCAGACATTCTCTCACCACTCGATGGAGGCATGTTTTAATCAGAATATCCTCAGAGTAAGCATTTCATAGCAGATGCACTGGTGTGTAGAAGCCATGCCTAGGAGTTATTATTGGAATCTCTTTTTGAAGGCTTCACTGGACTGGCTTTTGATAAGTGGCTTCAAATACAGAAGCGTGAGTCAGAAACCTTTCTGAAATATTGATTTGTTGGCAATGCGAAGTTTCTGAGTTCCTTTATGTACTGAATGAATCTACAAAGAATGGTAGAAACAGGAACATAGGCATCTCCATACTGAGACAGACCAATAGTCCTTTCAGTCCAGTGTTCTTCATCAACATCAATATCTGCCACGTGTCTTCAGAGGAATAAAATATCTCCCTAATGTACCTAGTTTGGACAGTATTATCCATTACGGGAGGTAGTTTCTGCTTGATCCCAGCAAGTGATGATCAATGTATGCTACGAACTATGAGAACTGATAGTCCTTTGGCCTGAATTTCAGAGATGCTGAGCACCTACAGCTCTCACTGACTTCCGTGGAAGATGCAGTTCTTCAGTACTCGTGAAAGTCAGGACACTTGTCATTTTTAGGCTCCTTAGAATAAATGAAGATGCACTTTTTTCAAATGTTTTTGATATTTACCTTTTCTTTCTTTTTTTTGGTCACCATGATCTTCTCAGCAGTGAGTTCAACCTTTTAATTATATGCTGTGTTAAAAAACTTTTATTTTATGTGATTTAAAGGGACATGGTAAAATCTGTTTTATAATTCCCATGATCCTAATTCTGAAATTATTTACTCCGATACAGTGTTAATCTCTGAATTAACTCTTCACCATTTATGCTGCTGCTTTTTATTTATTGATTGATTGATTTTTGCATTTTGCTGATCTTGAACACTAAAAATAGACTTTCTATTTTTGAAAGTCAGTTACATTTTTGTTTACAGCTTGTTTCACTTCATAGACCAGATTCTAGTTTACATTAAGGTCCCTCTAACAGTAAAATAGAAACCACATTTATTGTAGTTTAAAAATAAATGTTACTGAAACATTTCTATGCTGTTAGCCTTTTGTAACAGCTCATTTGCAGAACACCTAAAGGCTGAGCCAAATTTGACATAACATGTTACGTTAACATATGGGACTTAACACTTTAAGACTCCTGTTCACTGACAGAATAGTGTAAAGGGCTTTAGGGAAAAGGAGAATCAGACCCTTTAACTTCCATTAAAAATAAAATCTTGGGAGCCAATTCTGTGATGAGCTGAGAGTTTTCAAGAAGCTTCAGTGGGTGTGGAGTGTGCTCAGGATGTCATGGCGAACACTCAGTACCATGCAGCATTAGGCCATTAATATATACAAGCACTCCCGTCATCCTCTTATCAACATATCAAACCCACATCTTGATTAGAGCTGGTCAGGAATTCCCTATCAAAATGACACTGAATGTAGAGAATGGCGTTTCTGGAAAATTGAATTTTCCAATGGAACATTTCGATTTTGCTGCTTTTTTGTTGTTGTTGTTGTTTTTTCTTTTAAATTTCCATCAATCTGAATCAGAATATTTCGAACATTTTGAGTCAGTTCAACTTTAAACTTCATTTCCATATTGTGCTGCATTGCCTAATGGCAGTTGTACTTCAGGCCCCCATTCTCCCCTATGGGCAACATGGCCTCCCCCTCCGACCAAGCTGGGTGTTGAATCAAAGGACACATGTGCTCGCAGGTGCATTATGGGAAATGTAGTCCAGTCAGGGACCCTGGCCCAAATGGGACCTTCAGGCTCCCAGTCTAAAATTCCCATGGGGCAATGTAGCATCATAAGGAAATGGAGTTTAATTTTGAACTTATTCTAAATGAAACATTTTGGGTCAGTTCAACAAACTATAATAAAACATTTCAGTATGGGCATGTTGACATATTTCATTGTGATCGACAATGATGAAAAGAAATGCCTATCTATTTCTGAATCAAAATTTCTCAGAATATTTTGATCCATGAAATATTTCAGTAATCTGACTTTTCATCCTGATTCAGGACAAAAAAATATTGAATTTTCAGATTTTTCTTTGAGTTGGAAATGCCTGTTTCCACTCATCTCTGCTATCAGCAGTGGCTAGGTTTTCTGTGCCTGTCACTATGCTGTTATATCAGCATCATACAAATTTAAGCCAGGGCAGTTCAAAAGACTAGCTTTGAGAAAAGTTGTAAAAACACAATTGTCCCCACATTCAGGTTCACAGGATCATTGTCACATCAAAAATATCAAGTCTGTATTGAAAAGACATTACGGTACTCAGATGATGTCAGTACATGATAGGGGCAGAGTTCTGCCCTCTGCACAGCGGGTAGTCAAGTAAAGGAGGAAAGCGGGTGTCAGGGATTATTAAAGTGACAAAGAGCAATAGTCTCAGCTGGAGTAAATCTGCATAGCTCCATTGACTATCCCATTCCTCTACTGACAATCAGCTCCATTTATACCAGCTAAACATCTCGTCCATAGGTTGGGGTTTTTAAGAAAAGCTGGTCAGAATTTTTTTTTGCCACTGCAGAAAATTTTGACTTTTTATCACAGATTTAAAACCAAAGTGTTTTGGCCAAAACTTTTCAGTTTTCAGTGGAAAATTAGAGCATTTTTAGGTTTTCCCAACAAAAGATTGAAAATTTTTGAGCAGAAGGCAATTTTGGCTTAGTCAAAAACCCAATTTTCCATCCAAAAGGAATTTTGGAAAATTTTCAACCAGTCCTGAAACCAGCAATAGGGGCAGTTCTATCACCTTGTAGGAGGGGTAGGTTAGCTTCTCTATTTAAGCACTACAGAGAACTCTGTTTTGAAGTCCTAAGTGAGACTTAATTGGTGCAATTAGCCTTTTGCTGACCTTTGCTGAATTATGCCAGGAGCCCTTTAGTATGTGGAGATACAGTAATCTACACCTGCATCTTTGTATACATATTCAGATGTGTTTGCTGCTTTAAATCAAGCAGATGGACTTGCAAAGCAGAGCATCTCGAATAAGGTATTTAACATGCAGTAAAAGAGAAGTGAAAGAATCAGAATCAAAAGCTAATTGTGTGAGATGAGGACTGAATTGAATTGGCTGGCAGCTGTAGGAAATGCTGCCATCTCTAGAGAATAGGCTGATATTACACAAGGGGAAACATTCTTTAGCACTGAAGAACAAAATTAAACCCTCAGTCATTTTGTCTTTAGCAGTTAGGCTTTGATTGTTCCCAAAAGCTTTCATTGCAAATAGTATCTTCTGTACTTCTTATAACCACAAATTGATGGAGGCAGGATCCTGCACAAGCCATTTGTCACCTAAGTAGTCTCACTGAAGTCAATGCATCGAAGAATGTACAGGGTCAGACCCAAGGCAGGCCTATACATACTGATATAGGTGGGCTTGGAGGGCCAGATCCTCATCTGGTGTAAATCAGCCTACTTCCATTGACCTCAGTGGAGTTATGTGAATTTACACCATCTGGGGACTTGGCCCTAGAATAGCAAACATTTGCTAGGATAACAAAGGAAACCAATAGCAGGTGTACATGGTATGCATGCCTACCACCTGAATGGGTCAAATATTTGTGACCATTAAAGCCATGGGAAGATATTTCTTCCTCTTCAGTAACTGGTCTGACATTAGAAAGAACAAGGAGTACTTGTGGCACCTTAGAGACTAACAAATTTATTTGAGCATAAGCTTTTGTGGGCTAAAGCCCACTTCATCAGATGCATGCAGTGGAAAATACAGTAGGAAGATATGTATATATACAGAGAACATGATCCTATGATCCCACTGAGGGTTACCAAAAGAAACGACACCATCTGCTCAAGAAACTCCCTGAAAAAGCACAAGAACAAATCTGCACAGACACATCCCTAGAACCCTGACCAGGCGTATTCTATCTGCTACCCAAGACCCATAAACCTGGAAATCCTGGACGCCCCATCATCTCAGGCATTGGCACCCTGACAGCAGGATTGTCTGGCTATGTAGACTCTCTCTTCAGGTCCTACGCTACCAGCACTCCTAGCTATCTTCAAGACACCACTGACTTCCTGAGGAAACTACAATCCATCAATGATCTTCCAGAAAACACCATCCTGGCCACTATGGATGTAAAAAGAAATGGAGTACTTGTGGCACCTTAGAGACTAACCAATTTATTTGAGCATGAGCTTTCGTGAGCTATAGCTCACTTCATCAGCTCAAATAAATTGGTTAGTCTCTAAGGTGCCACAAGTACTCCATTTCTTTTTGCGAATACAGACTAACACGGCTGTTACTCTGAAACTATGGATGTAGAAGCCCTCTACACCAACGTTCCACACAAAGATGGACTACAAGCCGTCAGGAACGGTATCCCCGATAATGCCACAGCTAACCTGGTGGCTGACCTTTGTGACTTTGTCCTCATTCACAACTATTTCACATTTGGGGACAATGTATACCTTCAAGTCAGCGGCACTGCTATGGGTACCCGCATGGCCCCACAGTATGCCAACATTTTATGGCTGACTTAGAACAACGCTTCCTCAGCTCTCGTCCCCTAATGCCCCTACTCTACTTGCGCTACATTGATGACATCGTCATCATCTGGACCCATGGAAAAGAAGCCCTTGAGGAATTCCACCATGATTTCAACAATTTCCATCCCACCATCAACCTCAGCCTGGACCGGTTCACAGAAGAGATCCACTTCCTGGACACTACAGTGTTAATAAGCAAAGGTCACGTAAACACCACTGTATACTGGAAACCTACTGACCACTATACTTACCTACATGCCTCCAGCTTTCATCCAGACCACAACACATGATCCATTGTCTACAGCCAAGCTCTGAGATACAACTGCATTTGCTCCAACCCCTCAGACAGAGACAAACACCTACAAGATCTCTAGCAAATGTTCTTACAACTACAATACCCAACCGCTGAAGTGAAGAAACAGATTGACAGAGCCAGAAGAATACCCAGAAGTCACCTACTCCAGGACAGGCCCAACAAAGAAAGTAACAGAACACCACTAGCTGTAACCTTCAGTCCCCAACTAAAACCCCTCCAACGCATCATCAAAGATCTACAACCTATCCTGAAGGACAATCCCTCACTCTCACAGAACTTGGGAGACAGGCCAGTCCTCACTTACAAACAGCCCCCCAACTTGAAGCAAATACTCACCAGCAACCACACAACAGAACCACTAACCCAGGAACCTATCCTTGCAACAAAGCCCGTTGCCAACTGTGTCCACATATCTATTCAGGGGACACCATCACAGGGCCTAATCACATCAGCCACACTATCAGAGGCTCGTTCACCTGCACATCTACCAATGTGATATATGCCATCATGTGCCAGCAGTGCCCCTCTGCCGTGTACATTGGCTGAACTGGACAGTCTCTACGCAAAAGAATAAATGGACACAAATTAGACTTCAAGAATTATAATATTGAAAAACCAGTCAGAGAACATGTCAACCTCCCTGGACACTCAATTACAGACCTAAAAGTGGCAATTCTTCAACAAAAAAACTTCAAAAACAGACTCCAATGAGAAACGGCAGAACTGGAATTAATCTGCAAACTGGACACCGTTAAATTTAGGTGAGGACTGGCCTGTCTCCCAAGATCTGTGAGGGTGAGGGATCGGCCATTTTAAGATTGACTCCAACAGGTGGGGAATGCCCAGATTTGAAAGGTGCCCACTGTATATAGCGTTTTTCATGTTCAAATGACACTGCAAACATCGGGCTGTACTCTGACCCAGAATATATGCCCAAGAACAGGAGGAAGAAACCTCCCCTTACGATCCTATCCAGGTCCAGGAACATGGGAGTAAGCAGGACTATTAGCCAGCTGACTCCCCACCTGGAGCATGGCAACAGGGAGAGGAGGGGAACTGGCTAGCCAGAGAAGCTGAGCCAGCAGGATTGGAAGAGTAATTTACAGGCCAGCAGCAAATTGTTACCCTTCAGGATCAAGAAAGAAGCAAGGGAGAAATTGTGTCTCCCAGGGTACCTCTGAGGCATAGTGCTTCCTGGCATGATGCAGTTTATGCCCCAACACTCGTTTAAGACTTTGCCTAAATTCATAGTCTAAGCTATTGTTTTATTAATGTTCACAACAGAATTCTAAGGTCAATAATTAATATCTCAGTTCTGCATATGCACAAGCTACAATCCCGCTCTTCTCCTGAAAGGTCCTCAGACCCCTAAACTCTTGAGGGCCCCAGTGGGAGTTGATGTCACTGGCTGTCCCTCAGAGCCTGGTAGAATCAGACATTGAGGTCAAAGGACTTTTCCAAGACTCCGGAGGAAGTTTTTGTCAGAGTCAGGGCAAGGGCAAGAACCCAGCCTGGCATAATTCTCTGTGGTGTTCTGACACCACTAGACCAGGGCATCCACTCGGATTCGTGCAGGCTCAAGTGACAAGTCTGTCCCTACTGTAATTGCACTATCAAAACCATACGCAATGCCCATACACAAAGAGCTGAAATTGAAACTTTGGAGTCCAGTCCTGCTATTGATTCCCATGCAGGACCCCATTTATATAACGGGGCACCGTACTAGCCTCAGAGTCTTCCTGTGGGGATCCAATTGCAGTATTAGGACACTTGTCCGTATCCAGTTTGGAAGTAGGAAGCGGCTTTCTAAAACTTCTGTGACCTGTTGGCACATTTTGGGCATACGACAAGAATTATTATTCACTTAAACCTTCGCAATAATTGTTTAAGTACTTCCCCATCAATAGAACGATTCAGTTGCTTAAAATTAAGCACGTGCTTAAGTGCTTTGCTGGATCAGGGCCAATGCGCTCAGCACATTGCAGGATCAAGCTCCCTATTGGACTATTGCCATACATGAAGTTGCTCACATGGGCAAGTGTCTCTACGATTGGGGCCCATGGCAGGCAGTGTAGCCTAGTGAGCAATGCACTGGACTGAGACTCAAAAGCCCTGGGCTCTATTCGCAGCTCTGTCACTCTGCTGGCTGGTCTTGGGCAAGTCACTTCAGTGCTCCTTGCCTCCATTTCCCCATTGCTGAAAGGGGGATAATGAAACTGACCTCCTTTTTAAAGCACTTTGAGATCTGCTCATGAAAAATGCTATGTGTGAGTTAGGGATTGTTTATTATTATGTTTTTTACCAGTGATTATGCAAATCTGGGCAGTGGGAGCTAAGTAGGGGGTCAAGGAAAAAAAAGTGGAAAGGAAATACCAGTGAAATAAGTTGGTTGCTTCAGAAATCCAACCTTGTATTGTACCCTTCTTTCCTTCCCCTTTCTTCTCCCCCTCCTTCTTCATGGTATTTTTACTTTCAGTACCTAATTCTAGTCTTTTATTGTTTTTCTAGGAAAACCTCTTTTTTGTAATGGAATATCTAAATGGAGGAGACCTAATGTTTCATATCCAAAGCTGTCACAAGTTTGACACCGCCAGAGCAACGTAAGATGATTTAATTGCCTTTTACTTTAATAGGTCACATACTTAGTGTAATAGGGAGTCAGCGTGACCTAAAGGATAAAGCACAGGGACTCGAGAGACCTGGGTTTTGTTTCTGGCTCTGCCAATGGCCTTCTGTGTTAGCTTGGGCAAGCCAGTTCTCCTCTCTGTGCCTTTCCTCATCTGTAAAATGGGAGTAATGATACTGAACCTCCTTTGTAAAGCTTTTGGACCTGCAGGTGAAAATTACTGTAATTAGGGCTTGGTATTATTGCTGTCATCTGGCCTCAGCCACTGACTTCTGGCATGTCACTCTCCCTGTGCCTCTGTTTCCCCTCCCTGTGCCTCTGTTTCCCCTCCCACCCTTATCTTGTGTAGCTTGTCTTATCTTGTGTAGCTTGTAAACTCTTCAGGGCAGGGTTACATTGATCCACATCTCTAGGTAATTTACAGGGAAGACGACTGTCAGGCAATAGCAGGACTTTTGACAACACACCAGGACCCTGATTCTGTCCCTTGTTTTGGCACCTCCGTTTGGCTCCAGCCACAAAAGGGTGCAGAACAGCTGCTGGGGATTTCTCCAGAAAGGAGGGGTTCCCTTGGCTCTGCAGGGGTGGCTTAAGCAGCCCCAAGCCACCTTTCTTCCCTGTCTCTGGCAAGACACATCTTGGGGCAGGAGGAGAATTGGGGGAAGACAGTGCCATTGCTGGAATACTCTGGGCCGTGCAGCAGCCCATCGGTGACTGGTGAAAATTAGAGCAGCCCCTGGGCTGCCCTAAATTGCACGGGGAGCTGGGGAGGCCCCAGTTAGGCCAGAATTTTGAGAACACAAAGGTGGCTTAAAGCTTTCTTCCCGCCCCCCCACCCCCAACTCCCATCCCGATTGTGCCGCACTTTGAATTTCAGATCTGGAACCTGATTCTGATCTCACTGCTACTGATGGAAATCAGGAGTGAAACCCCTGAAGTTAGCAGAGTTACAGCAGTGTAAAATTGGAGTAAACGAGAGGCTACTCAGGCCCCTGATGCTCAGTGTCAAACGTCTGGGGACATCTTCTGGCCTTGTACACATGTGGGCAGCTCACACTGAGCCACGTTCAGCCCTGATGTAAATGAACAAACTCCCACTGCAGGGGCAGTAAAACTGCCAGGATTTCCCAGTTTGATTGCTGAAAGTCATTGCATGCAGGAGAAGACTCTGGGTGTGTCTACACTACAGTTGGGGATGTAATTTCCAGCTCAGGTAGACATACATGCCCTAGCCTAAAAACAGCACTGCATGGCAGTGCGGGCAGCAGCCTGGTTAGCCTCCTGAGCACATACCTGGGGTCCTGGATGGGGTTGTACTCTGGGCAGCTAGACTTTCCCACCTCCTAAACTGCTGCAGCTACTCTGCTCCTTTTAGGCTCTTGCTCAATCAAATTTAGCATGTGTACATGTACCTGAGCTGGGAGTTACACCCCTCGTTCCAGGGTCGATGTACCCTTAGAAAAAGCCATTGAGCAAAACGACTACAAAAGAATCCCATAAGCCTCAGCCATTCCCAGAAGCTCTTTAGCTTTAGGATGACTGCGTCAGCCACATGCCCCTTTGTGCAGAGATCATAGACTATCAGGGTTGGAAGGGACCTCAGGAGGTCATCTAGTCCAACCCCCTGCTCAGAGCAGGGACCAATCCCCAATTTTTGCCCCAGATCCCTAAATGGCCCCCTCAAGGATTAAACTCACAACCCTGGCTTTAGCAGGCCAAATGCTCAAACCACTGAGCTATCCCTGCCTCCCCCCCATGAGAGCCTGGGACCACCTACTCTGGACAAAAATAGGAAAAGGGAGTCTCTTGTTTTTGTCACCGAGCAGCAAAAAAGGCAGGCTGGGGACATGAACCCTGTCAAAACGAATGGTAAAAAGGTAAATTTATATAAAGAGTAAATACACCGAGGGAGAATTAAAAATGTATGTAGCCACAATTGAAATAGAGGAATTGAAATAAATAAAAGTTTTTTCTAAATCCTTATGCCAACAAAAGATATTGTAAAAGTCAATATTGAAACACCTTAGAAATTAATTTCTATTTAAATAACAGAGCCTAATTTAAATAAAAGTTTGATTTGTTGGGGTTTGGGGTTTTTTTTTAAACTTAATGTTGAGGACTGTGCCTCCAGCCTAGGACATTCAAGGTCTGATGAGAGGATGCAGTAGAATCCAGTGGAAATATGGTTCTAGGGTTACATTCACCTCTGGGCAGAGGGGTCCTATTTTGAGGGCTGAAGTGAAACTTAAGTGGCGTATTGGTCCTACACTGGGCCTGTGTATTGGGGTGAAGTTTCACCCCGATGCAGAAGTGTGCTGTGAACAAGGGTCTCTAAAGGACTCTACAAAAGACACAAGTAGCCAGATCTGCAGCTGGTGTAAACGGATGTGGGGTAAAATTTCCCAAAGCACCTAAGTGGCTTAGGAGCCTAAGTCCCATTTTCAAAAGTGACTTAGGCACGTAGGGGGCAAATTTTCAAAGATGCCTAAAGATGCACACTAGGCGCCTAAGAGTATTTTCAAAAGTGCTTAAGCAGGTAAGGTGTCAATTCTCATTGATTTTCCAAATGATTTATATGGCAATTAGAACCAAATCTACTTAGGTCCTTTAGAATATCCCACTTGGAACCTATTGTCATCTGTAGGTGCCTAATAATCTGGCCCTCAGAAGCCTAAACCTCATCAAAAGTCAATGGAACTTGGGCTCTTATGTGCCTAAGTCATGTTTGAAAAAGGGAGTTGGCAGTGTTTTCCCCAGAAATTGAAATTGCTGGGGGGGGGGGGTGTTCAAATTTACAGGGTGGGGGTCAGGGCCGACGGGTGAGACCGTGAGGGTGAAGTTGGGCTGTATGGCACCATAGTAAAAACTGAAAAATGTTTCATGACCATTTTATTAGATTTTAAAATCATCACACAAATTAAAGTTGGCTACTCAAGCCTTCTATGAAGCATTACATCTACATCCTTCTTGGTTTCTTGTTATAATTTTGCACAACTCTGTTAATGAACTTCTTGAATGCAATGCATTCACCTTTGGTGTCTTCTCGTATGTACTTCCATTCCTTCAATTGATATGCTCATTAGTTCATTCACATGATCAGGCAGAAGGCGACGTCTTTCAAAACAAAATTCTATTCAATGATGAAAAAGAACGCTCGACTGTGTCTGTTTTGACTGGGAGTATCAAGAGATTAATTCCTACTTCTTTCAGCCCAGGAAACACAGCATAAAGATCGGGTCGAGCCACTAGTGATGATAAAAAAGAAGTTGAAATCAAATCTTCATTCATTCGTCGTATGATATTCCACTCTCTGTTCAAATTCTCTATTTTGTCCTGAGCATATGGCAGCCCCATTGCTGGTAGTGCCTCACTCCACTCAACTGTCGGTGTTTTATAAGACAGGGATCTGTAAAAGCTACGTAGAGATTGAGTAGAATCTAGAAGTCGCTGTTGTAGATTTTTAAGAATCAAGTCTGTGTACTTTTTCACTTGTCTTAACAAACACTTCTTGTCCTCTTCACTTAAGGATTCAATGTAAATGCCTTCATTAGTCAACTTCTGGACTGAAGTCTTTGCTTCTTCCAGTACTTTTTCAATGGATAGCTCTCTGACTGATCCAAATGTAGCTTCTATTGCTGGACAAAGATCTACTATTGTTGTAGCAGATGCCTGGATGCCATTGTTTAATGACCCAAGTGGTTTCAACAGTAGACTTACAAGAGAGAGAACAGCAATAGTCTTCTCTGAATGGAGTAGCAAAAGTAATCCACCAGCCTCACTGCTTAGATCCGTCCCATCTTGGTAGATACTTTCCAAAGACAACAATAATGGCTGGAGTAATTTTAAGACAACAGCCAAGGATCACTCATGAGAAAGCCAGAGGGTTTTCCCAGGTTGGACTAATTTGAACTTCAGTCCAGTGTATCTTCTATATTTTCCAAGATATTCAGTCTTTTTGGACTCTTGCTGAAAAAAGACTATAAAGACATTCAATTTATAGCTTTTTTAATGTCTTTTGAAGAGTCTGCAGCTCATACTAGCACTAGTTGGAGTAGATGGCGCCTCTGCAGTGTGTATAGGAGAGACTAGGGTTACACTTTTCTCTGAGAAAAGCTTGTGCTCCACCATGTCTTCCAGAGACGTTTGCAGCTCCATCAAATGCACAAGCAGCCATCTGTTTGGGGTCCAATTGACAAGCATTTAACTCTTCTAAGATGTGGGTTGTCACAGATGCAGCCAATCTGTTTTCTATAACTTGAACATCTAGAAATGCATGTACTGGCCTACACTGACATCAAGATAACGTACACAATGACTTAATAAAAAGAACAGGAATACTTGTGGCACCTTAGAGACTAACAAATTTATTAGAGCATAAGCTTTCGTGGGCTACAGCCGATTTCATCGGATGCATAGAATGGAACATATAGTAAGAAGATATATATATATATATATACATACAGAGAAGGTGGAAGTTGCCATACAAACTGTAAGAGGCTAATTAATTAAGATGAGCTATTATCAGCAGGAGAAAAAAGCTTTTGTAGTGATAATAATATATATCTTCTTACTATATGTTCCATTCTATGCATCCGATGAAGTGAGCTGTAGCCCACGGAAGCTTATGCTCAAATACATTTGTTAGTCTCTAAGATGCCACAAGTACTCCTGTTCTTTTTGCGGATACAGACTAACACGGCTGCTACTTCTGAAAAATGACTTAATACTTGATGACCATTTGCATTGGTGCATTCATCAGCCATGTATGCAAATTCTTTGAATGTGGTGAGAGAGTTCTTCACTTTTTCAACTGTTGAGTCTTTCACTGTTGCATCACATGCGTCTAGCCAGTCAGTTTTGTTTCTTGCAGAAAGACAGTGAGCATTTGCTGGTCTTGTTCAGAACCAGTGTTCCACTTCAGGATGAACAAGTGACAATGCACTTAACATTGGCCTCCAGTTTATAGTGTGTGGTATCTCTTGCCGAAATAGAAAGTATGATGCCACAGACATGTTTGTTCGCATGAACTGTGTTGTGTAACAGCCTCATTAACACTCACCGGTGTTGTCCTTGGTCAGTGGAGACTCAGAGTTCAGAGGTGCTTTCACATGAGTTCACCTCCCAGGTGTGAGGGCAAGAAGGCACCTTGCTCGTTCCTCCAGCTGCTCACTGTTCGCTCTGGCCACTGTTGTTCGTTGTGCCACCGTTCACTCCATCGCTCTGTTGCCAATGGCCCTGTGCTGTCACCTTCTGCTGCCACTTGCCACTGTGACCTCTGCGAGTTGGTCTCTTGAGGTTCCACCCAGCTCTCAGGGATTTTAGCTGAGCTCTCAGTGGGGGAACCTCACTGCGAGTGCAGACTGGACCGTCTCTTCCACAGAAACACTGTCCCACAGCAGGTCTAAGCACTTAGACTTGATTATCAGTGATTTCAGCTGTAGTGGTCACTTAACACAACAAAAGACTCTCTATGGAGCCTAATCAGCTCTGTCTATAGTGGAGAGGGGCAGGTCAAACAGTACTTGTGACTCAGGCAGACCATCAAGCAAAACACCTGTCCCCACCCTCTCTCCTGATGCCCTCAGTCAGCATAGGCTAAGTACAGTTCTACTGCCCTTTACTCCTGCAACAAGAACAACATTTCTTTCCCCCCCACCCCATTCAAGTGATTTGTAACCCAGCCCCAGCCAAAATCTATCACTTGGGCAACGCAGCTCAGTTTGCTGGATACCTAGGTAGATTAGGTGTGAATGTAAATACAATCTGGTCCTGAAGCCTTTCCCCCCAGCCCCCAGCTCATCACTAGCTGTCAGGGAGAGCTCATTTAGACTTTGCTTACAAATCATAATTTGAAATTATTAAGTTGGCCAATATCACCAAAATGAGCGCACTGACATTGTCATAAACAGCTGTATAAGGAAGCTAGTCTATGTTCATACTTTTCAAATCTATTATAGTTTTTCAGAGACACATATTTTATGATACACTGTATATGCTTTTAAAGTGTATTCATGTTTCAATTTCAATTCAAATTCCCAAACAATCACTAAATTGGCAACACTGCATGTAACTAGTTCACAAAACTGGGGGGGTGTTGGGGAAATTCAGGGGGAGTAAACACCCCCATGGGGGGTTGTAGGGAAATCCCACTTGGGGTCCTAAAATCACTAGGCTGCTTTTGAAGACGTTGCTTGTACTCCTTTGACTGCAGTGGAGTGATGCCAATTTACACCAGCTGCGGATCTGGCCCCAAATGGATAATTATTGTGGGGAGACATCAGTTCTGATGCATGTTTGTTTGTTTTTTCCAGGTTCTATGCTGCTGAAATCATTTGTGGTCTGCAATTTCTTCATTCTAAGGGAATAATATACAGGTAGTTTAACACATTGGAATCTAATATACGGCACAGTTAGGCTTTTTCTTCAACATATTGATTTTACCTGCTAGTTTGTATGTTGTTCTTCTTACTAATATTGAATTTACAACCCGCTTTGTTTTTCATCCCATTCGCCTATTTTATTTTGGGGGAGAGAGCTTGGAAAAGAGTCAGTCTTATGCACCCTTTTGGGGATCCCATCCTACTCCCATTGAACTCAATGCCCATTGTGTATTCCAAAGCCAGTTTCATAGATTCATAGATATTGAGGTCAGAGGGACCATTACGATCATCTAGTCTGACCTTCTACACAATGCAGGCCACCGAATCTCACCCACCCACTACTACAATAAACCTCTCACCGATGTCTGAGCTATTGAAGTCCTCAAATCATGGTTTAAAGACTTCAAGGTGCAGAGAATCCTCCAGCAAGTGACCTGTGCCCCATGTTGCAGAGGAAGGCGAAAAACCCCCAGGGCCTCTTCCAATCTGCCCTGGAGGAAAATTCCTTCCCGACCCCAAATATGGCGATCAGCTGAACCCTGAGCATGTGGGCAAGATTCACCAGCCAGATACCCAGGAAAGAATTCTCTGTAGTAACTCAGATCCCACCCCAGTTTGAGATGTTATTGACAATTACATAGTGCCTTGAGCTGAAAGATCCCAAAGACATGATTGCAAAACGTGGGCCCAATCCCTCCAGTATATGTCCATTCAGAACTCCCACTGACTTCGTTAGGAGTTTTGAGTGCACCAGGAATGCATGCTTAGAGCTTATAAATGGAAGGGTCACTTTGCCCTGCCACTGCAATGTAGCCACTTCGAGATTGGAAGACAGCGGCTTATATTAAAAGGGGGAGGGGGCAGCGGGGAATTACAGTACTACTGAAGTGTTCCAATAGAACTGCAAAGGGATTTTAAATACACAAAATGTTCTTACTCAATAGGGTCTGGCAGACAGCAGCATGCCATTAAAAATTGGCTCGTGTGCCGTGTTTGGCACGCATGCCATAGGTTGCCGACCCCTGGCGTAACAGAAATAAAGTCAGTGAAGTTGGAAATGATGACAACATGAGTATCTGCCGCTTGGAATTGCTGCCTCTCTATTTCTTGTTGATCAATGTCTCACCTTTCAACCTGGCAGTAATCTAGCAGCAGGAGACTATTATCTTGTGACAATGTTTTCTTCACTTGATATTATGGTCCCTATTTTTAAACATAGGTGCTTTGTCTGGGATTTTCAATGGGCACGTCAACTGAATGGGATTTGAATGCCTAACTCCCTTGTCTTTCCTTCGATAAATCCCAGCCTTTAAAAGGAGTCCAAGGCGGCTCGCGTTTGACTACTCAGAGAGAGCGTGCTACATTTTCAAAAGCAACTAAGGCCATGTCTACACTAACGCTTCTGTCGGCAAAATTTTTGTCACTCAGGAGTGTAAAAAAACCGCATCTCTGAGCGACATACATTTTGCTGGCATACGTGGTCGCGTGCACAAGTGGTATGTCGGCAGGAGAGCTTCTCCCAACTAGTCTCTAAGGTGCCACAAGTACTCCTTTTCTTTTTGCAAATACAGACTAACACGGCTGTTACTCTGAAATCTCCCAACTAGATAGCTACCAGCATTTGTTGGGGGTGGTTTAATTATGTTGACAGGAGAGCTCTCTCCCGTCAGCATCGAGTGGCTACATGAGAAATCTTATAGTGGCACAGCTGCATCGGTCTCTAGTGTAGACGTAGCCTAAGTAATTTTGGTTGCCTTTATTTTTGGGGTGCTCAATTTGAGACAATGTTCTGATTTTCAGAAGGCTCTGAGTAGCCACCCATTGGAAGTCAGGCCCCCTTTCAAGGTGCCTCAGATGGGGTGCCCAAAATTACAAGTCACTTCTGTATGTAGTGTTGTTGTAGCTTAGAGCTTATAAAGTCCCACGATATTACAGAGACAAGGTGGGTGAGGTAAAACCTTTTATTGGACCAACTTCTGTTGGGGAGAGAGACAACCTTTCATGCTTATCCAGAGCTCTTCTTCAGGTCTGGGAAATGTACTCAGAGTACCACAGCTAAATATTCAGGATGGAATCGATTGTTTAGCATAAGTAGTTAACCCATATTTCAAGGGACCGTTCAAGGTAAAGTGGCTACGTCACTTTTGGAACTGTGGCCCAGTTGGGCATTCACATGCTTAAGGGCCTGCTGGTGCATGTGAGTGCAGAACAATGTGCTGCTTAAAAAACCGCCTTGAAAATTAGTCCCTGTGACTTAATCGCTATTTTATCAGCAGTAACTTTAAGGGTGGCAATTCTGCAACAGAAAAGCTTCAAAAACAGACTCCAACGAGAAACTGCTGAGCTTGAATTAATATGCAAACTAGATACCATTAACTTGGGTTTGAATAGAGACTGGGAGTGGCTGGGACATTACACCTATTGACTCTATTTCCCCATGTTAAGTATCCTCACACCTTCTTGTCAACTGTCTAAATGGGCCATCTTGATTATCACTACAAAAGTTTTTTTCTCCTGCTGATAATAGCTCATCTTAATTAATTAGCCCTTACAGTTTGTATGACAACTTCCACCTTCTCTGTATGTATATATATATATATATATATATATATATATCTTCTTACTATATGTTCCATTCAATGCATCCAATGAAGTGGGCTGTAGCCCACAAAATCTTATGCTCTAATAAATTTGTTAGTCTCTAAGGTGCCACAAGTACTCCTGTTCTTTTTGAAGTTTAGGTCAGCTCTGGAGACTAACCCAGAAGAAGCCATCACTCCATTTCTCCTTTCAGGGGTTGTTCCTCTTTGTTCTGTGTTGATGTGCGTGATTCATGGCTGGCTTGCTTTTTAATTTCCCCCATACATATTTTTCTCTCCAAGCTCCCGGCTTCCCACAGCAGCCTGCAACCTCAGAGGAGAGCGTGGCAGTAGAGTGTGAAGGACTTCTGTAAATACTTCAGCCCCAGCTAGTGTGGCCCCGGGAGGGAAAAGATGATGGATGTTCTACTTAGGTTCTGGGGTGCTCCCAGCCATTGCAAAGCCAGCCCGGCTGCAGCTTCCCTGCGATTGTTTATTGGGCTAGCTAGATCAAAGCTAGCTCTGGTATATCTCGAGGTCCTGCAGCACACATGCATCTCTAACTGCAGTGTAGACATACCCCATTGAGGTTAGCACCGGAATTCAATTTTGGGGACAGGACTTGTGGGAAAGTATATTTTGGCCTTTGTCTCAGTCTCCATGAATTCCTAATGTCCCTCCCTCCCCCCAGGAGCAGAGCAGCTTATAGTGCTAATTAGTGTGGGTGTGGCAGGGCTGCCAAATGAGAAAGAAGGTGTAAAAAACCCTCCTCCTTCTTGTACCCTGGCTCAGCAGCCAGGTAAAAACTACAGCCCGTGTGCTTCCCTGAGTGCAAGGTGTTTATCTTCCTTGCATGCCCTGGGATTCAGTACAGCCCAAAGGGGGCAGGGTGAGGCTGTGTTCTTGCCCCTCCTACGCAGACAATTTTATTCTTGGAGCTGCGGAGCAGATAGGACAGCTCTACATTGCTCCCCATTAATCTTCACAACGCCCTTCTGGGGCCTGGTAGGTACAGTAACTATTAATAAGCCCATATGACAGGTGAGGAAATGGGAGTAGAGCAGACAGGGTGAACTCACTGAGTTGGCTGTAGAGATTGCTGGGGTCAGGATGGAGACCTTGACCTCCCCCTTGTGTTCTCAAATCACCAAATCTTGCCACTTTCCTATTGCAAGAACCTATGTTATGTAATATTATACACGCACTTATGCCACTGGACAACGTTTCCATAGAAGATGTTTACTTTGCTCTTCTCTTGCAGAGATTTGAAGCTGGATAACGTTCTGTTAGACAAGGACGGGCATATCAAAATTGCTGACTTTGGGATGTGTAAGGAGAACATGTTTGAAGATGCAAAGACAAGCACTTTCTGTGGAACCCCTGATTACATTGCTCCCGAGGTAGGTGTGACCTGAACTTAGGTCAAATCTGTTCTCAGTCCTACCTGCAGGAAGCCCACCAATGTCAATGAGGTTGCGCGATTGTTACTGAAAGCATAATTTAGCCCAGTAGTTGCATCATTTTCTTTGAGGAAACAGACAATGATTAATCACTTGCAGGGCTGCGTGAAAAGTATATAAGGTTCTTGCGAATGGTTCCCCTAGTTAGAAACTGGATTTCAGTTTGGCTTGTTGGTACCCTTTATTGCTCTCTGTGAATATAGGCGCTGACTCCATGGGTGCTCCAGGGCTGGAGCACCCACGGAAAAAAAATAGTGGATGATCAACACCCACAACCACAGCTGTTCGTCACCGCCGCCACCAAACAGCTGATTGTCGGCTTGGGACGGGAGGGGCTTGAGGGAAGACAGAGACCAGGAGCAGCAGGTGGGTGGGGACCTCAGGAAATGGGTGGAGCTGGGGCAGGAAGAGGCGGAGCCAGGGCAGGGCCTCAGGAGTGGGGGCAGGGCCTTGGGGCAGAGCCGGGGTGGAGCACCCCCGGAGAAAACTAGAAGTCGTCGCCTATGTCTGTGAACATTCCTACAACTGAAATGTTCATCAGGCAAGCGTTTGTGGAACGCAGACTTTGCACCATAAGTGGTTGAATCACAAAATGAAATTTGATCTGTGATTAAATGAAATTCATTTCAGGCAGCAGCTGTTTATAAAGGCAGGTCATCCAATGAGGCGACAGAATACCATGTGATTAAAGTGACCCGTCATGAAACTCAATTGAAAATCCTGAATAGTTGACTGGATACTCCCTAATTTCAATGGGATTTAAGCCATTGAACTAACACATGCTTTAGTGCTTCCTGCATCAGGGTCTTTGCTGAGTAGTTAAGTGTTAACATGACTGGGCCCTAAATAAGGCACAATACAAGCATGTGTGAATCCCAACTGTTTCTTCAAATAAATATATAGGGACTCTCACTTATATCAGGGTCAATCACTGAAGTCAGTGGGCCCAGTTCTCGCTTATGGTCCCATCAAGGGGGCAGAAACAGCCCCTGGGAAGTATCCCAGTATAAGCAGCTACCTTATCCTATGTATGGTGCACGACATGGGCAGTGAGTTATCAGGGGGTGGTCGCTATGCTTTCACTGTTTTTCAGTTGCCTTTGGTTCCTAGATGGGAGTGGGGAAAGCTTAACATTATTTACCCCGAGGCTGCTCTAAAGTGTATCAGGGGCTGGGATAAAAGGAGACACAAAGGTGGCTTAAAGTCTCCTCTGTTCCTGCACTCCTCTTTGTCCTCTTCTCCTTCACCAGGATGCATCAGTTAATGAGCTGTTTA
This sequence comes from Eretmochelys imbricata, assembly GCF_965152235.1. NCBI lineage: Eukaryota > Metazoa > Chordata > Testudines > Cheloniidae > Eretmochelys > Eretmochelys imbricata. The sequence continues at coordinate 349,861,287 of NC_135572.1, forward strand.
TAGAGACCAGAATCCGGTCTTTGTGTGTCCTGACTGATGTAGCCTGGTGCAGGAGTGCCAGAAATGCTCCCGAAATGCTCCAGAGTTTGGCCACCGGTGCCCAAACTCTGGCCCTGCCCCCTGCTCCGCCTCTTCCCCTGAGGCCATGCCCTTATTCCACCTCTTCTCCGGAGGCCCTGCCCCAACAATGCCTCTTCCTCCTGCCCTCACCCTGTTCCTGGCCTTGTGGTTGATTTGACTGGGTGCAGACTCCAGCTGAAAGCAGACACAGATCTTCTGTGGAGAGACTCTGACTAATCTGGCAACAAGCCAAATGTTTCTCAGGAAGGAAGAGAACTCAAGAGCCCTCAATGCATCATGCCTGGCATCGCTCTGAAATCCATTTCTTTGCCTTTCAAGATCCCGTTCCCCAAGTTTAGTGTTTTTGTGATGGATATCGGTGCGTGCCAGATGGTTTTTAAAGGCTTTGTTTTCCCCCACGCTGTATTTCATCAATCTTTTACTGCGCTCTGGGGACCTGATTCTGATCTCAGTGGTAACCATGCAATTCAGGAGCCGCTCTGTTGAAATCAGTGGAACGACGCCGGCTTGATGCCGGTGGACGTGAGATCGCAATCAAGTCCCCAGTGGCTTTTATTCAGCTTCAACATTCTTTTAAAGAAATCTTTTTCTGATCCTAAACCAGAGTCACGGTCTTCAAGAGATAATCCGTTATCTGCGATTTCACTTAATGCAAGCTGGAGAGGTTTTATCTCAGCACCATCATTTATTTTAGAACTTCAGCCAGTGCATCGAAAAACCTTTTACCTACGAACTGAAAGAACTGGTGGAGTTTATTAATCATCTTTCAAGCCATGTAACAGACTTTTTCCAGCATTTCAGCACAGCTGCCTATTCCAGTTATTATTATTTGTATTGCGGTAGGGCCTGGAGTTTCTAACTGAGACTGGGACCATATTGTGCTATGTGCTATACTTACATATTCCTAAGGCGCTTACAAGTTAGGTAGACAAGGCAGATGGAGGGTGGGAAGGGAAACAGACACAGAGGTAAAGTGATGTGCCCAAGGTCACACATCAGATCAGTAGCAGAGCCAGGAAAAGAGCCCAGGTATCCTGACTCCCACACCAGTACCCTGTTCTCCGGACCACACCGCTTCAGCCATCAGCGGCTGTGCCTGCACTTAGAAGAATAATTGTCTTCTGTGGTATTAATCATCTCCACAGTTAGTCATTTATAGCTACAGCAACTCTAGCATACGGGGTCAGATTGTAATCAGCCCCTGTGCTGAAGAGCATAGGGGAGGAGCCGCAATGAACTTCCTCTCCATTTCTTGAGCCCCTTAATATGGGCAAGTTACAGTGGGCAGTAGCTGTCTGAAAAAGGGTGGAAAGGGGAGAGGTGAGGGCTGGGCCAGGGCCCTAGAGGGAACCCTCTGAAAGGTGATGTCGTTTCCTCAGAGCCCCCAGGAAGAACTCTGGCTGACTCTCCCAGAGTTCCTTACAGGGGGCAGCTCCTGGACAGCCACTGCAGACTGAATGTAGCCCATGCTATAGAGGTACAATTGCATTTGAGGCTTCACACAGCAGTCTGACTCTGGTAAAATGCCCATTGACTTATCATGTCTCTATCCTAGGTCTGGCATTGGAATTATGTCATGTTGCCCTATCTCATTGGCCTCAATGGAAGATTTACCTTCATAAAGTCTACAGGATAGAGCCCTTACAATTCAAAGAATGAATGCCAGCAAGCCCACGCCTGTGTCTTTGCCACGTCCCAAATTGCTCACGCTGAAGGGCTTTCTAACTTGGCCTTGCTCACTCACAACTGGGCATGGGGTTATATTCTTATTGCTCTGGCTTATCTCGAGAAAAGGGTCATTTCTGGGCTCACATACAATCACCCAAATTCTGGCTACAGGGGAGTTACTCCAGATGTAAATGGGAGCAGAACTGGACCAATCATATCACAGTAGGTTTGCCGGGCCAAATTCTGCTCTTATTACATCGTTGTAAACTCATTGCCTTCAATATGACCATGTGATTGCCAGTAACATGAAGCTTAGTTTATGCACTATTAATAGCTGAGTGAAATTCCCTCTGTGCTGTCCCATTCCTTTCTGGGGTAACTTAGAGTGATTTCACCACACCAGAGGACAGCTTGTAAAATTACAACTGGGGCTAGTGAACACATTAAAGATCCCATGTAGCTGCTTACAGCAAACCTTACAAGACATGGCACTAGACTATTACGCGATTATTTTTGCACCTCCTGCTGTGGAAATTGAACCCTGTTTGAATAGGGATTTGGGAACCAAGAAGTTTCTGAGTCATTGTTGCAAACAAGCTGTCAGAGGCATTGTCTTCTGTGAATCAAAAATCTATCCAATACAGCGATAAACCGTGGAGTGAAATGAAACCCTTGTTCATTAAGGTGCAGCTGACAGAGGCTTTGTGTATTGGTGTGGGGCTGAAGTATGTATAGTACATGGATAAACAACTTTCTGGCCAGTTGCACATTAACGTAATTAGAAAAAGCATTGTCAGTGGTAAAAGATAAAATAACAAAACCTAACAAAACTCTGTAAAAACAACTGGATGACTGTGGACACTTGAGCTCATTATTTTATTTTTAAACTTTATTCTGGCGGTTTTGATTTTGATTTCTCAAAATGCCAGATGCTATTAGACCATGTTGAAGACCAGAGGTTTAAACTTTTCACCTAGTGAACCACATCCTAACAACCAGGTCAGACAAGTTTCTCTGACCTATTCTACCACCTTTGCAGTGATATTTCCTAGCATGGGGGAATCCCCAACCAGCATAGAGCCAGCAGAGTTGCTTCCTATTACTCCTCTCCTGCAGATCCTAGTGCTGGGGGTGGGGGTGTGTGTTAGGATGGGCAAGAGGACTGGCAGAGCACAAAGTCAGCTGGCATATGGTCCCTAGGGAATAACACACTGGTGCATTTTAGAGCAGCCCTTGGGCTGCTCTAAACTGGTCCAATGCCAGGGCAAAGACTCAGGCTATTGGAGCAGAATAACAGGTTCCCTACTAGCTCTGTCCCTCACCAACACACACATACATTTTGCTTCCCCCACTATTAACTGGATGTAACAGAGAAGTAGTCCATAATCTATTGGTTACCTCTCCCCCACAAACAATGTGTGATTAGCAGACTGCCGCCCCTCCTAATAAAGATCCTATTCACAATTGTGCAACATCCCTGTGGGAATTACACCAATTACATTACATGCAGCTAGGCTGGCTCCTTCCTTCTTATCTTCAGCTGCTTCCCCAGGCCTCAGGGCTTTTCTTTATAACGAAGAGCATGGATGCCTGTAGAAGAAGCTAGTAACGAGGTGGGGCTAACATCATATGACCTGCTCTCTGTGGGCTACCAGCAAGTGATTCACAGACCACAGTCTGAGAAACACTGGTATAGACTACTAATCAGTTCCAAATTCAGTTCTTTAAAATGCAGCTCTGATGAGTCAAATAAGCCCCACGACACATCTCACAAACTGGGTTTTTCTTTAAACGATGGAACTCACAAGTCTGAGTTAATTTTTCTTTTTCTGATGAATTTTGCAAAAGAATGTGGGGCTGGCACTACTTCCCATGTTGCAGCTCAACAGTTTAGCTCCATGTTTGTAAGCAGAAAACCAGCAGGGTTTAGAATGTAACTTTGGCACACCTTTACCTGCTAGCCGTGTGACTATTTTTGCTGCAGCAGATTGCACTAGTCTTCTATTGTTTCAGGAAAGCGAACTGCGTAGTAAAATTATACTTACTGTATACAGCTTTTCAGGCATAGATTTCAAAGGTGGGTAAGTATTGTTATTATCCCTATTTTTTGTAGCTAAGGAAATTGAGGCACAGACAGATTAAGTGATTTGCCCACAGTCACACACTAGCTCGTTGGCAAACCCAGGTCTTCTGGCCCACAGGCTGGTTCCCCATCCACTTGATGATGACGACGATGATGCCAGTTAATTGCTTTCTCCAAGTCCTTGGCCCAAATCCTCAGCTGCATCCCTGCTCCGGGTGCAGCTTGTGGAAGAGGGATGGTGCAAATGGGTCTTTACGTCACCTTTCTGTCCCTGATTCCGTTAGGAGCCATGGACCAGTTAAAGAAGCCTCAGGCAAGCCCCTGACTTATACCCAGCTGTGTATGGCCCAAAGGGAGGGTTCAGGAAGCCTGGGGTTGCTGTGATTTAGAGCTGCTCTGACCACACACATCCCACACTGGCAACTGTGAGGAAGAGTGCACCGGTAAGTCTATGCCATCTGCAGGTTACTGAGGAAAATCATCCAATGGCTGTTTAAAATAGCATCATGCCTGTTTTGCTCTGCCTAAGCAGCACAAAGCAGCTGTAGAGGGGTCCAAGTCTGCCACTAATGGACAGCATCTAGAGGATAGACTATTAATGTCAAGTGTTTTGTGTCTGCCTTTCTCACTCCCTGCCAATCTCCCTCTGACATAGATTTTGCTCGGACAGAAATATAACACGGCGGTTGACTGGTGGTCCTTTGGTGTCCTTCTGTATGAGATGCTGATTGGCCAGTCTCCTTTCCATGGCCAAGATGAAGAGGAGCTTTTCCAGTCCATCCGCATGGATAATCCATTCTACCCTCGCTGGCTCAATAAGGATGCAAAAGACATCCTAGTGAAGGTAAGAAGACACAGCACTTCCACTGTTACAGGTCAGATCCTTTTTGCCAAATGCTAACATCTCTCCTTGATGTTTGCATCTTCTCACTGGTGTGCAGAGAAATGGCCTTAGTACTATGGTGAGAAATAATCTCATAGAATATTAGGGTTGGAAAAGACCTCAGAGGTCATCTAGTCCAACCCTCTGCTCAAAGCAGGACCAACACCAACTAAATCATCCCAGCCAGGGCTTTGTCAACCCAGGCCTTAAAAACCTCTAAGGATGGAGATTCCACCACCTCCCTAGGAAACCCATTCCAGTGCTTCACCACCCTCCTAGTGAAACAGTGTTTCCTAATATCCAACCTAACCCTCTCCCACTGCAACTTGAGATCATTGCTTCTTGTTCTGTCATCTGCCACCACTGAGAACAGCCAAGCTCCATCCTCTTTGGAACCCCCCTTCAGGTAGTTGAAGGCTACCCCTGTCACTCTTCTCTTCTGCAGACTAAATAACCCCAGTTCCCTTAGCCTTTCCTCGTAAGTCATGTGCCCCAGCTCCCTAATCATTTCCATTGCCCTCCGCTGTACTCTCTCCAATTTGTCCACATCCCTTCTGTAGTGGGGGGACCAAAACTGGATGCACGATTATAGACAGTGCTTTGTCTGAGGATCTCAGAGCACAATGGGCCTGATCCCAGGCCCCCTGAATCTTAAAGCCTACATTCATCTCCACGTTGTCTCCATCCCCCACCTTGTTCTCTCATGTCTCACATTAGTCTTTCTGGTTTGGACTCGGGGGAAGGACCATGTTATTTATGTGTCAGGAAAGTCACGTGGAAATGCACCATGCTCCATCAATAATAATAATGGAGAAAGAGGATTCTCTGTTCTATGTATATACAGCACCTTGCACAGCAGGACTCAGGCTTCTAGGAACCACCATAATAAGAATAATAAATAAAGTACAAACATGCTGGCTCAAACAATGCACAACACGTGAGACAGAGATTATGGAGGCCTGACTAGGTGTCTCTTGGTGCCATCTTTCTGCACAAGCAGACTGAGCCTTTGTTAGCTTTATTTAATGTAGTATCAGAAATAAAAATCATCCTTATTGCCAAACACTAAACTCCCTTTCTGAGAAAGAGACAATTATCCTGGTTATTGGCCACTTCCCATTAGCACTGAATTTGTATAATTAAACATGTGGTAGTCTTTAGATTCATTAGCATAAGCATTTAATTTAGTGGAGGGGACTCTGTATAGCTGAATTATAGCTGCGCAATCAGTCTTTAGTCTATTTCAGCTCTGTGACCAGGTTATGATTTGCTGGTGCACAACCCAAGACTCCATTCTGTAGCTGGGATTTCCTTCCATCCGATTCTTCAGTGGCTACCTTTGGCCCTAGACCTTATTGTTGTTTATTAGTTGTTGAGCAGCAACTGTGTGTTTGCTTGCTAACGAGCATGCACATAAAAGACATGGTCCCACCCCAGATAAAAGGCCAGTTTTTCAAAAGACCTCAGCACCGACAACTGGTGGGGGGCCAGATTGCCCAAATAGTTTCTTGTGTTGAGAACAATGGGAGCTGATGGGCACTGAGCACTTTGGAAAATGTGGCCCCTAGCGCTGGGCAGGAAATGGTTTTCCTGTCACGCAAATGTTTCTGAGATTTAAAAAAAATTGTCCTGTTCGGGAATGAGAACAGAGCCCTTTGAACGATTTTCATGGAAACACACACAGAGAGACCCATGCCACTGGAGCCAGTAGCCTAGTGGTTAGCCACGATGGGGAGACCCAGGTTCAAGCTCCTGGTCTGAGTCAGGGAGAGATGGGTCTTGAACTTAGGTTACCCACATCTCAACAGATTCTATAGTCACTGGTCTTTTTGGATGTTGGGAGGGAATAGTCTTTTTCTCTCTCTCTCTCTCTAACCAGAAATTCATTCCTGGACCTAAGCTACCTTTCCCCCTGAAAGTTTCATCAAACCTGATATGTCTTTGACTCTCTAATACCTTGAGTCCAACATGCCTACCACAACACTGCCCACCTATAGAAAGTCTCATTTTTGTCAAATTGGCATTTTCAAGTGAAAATGCATTTTGTCAAAACATTCCTGACCCACTCTACATGCCATTCCATTTAGGGGCCTGCAGAAGAGCTCAGCTCTTTAGAAAATCTGTGTCATAGACAACCCGTCTTCTTCCAGGGCTAGAAAAATCTTCTATCTTTTCAGTTGATCTTGATAAACAAGGGAACCTGTGGCCATGGCAGGGACAGTGGAAGCTTCCTAACAGTGGGGGACCACGGGCGCCCAAACCGTGGCCCCGCCCCCCACACTGCCCCTTCACCTGAGGCCCCACCCCTACACTGCCCCTTCCCCTGAGGCCCCATTCCTTTCCCCTGTTGCTTGTCCTTACGGCTGGTAAAAAGTGGGAGGGCATAGCCCCGTTGTTCCAGTGCCCCTGGGCCGAGGTGTCATGGTAAAAGTGCCAACAGAAGGGAAGACAACACACAGAGTGCAAGGAGTGATTTTTAAGTAGCTTTGCCACCTCTTAGCAGCCTTTCTGATTCGGAGACCCCACAAAATGCAGGACCAGATGACTGGAATGCTTGGTAAAAATGAAGGTGGGCAACACCTGCCATATGAATATTCCAGCCATCAAGGCCTAATTTTTCCAACACTCATGCCTCAGCTTTATCTACAAAATATTCATCCTCACAACCCGTAATTGTACACACATGTCATTGTACAGGCATTTGCACAGGCAAACAGGTGCAGTAATCGTGCATCTAAGCACCTATTTTGTACACACAATTCACCATTTGCTTGTGCACCTGCACGTTTTGAGGGCACAGCTTAATGGCTGACATTGAAAAATTGGCCTCAAGTATCAAAGTGAAGTAATGAGGACCAGGACAAGATGATTCAGCTTCCTGCTTGGCATGTGGGGCTAGGGATCAGCACCACTTCGCCTGCAAGATTCACGTTTTCACTGAGTAAAGAGGTACCATGGGTGACACCTACCATGGCTACGTGCGTGCTACTGTGGACGGTGCTATCCACAGAAGAGTAAGGTGCTCCGCTCTCTGCTAACTTCCAGCTTTTCGTGCGAGAGCCGGAGAGGAGGCTCGGAGCAAAGGGGAACATCCGCCAGCATGCCTTTTTCCAGGAGATAAGCTGGGAGGTTCTAGAAGAGCGGGCGATGGAACCACCATTCAAACCCAGAGTGGTAAGGACTATTCTTAGGTTCCTCAGATCAAAACGCTTTTCTTACCATATTCTTTTGTTCCTGAACTGTGCGTTCTCCCCAGTGGCGAGGCCAGCATAGGCTATTTGGGTAGGCCCTGACTGCGGGTGGGTGGGCAATTATGGGAGGGCCGGGAGGGTAGGAGGGATGGGGGGCCTGCTTACCCCCACCTCATGCAGCTGGCCTTGTGGGGGGCGATGGATGGACCCACTGCCCAGGGGCTCCCCGGGGCCCCGGGTGCGCACCAAGCTCTGGGAGGAGACGCTGCTCTCCAGCACGCACGGCTCCCGGCTCTCTTCCAGGTGCCACCGCCCCACACCGGGCCCGGTTCCCCCAGGCAGCGGGCCTGCCTTTTTTGAAGATCTCCTCTACTTCTGCCGGCCACCCGCTCACTCGCCCTCCTCCCAGTGGCGGATTAGCCCCTGGGCCAACCCGGGACCCCAGAAAAATGGGTGCTCTCGTGCCCCTACCCACTCTGCCTGCCCAGTGCTCCTGTCGGGGAGCGGAGGGGGTGCGCGGGGGGCTTTCTCCACTCCGCCCACCCCACCGGCGCTCCAGCCTGGGAGTGGGCTCAGGGCACTGGGGCTTTCCCCGCTTCACCCACCCAGCCCCAGCAGGAGCACGAGGCGGGCAGAGCGGAGCAAGCCCCCATGCCCTGACCCCACTCCCCGGCTGGAGCGCTGGGTGGGCAGGCAGAGCAGGCAAGCTTTGGGGCCAGAGCAGAGCTGGGGCTGTGGGTGGGTGGCCGTGGCCCACCCAGGTCCACCTGTGGCTTTGCCATTGGTTCTCCCTACCAGCACTGTAGCTGGCACCAACAGCCAATCAGAACAGCCTGCCTGGAGAGCACCAGCGGGATTCAGACCAGCATTTCCAAACGTAGCCGCCCCTAGTCAGACACACTGGGCAAAATTTTCAAGCTCCGGAATCTAACGTCAGGGACGTCAACCCACATTTAGGCACCGAGGGTCTTGTTTTTAGTTGTGCTGATTTCCCACGTGCTACTTTGACTTCATGTGGAGTTGTGGGAACTCTTTGCTTCTGCAGATCAGGCCCTGATTCCTCAACGTGGATTGACTTTGGACACACAGGATAGACAATGCTGGCCTTTGGTTAAGTGCCTAAGTATACACAGAAGCACCTAACCATAGACATCCAAACGTGAAAATGCTGAACCTAACTTCTGGTGCCCCATGCAGTTCTTAATTTGTGCCAGGGCTTGCCAGGGCTGAGTCCTGGCACCTCTAGGCTTGGTAGTTCATAGCCCCACCCACTCTGGGCTTCCTGCTTCCATTATGAATGTGAAAAATCTATTTGAGCCCCGGCACATCTTTCATTACAAATTAAGCACCGGCTCCATGGGATTCTGCTTCATTATGGCACACAGAATTAAGGTACAAGGCCAAATCAAACCATCAGCTTCTCTGTGAAATCTGGAGAACACTCATAGACTCATAGACTATCAGGGTTGGAAGGGACCTCAGGAGATCATCTAGTTCAGCCAATCCTCAATTTTTGCCCCAGACTCCTAAATGGCCCCCTCAAGGATTGAGCTTACAACCCTGGGTTTAGCAGGCCAATGGTCAAACCACTGAGCTATCCCTCCCTCCAACAGCTGATGTTGTCAATAACAGCAATAGCATTTGTATAGTACTTACAACACATCATTTATGTCGAGCAGTTTACCTTCAAAGTCATTTCCAAACACAGGTTAATTAGCCTGCACAGACTGATACATAAGCCTAATTATCCCTGTTTTACAGAAAGAGAAACCAATTCTCTAATATCCCTACATGGTAGAATTCACTGGAGTCACACTGTTGCCCATATAATCTGTACTCCCATTTACAGTACTTAGATATCACAGTGAGAGGTAGGTGATTGACACCAAGGTTCTGGATACTTTGATACCACACTGATACCAAGGTAACCAATACCAGGATGATGGATACTTAGGTCTGGTCTACACTTACGAACTAACTACATCGCTCAGCACTGTAAAAAATTTTGCACCCTGAGCACCATAGTTAACCGCTAGTGTAGACGTGGCTAGATCAGTGGAAGGATTCTTCTGTCACGCTATCTACCGCCTCTTGGAGTGGTGGATTAACTACATCAACGCAAAAACCCTTTCATGGACGTAGGAAGTGTCTACACTGTGTAGACGTGCCCTTAGATCCCAAAGGTATGGGTGCCTTAAATATACCATTAGATTACATTTAGATGAATGGTAAATGGTATGAAAAGAAACAACTGTTTTTTCGTTCTTTCCTTTTTCCTTCTTGAAGAAATCCACAAGTGACTGTAGCAACTTTGACAAGGAATTTCTCAATGAAAAACCTAGACTGTCGTGTGCAGACAGAGCGCTGATTAACAGCATGGACCAGAATATGTTCAGCAACTTCTCATTTGTGAACCCTAAAATGGAGAGGATCTTATCCTGAGATCTGCCCTCCCCGGCACCTTCCTCGCTAAAGGAATTCTGTGAATTGATTTGAGTAACACTTCTATCAACTGAAAACCAAGAATGGTTCACTTTGACGAGAACCTGAACAGAAGCACTCACCAGTGAAAGCTGATACCATGTTTGTGGGTTTCCTGGTTGTATCCTGTAGCAGATGCCAAACGTACTTCACGAATGGCCAACTCTCTTTCTGGTCTCTCTTGATCTCGCTCTCTTTTCTGCATGCTCTTGAATTTGAAGGCAATAGAAAAGGAGTAGATACAAAATCCTGTTGACCTTACTCACACACATAGCTGGTGGGACTCCTCGTGTGAGTAAGACAACCACATTTCGGCCCTAGCGGTGCATTTCAGATTTGCTACTCCAGTGTCCAGTCCTGACGTTCTTATTGAGACCAAATTTCCATTGAGTAAAGGGTTGTGTGTTCAAGAATTGGACCTCCTAGAAGACTACCTTTCCAGGTAGGTCTCTTTTCAGCTCCCACCTGTGCACCTGTAAAATTGCATGTACACCTACATGTATTCGGCGAAGACAAACACCGGCCTGCATGCTTTAAAAATGCCTTTATTTGTGCAAGAGCTAGAATTTGCCCACACAAAAAAACCTTGGGACAGACGGGCTTTGTGGGTGCAAATTCCAACACTTGCATGCACATAAATGTTAGATTTGCCTAGGTGTGCATGCAGGGATTTACACTTGCGCAGACTGGGGACATGTATACGTGATCTTCAAACCACAGACTAAAAATCAAGCTCTATGTCAATGCACTGAGGCTCAGCTCTGAGCTTTATTCCTCACATCTGCACTGTATGGGTGTGTCTATGCTTCAAGCTGTGGGTGCGATTCACAGCTCGAGGAGACATACCCACGCTAGCTCTGATTGAGCTAGCGCGCTAAAATTAGAGCGGTGCAAGCAGCGGGAGGATCGAGCTGCCCCAAGTTCATGCCTAGCATCTCAGTCTATCTTTAGCCCGCCAGCTCACAGCACTGCATCTCAGTCTATCTTTAGCCCGCCAGCTCCATCAGAGCTAGTGTGGGTCTGTCTCCTTGAGCTGTGAATCACACCCTCAGCTCCAAAGGTAGACGTACCCTATGGGTGTTCATTCAAACAGGACTCTCTAAACCAGGGGTTCTCAGGACAAAATTTTTCATGGCCTCAGAGTGCGGACACCAACTCTTGCTGGTGGCCGCTCTCACACTTTTCCCTAAAATACTTAATCAGCTTTAAGAAAAACAACTAAATATGCACATGTGCATGTCCATATCATTATAATTTATTTATTGCTAGCTAGTAAGTCCATTGTGAAAAGTGATATTAATGTACAAATACTGCTTTTCACAGCAGACTTACTCAGCCCTGCCAAGCCTGTGGACAAATTAAGCCCTGGATGAGGGGCTAGGGGAGGCAGGGGGAGCTAGAGCCTGAAGTCCTGCCACCCCGAGCCTAGGGCCTGCCACTGTGCAGCCGAAGCCTGGGATTGGAGCCCGAAGCCCCACAGCCAGAGCCTGCCAGCCCACCACCCCAGGACTGAACCCCAAAGCCTGAGCCCCACCGCCCTTGGGAAGGTGGGGAACTCACAGGCTGCCTGCTCCTCCAGCATTGTGCTGCAGGTGTCTCCAGAGGGGGGCAGGGCCCAACCCCTGCTGGCAGCCCCAGCAACTGATACCAAGGCGGTGCATCCAAGAGCAACAGGGAGAGGGAGGGGCTTTCACTCCCCCCCCACACACCTCCCAGGGGCCTCTGGTAGCAAGAAAAGGCCATGGTGGCCGCATTTGAAAAACGCTGCTCTAAGCTTCTGTCCCACCATCTGCCAGATTCAGGGTAAAATCGGGGCTGGATTCTCTTTGGGGGAGTCTCTTCTTCCTAACACCTGGTCAGGAATATGGAGAGACTCTCCCCCAAAACATAATTTAGGGATTTGGGCCTCCGGTCATTGTCCTGTAGGTATTAACTTGAAAGATAGTATTCAGTACTTTCAAAGACTGAACAACTTAATACTGCTACAAATGATGCTGCCCCTGCTCTTTGGTATTCAGCAGGGACCTGAACCAAGGTACAAAGCTGCACATGACACTGTAAAGATGAGACAATACATTGCATGATAATGGCAATTATTTTCTCTCAACTGTTGACAACAAGTTGCTGACCTATTATGTTCTGTTTCGGGCAAAAAAATATCGTAGCAGTAATGAGATTTTAGTGGAAATCCTTTACAATAAATGTACGCTGTCTTCTGAGATTTGCAAAACCATCATCCTACTTATTTAGTTGCTGTTCAAGAGATAAATGGAAAGATCTAATGCCTCTAAGTTACTGCTTTTCACTAATAGTCTAATGGAAATATTTACCCTGGTTATCATGTCAAAGCAGAAATAAAGAGCCAGATTCTCTGCTCTGTTGACTTCAGTGGAGCTATGTTGGTTTATTCCAACTGAGGATTTGTATGAATATTTAGAGATTTCCAAGGGCAATGTAATGTTAATGACTCGATTCAATTAAAACTGTCATAGGCTTTCTACCTGTACAACCACGTTCTGGACAGCAGTGTCAGTGACCATGGTCCCATGTGAGGGAATGGGCACTCACCATAGTACGGTGATGGGTGGCAGTATGAAAATCTAAGACAGAAAAGAAAACCACCTTGCTGTTAAAAGAATATCCCAGGAATGTGAGTCTCCTGCCTCTTGAGAAGTCGTTGTTTGTGCTGTATGAAATGTAGGCGAAATCTGTGCATACTGTTTGCCGCTAGTCATCATGTTTAATTAGGTTCGTTAACATGAATTTTTAAAATGTCAGTGCTGTTTGTACAGTTTAATAAAATGTTGTGTATGATTGGCGAGTGAGTGTAAACGTGATTAAAGGGGAACAAAGAAAGGACACACTCAGAAAAGCCATTCAAATTGTGACGGGCGCTCTGCTGCGTGTTCTTCGGGGGCATTTCAACCAGGTGGTAAGTAACCAAAGTCAGGACGCATTTGAGTATTAAAACCTGTGCTATGGACTAACGTCTATTTCTGCATAACAGCAACTGTAAAACCAAATTGTACCCTTACGTGGGAGCACGCACCTCCCGCTGATGTCAATAATGGGATTTGCTTGTGCATCGTGGGCCCAGATCCTCAGCAGGAGTATCTCACTTTCGCTCCATTGAAGTCGATGGAGCTATGCCAGTTTATACCAGCTGAGCATCAGGCCTTTAGTATCTAAGAGAAAAAATTGATATTATAAGAAGGGAAACCGGATCAAAGAAAAGAGCCAAATTCTCCTCTTAGTGACAAAGGGGGTTGCATGGGAATAAGAGGGAGGTATAACATCCACCATTGTGTTCCAAATATGCTTACAGGGGCCGAAATTTAGGCACCCAGTGTGTTATTTTAAAAAGCACTCAGTGTTGGCTTAAACGTAGCTCCCATTGAAGTCAATGGTTAAACTCCCATTGACTCCAGCAGGAGCAGAGTTAGGCCAGTCCTGTGTGCTTTTGAAAATCCCACACCTAAATCCTTAATTGGGCATGTAAGAGAGGATGGCCTGGTTCTTACTGGTGCTCAGCACCTGCTGCTTGCATTGAAGTCAATGGGAGCTGTGAGTGCTCAGCACTGCTGATAGGAAGGAAACTTCCCATTAGGTTCTTACATTCAGAGTTAGGAGTCCATTTTTAGGCATCTAACTTTGAAAGGGTTGGTCTTTCTGTACTTAAACCTAGAGTGATGGATGGGCAGGTTTTAAAAAAAGATCTACATCAATAGAAATAAAATCACTTCACTTCCTGCTTGTTGAATTCCAGACAAGCCTATTCTACTCCTGGGGGAATTCTGTGCCAAAAAATTAAAAATTCTGTACCAAAAAATTAAAAATTCTGCACAGGATATTTTAAAATTCTGCAAATTTTATTTGTCAGAATAACACTATACAAGTATGTCAGTTTCAATTATTTTGGACATTTATTTCAAAATACCTGTCAGCAAGTATGTCTGTAACAATACAGATACACACATGTACAGTAATGTCCCCAAGATCCCAGATTTCAGCACTATCCCTTAATGAGCACCAACAGTATGCTCAGGGTTATACCAGAATAACTGTTGAACTGAGCTGTCTTTTGGCTCAGATTCAACTTCATAGTACTGTGGATTTGCATTGCAGACATACAATTTCTGCCATTTCACTTGCTCCCCCTCAAGTAGAAATACTGCCAAATAGATACATCACTGATTGCCTCTTAAAAGCATATCACATTTAATATCTGAACTGGCTCCTTGTCTCCTGCTTTGATTTTCTTCTGAGTTTTGGCTCTGAGGTTTCTTACTATTACCTAATCCTGTCTGGTGTTCCACACTGAGGAACTAAGACAAGTTTCATTATTAGCATTGTCAGATGAATTAGAAATGAACCCAAATCAAAACCTTATTTACCAACACCCCTCCCTTATAGGAAAGTTTGGAGCTCAACTTTGTGATCAGCCCCTATCTCCAATGGGATGAACAAAACCTTTGAGATCCAAGACTTTCAAGAAATTCAGAGCTGGGTTTGAAAAGTCTAATTTGAATGGTATCATTCTGAACTGTTGCCTAAATGGTTCCCATTTCTCCTTCCCCCTACCCGTACAAACCATCTCTAAATAGCCATCCTCTCTCACCAACAGAAACTGGTCCAATAAAAGATATTACCTCACCCACCTTGTGTCTCTAATATCTTCACTCATTAGACATGCAAACTCCATCTCCCCATCTGTAACACTATCTCCTGACATTCTCAAGCTGGTTCAGCGAAACACTGGAGGAAGTACTGTATTTCCTTAGCTTTTAGTGCAGAAGCTCTGGTCAAACACAAACAATTGCTACATGCAGAAGAAAGATGGTCTAGTGGCTGGGCACCTCCCTGGAACTTGGGAGACCTGGATTCAAGTCCAGGCTCCACCGCATGCTTCCTGTATGACCTTGGACTCATCTCTCTGGGACAGATTTGCAAAGGATTTAGGTACCTAAGGCCAGAGTTTCACAGATATTCAGGCACCTAAAAGTGCAGATAGGTGCTTAAGCGCTGACTCCACCCTTTCCTGCCCCTGCTCCGGCCCCTCCTCTGAGGCCCCGCCCTCAGTCCGCCTCTTCTTGACCCAGCTCCACCATTGAGGCTCCCGCCCACTCGCAGCTCTCTGCCCTCCCCCGAGCTCCTCCCCCCGCTGATCCAGTGGGGGCCCCAGCTGTGGCTCGTGGGTGCTGAACACCCACTATTTTTTCCCCTGTGTGCTCCAGCCCTGGAGCACCCATGGAGTCAGGGCTATGCCTATGTGGGATTTTCAAAAGTACCCAGGTGCCCAACTCCCAGAGAAGTTAGGTGCCTCACCTGTGTAGGCACTTCTCGAAATCCCACTAGGTGCCTCTCTGAATCTTTCGGTCCTGAAATACCTTTACAAATCTGGGCCTCCATGCTTGAGTTCCCCATCTGCAAAATGGGGGTTAGAGCACATCTCTACTTCACAGGGATGTTGCAAGGATAAATATATGAAAGATTATCAGGTACTCAGATAGTACAGTAATAGGGGCCAGACACCTATGTAAGAAACATAGCTAGACATGCTATAATGTGATCACTCTTCTCCACTCAGCTTCATGTGGCAGATTTTTACTTCTGCTCTCCCTACATGCTCAGTTGGACTGACGTCGTGGGAAACCAGGTAGGGAAGAAGAGCAATATATTGGAGCTGAGATCTGAGAGGCAAACACAAAGCATGGATTTCCCTGGCTGGGTTGCTGGGTATTCAAATGACACTTTGCCCCTAGAGTAATGCCATGTTCCCTGGGCCTGAGGTTATAACCAAAGTTGGGATGGGACGGACGCTGTCCAACCAGCTTTTCCCCTCTTTTGTGCACTGATGTCATGAGCCCACCCTTTGTTTGCCAAACGGGAATCCCTGGTAGAGCTGATCAAACCACAGCAAACACTTTTCACAAAGGAGAGAATGTCCAGACATTTAAGAGATGTGCACCAGCTCTGATTCCTGAACCACGAAGGGAGAGAAGACCCAGGGATCGTGCACACCTAGGTAAGTTGTATTACAGTGGCCTCCTACAGAAGCTCGCCAAGAAAATACAGGAAGTCAAAACATCTGAGATGAAAC
This sequence comes from Eretmochelys imbricata, assembly GCF_965152235.1. Classification (NCBI taxonomy): domain Eukaryota; kingdom Metazoa; phylum Chordata; order Testudines; family Cheloniidae; genus Eretmochelys; species Eretmochelys imbricata. The sequence goes on from NC_135572.1 coordinate 349,877,774, forward strand.
TAGTTTCCTTCAGGGGCCACTGATGTTTTGGAGGCTTTTGTTACGTTAGCCCACAATAGACAATGGAACCAGGTCAGTGTTAAGGGGTGCCAGAAGCCAAAAACATATCCTTGCACCTGTCCTGAGAAATGAGCAAACGGCAGAAGATTTACCCCCATCCTGCTGACTGATCTGGTGACTGCTCAGTTGTCGTTAATCTGAGAGAAAGAGTCAACAAATCACAGAGCCTGGTTCTTCCACCAGCGTAACCAGTTACACCAGTGTAACTGCCTTGATTCCAGTGGCATTCCCCCGTTTCACATCGGCGTAAGTGAGATCAGAATCAAGCCCAGCGTAGCAGATACAAATCGAAAAGATCTGATAGCTCGTCCATCTCTGACAGTTCAACCAGCTACCAACCATTACCTAGCGGTGTGCCCAAGGCCTGTGGGAGTTACTGCAGCTGTGATGCTGAAGTAATGCCCATCGAATGGTTTTGTTCCCATTCCACATCCTGAGGGGACAAGATCCCTGGAGAGATCCCAAACGTCCAGCCCAGTTACTCAGGCTAGGCGCTAGCTGAGGATTTGTCTGTAATTAATGCAGGCTAAATTCAGTATCTGTTAACATCCAGCTGGGTCATCGTCCATACAAGGACATAGGGTGCATGTGTCACCCTCACGCAAGCATAGCCAAAGGGAGCAGCCTGAGAAAGTGAGATAATTTGAGTTGCTGAATCATCCTCTGTGGTCCGGTGGTTGAGCACCCCAAGCTTTTAACACCCCCATGGCCTGAACTGCTCCCAGACATCGTCCCAGACAGCCAAGCTGCAGAGCAGACAGGTGATTCGCAAGGGAAACATGTTTGAATAACTGCCAAAACACACTCCCCGTTTCACTTACTGCAAGCTGTGCTTTTGACTTTGACCGCAAGAAGAGGGGTCGGCTCCTCGCCCCGAGCATCAACATTTTGAAAACCAAAAGCCCGAAGCACGGGGGCCCTCTACATTGCGAGAACGTGAACGCTGCACATCTTGCCGGAGTGACGGGCTCAAAGGCTGGTCTCTCCCTGCCAGGAGGTGTCTGTGGTACACAGAGAGTGACATGGGAAGCGACACTGGCTTTCCTGTGGTGCAATCTGCTGTGTGATAGGTGCCAACTTGGACTGAACGCAAAGCGTCTGTGTGGAAGCTGACAAAAACTCAGCCCCTTGCTGCCGTTTTCAGCTAAACCTACCTCCTCCAAAGCCAGGTGCGCAATCTTCTTCGGAGAGGGGCATGTTTTATTGCAAACAGTTTCATCCAGGTCTTACAAGGGCTTGGTTAGTCTTTCATTATGGGCCAAATCCTGCCCTTGGCCTCCAGGTGAAAGGAGTGGCGTGTGTATATCCACGGTGATGGCCTCCCAGGCTTCAGGTGTAAATGTAAGCCACGTTTTTGCACCCACAATGGTCTCAGCTGCTCAGGTCGTGAGAGGGGCAGGAACCCAGATTTGCACCCACAGTTGATTTGGAGCTAGATTCTACTACCCTTACCCACGCTGAGTGATTCCCCCACTCAGTTACTCACATGAGCAGCCCCATTCTTGATAATGGAGCTACTCAACAGGAGTAAAAAGAAAAGGAGTCCTTGTGGCACCTTAGAGACTAACCAATTTATTTGAGCATGAGCTTTCGTGAGCTACAGCTCACTTCATCAGATGCATCTGATGAAGTGAGCTGTAGCTCACGAAAGCTCATGCTCAAATAAATTGGTTAGTCTCTAAGGTGCCACAAGGACTCCTTTTCTTTTTGCGAATACAGACTAACACGGCTGTTACTCTGAAACCTGTCAACAGGAGTAATTGCTCACCAACATGGGTAAGGGGAGGAAGGAGGTTCGCAGCCTAGCCCGATGTCAGTTGTCTCACTGAGTTAGGGTACTGCTCAATGAGAGTAAGAGTGTTAGGATCAGGACCAAAATTCAATTGCAGATGTATTAACAACCAAACCGTGGACAGCTTCTACACAGAGACTTTGATGTGCGGGTGTCCTCACTACCCTCTAGCACATCCAGAGGGGTCTAAATTAGTCTGTGATGTACATTATGCCGGATCAGTGGTCCCCAGCTATGGGCCATGGAGCATATCTGCTGGTGTTATGGGGAGAACATGCTGGTCATATGGTGCTGGCTGATCCTCTTGGCTTCCAGCTTCTACATCACATCAGAAGACAGTCAGAAAGACATTAAATGCTCTCCTAACTAATGTTACTATTCCACAGAAGCAATTGGGGTAGTTGCCACAGGGACTTTGCATGATCACTAGTGCTGGTTGGAAAATGTATTTTATATTCTGCAAAATATATAATAATAATAATAATTAATAATTAATAAAAGAAAACAATACATTTTTTCCTAATTTTTTCCTGGCATTTTTCAGCCCCCCAAAGAATCAAACATCCAAAGAGCGTTTGTTTGTCTGTTTGTTTTTGTTTTTATTAACAGCAATTGAAAGTCGAAAAACTTCTGAGTTTAGATTTATTTTGATACTCAAAGGACATTTTTGTGACAAAAACACCATCTTGACAAAGAGCCACTTTTCATGAAACTAAACCCCAGTGTGAGTGCTAACGCCAAAATTTTGCTTTGCGCTGTGCCTGTCAATTAGCTTTTAGAAAATCTCTCTTTTGCGCTAACTCTCTCTCTCCCTGCTCTTCCTTGCTGCTTGCAGTGCAAGGAGACACACTCACAAAATGTCCCTTTGCCGCTTTCTTGAGCCAGACTCACTCAGCAGCATCAGCAAGTAGAGCGGCAGCCCCTGGGGTGGGGTTAGAGCAGCACTTGAGAGCATTTCTGATCCTAAAGAGATCTGCCAAGCAGATGTGTCTGAGGCAGAGCTGCTGCTGGCTGCATGACTTTCATAGCACCTTTAGCTGGTGTTCAGTTCGCTGATGCCAGGTACTCAGGCCCAGAGCTTCTAAGGCAGTGGTTCTCAAACTTATTTGATCGGACCCCCTCCCCCCCTTCTTTGTGTCTGTAATCATTTATACACACAAGTACATATACTGCCACCCAGCTCCGAAGGCGGAGGGGAGAGCAGCGGCTGCTGGCCGGGCGTCCAGCTCCGAAGGCGGAGGGGAGAGCAGCAGCTGCTGGCCGGGCGCCCAGCTCCGAAGGCGGAGGGGAGAGAGGCAGCTGCTGGCCGGGCGCCCAGCTCCGAAGGCGGAGGGGAGAGCGGCAGCTGCTGGCCGGGCGCCCAGCTCCGAAGGCGGAGGGGAGAGCAGCGGCTGCTGGCTGGGCGCCCACCTCCGAAGGCGGAGGGGAGAGCAGCGGCTGCTGGCCGGGCGCCCAGCTCCGAAGGCGGAGGGGAGAGCAGCGGCTGCTGGCCGGGCGCCCAGCTCTGAAGGCGGAGGGGAGAGCAGCGGCTGCTGGCCGGGCGCCCAGCTCCGAAGGCGGAGGGGAGAGCAGCGGCTGCTGGCCGGGCGCCCAGCTCCGAAGGCGGAGGGGAGAGCAGCGGCTGCTGGCCAGGCGCCCAGCTCCGTAGGCGGAGGGGAGAGCAGCGGCTGCTGGCTGGGCGCCCACCTCCGAAGGCGGAGGGGAGAGCAGCGGCTGCTGGCCGGGCGCCCACTTAGAATCATAGAATCATAGAATCATAGAACCATAGAATATCAGGGTTGGAAGGGACCCCTGAAGGTCATCTAGTCCAACCCCCTGCTCGAAGCAGGACCAATTCCCAGTTAAATCATCCCAGCCAGGGCTTTGTCAAGCCTGACCTTAAAAACCTCTAAGGAAGGAGATTCTACCACCTCCCTAGGTAACGCATTCCAGTGTTTCACCACCCTCTTAGTGAAAAAGTTTTTCCTAATATCCAATCTAAACCTCCCCCACTGCAACTTGAGACCATTACTCCTCGTTCTGTCATCTGCTACCATTGAGAACAGTCTAGAGCCATCCTCTTTGGAACCCCCTTTCAGGTAGTTGAAAGCAGCTATCAAATCCCCCCTCATTCTTCTCTTCTGCAGGCTAAACAATCCCAGCTCCCTCAGCCTCTCCTCATAAGTCATGTGTTCTAGACCCCTAATCATTTTTGTTGCCCTTCGCTGGACTCTCTCCAATTTATCCACATCCTTCTTGTAGTGTGGGGCCCAAAACTGGACACAGTACTCCAGATGAGGCCTCACCAATGTCGAATAGAGGGGAACGATCAAGTCCCTCGATCTGCTCGCTATGCCCCTACTTATACATCCCAAAATGCCATTGGCCTTCTTGGCAACAAGGGCACACTGCTGACTCATATCCAGCTTCTCGTCCACTGTCACCCCTAGGTCCTTTTCCGCAGAACTGCTGCCTAGCCATTCGGTCCCTAGTCTGTAGCGGTGCATTGGATTCTTCCCTCCTAAGTGCAGGACCCTGCACTTATCCTTATTGAACCTCATCAGATTTCTTTTGGCCCAATCCTCCAATTTGTCTAGGTCCTTCTGTATCCTATCCCTCCCCTCCAGCGTATCTACCACTCCTCCCAGTTTAGTATCATCCGCAAATTTGCTGAGAGTGCAATCCACACCATCCTCCAGATCATTTATGAAGATATTGAACAAAACCGGCCCCAGGACCGACCCTTGGGGCACTCCACTTGACACTGGCTGCCAACTAGACATGGAGCCATTGATCACTACCCGTTGAGCCCGACAATCTAGCCAGCTTTCTACCCACCTTATAGTGTATTCATCCAGCCCATACTTCCTTAACTTGCTGACAAGAATACTGTGGAAGACCGTGTCAAAAGCTTTGCTAAAGTCAAGAAACAATACATCCACTGCTTTCCCTTCATCCACAGAACCAGTAATCTCATGATAAAAGGCGATTAGATTAGTCAGGCATGACCTTCCCTTGGTGAATCCATGCTGGCTGTTCCTGATCACTTTCCTCTCATGCAAGTGCATCAGGATTGATTCTTTGAGGACCTGCTCCATGATTTTTCCAGGGACTGAGGTGAGGCTGACTGGCCTGTAGTTCCCAGGATCCTCCTTCTTCCCTTTTTTAAAGATTGGCACTACATTAGCCTTTTTCCAGTCATCCGGGACTTCCCCGGTTCGCCACGAGTTTTCAGAGATAATGGCCAATGGCTCTGCAATCACAGCCGCCAATTCCTTCAGCACTCTCGGATGCAACTCGTCCGGCCCCATGGACTTGTGCACGTCCAGCTTTTCTAAATAGTCCCTAACCACCTCTATCTCCACAGAGGGCTGGCCATCTCTTCCCCATTTTGTGATGCCCAGCGCAGCAGTCTGGGAGCTGACCTTGTCAGTGAAAACAGAGGCAAAAAAAGCATTGAGTACATTAGCTTTTTCCACATCCTCTGTCACTAGGTTGCCTCCCTCATTCAGTAAGGGGCCCACACTTTCCTTGGCTTTCTTCTTGTTGTCCAACATACCTGAAAAAACCCTTCTTGTTACTCTTGACATCTCTCGCTAGCTGCAGCTCCAGGTGCGATTTGGCCCTCCTGATTTCAAAGCAGACTTCGACTCCCTCAGGGAACGGATGGCCAGGATCCCCTGGGGGACTAACTTGAAGGGGAAAGGAGTCCAGGAGAGCTGGCTGTATTTCAAGGAATCCCTGTTGAGGTTACAGGGACAAACCATCCCGATGAGTCGAAAGAATAGTAAATATGGCAGGCGACCGGCTTGGCTTAACGGTGAAATCCTAGCGGATCTTAAACATAAAAAAGAAGCTTACAAGAAGTGGAAGGTTGGACATATGACCAGGGAAGAGTATAAAAATATTGCTCGGGCATGTAGGAATGAAATCAGGAGGGCCAAATCGCACCTGGAGCTGCAGCTAGCGAGAGATGTCAAGAGTAACAAGAAGGGTTTCTTCAGGTATGTTGGCAACAAGAAGAAAGCCAAGGAAAGTGTGGGACCCTTACTGAATGAGGGAGGCAACCTAGTGACAGAGGATGTGGAAAAAGCTAATGTACTCAATGCTTTTTTTGCCTCTGTTTTCACTAACAAGGTCAGCTCCCAGACTGCTACGCTGGGCATCACAAAATGGGGAAGAGATGGCCAGCCCTCTGTGGAGATAGAGGTGGTTAGGGACTATTTAGAAAAGCTGGACGTGCACAAGTCCATGGGGCCGGACGAATTGCATCCGAGAGTGCTGAAGGAATTGGCGGCTGTGATTGCAGAGCCATTGGCCATTATCTTTGAAAACTCGTGGCGAACCGGGGAAGTCCCGGATGACTGGAAAAAGGCTAATGTAGTGCCAATCTTTAAAAAAGGGAAGAAGGAGGATCCTGGGAACTACAGGCCAGTCAGCCTCACCTCAGTCCCTGGAAAAATCATGGAGCAGGTCCTCAAAGAATCAATCTTGAAGTACTTGCATGAGAGGAAAGTGATCAGGAACAGCCAGCATGGATTCACCAAGGGAAGGTCATGCCTGACTAATCTAATCGCCTTTTATCATGAGATTACTGGTTCTGTGGATGAAGGGAAAGCAGTGGATGTATTGTTTCTTGACTTTAGCAAAGCTTTTGACACGGTCTCCCACAGTATTCTTGTCAGCAAGTTAAGGAAGTATGGGCTGGATGAATGCACTATAGGGTGGGTAGAAAGCTGGCTAGATTGTCGGGCTCAACGGGTAGTGATCAATGGCTCCATGTCTAGTTGGCAGCCGGTGTCAAGTGGAGTGCCCCAGGGGTCGGTCCTGGGGCCGGTTTTGTTCAATATCTTCATAAATGATCTGGAGGATGGTGTGGATTGCACTCTCAGCAAATTTGCGGACGATACTAAACTGTGAGGAGTGGTAGATACGCTGGAGGGGAGGGATAGGATACAGAAGGACCTAGACAAATTGGAGGATTGGGCCAAAAGAAATCTGATGAGGTTCAATAAGGATAAGTGCAGGGTCCTGCACTTAGGACGGAAGAATCCAATGCACCGCTACAGACTAGGGACCGAATGGCTAGGCAGCAGTTCTGCGGAAAAGGACCTAGGGGTGACAGTGGACGAGAAGCTGGATATGAGTCAGCAGTGTGCCCTTGTTGCCAAGAAGGCCAATGGCATTTTGGGATGTATACGTAGGGGCATAGCGAGCAGATCGAGGGACGTGATCGTCCCCCTCTATTCGACATTGGTGAGGCCTCATCTGGAGTACTGTGTCCAGTTTTGGGCCCCACACTACAAGAAGGATGTGGATAAATTGGAGAGAGTCCAGCAAAGGGCAACAAAAATGATTAGGGGTCTAGAACACATGACTTATGAGGAGAGGCTGAGGGAGCTGGGATTGTTTAGCCTGCAGAAGAGAAGAATGAGGGGGGATTTGATAGCTGCTTTCGACTACCTGAAAGGGGGTTCCAAAGAGGATGGCTCTAGACTGTTCTCAATGGTAGCAGATGACAGAACGAGGAGTAATGGCCTCAAGTTGCAGTGGGGGAGGTTTAGATTGGATATTAGGAAAAACTTTTTCACTAAGAGGGTAGTGAAACACTGGAATGCGTTGCCTAGGGAGGTGGTGGAATCTCCTTCCTTGGAAGTTTTTAAGGTCAGGCTTGACAAAGCCCTGGCTGGGATGATTTAACTGGGAATTGGTCCTGCTTCGAGCAGGGGGTTGGACTAGATGACCTTCAGGGGTCCCTTCCAACCCTGATATTCTATGATTCTATGATTCTATGATTTCATTCCTACATGCCCGAGCAATATTTTTATACTCTTCCCTGGTCATATGTCCAACCTTCCACTTCTTGTAAGCTTCTTTTTTATGTTTAAGATCCGCTAGGATTTCACCATTAAGCCAAGCTGGTCGCCTGCCATATTTACTATTCTTTCGACTCATTGGGATGGTTTGTCCCTGTAACCTCAACAGGGATTCCTTGAAATACAGCCAGCTCTCCTGGACTCCTTTCCCCTTCAAGTTAGTCCCCCAGGGGATCCTGGCCATCCGTTCCCTGAGGGAGTCGAAGTCTGCTTTCCTGAAGTCCAGGGTCCGTATCCTGCTGCTTACCTTTCTTCCCTGCGTCAGGATCCTGAACTCAACCAACTCATGGTCACTGCCTCCCAGATTCCCATCCACTTTTGCTTCCCCCACTAATTCTTCCCGGTTTGTGAGCAGCAGGTCAAGAAAAGCGCCCCCCCTAGTTGGCTCCTCTAGCACTTGCGCCAGGAAATTGTCCCCTACGCTTTCCAAAAACTTCCTGGATTGTCTATGCACCGCTGTATTGCTCTCCCAGCAGATATCAGGAAAATTAAAGTCACCCATGAGAATCAGGGCATGCGATCTAGTAGCTTCCGTGAGCTGCCGGAAGAAAGCCTCATCTACCTCATCCCCCTGGTCCGGTGGTCTATAGCAGACTCCCACCACTACATCACTCTTGTTGCTCACGCTTCTAAACTTAATCCAGAGACACTCAGGTTTTTCTACAGTTTCGTACCGGAGCTCTGAGCAGTCATACTGCTCCCTTACATACAGTGCTACTCCCCCACCTTTTCTGCCCTGCCTGTCCTTCCTGAACAGTTTATAACCATCCATGACAGTTCTCCAGTCATGTGAGTTATCCCACCAAGTCTCTGTGATTCCAATCACATCATAGTTCCTTGACATCACCAGGACCTCCAGTTCTCCCTGCTTGTTTCCAAGGCTTTGTGCATTCGTATATAAGCACTTGAGATAACCTGTTGATCGCCCCTCATTCCCAGTATGAGGCAGGAGCCCTCCCCTGACAGACATTTCTGCCTGTGCTTCCTCCCGGTGTCCCGCTTTCCCACTTACCTCAGGGCTTTGGTCTCCTTCCCCCGGTGAACCTAGTTTAAAGCCCTCCTCACTAGGTTAGCCAGCCTGCTGGCAAAGATGCTCTTCCCTCTCTTCGTAAGATGGAGCCCGTCTCTGACCAGCACTCCTCCTTCATGGAACACCATCCCATGGTCAAAGAATCCAAAGCCTTCTCTCCGACACCACCTGCGTAGCCATTCGTTGACTTCCACGATTCGACGGTCCCTACCCAGGCCTTTTCCTTCCACGGGGAGGATGGACGAGAACACCACTTGCGCCTCCAACTCCTTTATCCTTCTTCCCAGAGCCATGTAGTCCGCAGTGATCCGCTCAAGGTCATTCTTGGCAGTATCATTGGTGCCCACGTGGAGAAGCAGGAAGGGGTAGCGATCCGAGGGCTTGATGAGTCTCGGCAGTCTCTCCGTCACATCGCGAATCTTAGCCCCCGGCAAGCAGCAGACTTCTCAGTTTTCCCGGTCAGGGCGGCAGATAGATGACTCAGTCCCCCGGAGGAGAGAGTCCCCGACCACCACCACTCGCCTTCTCCTCTTGGGAGTGGTGGTCGTGGAACCCCCAACCTCAGGACATCGTATCTCATGCCTTCCAACCAGCGGAGTCTCCTTCTGCTTTCTCGCCCCAGACATATCATCTGGTCCACTCTCCGCGACGGTACCTGTGGAGAGAACATGAAAGCGGTTAGTTACCTGTGTCTGTGTTACTGGAACCCGGACATTCCGCTTACCTCTTCTGGAGGTCACATGTTGCCAAGCTTCTTCACTGGCCTCTTGGCTCCTCTGTGCAACCTGCTCTATATCTTTAGAGCTTTGTGCCCCTAGAAGCCTATCCTGAGTTTTGTCCAGAAAATCCTCAGTTTCTCGTATGCAACGCAGGGTCGTTATCTGTTGCTCCAGACCTTCAATCTTCTCTTCCAACTTCCGAAGGCGGAGGGGAGAGCAGCGGCTGCTGGCCAGGCGCCCAGCTCCGAAGGCGGAGGGGAGAGCGGCGGCTGCTGGCCGGGCGTCCAGCTCCGAAGGCGGAGGGGAGAGCGGTGGCTGCTGGCCGGGCGCCCAGCCAGAAGGGCAGCAATGTGGAAAGTGATATTTGTTAATGTCACTTTTCACAGCAGACTTAGCGTCCCATTGACACCGTTACTTCTGTCCGGCTGCTGCCACCCCGAGGCTGACAGCCGGAGCCCCTACAGCCCGAGCTGTCAGCCTCAGAGCCCTCAAGCTCTGCTGCTGCCTCCAGGTGATGGATTGCAGCGGGAAGGAGACCCTCTGCCTGGGAGGCCTCTCAGTGAGAGATTCAGGGTGGCAGGGAGGTAAGGAGAGCCCCAGCCCTGGTGGAACTGCTCCCACTGTCAGGTGTGCACAGCCCGTCTGCACGAGCCCCAGCTGCACTAGGCTGTCAGTCAGAGCTCTTCAAAACAAAACAAAAAGCACACAGCTCACGCCTCCCTTAACACGTTCCTATGCCTCCCTTGGGAGGCCCGCCCCATAGTTTGAGAACCACTGCTCAAAGATATTTAGGCAATGAACTCAAATGAAATCAAATGGAATTAGGTACCTGAATACCTTGGAGATCTGGGCCTCAGTTACTATGTGGATGGGGGTCAAATAAGCACAGAGAAAGAGGGGGAAAAGTCCCCTCAGTGGATAAATTTCTGCCTCTGAGCATGCGCACCCCTGCCTCCCTCAAGGCATTTGGGCACCTATCTCCTGCCTAAGCTCCAGAGTGATTCATGAACCATGGGAAGATGGGTGTTACTCTACCTATTTCACCCAGGGGGCCTGATCCAGTTGGTCAGGGGCCGCCCACCAGATCGGGTCCCAGTCAAAATCTGGCCAGAGGAAGATGGTAGAACAGCTTCAGCAGGAGAGACTGAGGAAGCCCACCTCAGAATAACCCACAGCCCAGTAGTTAGAGCACACTCCTGAAAAGTGGCAGACCCGGGTCCGAATCCTTTCTCCCAACTCAGGCAGAGGGAGGAATTAAACCCAGCTCTCCCACCTCCCTGGTGAGTGCTCTAACTACTGGGCTAAAGGCTGCAAGGCGACCCCCTCCAATTGTTCTGTGGGGCGTGAGGCAGGTGCCTAACTCATTTTCATGGAAACGCCCTAGGTGCCTAAGCCACCAGACTGCAGGAGGGGTTTCCGTGAATGGACCATAAGCAGAGATAGGCACATCCCCGTAGCCCAGACTTCGGCACCTATCCTTGGCTTCTCCAGTTGGCTAGCTTAGGCAGTTCCCTTCCTATTGTGCTGTCTTTTGTGGGTCACATTCTCAGGCACCTCTCTCTCCCCATGCATTGTATAGAGAGCCTGTTTACCTAGCACAGGCTTAGTGGATCACAGTGTTATTCCAGTGATTTTCTAGGTGCCTAAAAGTTAGGCATTGCAATGCTCCCGGTTACAGCACCCAAGTCCCTTTGTGGATCCAGGCCACAGAGACTGCACTACCTGGCCCTCTCTCCCTTCGGCAAGGGCAAGATTTGAATCCTACTCTGAATCTGATATTCACAGAATAGAGGCCATGGGTCAGTCTGTGGACAGGCCAAAGTGCGCACTGGTGTGAAATGGCTAGGCAGATACTAAGGCCCTTCTGTCCCAAGGTGCACACCTTAGAAATACCTGAGACAGAATCTGGACAGGAATCTTCACGCTTCTTCCTTTAAATCACTTAAGTACTGCCCCTTTAAGGTACCAATGGGACTTTCTGCATGCTGATGTAAGCAGTGTCAGGATGAGCTCCACCCTGACATCTGGTGGTGAGGTGTGGCAAGTTGTGGAAAAGAACTTCAGGGGCCGATGTCATTTGCATAGGCACACCCACCACGCCTAGAATGAGACCATAGCTGCTCAAATGGTCACTTTGGCTGCTGTGGGATCCCCAGCGTCTCTGTTATTGGGGCAGGAAGAATAAATTGTTATTACCCTGATTATGGGAACTGTGCTTGGAACTGTACGTGGCCTTTTGTTATGATGGAGGGATTCACCATCAACTAAGTAGCACTCGCTAGGCAAGGGTCATGGGTTCCAAAACTGTGTGAATAGAGAGAGGCTGGGGACAAGTATTAATACTTGGTGGCATGGGCCCCTTGGTGAGGGCCTTACATGCTAATTGCACTTCCTCCTCTCTCCACTGTGGAATATCAGAGCTAATTTTGATTTCATTAGAAGTCTAGTTATAGGCTGCTGAGCTCACTTTGGGCTGACAGTGCACCAGCACTGGGGCTCCCCTACTACAAGCTGAATTCACCTAAGAGCTGAAATCACTGAGTGTTGTGTTAAGTAGTGGGGGAGCCTGAAGATATATTGTGGAGCAGTTTGCAGCACGGCTGGTGAAGCAGTTCGACGCGGAGCAGTGTGTGGATGGCAGGAGCTGCTTGTGGGTCGTGGAGCTGAGCGAAGGAGTTCGTGGGGCAGCTGGCGGAGCGGAGCGCAGCTGAGCGAAGGAGTTCGTGGGGCAGCTGGCGGAGCGGAGCGCAGCTGAGCGAAGGAGTTCGTGGGGCGGCTGGCGGAGCGGAGCGCAGCTGAGCGAAGGAGTTCGTGGGGCGGCTGGCGGAGCGGAGCGCAGCTGAGCGAAGGAGTTCGTGGGGCGGCTGGCGGAGCGGAGCGCAGCTGAGCGAAGGAGTTTGTGGGGCGGCTGGCGGAGCGGAGCGCAGCGGAGCGAAGGAGTTTGTGGGGCGGCTGGCGGAGCGGAGCGCAGCGGAGCGAAGGAGTTTGTGGGGCGGCTGGCGGAGCGGCGCGCCGCTATGGAGCTATGGGGCGGTCAGCTTCAGATCATGTAAGGTGCCTCTTACCCCCGTCCCATTTCCACCCAGGTTGGAAGGTAAAGCTCCGCAGATAAACTTTCGAACTCTGGGGCTGCCCTGACCAGGGACAGAGACTTTTGGGGCATTGGACTTTTGGGACTTTGGGTGATTTGGGGTTGCTGGACTCAAGAACCAAAGGGAAAAGGGCATGCCCCAATTTGCCTGTGGTGGGTTTTTTTTTGCTCATGGGTTGTGTTATGAATCCTGTTGGTGGTGTTTCCCCAACATAATGCCACATTGTTTCTCTCTGTTATTAAAAGGCTTTTGCTACACTCAGGCTATGTGCTTGCGAGAGGGGAAGTATTGCCTCTTGGAGGCGCCCAGCGGGGGTGGTATATATTTGTCCCAGGTCACTGGGTGGGGGCTCGAGCCGGTTTGCATTGTGTTATTGGAATGGATCCCCTAGATATTGAACCCGGCCCTTGTTGCTGCCAACTCTGACGGGCAGAAGGGTTACACTTATTATGTGTGTCAGGGACCCTGATCCTAAGCACCTGGAGAAAGGCCTGATCACTTTCCCAGGGCCAAAGGGAGCTTGTAGGAAGCAGACGAAGCACTGTGATTGGTAGAGGCTGTGAGGGGTGGCGTCAGAGACCCTTTAAAGCTGGACATTTCTTCCTCACTCAGACTGATAGGGAAACTTAAAGAGGGGGAGAGACCAGACCAGACAAGCCAAGCAAAGCAGGGTAGCTTGATTCAGGAATTTGCTGGTTTTTCTTTCCTGGCTTTACAGTGAAGTTATGGCCTCAGTTGTAGCCGTGAAAGCTCACTCTAGGATCAGCTAATGAGGGGGCTATTTTCTTTACCACACAAGGATGGGGTTTGCAGGATCAATGGGCATGTTTGTAAAATCACTGAAAACAAATGGATGCTGGGAGTTCAATATAAAACATCCCTACCAATATATTTGTGGCTCCGTAGCAGTAACCTGGCAGGCAAAAACACCACAAATATGTAGGGAGAAAAGACCAGGTCATCCAGCCTAACTCTGAGGGTCTCCAACACTGTTCACCTTCCCCCTGAAAGCTGCACTCTCCCCACTGAAAGCAGCATGCTTCTATTTAATGTAAGTGGCTATAGAGTAACTGTTGTCCTCTCTAGGCACTGATGATAGCTGCCCACTTTTACTGGAGGGGATCAAGTAGAAAAAATGGGGCCCATGCAGAAAAGAAGGAATTAGGACTATACCTTCAAGCAGGATGGAGAACTAACATTGCACTCAAATTAGGGCCCCTGGAGGGCACCTAGATTAGGACAGAAAACCAGATCCCTCACTCCCTCCCCTGCTCCATTGAACCACTCCTTGGATGATGCTCACTGGTTTTAAACCCTGAATGATCCTTAGACACTATGGTGACAGATGCTTGATAGATGGATGGATGGATTGATTGATCAGGCACTGTCTATCTATATATTCATGAAATTCAGATTGGCTTGGGGGTGGGGTGAATTAGAAATCACCACCCAAGGAAACTTTCTGGCTACAGCTGGAAGGTAGAGCAGTAAAGCAAAGGGGTTTGGTCAGGGAACTCAGGCTAGGACAACTCACCCACACCTGCATATTCACCTACTCACCCTCTGAAATACTCTCCCCACCTGTGTCCTTCTGAGCAGATCCTGCTCTCCAGTCCCAGGCCTGAAAGGACAGGAGAGGGGAGAGGACTAAAGGGTGGGAGGTAGTACTAGGCGGTGGGGAGAGAGCAAGAGGACTCAAGGTTGGGGAGAAACAGAGGAGGAGACTGAATGGTGGGTAGAGATCGGGCTACTCAGAAGAAAGGAGGAGAGAGGGGAAATGCCGACAGCAAAATGTAGATGGGGATCAAGGCAAAATAAGAAAGAAACAATAAATAGAAAGTGTCACGCTGTCTGGAGTGGCCCATGACTGTGAGTGCCGGCCTCAGGGCAGAGGTCAAGAAGCAGGGTGGAGACCTCAAACTGATTGTATGTGCTACAATTAGATTTCACCAACCTGAACCCGGTAACAAATGTGAACTCCTGAAGCAGTCTGAGCCTTACCACGGAGTCACAGATAGTCCCCTTGGGCATGCCCATCTGTCTTGCCACCTGGGCAAGCTGGACATAGTTAGTTGCTATACACCAAAGATCACAAAAGATTCTGGTTGCTTCCAGTCCCAAGAGATCAGTCACTTGTACTTCAGATCTCACACCAAAAATAATGCTTGTAGCCAATGCTATAGTAAACTAACTAAGGGTTTATTAACTAGGAAAAAGAAATGAGAGAGTTACTCACAGGTTAAAGCTGGCAAACATACATACACAAATGAGTTACTGTCTATGGTTCCAAAAGGTGACAGAGTTGTAGCAATCTGTGAACATTGCATGTCTTTTAGGGCTAAGCCAGGTTGACCCTGGGGATCTCTGCTGCTGTTTTGTGACTTCATCCCTATGAGAGTCCAAAAAGCAAAAGAGATGAAAAATTTTCTTCTTCACTATCTTTATTTCCTTCTTCCAGAATTCAAGTTGATGGAATGAGCCCTTTTGCACTGTAGCCTCTTCATGGGTGTGATGGAGCAGTTAATAAAGTGTTTGTATTGTGATGTCTCTCAATGGCCCATTTCATTTTGATAGCCTTCCTGAGAAGCAGGAGATAACCCTCCTGAACTTAAATATTACCTTATAGCACACAATAAAGATAGTATAAGTGAGATTAATGCATGCTGCAATTTACAAGCATGTCATAAAGTCTAAACACTAAAGACATTGTTATAAGTTCAATACCCATCTTAACCATACTAACACACAGGTGAAACAGACTGATTTCCAGCAATGAATTTGTCAGTGCTCGGCTGAGGGCTAAAGCCTTGGCAAGAGCTGGCACCTGGTTTGCTGGCATCACGGAAAAAGGACACAATATAGTAGGAAAGAGAGACTGAAGAAAAACTGCACTAGGGTACAGAAGACAAGAGAAAAGGAAAGAAAGGAAGAAGAAAGGGATGCAAGTTATGATTTCTATGCAGCATAGTCTTTATACAACATTTTAAATCAATGGTCTGATTGTTGTTCCTAGACACCACCAGCATCTTTAGAGAGGAGAGTCTTGTGGTTAAGACACAGGATGGGGACTCAAGAGATGTGAGTTTAGTTCTGCTGCAGAATTTCTGTGTGACATTGGGAAAGTCATTTAACCTCTCTGGGCCTCAGTTTTCTATCTTCCTTTCTCCAGCTTCAGAGATTCATAGATTCCAAAGCTAGAAGGGACCATTGTGATCCGCTAGTCTGACCTCCTGTATAACACAGGCCAGAGACCTGCTCCAAGAGCATTCCTGGAGTGTATCTTTTAGAAAAAAATCTAATACTGAAGAGGACATGTCTCTCCATTATTTACCACATGTGGTGAATAATGTCATATGAAAACTGCCAGTGAGGATTTTAGTCTCCTTCGAGGTCATTAATAAAAAAGGTTAAATAGCATAGGGCCAAAATCTGATGCCTGCAGGTCCTCACTAGAAACACAACCATTTGATGATTTCCCCATTTACAATTACATTTTGAGACCTATCAGTTAGCCAGCTTTTTTCCATTTAATGTGAGCAATGTTAATTTTATATTGTTCTAATTTTTTTAATCAAAATGCCATGTGGTACCAAGTCAAATGTCTTACAGAAGTCTAAGTATATTACATCAACACTATTATCTTTATCAACCAAATGTGTGATATAATCAAAAAATGATATCAAGTTAGTTTGACAGGATCTATTTACCATACCCCCATGCTGATTGTCATTAATTATATTACCCTCCTTTAATTCTTTATTAATCAAGTTCTGTATCAGCCACTTCATTATCTTGCCAGAGATTGTTGTCAGACTAACTGGTCTATAATTACCAGGTCATCCTGTTTTCCCTTTTTAAATATTGGCAAAATTTTAGCTTTCTTCTGATCTTCTCAAACTTCTCCAGTGTTCCAAGACTTACTGAAAATCAACATTAATGGTCCAGTGAGTGCCTGAGACAGCTCTTTTAAAACTCTTGGATGAAAGTTATATGGACCTGTCAATTTGAAAATATCTAACTTTAGTAGCTGCTGCTTAACATCCTTTTGAGACATTAGCACAATGGAAAGAGTATTATCATATTATATGACTACATCATATTTTTTCCCAAATACAGAACAGAAATACTTGTTGAATGCTTCTGCCTTTTCTGCATTATTATTGATAATTCTACC
Source organism: Eretmochelys imbricata (assembly GCF_965152235.1). Classification (NCBI taxonomy): domain Eukaryota; kingdom Metazoa; phylum Chordata; order Testudines; family Cheloniidae; genus Eretmochelys; species Eretmochelys imbricata. The sequence goes on from NC_135572.1 coordinate 349,894,496, forward strand.
ATTTCCACCTAGTAATACCATTGCTAGGATTTCTTTTGTTCCAAATATACTTTAAAAACTCCTTCTTATTGTTCTTAACTATACTTACCATAGATTTTTCCTTGTTTCACTTTGCTTCCTTTGTCAATTTTATATAGTTCCTACAGTTCCCAGCTTCTGATTTATATTCATTACTATCAATTTCCCCTTTCTTTAATTTGTTATATAGCTTCCTTCATGACCCGTCTAAACCAGGTCAGTTTTTTAATCAACAGGGCCTTCTTCCTCAATTGTGGGATTGTGGCTTTTGGGGCATCCAGTAAAGTGTTCTTAAACAATTCCAAATTATCATTCACATATTTCTCATTAAATCCTTCCTCCTAGCTGATTTTGTCCCATAATTGTTTTCCGCTTTGTGAAATCAGCCCTTTTTAAAGCACCAAGTGTGTATATATATATCACTGGTCTGGACTTCATTCTGTTCACACATTATAAATGTTGCACTTAAGTTACCATTAATTTTTAGTTCTGTGATCAGTTCCTCTTTATTTATCAAGACGAGGTCCTATAGAGAATTGCCCAGTGTTGGATGTAACACTTTTTGTGTATTCAGTTGGGAAGTATTTAGAGGCAGGGACTGTCTCTGTATTTGTCTAATACAACGGGGCTTTGATCTTGGTTGAGTCCTCTAGGCACTCCCATAATAAATAACATCTGAAAATGTTCCCAGCTTTGGCAGGGAAGGGTTGACACATCACTTGTCCTCAGCCATGACCTGCTAAGGATGGTTTCGGCAGCTTCATTTTCTCCCCAAAGTATTGACAGGTATGCAACAGTTTGATATGACAAGGGGAAGTTGATTAAAAAGGGGTAGTGATCAATGGCTCCATGTCTAGTTGGCAGCCGGTGTCAAGTGGAGTGCCCCAGGGGTCGGTCCTGGGGCCGGTTTTGTTCAATATCTTCATAAATGATCTGGAGGATGGTGTGGATTGCACTCTCAGCAAATTTGCGGATGATACCAAACTGGGAGGAGTGGTAGATACGCTGGAGGGCAGGGATAGGATACAGAGGGACCTAGACAAATTGGAGGATTGGGCCAAAAGAAATCTGATGAGGTTCAATAAGGATAAGTGCAGGGTCCTGCACTTAGGACGGAAGAACCCAATGCACAGCTACAGACTAGGGACCGAATGGCTAGGCAGCAGCTCTGCAGAAAAGGACCTAGGGGTGACAGTGGACGAGAAGCTGGATATGAGTCAGCAGTGTGCCCTTGTTGCCAAGAAGGCCAATGGCATTTTGGGATGTATAAGTAGGGGCATAGCGAGCAGATCGAGGGACGTGATCGTCCCCCTCTATTCGACATTGGTGAGGCCTCATCTGGAGTACTGTGTCCAGTTTTGGGCCCCACACTACAAGAAGGATGTGGATAAATTGGAGAGAGTCCAGCGGAGGGCAACAAAAATGATTAGGGGTCTGGAACACATGAGTTATGAGGAGAGGCTGAGGGAACTGGGATTGTTTAGTCTGCAGAAGAGAAGAATGAGGGAGGATTTGATAGCTGCTTTCAACTACCTGAGAGGTAGTTCCAGAGAGGACGGTTCTAGACTATTCTCAGTGGTGGAAGAGGACAGGACAAGGAGTAATGGTCTCAAGTTGCAGTGGGGGAGGTTTAGGTTGGATATTAGGAAAAACTTTTTCACTAGGAGGGTGGCGAAACACTGGAATGCGTTGCCTAGGGAGGTGGTGGAATCTCCTTCCTTAGAAGTTTTTAAGGTCAGGCTTGGCAAAGCCCTGGCTGGGATGATTTAATTGGGTATGGGTCCTGCTTTTGAGCAGGGGGTTGGACTAGATGACCTCCTGAGGTCCCTTCCAACCCTGATATTCTATGATTCTATGAAAAGGACTCTCACAAATCAACATGTACATTTTCCTTCAATATCATCCATCCACTGCTAAAACACCAACTCCTTGAAAGTGAGGCAAACGCGCTGCAGAGTGCTGATGACTCATTTCCTGAGCAGCCCGAGAAACGAGAGCTCTCACATTTATGCTTGTTATCAATCACTTGGTTAAAGGAAATTTAATAGTGCACTATCCATCACCACCAATGATGAATATGGGCTCAGGGACAGACAGAATTGATTTACATGTCTGGGGCAGCCATTTCCAGGAGTGTAGCGTTCTGGGTGTGGGGATGTTGCTGAGCACTGACCTTCTGGAAACCACATGACCTAAAACTTGGACATCTCACTGTGTCTAGTCCCTAGCAGCAAGAGATATTAAACAAGTGATACATCAGCCAACTGTCTATATCTGATCCGCCTTGTATTTAGCTGTGACACTCTGTATATGTTTCCCAGACCTGAAGAAAAGCACTGTGTAGCTCAAAAGCTTGTCTCTCTCACCAGCAGAAGTTGGTCCAGTAAAAGACATTACCTCACCCACTTTGTCTCTCTAATATCCTGGGACCAACATGTCTCCAAGTTGTCTATAGTCAGGCCCAGATAAGCTTCCGGAATCCAACTCCCAGTCCTTCTAGCACAGGGGTGAGCAAGCTTTTTGGCCCGAGGGCCACATCTGGGTATGGAAATTGTATGGCAGGCTATGAATGCTCACAAACTTGGGGGTTGGGCGGCGGGGGGGGGTGAGGGCTCTGGGGTGGAGCTGGGAATGAGGAGTTGGGGATGCAGGAAAGTGCTCTGGGCTGGGACCAAGGGGTTTGGAGGGCAGGAGGGGGATCAAGGCTAGGGCAGGGGGTTGGGGCGCGGTGGGGGGTCAGGGGTGCAGGCTCCAGGCAGTGCTTACCTCAAGCAGTTCCCGGAAGTAGCAGTATGTCCCCCCTCCGCTCCTGCAGCTCCCATTGGCTTTGGTTCCTGGCCAATGGGAGCTGCGGGGGTGGCACTTAAGGCAGGGGCAGCATGTGGAGCCCCCTGGCTGCCCCTACATGTAGGAGGCAGAGTGGGGATATCCCGCTTCTTCTGGGAGCCGCATGGAGTGGGGCAAGCCCTCGACACTGCACCCCGGCTGGAGCACCGGAGTGGGGCAAGCCCTGGACCTTGGTCCCCAGAGGGAGCTTGAGGGCCAGCTTAAAACTTCTGAAGGGCCAGAATGCGGCCCCCGGGCAGTAGTTTGCCCACGCCTGTTCTAGCACATACTCAAAAGAGTTATAGAGACTCAGTTTCACTTCATTCCCACCTCAGCTCATCCACCAGCCACCAGCCACCAGTACTATCATGACACTAACTAGAGTTGTCCAAAACTCTTTCTTTATGCTTCCTTTGAGCATTGCCTTTGGTTTTGATCCACCCAGAGATGCTGAGTTTCACGTTGAGTGTTGGGGTTTGAGGGAGTAAAACTATTCAAAGCAATACTCATTCTCAAATGTTTTCCACACGGTTCTTGCATCAGACCTTACAACAGCAACACTGTGCAAACTCTTAAGTCATCCCAGGTTCCTTCAGAAGGCTGGCGAACTGTATTGAATCTCTCAGGGCTTCAGTAGAACATTGGGCCAGATTGGAACATGAGCTTGAATAGTTTGGGTTAACTACCATGAAGTTAACCTTGCCTGCACTGATGCAAAGTTGTGTTAAGTCATGTCTTAGGGCAGTGGTTTTCAAACTGTGAGGTGTGGGTCTGGAGGGCACTAGATGGGGCATGGAGCTGTGGCCAGCCAGGTGTTCAGGCCAGGGCAAGAGAGCAGCAAGAAGAGAGGCAGGGAATCCCCAGCAGCTGGGAGGGAAAGGAGCACAGTCCCACCCCACCCGACCCCGCCCTGGCAGCATTTTGCTGCTTTCCCTCTCCTCCCCAACCTGACTCCCTGCACATGCTCCCGCCCTAGACACTGGGCCAGCCACAGCCCCACATATTTTAAACTATCTGGAGACTGCAAGCAAGGAGCCACAGACTGCTCTGTGCTGAGCTGCCGTGGGCTCTTCCGGGGGTTGAACCAGCCAGGTTTTGCCAATAGCCAAGATGTGGGCTGCCTGCTCCCCTCAGTGAGTCACTTTCTTCACCAGACAGGCAGGAATTGGAGGGACCCAGCAATGTAGCTTCCATGGAGAAGGGGGGTGCAGCAAAAAACATAGGGGAACCTCTGTTTTCGAGGAAGCGTGATCTTGTGGTTAACATTTTAGTTGATTGTTGTAGATCTGGGTTCAGTTCCTGGCTCTGCTACAACACACCCGTGTAACCTTGGGCAAGTCATTTACGCTCAGTGCCTCAGTTTCCCACCTCTAATACAGGGAAGCTCCCCCTCCCCCTCTCCTCCTGATCTGTCTTGTCTATTTGACTCTAAGCTCTTTGGGGCAGGGCCTGTCTCTCATTTAGGGTGACCAGATAGCAAGTGTAAAAAATCGGGACAGGGAGTGGGGGGTAATAGGTGCCTATATAAGAAAAAGCCCCCAAAATCGGGACTGTCCCTATAAAATCAGGACATCTGGTCACCCTACTCTCATTGTATGTATGTGCAACGGAGCCTTGATCTCAGTTGGTGCCTCTAGGCATTACCATAACACAAATAATAACGATGTACCAGTGTGTCAGCTAGTTGTGTAACCCAAATGCCTAATAGGGAGATATCTCTTTAAGAGACCCCTTGGGTGGTAGGAGTGAGTTGTGTCCGGGTAATTGTTGATAGACAGATTTAGCACAATGCATGCAGAAGCTTCTGGATTTGGGGTGTGGTAGTTTTGGGTCTGCCCCAATAGGTTCCCTGTTGCTGGGGTTAGACTCCATGAGGGCAAGCGATCAGGGCAGCTGCTTTACAAAGGGCTTTACGAAGGGTGAGTTGGGAGAAGCTGAGCCCAGGAGCAGAAAACAGACTGTTGTCCCTAACTCTGCAGCAGGTCAGTGATATTGTTAACCCTCTTAACAAGGAAACATGAGCAATGTTAATTATTGAAAGGGAGGAAATAATTTCTTCTATCTTAATTGTATACTTTGAATGTTGTTTGATTTTAGCCAGACTGTTCTAGTTACATTGTCTCAACTAGTCTGATTCACCAACTCTTCTTTAACTGTAGTAATGGGGAAAAAGTCGTTTCTATTTTGCGGTTCTCAGTTCTTGTATTTTCTTGTCAGAGGTTATTTTTTTTTAAGCTAGATACTTAGCTGAGTGGCTGGTTAATCAGTTAGCTGACCGGCTCACAGTGATTTCAGCAGAGGACGAGTCTGCATGGATTCCAATGGAAGTTTCTTAAAAGCAAGTGGAGGGGAAATGTTGCGTCCCTTCACACAAAGATGCCGGGGTGCACACCAAACTAGGGCCGCTGAAAAATACCGCTAAAGAAAGCCGGAAGCTGGGACGGAAAGCAGTGCATCATGGGACACTGAGCCCAGTCCCAAGATGTGCTGCGTTCCACTCTGCCTTCCCACAAGACCTAGTGGCAGAAGGTGTCGAGCTGGACTGTGGGATGGGTACCCACAGTGCATTACTCGCACTGTTGATGATAGTGCCCCAGCTGATAGACGTGCTCTGCCGACAGGGGGAGCAAGCGTGAACATGCACTGCTGATTTGTATTATAGCACTTTTTGAGTGTTGACATAACATGCATCCGATGAAGTGAGCTGTAGCTCATGAAAGCTCATGCTCAAATAAATTGGTTAGTCTCTAAGGTGCCACAAGTCCTCCTTTTCTTTTTGACATAACTTTAGTTGACTAAACTCTGTAATGTAGACCAGGCACTCAGCAGACTGTAGATTGGGTGATCAAACACTCTGAGACTCAAGTGAACTCAGCCTAAACTGTGGGGAACTCTGGATTTCTTCTCACTGTGTTTCTGTGGGGACTGACCTGTTTAGATTTAATTTGTTTTCTTTATTTATGTTAATGTATAACTGTGAGGATAATGTCTGTGGATTATAAAATAGCCATGTTATGTTGTAAATTATTATCATTTATTATGTTTCTTTATCAAAAGATTTTATAAAGTTGTTACTTAAGTAAATTCATTAACTTCATTCCTTTGGGGACTTGAATGTAGGGAGGCTGACCCTGTGCAATCCTTGCTGAAAATCCTTAGAGACTGAATTCTGGGTCTCCAATTGCTTTTCTATGGGAGTTGATGGTTTTTATGGGCACTGGAGAAGGGCAACTCAGAAGCACTGAGCCCACCCAAAGGTTACACTAGCTCCTAGCTCTGTCATGGAATCGCTGTGTGACCTCGGTCGAAACATATAACCTTTCTGTAGTAACAGCCCTGGGTTGGTCTAGTGGTATGAATAACAGAGTCTGTCAACCCAAGAAGTTCCAGGAAACAGCCAGCTCATTGCCTATGCTGCATAGCTCAGAACCACAGCTGGATGCAACCGACTGTTATGAGCGTGCCCTACGCCTGTATATCCATTAATAGGTAATAGATAACGTGCCAGTATCATAGAATCGTAGAATATCAGGGTTAGAAGGGACCTCAGGAGGTCATCTAGTCCAACCCCCTGCTCAAAGCAGGACCAATCCCCAATTTTTGTCCCATATCCCTAAATGGCCCCCTCAAGGATCGAACTCACAACCCTGGGTTTAGCAGGCCAAAGCTCACAGTAGATGGTGCCCAACAGTTCCTGGGTTTTGTAGGACCAATAAATGTGTGAAACCTCAGCAGATCCAACAGGTTGGTTTGTGCGCAGCAAATTTGGTCATTTCTGTGACCAGGGCTGGGTCCTGCAGATGAACACACTTCCAGGGAGATCGGGGACCAGGGTGTATCTAGTGTTACCTGCAAGTCACAAAGGGATGGTGAAATCCTAAAGATCTTGTCTGCTGGGCTAGCAACCAGAGGTGACCGAGAGCTGTCACTCAGTTTAACACCCAACAAATCTCTTTGGCTAAAGCAGAGGATTAACAGGGACAATCATAGTTCTGGACACCCACAGAAAGTCTCACATCGGGGGGGCCATGTGGCCGTGGCCATATCACTTTTTACCTGCCTTAAGGCGAGCGATGCAGGGGAGGGGCAGAGAGGAGCAAGCGGTTGGAGCCTCAGGGGGAAGAGGCCAAGTGACAGCAGGGTCTCAGGGGCGAAGCACAGGTGGGGCTTCTGGGGGGCACAGCAGGGGGTGAGGCCATGGTCCAGGCAATGGTGGACCCCCACTTCTAGGGAGCTTCCGGCTCTCCTGCTTCACAATGTGTATGGTGAAATCAACATTTATCTATATTTACTGATAAAAATCTAATTCTTCCAAGCCTATTTATAGTGTTATCTGCCAACCTCAGATGAAAAGTGTGATGGATTTGCTAAGCTGGGGCCTATGACTCCCAAATCCCATCAGTCCCCTCCCCACAGTCCTCTCCTTTCCCTGGCTAGGCCAGAGGAAAGGTCCTGGACCAGGAAATGGCCAGTCTTTGTTGGGAAGCAGCTCGTCAGGAGCTTCAGGAAGCTGGATGGAGGAAGACTCCCTAGATACGGTGTGCAGAGCTGTGTGTCGAATATGCTGTGGCTGTCAGATATTACAGATGGGACCAGTTCTGTGTGAGATGTATGGAGGAGCAGAAGCAGCTAAGCAAGGAGCCAGTGCAGAGGGGCCCCAATGAGAGACACTTACCGAGCCCGGCTGGGAAAACCTCAATCTAATAGTGACTGGGCTGGAGGGAGGTCGGGGGAGGTCCCAGACGACTGGAAAAATGCTAATGTAGTGCCCATCTTTTAAGAAAGGAAAAAGGAGGATCCTGGGAACTACAGGCCAATCAGCCGCACCTCAGTCCATGGAAAAATCATGGAGCAGATCCTCAAGGAATCAATTCTGAAGCACTTAGAGGAGAGGAAAGTGATCAGGAACAGTCAGCATGGATTCACCAAGGGCAAGTCATGCCTGACTAATCTGATTGCCTTCTATGATGAGATAACTGGCTCTGTGGATGAGGGGAAAGCAGTGGACATGTTGTTCCTTAACTTTAGCAAAGCTTTTGACACTGTCTCCCACAGTATTCTTGCCAGCAAGTTAAAGAAGTATGGGCTGGATGAATGGACTATAAGGTTGATAGAAAGCTGGCTAGATTGTCAGGCTCAACAGGTAGTGATCAATGGCTCCATGTCTAGTTGGCAGCCGGTATCAAGCGGACTGCCCCAAGGGTCGGTCCTCGGGCCAGTTTTGTTCAATATCTTCATAAATGATCTGGAGGATGGTGTGGATTGCACCCTCAGCAAGTTTGCAGATGACACTAAACTGGGAGGAGAGGTAGATAGGATACAGAGAGACCTAGACAAATTAGAGGATTGAGCCAAAAGAAATCTGATGAGGTTCAACAAGGAAAAGTGCAGAGTCCTGCACTTAAGACGGAAGAATCCCATGCATCGCTACAGACTAGGGACTGAATGGCTAGGCAGCATTTCTGCAGAAAAGGACGTAGGGGTTACAGTGGACGAGAAGCTGGATATGAGTCAGCAGTGTGCCCTTGTTGCCAAGAAGGCCAATGGCATTTTGGGATGTATAAGTAGGGGCATTGCCAGCAGATCGATGGATGTGATCGTTCCCCTCTATTCAACATTGGTGAGGCCTCATCTGGAGTACTATGTCCAGTTTTGGGCCCTACACTACAAGAAGGATGTGGAAAAATTAGAAAGCGTCCAGCGGAGGGCAACAAAAATGATTAGGGAACTGGAACACATGACTTATGAGGAGAGGCTGAGGGAACTGGGATTGTTTAGTGTGCGGAAGAGAAGAATGAGAGGGGATTTGATAGCTACTTTCAACTACTGGAAAGGGGGTTCCAAAGAGGATGGATCTAGACTTTCTCAGTGGTAGCAGATGAGAGAACGAGGAGTAATGGTCTCAAGTTGCAGTGAGGGAGGTTTAGGTTGGATATTAAGAAAAACTTTTTCACTAGGAGGGTGGTGAAACACTGGAATGCATTACCTAGGGAGGTGGTGGAATCTCCTTCCTTGGAAGTTTTTAAGGTCAGGCTTGACAAAGCCCTGGCTGGGATGATTTAGCTGGGGATTGGTCCTGCTTTGAGCAGGGGGTTGGACTAGATGACCTCCTGAGGTCCCTTCCAACCTGATATTCTATGATTCTATGGAGAGGGCACCCGAAGCACCAGCCCTGAAGAGCCCTGACTCTCAATTGGACTCCCCAGAGACCCAAACATTTACTGCTGTTGGTCACCTTGAACTGTAACTGGTGTGCTTCTGCACCTAGGGTATCTGCAACCTTCCCCTTTCCCGCAAGCCCTACCAAAATACCCTTTCCCTTAGGCGTGTGTCGGCGTGCTTATTGAGACTTAGCATCGATGAGGCCTAGATGCAGGAGCACCTGCAGTTCTTGCCTCTAAGTCTTGGTGCTCCTGGCACACTACCGGCACCGGGGGGTTTGGTGTACTCCAGCGCTGAGCAGCCCCAGTATTTACAAAAAGACTCGCTCTTCAGTGCCGGGGCTGTCTCTGTGTCCGTACAGCACCTAGCTGTGGCCCTGCCATAATACCAATAAAGTGTAATCATCATTGCAGGTTTCTATACATTTGCATAGGTCTGTGTTTCTCTTTCACGTATGGGGCCAGATTCTCAGCCGGTGTAAATGTGTGTGTAACCCACACACCTCCTGGCTGTGGTGCTCTGTCCAGCCAGTGGCAGCAAGACCACTTAGAGAGAGAGAGATTAATGAGTTTTCTCTCCAGCTTTAGTTAACAGGCAGTTGGCTTTTAGCTCATGTGGTAGAGGCTCATGCACTAAGCTCCAGAGGACCCAGGTTCAATCCCACCTGCCAACTTTGCTCTTTTATTTTAAAATAATCTAAACAGAAAATCTTCTGACATTGGAGCAGGAATCTCAGCTTTCAGCTCTATTATTTATTGTTGTTGTAGCAAAGGAAACGATTTCTCCGGCAATCATTTCCATTTCATTTACAACACCTTTCCGTTGAAAACTTTATGTATAACCTTTTTCCTAATGGTTCCTTTTAAATGTGGGCTTTGATATTCCATTCGGCTTGCGGGGAAGCAAAATCAGTTCTGGAAAGCCATTTGATCTCTGCTGTGCACTAGCTCTGCAGGGTAATGTAACATCTCAGAGAATGTATTTATTTAAAATCGCTGGCATTTTCCACCAGGGTGAAATTCTTTGAGATGTAACATCTCATCTCCCCCCCAAAAATAATGTCATGAGGCGAAGGCAGTTGAGAAAAGGGACCGCATAGTGACTTTCATTCAAAAGGCATAACAATCAACTCATCATATCGAGTCACTTCTAGCCATACTAGGAATAATGAAAAGAGTAAAAAATTGACAGAATGGAGAAAGTGAAGCACACCATTATCAGGATAATAAATCCCAGCCCGGTGGAGTTTCTGAGATAGCAAGGTAGGAACTGGCAGAGACTGGGAAATTAACTTTCTGAAAAGATGTTTAAACTTAATAATGCATTTTAATTCTGTAGTAGCTCACTGGCACCAGGATTCAGACTGGGAGGAGGAGGAATATAAGCTGCTGCTCTGTGCTTTAGTTTCCTTGCACACAAAATGCAACTATACACTTTTGGTCTCGAGTGACTTATTTTGGCCCGACAAAACAAGAATGAACAAATGTAAAAGCCCTCTGAGAGATCGCCATGGGTGTGATGGTAACTTACGCTGCATGGGCCCAAATCTGGATTTGAATTTGACGAGCTAATAATATGAGCTGTTATCACTTGAACTAAAGGCTTAAATGCTTTAGCTGGAAGCCATAACAGAGTCAAATTGCCTAAACGGTCCAATGAGCAGGGGGAGACAAAGACCCGCACTTCCCCTAGTGTGGGTTACGCAGCTCACTCAGTAGCAGCTGCCATCTTCAACTAACTTGGCTCTTCAGATCCTGTCTTCAAAGGAGACCACCAGGTGGATTCCTTGGAAACTTTAAAGGGGCAGTGCACAGAAAACAGATAGCTACATTACATTGTCCAGGGCTGGCTGTGGTGATGGATCAGAGCCTATATAACTGCATGGATCACAAAGGCTTAAAGGCTCACTGCTCCCTCCAAGTTTATTAGGCAAAATTGCCCACGGGAGTGATTCTTATTCATTAGTCACCACTAATCTAACCAACTGGAAAGTAAACATATAGGGCTAGACTGTGAGGCAGGCTGCACCCCTACACAGGTGCAAATTCTACTCAGATTTTGGTCTGAGCCATGCAAGGTAATGTGATTGGTCAGCCCCCCAAGCAGGGGGTGCAGGCGTTGGTAAGACTCCAATGAGCCAGATGCCACAGCTGAGCCATTGCAGAAGGGATAATAAACACTTGATTCTGGCCTGGACCACTAGCCAATTTCTACTCCTTTTTGTACCTCTCTGAGATACAGTTCTTCCCCTGCTCTCTCTCTGGGGCAGTGCAGCACCAAACACTGACCCACACGCCGGGCTTGTGGCAAAGCTATAACCTAGCACTTACCGCCTTCAGAAGAAAGGATGGTGCACTCCAAGGATCTAATTCTCTCTGACCAGTTTCTTGCTGGTGTAACTCCATTGGCTTCCATGGAGTGACTCCTGATTTACACCTGAAAGCTGAAAGGCGAGTTGGGTCCTCCCTCAATGAAAGCCAGGCTTCTCCTTTCACTGAGGCAGCCAGCACAGAGGCCATGGCTACTCTGCAATTAGACACCCGTGGGCTGTCCTGTGCCAACTGACTCTGGCTCAGGCTGTTTAATTGCAATGTAGACATACCCGGAGTGACCCTGGCAACGCAGCGAGACAGAATGCAAATCAATTCTCTGAAAAGCTTGCTTGTTCTGATGGTCTGCAAAAGATACCATGGCGCTTGTAAGGGGGAAAAAAGAAACCCTGTCTGATGCCACTGAATCTATATGGCTTAGATTAGAAACTGCCTTGTGCTTTAGCATATGGAGGCTTGTAACGAATATTAAAACCGGGGTGCGCAACCTTTGCGATACCAAAGGAGCAGATGGCTGAAAGCTGCACCCAGCAGTAACTTGCAAATAAATGTCCACCCTTGGTTTTAATCAAATAAACACACCAAGCCATCTGTGCTGGGGTGCATACCCCACACAGCCCCTGAATGGGTAAATGTGGGCTCAAGAGGCCAATTAACATACCAGGCTGCACCTGGACGGGGGCCAGACTTAATGAATCCTGAAGCCCAGCTGGCCAGGAGCAGGCCACACAGAATAAAGAGAGGAAGTTTGTAGCAGAAAGGGGCTGCAGGGAGAGACTCTGCTGTCCCTCTCGGGGAATAACAAGATGGTAGTCCAGGTGGTGGGGGTGAATAATTCTGGGATGGGATCCTAGCCAAGGCTGGGAAGGAAAGCAGGGCTGCAGGGGAAAGGAATGCCCCTGGGCAACAGGCCATGAGAGGCAGGCAGGACTGGGCTTTGAAAAGGCGAGTTGAGCCCTGAAAGAGGGGCAAGGCTAGAGAAGCTGGGCTGTGGAAGGAGACGAGATTCAAGGGGAAAGGAACAACAGAGGGGTTTGCAGGAAGGAGCTTGTCCCTTGAGACTGCCCCTGAAGGGAGAAGGCAGCTAGGGAGAAGGAGACTCCTAAAACAGGCCCAGGAGAAGAGAGGCTCCAGAGAAGAAGCCCTGAGGGTCAGTGGCTTGGGAGGAGCCAGGCCTCCAGGGAGAAGGCCCTGGAAGGCAGCACTCTGGGACAGAGTGAGGAGGGACTCTGCAGTGCCCATGAGTGGAGCAAAGAGTGTGCAGAGGATTGATTCTGGGGAGGATGGAAGAGGGGTTTATTTTCCTTTGAGTTGGGACATTATTACCCTGGAAGTGGGGGGTGAATTTTATGTGACTTGGCCAGACGCTCAACACACAGACATCCCGGTGAGAAACAGCCTGCAAGAGGCACTGGAGCTGAGGACATTATGCATGGAGAGAAGGGGGCACCCCAAGGATGAATATGCCCCATCACAAATCTTACAGGGAAGGCACTCAGGTATTATGGTGATGGGTGGTAGTATGAACCCTACAGTCAATAGATAGATCGCAAAGGTTCTTTAGCCATATAAATAAAAAGAAAACAAGGAAAGAAGTGGGACTGCTAAGCACTGAGGATGGAGTGGAGGTTAAAAATAATCTAGGCCTGGCCCAACACTTAAACGAATACTTTTCCTCAGTTTTTAATAAGGGTAATGAGGAGCTTGGGGGCAGTGGCAGGCTGGCTAATGGGAACAAGGATATGGAAGTAGAAATTACCACATCCAAGGTGGAAGCCAAACTCAAACAGCTTAATGGGACCAAACTGGGGACCCGGGTAAACTCCATCCAAGAATATTAAAGGAACTGGCAGATGAATTTGAAAGCCCAACAGCAAGGATCTTTAATGAATCCGTAAACTCAGAGGTCATATCCAGTGACTGGAGAATTGCCAATGAAGTGCCTGTATTTAAGAAAGTGGAAAAAATGATCTGGGAAACTACAGATCCAGTTAATTTGACTTCAATTATATGCAAGATCTTAGAACAAATTTTGAAAGAGACAGTTAGTTATAAACGGTAATTGGGATAAAATACAACATGGTTATAAAGGTAGATCTTTCCAGACTAGCTTCGTCTCTTTCTTTGAGAAGATAATCAATTTTCAAGACAAAGGAAATGTAATAGATCTAATCGCATTGGATTTCAGTAAAGCATTTGATACAGTTCTACGTGGGAAATTATTAGTTACATTGAAGATGACAGGGATTACGCACAATTTTTGCTATATGTATCAGTTGGAAGCAACCGAGAAGAAACACCTAGATGTATTGGTCCATCACACAATGTAAAATGAGCCACAAATGTGTTGTGGCCATGAAAAAGGCTAATACAATCCTAGGATGCATCAGGGAAGATATTTCCAGTAGAGAGAGGGAATGTTAGTACCATTATACAAGGTGCTGGTGAGACCTCATCTGGAATATTGGGTGCAATTCTTGTCTCCCATGTTTAAGAAGGATGAATTCAACCTGGAACAGGTGCAGAGAAGGGCTGCTAGGATGATCCAAGGAACAGAAAACCTACCTAATGAGAGGAGACTCAAAGAGTTTGGCTTGTTTAGCCTAACCAAAAGAAGGCTGAGGGGAGATATGATCGCTTTTTGTAAATAAATCAGAGGGATAAACAACTCCTCTCCCTCCCTGGTATTTAAGTTAAGGGCCAATATTGATATAAGAGCAAATGGCTATAAACTGGCCATCAGCAAGTTTAGGCATGAAATTAGATGATGGTTTCTAACCATTAGAAGAGTGATGTTCTGGAACAGCCTTCACAAGGAACCAGAGGGAGCAAAAAAAACTAACTTGTATTAAGACTGAGGGTGATAAATTTGTAGAGGGAATGGTATGAGAAGGTTGCCTACCATGGCATATGGCCCATCAATGCCTGCTGTTTGCAAATATCTCCAATGACCCGAGATGGAAGGGCTCTGAGTTACGACAGAGAATTCTTTCTCGGATGTCTGGCTGGGGGGTCTCAGCAACATGCTCAGGGTCTAAGTGATCACTGTATTTGGGGTCAGGAAGGAATTTCCCCCGGGGTCAGATGGACAGAAACCCTGGTAAGGGGGGGTCACCTTCCTCTGCAGCATGGGGCCTGGATCACTTGTTGGTTTGAATTAGACTAACTGATTAATTCTGTCATTTGAATTCTTTAAATTAAGATTTGAGGACTTCAGTAACTCAGCCAGAGGTTATGGGCCTATTATAGGAGTGGGTGAGCAAGACTCTGTGGCCTGCAATGTGCAGGAGGTCAGTTTAGATGGATCATGGTGGTCCCTTCTGGCCTTAAAATCTGTGAGGCTATAAGATAGATAAATAGAACTTAGTCCCTTGTGCTTCTCTCTTCCTTGGTAGATGAATAGAAATGGCTTGTTGTCCCAGATTGCCAGCAGTAAAGAAACCCTAGTTGTGATCAGCTCTGTCCTCCTTAACCTGCCAGATGAGAGCATAGCCAGATACCACAGTTTCTGGTTGTGTGGGCTACCGATTACTTTCTCTCCATATAGAGGAAGGGGGTGAGAGGCAGCAGTAACCCTGCTTGAAATATGTCTATGAGAACTGCCACGTTTGTCAGAATGAGATATGAGAGCAGCGATGGTGGCTTTTAATGGTAAGGATTAGAGATGAGACGTATCCACATCAGGCAAGCTGCAGCTAGCACTAAGTGACCCCATTTGTTATGAGGCCTAGCGCAAAATGGGGATGCCTATATAGGCCTTGATGGCAAACCGAGCCTCTTGCTCATAACTGCTACGTTTATGTTTTTAAGTAAGCAACTATTAGCCAGATACTGACCCAAAAAAGGTTTGTCTCGGTAGGTGGCGCAGTGGGACTTCTCTGGTTCCATGTGGGAGATCTAGGTTTGAGTTCTGGGCCCAATGCCTTGCTCCCTGAGCCAGCAGGGGCTGATTAAAGAGCCATCAACACAGCACTGAAGCAAGGAATTGTTTTTTTGTTCTGTTTGTACAGCCCCTAGCACAATGGGGTCATGGTCTATGATTAGGGTCTCGAGGCACTACTTCCATACAAATAAATAATAATATCAATGGAATCTCATCCTTTCACCGTAATTCTACAGAACAACTGGCTGTCAGAATACACTGCTTCTGTTTAAAGGAACCTGACTTAAACAGCCTTGATGTCTGCTGAGACTGTAAGGAGTAAAATGATTCTTCTAACTGTGCTGTATTGAAAACTGTGTTAAAACTGTAAGCGAGCACTATAAATTTTCACAGGTTTTCCTGGTCCTGCTTGCAGGCTTAGGGGCTTTGTACGGAAGCGTGTGATCTGGGTTCAGCAGCAGTCAGTCTCCAGAGTCAGCTTATAGAAAGGTGAGGTGACTTGTGCTTCGTCTCTCTCTGTTTTAGGTTCTTGTGTGTTAGTGCTGGATTCTAAGAAATAAAGTAGTGTTACGTTGAAACCTTCCAGAAAAAGTATTTTATGATTTTACATAATATCTCTGTCTGTATGCCATGAACATAACACTAATCAGAGCCCAGGAGACTGAGGGCTAAGTTACACAAAGATCTCCTCCTAAAGATGTCCATAACCTACAAAGGTCAGGGATTTGGATCCGAAGTTCCCAAACATTTGGAGATGTGTGGATATGGAGACTTGGTTCAGATCCATCTCTCTCTCTCTCTCTCTCTGACCAAATGTTTTCTTTCCTTTCATTCAGAGTGGAGATTAGAAATGTGCTGATCTCAGTATCTGAGAACAGATGGGAGAACAGTATTGATTAGTGGTTGAGGCTCGCTAGGACATAAATAGCTTGTTAAAAGTAAATAATATTTTCAACTCCATGTACAAACCCTTATAAAACTCAGTGAAGCCAATCAAACAATAATCCAGTCAGAAATCTATGTGGCTTTTTGGCAAGGCAAAGAAACTCAATGGCCTTTTTCACTTATGTTCATGCCGACAAATGGGCTGATAGAATGAACAGTCTGGAACAGCTAGAGATGAGCCTGTGCTGGGCCATCACATCCGAATGAGAGGTTTGCGGGTGATGTGCGAAGGGAGCTGGAGACTCGAGGAGGTGGCGAGGAACAAGATGACAGGAGCTGCAGACGAGAAAGCTCTGGTAGGAAGAGCAGTGATGGGCCCAAGCCATAAAGCATGGGCTTCATACTGGGATCTGCTTCCAGAGCAAGTCTGAATTTGGGAGGTATTCAGATTACAGGTCAGAGAGAGGCTCTAAACTACAAATCCAAGCACAAAATTTGGCCTTACTGATTTCAGTGGCACTATTCACATGCTTAAAATTAGGCATGTGCTTAAGTTCCCTGCTGAATTGGGACCTTTGTGAGGGCAGGATTCAGAATCTCTCTCTATCTCATTAGCATTACCATACTACCCGAGCACCTGCTTAGAAATGGCCAGGCTGCCCCGAAGGACAGAGAGAAGGTCAATGCTAGACAAGCCGAGGAACTGGGTTCAGACGGAGAAAAGAATAAGGGGCCTAAATTTTGGTCTCACAATGGTTTTTCACTGGTGTGACTGTGCTGAGTTCCTGATCTACACCTCTGTAAATCAGATCAGAATCGGGCCCATTGTATAAGACCAGAGGTTGGAATAAGTCCGTGGAGGTTTTTAAAAGCAGAAGGCAATTGTGAAGTGTTCTGAAACAGAAAGCTGTACAAAGTGGCTCTTTGAGGTTCTTTGAAATTACTCAGGGTAATTCGTAGGGGTTTGGTTTTTTCTTCATTATTTTTTCTCCAAATTTTATGTTGAGCTATTTTAGGGGCAGTTCAATAAATAAAAATGAAAGTGGTGCATGTGTGTTGCAGATCCTCTTCTGTGCCAATCCATAGGGAGTCTGAGTTAGTACAGCCCCCGGCTGCAAAGTGTTCACTTGTTTTAGCTCAAGCGGTGACCCCTCATGCTCTAAAGGTTATCAGTTCAATCTCCGGTGTGTCAGCCAAGATTGTGGCCATCCCATGCACTGGATCTGTAAGGTTTGCAGACACAGATGCATGAAAACACACCTGTCCCTGCAAATGCACACACGTGCTCACCCTGAAATCTCTGAGGCTGTCAGGAAAGATGCCGCCTCCACAGGACTGTTTATTCTCATGACTATTCATCTCTGCTGTGGCAGGGAGAATATTCTGAGATCATAGAACCATAGGACTGGAAGGGATCTCGAGAGGTCATCTAGTCCAATCCCCTGCACTCCTGGCAGGACTATGTACCATTGGGCCTGTATCTCCCCCATGCTAATTGACTGAACATAGCAAGTATTCAATGTGTGGGTATCAAAATTTCCCTGGGGGTCCCCTAATCACAGAATATTCTAAGCCCCACTCTGCCTTTTGGCCTCATACACTCATTTGCATCCTGTTTTCATATGTGGGTGCCACCAGGCAACTGCTTCCCTTGTTTGCTCTCTGGCTTAGGAGTGGAAAGGAGACTTCATTCTTTGTTCCTAAAACATTTGGGGACCTTTTGAATACTATATCAAAGGGGCCAAACCGCCTGTTTGCTTGATTCTGCTGCTTTCTATTGAAGTTTATTATAAATTCCATAAGTTTTGGACAGCCTGAAAAGAGTGTGGATTCTCAAGCATGCTGACTCATAGCCAGACGAACCCTTTGGGCATTGGCATTTTCTAGGCTGCTGGACAATGGACCAAAGTCTGGCCCTTCATCTTCAAGCACATTTCCTCTCAACTTTAACAAGAGCTGTGGTACATGTATTTGAGACCATACATTGGCCCAGAGAATCCTTACTATTGGCATAAAACAACGGGATAGTCCTCATAAACCCTCATGAGGGGTTATCTGTTTACCTTAGAGAAGAGGAAAATGAGACAAGATAAAAGTACATGAACAGTAAGGAGAAGGTAAACTGGACACTTCTATTCACCCACACTCATAAATCAAGAGTAAAAGAACACTCAAGGAAATGGAAAGGCTGCAAAAATAAAATAGATGAACAGAAATACTTTTCAACACTATCCACAATTAGACTATGGAACTCATTGCTACAAGATGTCACTGAGTTTAGTAGGATTTGAGAAAGTTTTAATCGTTATAGGTGAGAAGCTTGGGGAGAGTGAAAGAAACTAAGATAGTGTAGGTGTAGGGTGGTCTAGACGGGGATGGTGGTCTTGTGAGTAAGGCACTGAAATGGGGCTTAGTAGATCTGGATTCAGTATCCATCTGCTACAGACCTCCTGTGTGTCCTTAGACATGTCACTTAGTCTCTCTGTGCCACAACTCACCATCTATAGAATGGGGATAACAATTACCAAGGGTTGTAGTGGATTCTCCATGACTGGCAATTTTAAAATCAAGATTGGGTGTTTTTCTAAAAGATCTGCTCTAGATTAAATAGAAATTATTTTGTGGAAGTTCTATGTCTTGTGTTATATGGGATGTCAGACTAGATGATCACAGTGATCCCTACTGGCCTTGGAATCTATTAATCTAGCTACCACAAGAGAGATGAAGTGACTTGCCCAAAGTCACACAGAGAGCCAGTGGCAGAGCCAGGAACGCAACACTGGTCTCTCTGCTTTCAGGTAGCACTAATGTTTATGTACTATAATAGGGCGTGTTTTATGATCCTTTTAGAATGTTCAACTTTGGGTTTATTCTGTTTTTTAGTGCTTCAAGTAATTTGGCAAAGGGTGGTGTATAAATAAAACTACTGCTATTATTATGGTCTATTAATGATGGAAGTGAGCGTCAAGATTGCTCCTGTTAAAGAAAGTAAAAGATTTTCCTGAAGCTAAATCTACATGTCTTTTTAAACAAAGGCAATCAGCTAATATATATTCTCTGGGGATTATCAGAGTAAATAATATTGGAATTCTCAGCATTTTCTGCACCCTCTCCTATAATGGCTAGGGAGGGGCATATTAAATTGCACACTTTATCACATGCTTCTTTTACATGAGAGTTGAATGACTGCAAATTATATCTGGTTGAAAGGAAACAGTATGTTCAATAGTGTTTAAAGATGTCATGCTCATTATAGTGCTTTTACTAACCAGTGAGTCAGCAGAAGAGACACAATGTTGGTTCCAGCTATTAGGCAGTCATTTAAAATAAACAAAAACTCACTTGTAACATCAACAGATGCAATGAATTACCAGATTTGCAAAGGCTAAAATGTTTGCATAGAGTCAAAGGGGATTGCTATTGACATCAAGGTCACTCCAGTCAATGATTCATTTAAATGTATTTATTCAGTGTTTTTGTAATCTTGTTAAATTGTGATGCCTATAAACAAATAACCTCTAAACACACAAAGAAAATCAAATAACACCAAGACACATGTGCAGGGACAGAATGACAAAAGGAAAGGCCCATCATGAGCTGAATGGTTATACAAACGTCTCTTCTAGCTTCCTTGCAAACTCTTTGCAACAGCTGTCCTTTTGTTATTCCCTGTTTGTAATTCACTTATTCTTGCCATATGATTGGTTGTCTGAGGGTATGTCTACCCTGCTGTCACAGGGCACAAATGCAGCTCGTGTAGATGTACCCAGCTAGCTTTAATCTAGCTAGCTCAGGTACTAGAACCATGAAGCCATGGTAGCATTATTAATAGCCAGGGTTTGGGAGGGGCTTCAGCTTCACGGCTCCAGTACCTGACCTAGCTAAATTAAAGCTAGCTTAGGTATGTCTTCCCAAGCTGCAATCCCATCCAATGACTGCAGTATAGGCAGATCCTAAGTAACGTGCTCTTCTTTCTGCTCACTGATTGGGTCACTCCCAAATGCACCCATTTTCCAATATGGCATGTGAACACGTTCAGCACAAACACTCGCATAGTTATATATTTGCACGGGTATTTCCCTGGGAATCCATTTTTGAATGAGTATTTGCAACCCTTTCTGCAATAAAAAAGGGTTATTCATGCTGCTGAATCTAATTCATGGCTGTGAGTTCAACAAAATTTTCACAAATACTTTTTGGTAGCATTTGTCCAGCTCTCGAGGAACCGGTGAAGTAGGAGTTGGCAAGTACTGACTATTTAGTAGCTTCTAAAGTACATAGAACAGGCTTCCCTTTAGTGAGTGAAATGTTAGTTTAAAAAAATGTTAAACTAACATGGGTATAAATTACTGGAGGGAAGTTCACTAACTCAAACTCGTGAACTGTGCAACCCTGTGATAGGTCTGTGAGCACTTGTGCTCTGAGTGTGGATCTTCAAACATGCTCAGTGTTGACTAACTCACTGATGTCAGTGGAAAGACTTCCATTGCCTTCAAAGAGCTTTGGATCAGGTACTAATTCCAATTTGACCATTTGACCAGTCTGATTTGTTATGATAAACGACAGTGGATTTAAGTCGCTTCGTGTGTTCCAATTTCCAGGTGAACTCAGAACAAGCCCAAGATTTATCAAGGACCTGATTCTAGTCTTCCTTGGATTGGAACTTCATGATGGTGTCCTGAGGGGGCGAAGGATAAGTCTTGTAATGCTCCCCATTGAGGTATGTTATATAAATCCCTATGCAGCCCTAGTTAGGTGTGTAGCTTGCACCAACAGGTTTCAAGTGTAAAAGGAACACTTCAGATCCTGGCACATCTACAGCCTGCGTGTTAGTCCAGTAAATATTAATCTCCATTGTCTAGTCATTAATACCTGATGCATTTGTTTAAATCCCTAATTAAGACACTGGATCACATCCCAATCCCTTTGATGTCAGTTTCAAAAATGTCCATACACTTCAATGGGACCACAATTTGACCCATTTTTCAGGGCAGCTGTGCTCAAGTCAGCAGTTTTGTTTCACAGGGAGTTGGGAAATATTTTTCTCGTGGACTCTTATTCCCCTTTGGTCTGGAGCTTGAATGAACCCAAAAACTTAAAGAAAAGCTCATCTGAAGCTGCTGAGATTTGCATGATTTCAGACTGAGGCCAAAAACTGGAGAAGGTTCCCCCAAACTAGATTCATGAAGCTGGCCTTGTAGATACAGTTTTGTAAAGCATAGCTTCTTGTTAGCACAATGAACTGCTCCCTGTTCTCAGCACTAACCCACCACTTACTCGTACAGAAGTGATCTCGGCCACTGTTGCTTTAGCTCAGACATGGCTCTTCTTTTAAAAATCACATGTATCCAACTGAATGTTGATTAGACCAGGACCATGTGCAAAGGAAAAGATGGGCCAGATACAAAAGGAGAAAAGAACGAGATCAAAACTAAAACACAATGTAAAAGGAGGGTCGTAGAGACCCAGTGGACCAGGGAACCCAGTTCCAACACATGTTTAGGGGAAGCCATCACTGAAAACTGCTATCAGCATTACTTCAGTTTCCTAGGCCCGGATTCCCAATGGTACATAGGCTCCTAACTCCCACTGGAACCTCCTTGAGGGGAGTCAATGGGAGTTAGCTGTCTAAATACCTTTGAGGCTCTGGGCCCGAGTGTAGGCAGGGCAGCAATCACAACATGTTGCCAGCTTTCCCTATCCACCCACAAGGTCTTCTAGATGTAGCATGATACATTTATTGACAGGATGATATGACGAGGTTGCCTGCAATATCAGGGGACTGGACTCGATGATCCAGGAGGCTTCTTCATCCTATCTTCCTGAGTTCTCCCTCAAACCCTTTGTGCTTTCTCCTCTGCCTGCCATATGAGTGAGGAGAACTTCCTGACAAAATCCATCTAACTACCACCTTATTCACCGCCAGATCCCACCTTAAAACTCTCCTGTGCTGGGACGCCTGCAAGACCTGGCCCAGCCAACGGCAAGGCAGGTGGTGAGACATGATCATTGCTCGCTGTGCCAAGATCGGCTTATTCTTCGATAGCCCCCATCCTTCAACTCTCCCACACCACGGCTCTCTTTGTTTGGGCTGTCCACCTGTCGGGACAAGAACTGTCGTTTCACTGTTCGTACAGCGCCTAACACCTGGGCTGGGATTGCAGCCACTGGACAACACCAATACTATGAATGAACAAGGTCAGCAGAGCTTTCCTACTGTCACAGACAGCCTGGCTGGGGACACAACAGAGTTCATTTGTCACCTTGCGCGGTGACTTCTTTCATTTATCTTGTCACACCTCTGCCAGGAAGTGACTCACTTGGTTTCCCCTCAAGGAGGCTGCTTTCTGACACAGGAGGGTTTTTTATTTTATTTTAATTTATCTTGATGATTTATTTTTCCTCTTCATTGGTACAAACACAGTGACGAAACCTCAACAAATTGTTGCTTGAATCTCCTTCCGTTCATGCAGCCTACACAAATCCTGCCTAGTGTGAAGGGAAAAAGAGAACTCCCACTGTCACCCAGATATGACTTAGGCCCAGTAATAGACATTCAGAAGCAGAGGATTAGCCAGAGGGACCAAGGCTCCAGTTCAAAAAGGCACATACCTAACTTTAGGCACATGGAGTAATCCCATTGCTCTTAAAATTAGGCTCATGCTTAAGGACATTGTTAAAACAAGACCCTACAGGACGGGTATGCAAAAGTGTTCAACTTTCGAGAAGAGTTTCACACCCAGTCGTACCCCTTTGAGAGCAAGGAGGCGAACACTTCTAAAAATCAGGTGGATTAAAGAACCCAGTCTCCACTTATTAGTAGACACATCTGCCCTTTCCGAGCAGCACTGATGAGATACAAGAACAGTAAAAACAGTGAAACTCCGGGGTTTGGTTCGGCGAAGAAAGAATGTTGTTTCGCTGCCATAGAAACTTACCTGGCAACTGTTGCCTGCAGAATTCTTTTGAAAAATGGGTCTGTAACACAGATAGATATAAAACGGGGAGTGGCACTCGATAAAGCAAAGCATGAGCAATCTGATGAATCAAATTTCACTTCTTCTGTTTGCCAGTGACCTTACCACAGATCATATTTCCCTCCTTGTTCGGAGTAAAAGACTGACTCATTTCTGTGACTCATTCTTACTTTGTTCACAAGCCACACATTGTGAGCACCGGCCATTCAAAACGTGAGGTCTCTGGATTGGATGCAGAGATCATACAGTGTGAAAGAGCTCAAACCTGATGACCTGCCAGGAAAGCTGTTTTGACAAGTTTTTTGCAGGATAGGGAGAGGTAAATGAGATGTTTTGTTGCTTTGATTGGCTGGCTGAGTTTATTTATTTGTATATGATTATTTAGTGCCTCGAGTTGTGTTTTCATTATATGATGGAGAGCCTAATTAATCTTGCTCACAGCCTTGTTTCTGTCCTCTGACTTCATGAAGTACAGTTGTTACTCCCAACTCCCATTTCCAGTGTGCATACTTGTGACTGCGAATTTTAAATCTGCTTTCTTAGGCCATTGTTTTAATTGACTATTTCAGAAAAGGATCCTGTCAGCAAACTCATTTCTGGAATAAGCATGCAAAATGAACCCAAAGAACAGAGATTGTGAAAAGAAAAGGAGTACTTGTGGCACCTTAGAGACTAACCAATTTATTTGAGCATGAGCTTTCGTGAGCTACAGCTCACTTCATCGGATGCATACTGTGGAAACTGCAGAAGACATTATATACACAGAGACCATGAAACAATACCTCCTCCCACCCCACTCTCCTGCTGGTAATAGCTTATCTAAAGTGATCATCAAGTTGGGCCATTTCCAGCACAAATCCAGGTTTTCTCACCCTCGGCCCCCCCGCCCACACACAAACTCATTCTCCTGCTGGTAATAGCCCATCCAAAGTGACCACTCTCTTCACAATGTGTATGATAATCAAGGTGGGCCATTTCCAGCACAAATCCAGGTTCTCTCACTCCCTCACCCCCCTCCAAAAACCACACACACAAACTCACTCTCCTGCTGGTAATAGCTTATCCAAAGTGACCACTCTCCCTACAATGTGCATGATAATCAAGGTGGGCCATTTCCAGCACAAATCCAGGTTTTCTCACCCCCCCCACCCTCATACACAGACAAACTCACTCTCCTGCTGGTAATAGCTTAACTAAAGTGATCATCAAGCTGGGCCATTTCCAGCACAAATCCAGGTTTTCTCACCCTCCGCCCCCCCCCACACACACACACAAACTCACTCTCCTGCTGGTAATAGCCCATCCAAAGTGACCACTCTCCCTACAATGTGCATGATAATCAAGGTGGGCCATTTCCAGGTTTTCTCACCCCCCTACCCCATACACACACAAACTCACTCTCCTGCTGGTAATAGCTCATCCAAAGTGACCACTCTCCCTACAATGTGCATGGTAATCAAGGTGGGCCATTTCCAGCACAAATCCAGGCTTTCTCACCCCCCGCCCCCGGAAACACACACCCCGGAAACACACACACACACACACAAACTCACTCTCCTGCTGGCAATAGCTCATCCAAACTGACCACTCTCCAAGTTTAAATCCAAGTTTAACCAGAACATCTGGGGGGGGGGGAGGAAAAAACAAGGGGAAATAGGCTACCTTGCATAATGACTTAGCCACTCCCAGTCTCTAATTAAGCCTAAATTAATAGTATACAATTTGCAAATGAATTCCAATTCAGTAGTTTCTCGCTGGAGTCTGGATTTGAAGTTTTTTTGTTGTAAGATAGCGACCTTCATGTCTGTGATTGCGTGACCAGAGAGATTGAAGTGTTCTCCGACTGGTTTATGAATGTTATAATTCTTGACATCTGATTTGTGTCCATTTATTCTTTTACGTAGAGACTGTCCAGTTTGACCAATGTAAATGGCAGAGGGGCATTGCTGGCACATGATGGCATATATCACATTGGTGGATGTGCAGGTGAACGAGCTTCTGATAGTGTGGCTGATGTTATTAGGCCCTGTGATGGTGTCCCCTGAATAGATATGTGGGCACAGTTGGCAACGGGCTTTGTTGCAAGGATAGGTTCCTGGGTTAGTGGTTCTGTTGTGTGGTATGTGGTTGCTGGTGAGTATTTGCTTCAGGTTGCGGGGCTGTCTGTAGACAAGGACTGGCCTGTCTCCCAAGATTTGTGAGAGTGTTGGGTCATCCTTCAGGATAGGTTGTAGATCCTTAATAATGTGTTGGAGGGGTTTTAGTTGGGGGCTGAAGGTGACGGCTAGTGGCGTTCTGTTATTTTCTTTGTTAGGCCTGTCCTGTAGTAGGTAACTTCTGGGAACTCTTCTGGCTCTATCAATCTGTTTCTTCACTTCCGCAAGTGGGTATTGTAGTTGTAAGAAAGCTTGACAGAGATCTTGTAGGTGTTTATCTCTGTCTGAGGGGTTGGAGCAAATGCGGTTCTATCACAGAGCTTGGCTGTAGACGATGGATCGTGTGGTGTGGTCAGGGTGAAAGCTGGAGGCATGTAGGTAGGAATAGCGGTCAGTAGGTTTCCGGTATAGGGTGGTGTTTATGTGACCATTGTTTATTAGCACTGTAGTGTCCAGGAAGTGGATCTCTTGTGTGGACTGGACCAGGCTGAGGTTGATGGTGGGATGGAAATTGTTGAAATCATGGTGGAATTCCTCAAGGGCTTCTTTTCCATGGGTCCAGATGATGAAGATGTCATCAATATAGCGCAAGTAGAGTAGGGGCTTTAGGGGACGAGAGCTGAGGAAGCGTTGTTCTAAATCAGCCATAAAAATGTTGGCATACTGTGGGGCCATGCGGGTACCCATAGCAGTGCCACTGATCTGAAGGTATACATTGTCCCCAAATGTAAAATAGTTATGGGTAAGGACAAAGTCACAAAGTTCAGCCACCAGGTTAGCCGTGACATTATCGGGGATAGTGTTCTTGACGGCTTGTAGTCCATCTTTGTGTGGAATGTTGGTGTAGAGGGCTTCTATATCCATAGTGGCCAGGATGGTGTTATCAGGAAGATCACCGATGGATTGAAGTTTCCTCAGGAAGTCAGTGGTGTCTCGAAGGTAGCTGGGAGTGCTGGTAGCGTAGGGCCTGAGAAGGGAGTCTACATAGCCAGACAATCCTGCTGTCAGGGTGCCAATGCCTGAGATGATGGAGCGCCCAGGATTTCCAGGTTTATGGATCTTGGGTAGTAGATAGAATATCCCAGGTGGGGGTTCCAGGGATGTGTCTGTGCGGATTTGATCTTGTGCTTTTTCAGGAAGTTTCTTGAGCAAATGCTGTAGTTTCTTTTGGTAACTCTCAGTGGGATCAGAGGGTAACGGCTTGTAGAAAGTGGTGTTGGAGAGCTGCCGAGCAGTCTCTTGTTCATATTCCGACCTATTCATGATGACAACAGCACCTCCTTTGTCAGCCTTTTTGATTATGATGTCAGAGTTGTTTCTGAGGCTGTGGATGGCATTGTGTTCCGCACGGCTGAGGTTATGGGGCAAGTGATGCTGCTTTTCCACAATTTCAGCCCGTGCACGTCGGCGGAAGCACTCTATGTAGAAGTCCAGTCTGCTGTTTCGACCTTCAGGAGGAGTCCACCTAGAATCCTTCTTTTTGTAGTGTTGGTAGGGAGGCCTCTGTGGATTAGTATGTTGTTCAGAGGTATTTTGGAAATATTCCTTGAGTCGGAGACATCGAAAATAGGATTCTAGGTCACCACAGAACTGTATCATGTTCGTGGGGGTGGAGGGGCAGAAGGAGAGGCCCCGAGATAGGACAGCTGCTTCTGCTGGGCTGAGAGTATAGTTGGATAGGTTAACAATATTGCTGGGTGGGATGAGGGAACCATTGCTGTGGCCCCTTGTAGCATGTAGTAGTTTAGAAAGTTTAGTGTCCTTTTTCTTTTGTAGAGAAGCAAAGAGTGCGTTGTAAATGGCTTGTCTAGTTTTAGTAAAATCCAGCCACGAGGAAGTTTGTGTGGAAGGTTTGTGTGGAAGTTTGTGTGGACAGTCTCTAAGTAAAAGAATAAATGGACACAAATCAGATGTCAAGAATTATAACATTCATAAACCAGTCGGAGAACACTTCAATCTCTCTGGTCACGCAATCACAGACATGAAGGTCGCTATCTTACAACAAAAAAACTTCAAATCCAGACTCCAGCGAGAAACTGCTGAATTGGAATTCATTTGCAAATTGGATACTATTAATTTAGGCTTAAATAGAGACTGAGAGTGGCTAACTCATTATGCAAGGTAGCCTATTTCCCCTTGTTTTTTCCTACCCCCCCCCCCCAGACGTTCTGGTTAAACTTGGATTTAAACTTGGAGAGTGGTCAGTTTGGATGAGCTGTTGCCAGCAAGAGAGTGAGTTTGTGTGTGTGTGTTTCCGGGGGGGGGGGGGTGAGAGAGCCTGGATTTGTGCTGGAAATGGCCCACCTTGATTACCATGCACATTGTAGGGAGAGTGGTCACTTTGGATGAGCTATTACCAGCAGGAGAGTGAGTTTGTGTGTGTATGGGGGTGGGGAGGCGGTGAGAAAACCTGGATTTGTGCTGGAAATGGCCCACCTTGATTACCATGCACATTGTAGGGAGAGTGGTCACTTTGGATGAGCTATTACCAGCAGGAGAGTGAGTTTGTGTGTGTATGGGGGTGGGGGGGGGTTGAGAAAACCTGGATTTGTGCTGGAAATGGCCCACCTTGATTATCATGCACATTGTAGGGAGAGTGGTCACTTTGGATAAGCTATTACCAGCAGGAGAGTGAGTTTGTGTGTGTGGTTTTTGGAGGGGGGTGAGGGTGTGAGAGAACCTGGATTTGTGCAGGAAATGGCCCACCTTGATTATCATACACATTGTGAAGAGAGTGGTCACTTTGGATGGGCTATTACCAGCAGGAGAGTGAGTTTGTGGGGGGGGGGCGGAGGGTGAGAAAACCTGGATTTGTGCTGGAAATGGCCCAACTTGATGATCACTTTAGATAAGCTATTACCAGCAGGAGAGTGGGGTGGGAGGAGGTATTGTTTCATGGTCTCTGTGTATATAATGTCTTCTGCAGTTTCCACAGTATGCATCCGATGAAGTGAGCTGTAGCTCACAAAAGCTCATGCTCAAATAAATTGGTTAGTCTCTAAGGTGCCACAAGTACTCCTTTTTGCGAATACAGACCAACACAGCTGTTACTCTGAAACCAGAGATTGTGAATTTATTTAAAATTCCAGTGTATCTCCATGTGATGTATTTTATAGTCATCACCATGATCTTATCTGTCTCTTGCTTTATATTGCCTGCCACCTTGACATGTGAGCACTGACAGTAGCTGATACTGGAGTGAAAAGTCATTCCCTTCTAGTCTGTGTTGGAAGTGGCAGAAAGCCATTACCGCCTGACACTTGTTCATTGACCTAAGGAAAACGAGTTGGGGATCTCAGTTCATCGCCCAGTGGACAGACATCTCAATGCCAAAAACTCACACCAGTGATTAGCGTCTTTGTTATAAATCCCCTCCAAGAGGCCAGGGACTGTATTGGCCTGGAGAACAATCTCTCCCTCACCACTAGAAGCACGTTTCTTTCCAAGTCGTGTTTGAGCATGCCCGGAAAGCTGGAACAGCCACTGCCTGTCCTGGACTGTGGTGCAGATAAATATTATTCTTTGCAGGACCCTAGCACCTAGGAGCCCCAGTGATGGACCATGACCCTATTGTGCTAGGCGGTGTACAAAGAGTGAACAAAAAGATGGTCCCTCCCGCTAAGAGTTTACAATGTAGCTATACGACAAGAGACAATGGGTGGATGCAGATGCGAGCAACCAGGACTACCCCTTTGGGACATACAGTCCTGAAAAAGCCTGCAGCTCTTTGCAGTATGACCTGAAAGTTGCTCAGCAAACTTGGGCTCTGGTGGACCCAGGAAGGAAGCAATTTCCAAAGTTGTTATTCCCATAAACCCAGGAGTCCCCATTGTGGTAAGCACTGTACGTGCATATCAACAGAGGCAGTCCCCCGCTCCCAAAGAGCTGACAAATATAATAGGCCAGACAGAGAAAGGGTGGGAGAATGGAAGTATTAGTATCTCCACATTACAGATGGAAAACTAAGACATTAAGTGATTTCCACCAGGTAACAGAGGAAACCTGCAGCAGAACCAGGAAATGGATCTAGATCTCCTTAGCCCTAGTCCACAGCTTTAATCACAAGACCATTTCTCTTCAAGGGGCTGTGGGCCCTTCCGTCCAGCCCCTTCCTAAATAAGCCAGGGGTCTATAAACTCTCACACTTCAAAGTTGCCTGAAAGTGTCTCGGATAAATAGGGAGAATATCAGTCTCTGAGTTGTCTATATGGCACCTTCCAATACCACTACATTCACTCATTAAAATGGAGCCACGTTCCACAGAAATAGCCCAACACGCTGTGATACTGTAAAGACTCTTGTCCCTGTGCTAGGAATTTTGTTGTGGGTTTTTAAAGGTTGGTTTGAAAGGCTCAAGTCAAAGAAAAATATCAGCTACCAAAACAGGAGGTATCATTTTAAAACTCTGTAGTCACCCAACAAGATATACGAAACTGAAAGGGAATATTTCAAGTAAAAGCTTAACTCAACAGGATAGAGATTGGAAGCTAAGTAGGCCAGGTTATCTGGTACACTCCAGCTACTTTGTGCCACTCTGAGTCTGGTATCATTGGAGCAGTCTGGTTAACCTTTAATTTTTTTCAGTGTAAAGACCTCCCTCAGCTAGTCATCATGGATACAGTGTATTGGCATTTGCTGGGACACACCTGTACTTTGGCCGAAAGTTTTGTCCTGGCGCCCTCTAGTGCCGCATGGATTTTAAAACCTGATTGTTGTAACCTGTGTGTTCCACAAATGAGGACTGGGCCCAAGAAGCATGGCATTAGCAAACAGCCCCAAATCAGTTATGAGTCAAGATGGGCCGTGACCAGAACTTTCCCTCCAAATCACCCCAAACCTGTCGCAGTTTGTCAAAGCCTTTGACAAGGTCCCTCACCAAAGGCTCCTAAGCGAAGTAAGCAGTCCTAGGATAAGAGGGAAGGTTCTCTCCTGGATCAGTCACTGGTTAAAAGACAGGAAAGGAAGCAAAGGGTAGGAATAAAAGGTCAGTTTTCAGATTGGAGAGAGGTAAATCGTGGTGTCTCCCACAGGGTCTGTACTGGGACTAGTGCTGGTCAACATATTCATAGATGATCTGAAAAAAGGAGGAAACAGCGAGGTGGCAAAATTTGCAGATGACAAAATTATTAGGGCTGTCGATTAATCGCAGTTCACTCATGTGATTAACTCAAAAAAATTAATTGCAGTTAATAGCAGTTTTAATCGCACTGTTAAACAATAAAATGCCAATTGAAATTTTATTAAATATTATGGATGTTTTTCTGCATTTTCATATATATTGTATTCTGTGCTGTAATTGAAATCAAAGTGTGTATTTTTTATTAAAAATATTTGCACTGTAAAAATGATAAAGGAATAGTATTTTTCAATTCGCCTCATAAAAGTACTGTCGTGCAATCTCTTTGTCATGAAAGTGCAACTTACAAATGTAAATTTTTTTTTGTTATATAACTGCACTCAAAAACAAAACAATGTAAAACTCTGGAGCCTACAAGTCCAGTCAGTGCTACTTCTTGTTCAGACAATCGCTAAGACAGACAAGTTTGTTTACATTTACAGGAGATAATGCTGCCCTCTCCTTATTTACAATGTCACCAGAAACTGAGAACAGGCGTTTGCATGTCACTTTTGTAGCCGGCATTGCAAGGTATTTACATGCCAGATATGCTAAACATTTGTATGCCTCTTCGTGCTTCGGCCACTGTTCCAGAGGACATGCTTCCATGCTGATGATGCTCGTTAAAAAAATAATGCGTTAATTAAATTTGTGACTGAACTCCTTGGGGGAGAATTGTATGTCCCCTGATCTGTTTTACCTGCATTCTGCCATATGTTTCATGTTATAGCAGTCTTGGATGATGACCCAGCACATGTTGTTCATTTTAAGAACACTTTCACTGCAGATCTGACAAAATGCAAAGAAGATACCTGTCAGGGTTCCTTCCCCACTCTGAACTCTATGGTACACATGTGGGGACCTGCATGAAAGACCCCCTAAGTTTATTCTTACCAGCTTAGGTTAAAAACTTCCTCAAGGTACAAACTTTGCCTTGTCCTTGAACCCTATGCTGCCACCACCAAGCATGTTAAACAAAGAACAGGGAAAGAGCTCACTTGGAGACATCTTCCCCCCCCAAATATCCCCCCAAGCCCAACACCCCCTTTCCTGGGGAAGGCTTGATAAAAATCCTCACCAATTTGCATCAGTGAACGCAGACCCAAACCCTTGGATCTTAAGAACAAGGAAAAAGCAATCAGGATCTTAAAAGAAGAATTTTAATTAAAGAAAAAGTAAAAGAATCACCTCTGTAAAATCAGGATGGTAAATTACCTTATAGGGTAATCAGATTCAAAACATAGAGAATCCCTCTAGGCAAACCTTAAGTTACAAAAAGACACAAAAACAGGAATATACATTCCATTCAGCACAGCTTATTTACCAGCCATTTAAACAAAAGGAAATCTAACGCATTTCTAGCTAGATTACTTACTAACTTAACAGAAGCTCTGAAGAGCATTCCTGACTTGGTCCCGGCAAAAGCATCACACAGACAGACAGACCCTTCCCTCCCCTCCCCGTCCAGCTTTGAAAGTAACTTGTCTCCTCATTGGTCATTTTGGTCAGGTGCCAGCGAGGTTATCCTAGCTTCTTAACCCTCTACAGGTGAAAGGGTTTTGCCTCTGACCAGGAAGGATTTTATAGTTCTGTATACAGAAAGGTGGTTACCCTTCCCTTTATATTTATGACAATACCAATGTGAGATTTCTAAAAATAGCTACAGCACTCAACCCAAGGTTTAAGAATCTGAAGTGTCTTCTAAAATCAGAAAGGGACGGGGTGTGGAGCATGCTTTTAGAAGTCATGAAAGAGCAACACTCCAATGTGGAAACTACAGAACATGAACCAACAAAAAAAAATCAGCCTTTTGTGGGTGACATCTGACTCAGATAATGAAAATGAACATGCGTTGGTCCACACTGCTTTGGATTGTTATCAAGCAGAACCCGTGATCAGCATGGATGCATGTCTCCTGGAATGGTGGTTGAAGCATGAAGGGACATCTGAATCTTTAGTGCATCTGGAAGGTAAATATTTTGCAACGTCAGCTACAACAGTGCCATGAGAATGCCTGTTCTCACTTTCAGGTGACATTGTAAACAAGAAGCGGGCAGCATTATCTCCTGCAAATGTAAACAAACTTGTTTTCTGAGCGATTGGCTGAACAGGAAGTAGGACTGAGTGGACTTGCAAGCTCTAAAGTTTTACATTGTTTTGAATGCAGTTTACATTTTTGAATGCAGTTATTTGTACATAATTCTACATTTGTAAGCTCAACTTTCATGATAAAGAGATTGCACTACAGTACTTGTATGAGGTGAATTGAAAAATACTATTTTGGTTTTTTACAGTGCAAATAATTGTAATAAAAAGAAATATAAAGTGAGCAGTGTACACTTTGTATTCTGTGTTGTAATTGAAATCAATATATTTGAAAATGTAGAAAACATCCAAAAATATTTAAATAAATGGTATTCTATTATTTAGAATACCATTAATCGTGCGATTAATCACGATTAATTTTTTTAATCGCTTGACAGCCCTAAAAATTACTCAAGATAGTTAAGTCCAAAGCAGACTTCAAAGAGTTACAAAGGGACCTCACACAACTCAGTGACTGGGCAACAAAATGGCAGATGAAATTCAATGTTGACAAATGCAAAGTAATGCACATTGGAAAACAATTCCAACTATACATATAAAATGATGGGGGGTCTAAATTAGCTGTTACCTCTCAAGAAAGAGATCTTGGCGTCATTGTGGCTAGTTCTCTGAAAACATCCACTCAGTGTGTAGCAGCAGTCAAACAAGCTAACTGAATGTTAGGCACCATTAGGAAAGGGATAAATAACAAGACAGAAAATATCATAATGCCTCTATATAAATCCATGGTACGCCCACACCTTTAATATTGCATGCCGATCGGGTAACCCCATCTCAAAGAAAACAGACTAGAATTGGAAAAGGTATAAAAGGGGAACAAAAATGATTAGGGGTATGGAACAACTTCCATATAAGGAGAGATTTAAGATTGGGATTTTTCAGTTTGAAAAGAGATCACTAAGGGGAGGTATATGATAGTCACTTTCTTCACACCAGCCAAGATTCTATAGACCTCTAAGAAAGTGTTATTTACTCCTTCTCGTAGGAGTAGGGGTCACCCAATGGAATTAATAGGCAGCAGGTTTAAAACTAATAAAAGGAAGTGCTTCTTCACACAACACATAGTGAACCTGTGGAACTCGTCAGCCAATGTTCTGAAGGCCAAAACTATAATAGGGTTCAAAAAAGAATTAGATATATTCATGGAGATTAGGTCCATCAATGGCTATTAGCCAGGATGGTCTGGGATGCAACCCCATGCTCTGAGTGTCCCTAGCCTCTGTTTGCAGAAGATGGAAGATGATTGCCTGTTCTGTTCACTCCCTCTGGCGCACCTGGCATTGGCCATTGTTGGAAGACAGGATACTGGGCTAGACGGACCATTGGTCTGACCCAGTCTGGCTGTTCTTATGCTCTTAGATAAAATTTGGATAAAATGGAACCTGGGTTTCGATAACAAAAAACAAAAGCTTACTGATGAGGTTTCCCAAGACCAAAAGCCACTTCACAGTCTGGCTGTTATAGAAAGAACAAAACTAAAACTTTTTACGTGACTGACCTTCCCCTCCCTGAACTTCGGAAGTTTAAATATAATGGAAACACCACTAGTTTTCCTTTTACAAATCCCAAATCGAGACTCCTGGGCCATCTCCTGGTTATTATACAATAATAGCAAGCGAGAACAATTGTATTGCTTGGCTGGCTGGAGTCGGACAAAACACACAATGCATTCTGGGGAATAAAGCTTCTGTCAGGTAGGGAGGCAGAAAGCTAAGTGCTGTGTAAGTGAGGTCAAAACGCTGAAATGCACCACATTTGCAGGTCTTATTGCTAGGATGTAATGTAATGGTGACATGAAAATGGTGATATCTGCATGCTTAGGACCTGATCCAAAGCTCACTGAAGTCTGTGAAAAGCCTCCAATTGACTCTAATGAGCTATGGATTAGGCCCTCGATAAGCATTATATACGAGAATATCAACGAGGGCAGGGCCAGATTAACCTTTTGAGGGCCCCGGTGCTTGGACTCTGGCCCCACCTCCCTGCATAGCTTCTTCCCCCCGAGGCCCTGACCTCCATGCCACGCTGAGGCCCCGACCCCGCAGCCCTTCCCCCCGCAGCCCCGCCCACCGCTCTCACGTGGAGGAGCGGCGGAGAGGAACGAGCAGCGGGTGGGTGAGGGGGAGAGGGCAGAGAGGAGTGAGCCATGGAAAGGGCCTCAGGAGGGAAGACGCCGAGCAGGGGCGGGGCCCCGGGGCAGAGCGGAGGGGCAGGATCCCAGTCTGGACACCGGGGCCCCTTCTGAGTGTGGGTCCACCGCCATGGTGCCGTTGACACCATTGTAAACCCTGTGCTGACAGAGGGCCATTCAGAAAGCTGTGCTGTTCTCCAGGGGTTGTGCCTGCTCTAACATGTAAGATACTCTGCCCCATCTCTGTGTATCTCCTCGTGGAGAGGAGTCCTGTGAAACAATATTATGCTGGGCCCTCGTATGAAGCCTGATGCACGTCTGGGTCCCCAAAGACTCACCAAGTATTAAGAGTCCTTCAAGAATATGGTTGGAGCTGGTTCTCTCCCGTTTGCACATTTAAATGCCTACATCTCAGGGGGCTGTGTCCAAAGAACCCAGACTCGTGGTGAAGGAGTGACACCGCCAGGCCAGCTGTACTCGAATCCTGTGGTATTGGGGGTCCAATCAGTATGAGGATTTGTCTTATCTCGGTGTCACTACGTGCCTCGTGCGCTCGTCACAAATGCACAGGCCATCAGATCAAGCTCTCCTTTATTCAATTCCCTCAACATTCAGCGAGAAAATGGAGAAGTGACTCTAGCTTTGATGCATCCCTCAGGTGGACAGATTCAGCTATGCACTGTAACATGGGTACAGCTTCCACTACCTCAATGACAGCAGCATCCCTGTAGCTGAGAGCAGGGTTTGGCCTGCGCCCTGTCACTATCCGGGTGCATGGAGAGGTATAAAGTTGGTTTGTTTTATTAGAATTTGTTACTTCTGGGGTTTATATCCTAGAGCTTTGGAGGAAACAAAGCCCTTCCTGTATCTGGAGCCTCAGGACTCTAAACTGACACACCTCTCACTGGACATCATCTGTTGTCCACCTGCCCCTCTGGTCTCATTCCCTGCTACCCCCTCTATATAGCCCCTCTACTTCTCTCTTCATCTTCTCCCTCTTTCACAGCTTCACAATGTCATTCATGCTGCCCCCTGTCCTGGCCTAGTCCGCTACTTCTATCCACCAAGTGCCTTCTCTCTCTCCCTCCTTCCTCAGATCCCTCCGTGAGGTCTTCCTTCACCAATCTCCTCCACCTCCCTCTCCCCACACCCTCCCTGGGCTGAAATGTTGTCTTGTGTTTTGTGTGGTCTCCATTGGATTGTAAGTTATTAGAGGCTGGACTGAGTCTTCCCCAGGTTTTGTGAAGCCCTGCGTGTGCATTTGCAAGGCTATCAAATCCAACTTCTGCCCCCAGCCCTCCACTGAAATGGCTCTCCCTTTCTTCTTCTGCCCTCTTCCTGGCCAGCGCTCCATCTTTATCCTTCCTGAGTTGTCAGCCACCTTCGACACTTGTCAGCCATGGTCTTCTTGAAATCTTGTCCTCCCCTTGGATTCTGTGCCTCTGTCCTCTCCTGGTTCTCCTCCTACCTTGCTCATCACTCCTTCAGCACATCCTGCAGAGAATCTTCCTCGTCTGCCCTCCAGCTTCTTGTGGGGTCCTGCTCCAGGGCTAGGGCTCCCAGGCATTCCTGAAATAGAAATCAATAAAACAAATATAAAAATGGTCTTTTTATTGCAACACTCTGGGCCCCGTTCACTTGCAGCTATGCCAGGAGGATGCGTAAAAATGTCGCAGCGAGTCACGGCTCCATCAAAGAACATGGGCTGAGCTTTCAGGTCATAACAAAGCACACAACCAGCCTTCTTCCCCATGGGGTCTGGCTTTCATCACAAACATTTGGCACAGCCCCAGGAAAGCAGGTGAGGACGCTGGAGTGAAGGGAATCTCATGAACACAGGGCACAAACGATGCAGAGGTTGCAAAGAGCTCTTCGACCTTAATGGTAAGACATGGGTTAGCTGGGCACATTATTTGGAAAGGTCTGATCATAAGATGTTTCTGATCAGCTGTTACATGCGTTATGGGATTAGCTTGGGAGCCTGCATTACTGGCGGCGCCAGAATGATATTTGCTCCTCTTTTAGAAGACAGCACACTGCTCATCCAATTTACTTCTTGTACAAGCGCTTCTGTCCCTTCTCTCATACTGTGTCTATACCTGAAGGTCCTCCCTGCCCCCCCCCCCACACACACACCCAACAATCTATCATTCCTCCTTAAAGCTCACTCTTCCCCACAATCCCTCCAATAGCAACCCAGATAATGGAAATGTTCATTTGTGGTGGTGGTTAAAAAGGAGCTAACCGTGTGCCACCTTAACAACCCCACAACCAGGTCCACCTTTCTCCTGGTTCCTCTCCCTCTTGCTCAATATTATTGCCCCTTTGGCTGAAGTGGTTAGCCAGTATTTGGAGCCATGCAGGGTTGTTTCCATTAGGATGAAAAATCAGCTATTCCAGTCAAGTATATTCCGGGCGTAATCTTTACTTACAAAAAATATAGACGAAATTCTGTTTCTCTGAAGTCAGTAGAAACAAACTGCAGCAGGCAGTTTCCTTGCTCAAAATCCCCACGTCTGCCACTCCTGCGAGCTCTGTGCCCAAGAAACTCTATCTCTCTGCTTCCTCTCAAGGTCAGGCTCAGAACTCCTTCTCCATGCTGTCTGCCTCTGGCGTACATAGGCGGTCAACCAACAGCTTAGCCCCTGTGTCTGCAACCAGGGAAACCCTTCAGTGCATTCAGCTGAGCTCTGAGCTGCCATGTGGCCTCAGCCTTAGGCAGTAGCCACCACTGGTTGCAGCTGAATTTACTACATGAAGGGGCTTGATTGCCCCTTCTGTTGAGCCTGAAGGAGTGTTCTTTGCACACCGCTTGGCTGTAACAAGGGCTGGAATTGTCTTTGGATCCAAGACTCATCTGGTGGCTGCCATTAATACCTTTCAGCATAATAATGTAGACTGTCTCAGCATCCTGCCTTGGTCACTCTCACTTTGGGTTGCTAGCTCCCCCAGGCAGGGTCTTTGTCTTTAGATATCTATCTGTAAAACACCCGGGGTGCTCCATGGCACTATACACAAATGTGAAATGATGACGATCATTAATCTGCAAAATGATTTTGTAGCAAAATCACTGTCACTACAAAAAATAATTTTCCCTCTCTTGATACTCTCACCTTCTTGTCAACTGTTGGGAATGGGCCACATCCACCATGATTGAACTGGCCTCATTAACACTACAAAAAGTAATTTTCCCTTTGTTGATATTCACCCCTTCTTTTCAACTGTTGGGAATGGGCCACGTCCACCCTAATTGAATTGGCCTCGTTAGCACTGACTCCCCACGTGGTAAGGCAACTCCCATCTTTTCATGTGCTGTATATTTATACCTGCTTACTGTATTTTTCACTCCATGCATCTGATGAAGTGGGTTCTAGCCCATGAAAGCTTATGCCCAAATAAATTTGTTAGTCTCTAAGGTGCCACAAGGACTCCTTAGTTTTTTTGTATCAATACAGTGGATTATAAAATCTTTTTTAAAATGGGCTGGAATTGCCACTACTTGTGAAAAGAGCTTGATCTCTGGAAGTCCTTGGGCTCAGTACAGAGGTTACTGGATAAAAATTAATGGCCCATGATATACAAAAGATCAGACTAGGTGATCTAATGGTCCCATCTGTCTGTGAAACTCTGTGCACCTAAACTTTGAAGTTGGAAAAGCTTCTTGGGCCTCACATTTAAAAAAAACAGTTTGGTGACTTGTCAGAAATGCTTCATTTGAGCAGGTTTTTGGTAGGTTGATAGCAAAAACAGAAGGATTTCAAGTGATATGAGCAGAACTTACCCCTTGTCAACAGACAATGCAGCCGTGCAATTGAGACTGATATGAGCTTGCTAAGGAGGTTGTGTGCGATAGGTGTGTAAGCAGGCCAGGACTTCATCCGTCTCATAGTGTGTCTGTGTGTGGCTTGCCCATCTCTTACAGTATTCTAATGCACAGGGGACAGGAGGTCACCATCATTTGAGAATCAATAGACAAAAAAGGACATACTGTACATTATGCAAGGTAGCCTATTTCCTCTTGTTTTTTCCTACCCCCCCCCCCAGATGTTCTGGTTTAACTTGGTTTTAAACTTGGAGAGTGGTCAGTTTGGATGAGCTATTACCAGCAGGAGAGTGAGTCTGTGTGTGTATGGGGGTGGATTTTTGGAGGGGGGTGAGGGAGTGAGAGAACCTGGATTTGTGCAGGAAATGGCCTAACTTCATTATCATACACATTGTGTAAAGAGTTGTCACTTTGGATGGGCTATCACCAGCAGGAGAGTGAATTTGTGTGGGGGGGTGGAGGGTGAGAAAACCTGGATTTGTGCTGGAAATGGCCTAACCTGATGCTCACTTTAGATAAGCTATTACCAGCAGGACAGTGGGGTGGGAGGAGGTATTGTTTCATATTCTCTGTGTATATATAAAGTCTGCTGCAGTTTCCACGGTATGCATCTGATGAAGTGAGCTGTAGCTCACGAAAGCTCATGCTCAAATAAATTGGTTAGTCTCTAAGGTGCCACAAGGACTCCTTTTCTTTATACTGTACATTAATGTAATCAGTTGTTTCCAAACATGGGCACTAGATGGCACTATAGCAATACTTATTTGCATGGCTTTCCTGGAATCAAAGAAACAATAGGGTTAGAAGGCACAGCAAGGGACATCTAATCTAACCCCAGGGCTGGCCTTACCATGAGGCGAACTGAGGTGCCTCAGGTGCCAGACTGTGTCGGGGGGGACGCCACAAGGACTCAGAATGTAGAAAATTGTGTCTGCTGCTGGTGCACATGTATTCTCTCTGCTCTAGACGCGCAGAGACGGTGGAGTGCTGTGCTGGAGGAGGGAGGGCACAAGAGACATAACAGGCAGGCAGGAGAAAAAGTGAGAGGGAATAACAGAAAGCAGCAGGAGCTGCAGGGAGATAGAGGAGGAGGAGCCTCTTATGGACCTCTCTAGCACCCCCAGGAGCCTGGACTGATTAACATCCGCTTCTCAGGGAACTTCCTGTTTCCTGCTGCTTCCCTGAACCCATTTGAGGAGAACAGGCAATCAACTGACATAGTAGGAGCCAGTTAGGCCCTTAAGATGCTAATATCTTCCCTCACCCAGGCCCTGCTACCAGCCTGCTTATCTGTCCCCTTCACTTGAGTGTTGAGATCCATTATAGCTGGCACAGAACAGTAGTCATGAGTGAAAGAAGAAAACGCCCGTCCTCAGGGGCAGCATTCAGAAAAAGAAAGCAAGCAAAGAAGCTTTTCTGTCTAAGCAAGAAGGAGCTCTCCTGAGATACATAGACACAAATGTTCATGGTGAGCCTTCCGGCCTCAGTGAGGATGTGAGTAGTGAGGAGATGCCCGATCTTCCAGTTTGTCAGAGGGCAGGTGACCTGGCAGCTACTGCAGCATCCATATCTCCATCTCAAATGGATGTAACCGTGCACATTCCTGAAGAAAAGTGTAGATCAGAGAACAGTGTGGTGGAGGTGCAAGAAACAGCTGCTACTGAGTTTAGTTTCTTAAGTCTAGATGATCCAGGACTGTGGACCCACTTGAGCAGTAGCCTGAGGGACCTCCTTGTACTGCGTGGGCCACAGCAAGTGAAAAACTTTATGTTCCCCAAAGACAATGAAAATAGAAGTTTCCATCCAACACTTTACTGGTGTGAAATCCCCAATGGTGACAAAGTGGAGAGGCCATGGCTTATGTACTCAAAAACCCAGAATGCTGCACACTGTTTTTGTTGCAAACTGTTCCAGTCTAATGTTCCAGCCAGACTGGGTTCTACAGGAACAAAGGACTGGAAAAATCTGGCTAGAATTCTGGCATGCCATGAGAAGGCAGCAAATCACCAGAGAAGATTCCATAGATGGAAAGAGCTTGAGATGAGACTAAGGTTAAAGGCCACCATAGATGATCAGCATCAAGAGAAGATTGCATCAGAGTCTCTTTACTGGCAAAATGTTCTGAAAAGGCTCATTGCCATTGTGAGAATGCTTGCTACCCAAAACCTAGCACTGCGCGGCACTTCAGATCAGCTGTATGTGCCAGACAATGGAAACTTCCTTAAAATTGTGGCTCTGATGGCTGAGTTTGATGCTGTACTCCAGGAGCATAAGAAGGGTCACCACCCAAGAAATGTACACACGCCACTACCTTGAAAAAACAATTCAAAATGAGATCATACAGTTACTGGCAACAAAGGTCAAACAGAAGATTGTGGCAGATCTGAAGTCAGCAAGATATTACTCTGATATTCTGGACTGCACACCTGACATCAGCCATACGGAACAAATGACTTTAATGGTGTGTTTTGTAACAACAGAACCTAGTGAAAATGTCCCTGCAATGGTGACTGTCAGAGACCATTTTCTAGAATTTATTGACATTGATGATACTACAGGAGCTGGTATGACAAACGTGCTTCTTAAAAAGCTGAAGATACGGGAATTGCGATAGCTGACATGAGAGGTCAGGGCTATGATAA
Organism: Eretmochelys imbricata; assembly: GCF_965152235.1. Lineage (NCBI taxonomy): Eukaryota > Metazoa > Chordata > Testudines > Cheloniidae > Eretmochelys > Eretmochelys imbricata. Next base: position 349,935,551 of record NC_135572.1, read on the forward strand.
TGGTCCCAACATGAGAGGAAAGAACAGAGGAGTGCAGACATGGATGCGAGAGTTAAACCCTCGAGCTTTTTTTTTTCCCATGCAGTTCTCATTCGTTGAACTCGGTGGTCAGCGATGCAGCATCAGCTTCTAGTGAGGCTGCTGAATTTTTTAATGTAATTCAAAGCATCTATGTATTTTTCTCTGCATCAACGGCAAATTTTGAAGCAACATCTGGGAACATCCTTTCTGACACTGAAACCACACGATGGGAAAGTCAAGTGGAGGCAATAAAGCCTATCAAACACCAAATGGAGAAGATAGATGATGCCATAGTTGCCATTATGGAGGATAATGCTATAACAGGAACTGTTCATGGGAGAACAGTGGCAGAGGGAAATGGTATCACCAGAAACTTACATAATTTCAAATTTCTGTGTGGCTTAGTGTTGTGGCCTTACATACTGTTTGAAATAAATGTTGTAAGCAAACAACTCCAAGGTGTTGACCTTGATATATCTGGAGCAATGGAACAACTGGACAAAGCAAAGTCATACCTACAGTCTTACCGGTCAGATGAGGGATTTCAAAACGTTCTGAAGAGTGCACAGAAGTTGGCAGAGGAACTTCACACTGAAGCTATTTTCCCACCCATTCAAGAATAGAAAAGTCACCGAAGAAGAAGACATTTTGATTACGAGGCACGGGATAATCCCATAAGAGACCCCAAACAACTATTCAAAGTTGAATTCTTTAACCAGGTGCTAGATTGTGCAATACAGTCAGTTGAAGAACGTTTCATGCAGCTCAAGGAACATTAGTCTCTAAGGTGCCACAAGTACTCCTTTTCTTTTAGCAGTATATTTGGGATGTTGTATGATATTCCAAAACTCCTCACTATACCTGAAGAAGACCTACACCAGCAATGCAGGGCACTAGAGACAGTGTTGACACATGATGACATGCACAATGTTGATGTGAGTGATTTAGGTGATGAACTGAAAGCCCTTTCAAGATACATTTTAGCAGGATCAACTCCAACGGCTGTTCTGGAATATATGTGCACAAATAAGATGACCACCCTCTTTCCAAATGCTTTTGTTGCTCTGCGCATACTTCTAATGCTTCCTGTAACAGTCGCCAGTGGAGAACGCAACTTCTCCAAGCTGAAGTTAATAAAAACACATCTACGCTCCACAATGACACAGGAGAGGCTGGTCGGCCTTGCAACCATCTCAACAGAACATGAGCTGGCCCAGATGGTGGACCTTCAGCAGGAAGCAGTGCAAATCTTTGCAACCAAGAAGGCATGGAAAGCACCACTTTGATTATTCAAACAGATAAAAATGCCAGTGTTTACTATGCAGACAAGAAAAGTTACATTTGCTGTTCAGGTGTTTGAAAGTTAAGTGTTACTTAAAATTTTTGAACAAGGCATTTTAAGTTAGTTCTCCTTTATTGGGGTAGGTAGCAGAGCAGTACCATGAGAGGAGTAGAACAGGAAGAAGACAAAATTGAGAACTTTCAAAGTTTTGGCCCAAGCGAGGGGGCATGGGGGTGTCATTTGAGCTCCCCGCCTCAGGTCCCAAAATGTTGTGGGTCAGCCCTGTCTAACCCCGTGCCAAGATGCAGGATGTGTTGGGTCTAAACCATCCAGGACAGATGGCTCCAGCCTCCTTTTGAAAACCTCCAGTGGAGGAGCATCCACAACCTCCCCAGGTAGTCTGCCAACAGCACCTTTATCAACAACCCTTCTACACCCGCTGAGAGAGTAATAAAACTTTTTTTTTTTTTGGCCAGGGCCTCTGAAATAAGGATATGGTTTCATAAGTCAAGAAAAAAGAGGGTACACCGGGGCCCCCAAATAACAGTGAGGACAGCACCTCAATTTATGACAATGTCATTTGCTGGGAATAGCATCCCAGCCTGCCCATGAATGTAGACTCCTGATCAGCAAAAAAACTCTGAGGTTGTAACTTCTTTAGCGTTGCGGTTTTTTAATTTTAAATATAAAATGCTTTGGGTCACCATGGTTAAAGATTGCCGAGGAGCAACTGGGATGACAGCAAAACAGCCATTGAAGGGCACTGAACTGGACAGTTCTTCTTCGAGTGCTTGCTGGTGTCAGTTCCATTCTAGGTGTACACGCCCATGTGCACAGTCGTTGGAGATTTTTGCCTTAGCGGCATCCGTAGGGTTGGCTGTAGCGCCCCCTTGAGTGCCGCGCTCATGCATTGGTATATTAGTCGCTGCCAACCCTACGTCCTCTCGGTTCCTTCTTTCTGCCCACGACGATTGGTCAGAGCATCTTGTCTTGCACGACAAGAGCGTTAGCAGTTCTTACAGTCCATTGTTCTGTCTCCTTTGTTGTTAGTTGATAGGTACTTAGTTAGACCATTAAGTTAAGTGTTAGAGTAGTAGTTTAGGAGTTAGAGTCCCAGCTGGGACTTCGCCTCCGAGTGGGGCATGCCACGTTCCCCAGGCTTTAAGCCATGTTCATCGTGCAGCTGGCTGATCCTATAAGTGACCCCCACGAGAGCTGTTTAAAGTGTTTGGGGGAGTCTCACAGAAAGGAGAAGTGCAGGATCGGCAAAACCTTTCGCCCTCAAACTCAGAAGGAGTGGGATATCCTCTTGAGGGCCTTCCTCCTGGAGGTTGCGCTTCATCCTAACTCAGAGCCCTCTCGATCAGACTCCACGCCTGGGGCCTCGGTGTTGGTGCGCAGCGCACCACTGGCAATGGAATCCACCCAGCACCGTTCCCCCTCCCCAGTGCCTAAGAAGCGGTCGAAGTCGATGGGCCTGCCGGCACCACAGAAAAAGGGGGTTTCAGGCAAAGGACCTGTGTCAGGTCACATGCCCGCCCTGGAGTTGCTCGGGGGTACTGCTGCGGTCAGACCTCCCAATCCAGCCAGGGACCCGCCTCTGACTCCTGGGAGGTTGCAGGGGGTCCTGGCTCCTTGTAGTTTCATCTGTGCCTGAAATGGGTCCAGTGGCCAAAGAGCAAGTAGGCTGACTGGCACCACAGAGACCAAGCTTGGCAGTGGACCCAGCAAAGGCCCTGGCATCTACAGGCAAGCCGATTATGGGACTGCCCCCTAAAGTAGCAGAGCGTCCCCAATCCCCGAACCACAGGTGCCGGTCCCCATCTCCGCAGCCTCGGTACCCAGTTAGAAGACACAGGTCCGTGATGCCAAGGTCTCCACCTGCAAGGCATGGGATACCATGCCAATCCCCATACCCACAGTACTGTCGGCCTCCACCAGAGTTCGCCACAGTGCAGATCACCATCGCCTAGGCAGTCTCCTAGGTATTGAATCCCCCCCACCCCCCCCGGCTCCTGGTGCAGGATCATTCCCGGTTGTGGCACCAGACTCTGGTTCCCCAGTACTGCTCTTCGGACAGTCACCGGTCCTTGCCCTCTCCTTACCGGTCGCCGACGAGGGTCAGTTGGCAGACTCAGGCATCTACAGCCCTGCCCTAGTCACTGGAAGGGCAATGGCCAGAGCCTAACGGGGAGTTCAGCAAATCGCCACCAGGCAGCAGCTTGTAGGCAGGGGCAATGGCCTGCTCAGTGGCAGTACTGGAACCCGTGAGGTGTACCTGTTATGCCGGTCCCGTACTCCCACTGTTCCTCCCAGGCTGCATTGGACAAGCTGCCCTTGGCACAGCTGACACCCGCGTCGGAGCACAATGCCGAATTTGACACGGGGCGACAGAGCAGGCCACAATGTCCAAGGAGTCATCCCCAGACGAACAAGGGGAAGCTACTCCTCCCCCTGCTGTGCGGTCATCTTAGTCGTCTCCGGACGAAGCAGAGGCAGGCCCCTCACAAACGAGCAGCCCCCTCCATGACTTCAAGGAGCACCAGGCCCTGCTCAAAAGGGTGGCTGCCAACCCAAACTTGGAGGTCAAGGAGCTAGCAGGGGAGTCCCAGGAGATGCAAACTACCCTCTAGGACCTTCCATTTGGGGGAGCAGGGCTCTTTTCAGAGCTGACTGACCGACGGCTCCACATCTTTAAAGACTCCCGCGCCACCCTCCGTTCCTTGGGCCTTCACACCCCTCAGCAGGCTGGAAAGCCTTTCCGTCCCCTGCCGCCTCCGCCTCCGTCGAGGTCCTGGGGTGTCCCCCAGCCCAGCTCCTACAGAAAGAAGGACAGAGACAAGGGACTTAAACAGCATCACTCTTTGTCTTCCCATTCCTCCACCCAGCCTGGTTCTTCCAGAGGTCAAGGAAGCCAGAAGCAGGCATTGTAAGGATGCATCCAACTGGCCCAAGAACGTGGCCCCAGTCACTTCCCAGGATCCACCCCCCTGCCCTTTCCTCAACCACCTGAGCCCCTTCTGGTCAGCCTGGCCTCAGACCGACAGGTGCTTGACATAATATCTTCAGGCTACACCCTGCAGTTCTTCAGGGAACCTTCTCATGAGCAACTCCTCATTCAAGAAGTCAAGAGCCTCCTATGCCTGGGGGTGGTAAGGGAGGTCCCTCCAGACTTGAGGGGGAGAGGGTTCTACTCCTGGTATTCCCTAATCCCAAAAGCAAAAGGGGGCCTCAGACCCATACTGGATCTGCTGGACCTCTCAGTGGCTGCTGTTACAGCTGCCGCTCAGGCCAGACCTGCTGTCCCAAAACCACGGCAGAGTTCTGCTTCCAAACCTGCCGGCACTGCACCAGACAGCTTGGCTGATGCATGATTAAATGCAGAAGAGCAGGAGTGCCCAGCTGCTGTCCAGCAGGTCCTGGTCATCCGTCCACACACTCACGTCCATTACACACTTGCCCAGCAGGCCCGGGACGATGCTGGCTTCGTTAGAGCAGTACTGCAAGCTGTTAGACTATGAACTCCAAGCCCAGCTCTGAGGATGCTGCTTATGCGTAACCTAGAATGGAATCGACCTAAGCAAGCCCTGGAAGAAGGAAAAACAGTTACCTACTGTGGCAGACCTCTGACCTTATCCCCATGGGTCCCACGCTTCCAGGCGGTTTATGCTAGCCTCACTGCGGCCCTCCACATAGCCCTTCTCTGTCTAGGGCTAGGGTTACAGTCTACTGAGCCCTATTCATAATAAGCCAGCAAGGCGGTTGGTGGGAGAACTCCCAGTCTCTGTTGTCTCTACAGGCTTATACCGAAACAGTTTAGCCTCCTGTCCTGACAGGGGCCTGTCTTCCCCTCCCAGGAGGTGTTTCTGTAGTGGTGGGTTGTGGGTTGGGGGGAACCCTGGCCCACCCTCTACTCTGGGTTCCGGCCCAGGGACCCTAATGGCAGCAGCTGTTGGCAGCCGACCTTTCACTGCCAGAGTTGCTACATCTCCCTGGGCCACTTCCCCACAGCTCTCCTGCTTCTCCCTTCTTCACCCATACCTGAGGGCTCCCTTACCAATGACTTGAGGGTATCTTCATTAGCCAGTCCTTCAGCCACACTTCCTCTCCTCTAGCTCCCTGGCTCTGACTGGAGTGAGCCCTTTTAGAGTAGCAGAGGAGCCTTAATTAGAGTCAGGTGTTCACATTAGCTTCATGGCCTCAGCTGACTCTTTGCAGGTTAATAGAAGTCAGGTGTTGACTCTGGCCTGGAGCAGCCCCTGCTCTGGTCAGTCAGGGAACAGAAAACTACTAATCCAAGTGGCCAGTATATCTGCCTTCGACTACGCTGCTGTACCCAACTGGCCTGGGTCTATCACACTACCTTTTTGTAACCATTTTTCTTCAAGATGTGTTGTTCATGTCCATTCCATTACCTGCCCTCCTACCCCACTGTCAGAATTGCCGGCAAGAAGGATCTGAGAGGGCAGCGCCTAATATTCCTGCACATGGGGCACAGCACTCAAGGGGGCGCTACAGCTGACCCTAGGGATACCACAATGGCAAAAATCTCAGAGGTCCATGCACGTGGGTGTGCTCACACCTAGAATGGAATGGACATGAGCAACATATCTCGAAGAACAACAGTTACAAAAAGGTAGGTGGCTGGGGGGGTTTTCTGCCAGCCCACAGTTCTACCAGCTCAGGCTGTGCCCTCTGATTTCATAAGCTAGTCAGTATTAAGGTGTGTTAGTGTTTGGATGGCAGATCTTAAAAAGAGTATAAGATGATCTGGAAAGTCATTAGTGGTGCCAATTCAGAGGGGTGGGGAGGTGAACACCCAACCCCCAAGGTTTTTGCACTTGCTAGACATGCCCTGTTATCTTCTCTAGAAGCTGGGAGTGGATAACAGAGAATGGATCACTTGATGATTGCCAGTTCTGTTCATTTCCTCTGAAGCACCTGGCATCGGCCGCTGTCAGAAGACAGGCTACTGGGCTAGATGGATTTTTGGTCTGATCCAATATGGCCATTCTTATGTTCCATATAGGCCACAGAGCTGGAGCCATGGTCCAACCCTTTTAAACAGCAGTCCCATATGAAATCAGCTACTGCCAAAGCAATCTGGAGCATCGCTCATGTTGTGTGGTCGCAATACCACTGACATTTGACCCAGTCTCCCCTCCATCTGGGATTTTTCCATCAAAAAACGCAGATTTTTGCTCAAAACCAACATTTTTTGAGGAAAATTTTAGCTTCAATTGACACTTTCAATTTTGTCAGCAAAATACAGCAGAAACTGAAAAGCAAACCCATTTTCAGTGAATATTATCTGGTTTTGATTCCAGTTTTCACTGGAAAAAAAATTAGAGAAAATCTTAAAGAAAACATTTGAAAAAATGTCCTGCAAAATATTATTGGCTTTTTTCAACCAGCTCTGATTATTGTTATTCATTATTTGTATTGCAGTAGGACCTACAGATCCCAGTCAGAGATCAGGGTCCTATTGTGCGAAGGGCTGTGTGCACACATAGCTAAATACAGTTCCTGATCTGAAGAATTTATAAATCTAAGATTACATTTAAAATGTCATTACGAGATTGACAAGACCTGAGGAAGTCAGACTCCTGCGAATCCAAACTTCCCCAAAGTTTCTGGGGGGGCCATGTGATGTTCTAGCACTGGCCTTTTTTTTAGTAGGCCATGTTCTCTATGAAGTTACATCAGTTTATAGCAATGGAGGGTCTGTGCCTCCGTGCTGATTTTGTATCACTGCCACTTGTTTGGGGAGATCTGAATAATTCAGAGTGACTGTGATGCACTCATCTGATCCATCTAGATTTTATACCACGCCCTCCCATCTTCTATTTTTATAATGCGCACTATGATTACCACATAAGTATGTACTACGTGAGGGTGTGGTACAAAATCTTTGTTGCCATTTTCTTGGGCACACCCACATAGCTCATGATTATAAAAATATACAGAGTGGACTTGGGGAAACTGGTTAAGCCGGTGATTGGGTTATGGAAGAGAAAAAATGGAATGAAAAGTGCTACTGCAATGCATTTAGCTTAGTGTGTTTGTCATGTCTCCCTCTAGCCCGGGCTAAGCCCAGCGAGGGACAGCACCTGCTGTTTACTGACAGCCAGCGGAGTTGTGTCCCTTTAGTTTAAGTGGTTGGGGCTTGATCCAAATCCCTTTGAAGTTAATGAAAAAACTCCCATTGACTTCAGTGGGTTTTGGATCAGACCCTTAGTGCCTCTCCTTCTTCTTTCGTATGGCAATAGTAGAACAGTGAGAGCAACGGCGTGCCTACAGTTGGATCTTAAGACAGTCCAGAGCAGAGGGGGTAGCTATGTGATTGGCTGCAACACCTCCAGGATGAGCATAATTTGAGCAATCATCCATGATGTGTCTGACAGCCGATGGTGTCCCTAGCCACTGTTTGCCAGAAGCTGGGAATGAATGACAAGGGATGGATCACTTGACGATTACCTGTTCTATTCATTCCCTCTGAAGCACCTGGCATTCGCCACTGTTGGAAGACAGGATACTGGACTAGATGGACCTTTGGTCTGACCCAGTATGGCCGTCCTTATGTTTTTTTATGACAGTTTTGTTGGATCATATTAAAGAAGTTCTGTATTAAAATCACAAATGAGTTTGATTCCCCACAGTTTAAATTCTAGGGTATTACTAATTAAGAGGTCTTTTGGGTTTTGGTCTCTTGTTTTTACGGTTTCTCTCCCTCTCTGCGTGAAACTTGCAAGCTGCCAATTGTGTTAGTACATCCTAAAACAGAGTCTGTTCTCAAAGCAATACTTTGTAACAACAGAAACAGCACACAGAGACTCCCCGCCTTTTTGTTGTATTTATCTCTCTTTGTTAACAATTGGGATTAAAATAGAGATAGAGGATGTATGTGGATGGATGCTTGGTGTGGATAATAAATGAATGATCAGGGAGGTGCCAGCCTAGGAGTTCAGTATTGATCGGCCGAAGAATGCGCAGAGTGGAGACAACCAGATGACCCCCGTAGGGCAGACTGCAATCCACCCAACAGCCTCAAGGATGGGAGAACTGAAGAGCAAGATAACATCTGGCAGCATGGAGCCGTCAAGAATGTGCCATCTGCTGATTGATTCAGCAACAGCATGATGAAGCAATTCCCATAGACTGGCATAGGAATAAATTCCTATAAAAATGGACTCTAGAAACTGAGAACTTTGGGGTCTGATTCTGCAAACCAACTTCCAGGAGCATCAGATGAGCATCTGACAAGGCCTTGCTCCCTCCTTGTGTACAGGCCACCAGGTCAGTGGTTTGGCATGAGCAACTCTAAGGCTGGTAACTATGATAACAACCTTGCAGAACCTGTGTCTGTGTGTATGAATGAATGTGTGAATAAATATGAAATTGAATGGAATGTTATAGCTATACCTAACTGCTTACTATGATTCTTTCTGTAGTCACAATAAATGTGGCATTTTGCCTTTTCCCCTTTAATAAGATCCTGCTGGTTTTTATTTTATTGGTATAAAAGTTTGCACCATGCCACAGTCACATTTCAGCAATTCCCTCACTTTCCATCTATGGAGTATGTATGCGCATCTTCCTCATTGGGTGTGGGTACCATTTAGAGCTGCCCATATGCGCCAGGAGGAGGAGAAGCCCAGCACTTGCACAGTTGGGTCGTCAATTAGATTTTTGTTTGATACATCAGCAGCCACCTAGGCTTCAGACCATCTTCTGTGAACATCTTTATCTTTAGCAAGGAGGTCTGTGGCACGAAACCAGAAGGGTTTTCCTGATTTTAGCTGGTGTTTTCGGTCACGGAGAAGCGCTAGTGTGGTATTTGCCATGATCTTTATGTACTCCCTAACTGTTGCAGCGTGTCGGCAGATATTTGCTGGAGCAATGTTACCCAGTATCAATAACCATGGAAGTGGCAGCATTGAAGTGAGGGTACTGCTAATTATGCAAAGAGTGGCATTCATTTCCGTGTCCACTAAAACGGTGCATGGCCTTTCGCTCCAAACTGGGGCACATTATTCCACTGTGGAATGGACCGGGGCTAGTGTCAATATTCTGACTATGTGGGCGTTGCTTCCCCAAGATGTTCCTGCAAGCTTCTGTAGGATATTGACCCAGTCTTAACGGCATGTTTCCTGAGTTCCTAACGCATTTGAGCCCAAGAGCAAAAAATGGCTAGCTGTTTTCTTTACCAACATCCACCCCTCGGGGAGGATACCAAAAGAATGGAAAGCAGCAAAAATTATAGCTGTTCTCAAACCAGGAAAAAAAGCAACCAATGTGAAAAGTTATTGACCGATAGCACTTTTCAGTGGCTGCTGTAAGCTGTTGGAGCACCTTCTACTTTGCAGAATGAAGGCATTGCTGGAGAAACTGGTCCCCAAGAACAAGCTGACTTCAGAATAGGCAGAAACTGTTGTGACCAAGTCCTTGCATTGACCAGCTATATAGAAGCTGGCTACCAATGCCGATTTATCAATCTTAATTCCGGATACGAAAGGACCTCTACTGAAACCTGCAATAGCCACATCCCGTTGCCCTACAATTAAGCTCATCACAGAAATACTGAGCAACCGCAGATGCACGGTGTATCTCAGTGGTGCTGTCAACAGCCTACAAAGCAGTGGCGTATTTAGAGTTAGTGGGGCCCTGTGCTCAGCTTCATTTTTTGGGGCCCCCTCCATGGGACGCAGCCAAGAAAAAGAACATTCTCTCTTATCTCCACCGCCCCCCGTTTTTCATTCTTTTTTTTTCTTCCTCCTCCTCCTCTATTATAAGTAATAGGAAATAAATGAAAATAAAGTGAGGTACCTTCATTGTTTTTGTAGTCTAACTTTTTTTTCTCAGACCATGTGAAAATCGCGGAGGGTCTCGACAGGCCACTTAATGATCCTTCCAAATACTGTTTGTACTGTTAGCTAACTATTGTAAAGTGCTTTGGATAAGAGCGCTTTATAAACAAAAGACATAATAACCTTTCCTCGGTCCACCTTAATGGAGTTCTCGGGCCACAGTTTGAGAACTTCTGGTCTAGATGAATGCTTGTATTTGCATTACGCTAATGTGAAAAATGTGTAAAAACGAAAAGTATAGATGATGCATGAATGGAAAAATACAAGTTAACTTCCTCTGAAGAAACTTATTCAATACGAAAAAAAATATTTATTCAGGTAGCTTTTTTTCCTACACTTTTTCTTTACAAAATCATCAATTAAGACATCGTAAGTAATATTTTGTAAGGAGGCGTTTTCAATTGTATCTAGCAAAACCACAGCGTGTGTAGTTGCAGCAAAGCCTTGGAAGAGAACTCTCTCAGCACTCTAAAGAAACCGTCCCCCGAGGGGCATAGCTACCAGTGCTTGGAGTGAAACTTGCAGCATGCAGGGGTGTGTTTTTTTCACACCCCTAACCGAGAAAGTTGCAGCACTGTAAAGTGCCAGTGTGGACAAGCCCTAAGACAATCAGTTTAGTCGTAGGAAGGATACACTCTATTCTCTGGAGAAACTCCAAGTAGGTCAGGCTGTGGGGCCGGCAGCCCCGGTTCTGCACTGCCGAGCATGGAATCCATGACTTTTGTTGTGTCCTTCCCACATCAGATATTTTCTTATGTTCAAACATGTGTCTGCACAAAGAGCTGCATTCTGCTCTCTTGGGCTTCACTGGCAGGGGTGAATGAGAACAGCACTGAACACCCACCGCAAGGTGAGCAGGGGGGGCCCGGTTCCATCGGCGGCCACCTGAGCACCCTGCTGCCTCCACGCGCTTATCTCTGCTCGCCTCCCCCGGCCGGCCCCCCCGCCTGCTCCCCTGAGGCTACAGGTGAGCCTCCCTCCCTGCTCTCCTGGCTAAATGTTAAAAATGTTTGCCTTATTTCCAGTCTGAATTTGTTTAGCTTCAACTACCAGTCATGGGATCATGTTAGACCTTTTGTCTGCTAGACTGAAGAGCCCACTATCAGATTTTTGTTCCCTGTGTATAAACTGAGATCAAGTCACCCCTTAACCGGCTCCTTGTTAAATAGACTCAAGGAGCTCAATCTACTCAATCATTATAAGCAGGGCCGGTGCAACCACTAGGCGAACTAGGCAGTCGCCTAGGGCGCCAAGTGGTTGGGGGTGGCCAAAAGCGCGCTCCGGGGAGGCGGTGGAGCAGAGGTGAGCTGGGGCAGGAGGGCGCAGGGCTGCCTGCAACAAGTAACGGGGTGGGGGGGGGGCGGCGCCACGCAGAGGAACCGCTCATGAGCACGCTGCCCTGCTCTGCTTCTCTCCCTCCCCGGCTTGCGGCGCCAAACAGCTGATTGGCACCACAAGCCTGGGAGGCGGGAGAAGTGGAGTGGCAGCTGCGTGCTCGGGGAGGAGGTGGAGCAGAGGTGAGCTGGGACAGGGAGCTGCTACACGGCTCCCCGGGCCAAGGGGAGGGAGGGGGCGGCAGCAGAGAGCTGCCCCGGGGGGGGCACCTCATGGCGGGGGGGTGCGGGAAGCTGCCGCAGGGCTCGGGGCGGAGGGGCGGCAGGCACAAGGTGGAAGTTTCACCTAGGGCGCGAAACATCCTTGCACCGGCCCTGATTATAAGGCATGTTTTCCAATTCTTTAATCATTCTCGTGGCTCTTCCCTGAGCCCTCTCAAATTTATCAACATCCTTCTTGAATTGTGGGCACCAGAACTGGATACAGTATTCCAGCAGTAGTCGCATCCGTGACAAATGCAGCGGGAATATAACCTTCCTACTGCTACTCGAGATTCTCCTATTTATACATCCAGGGATCCCATTAGCCTTTTGGCCACAGCGTCACACTGGGAGGTCATGAGATTAAGTGTGGCCAGATGGCAAAAGGTCACTGTCATCAACGCCAGAGGTAAGTAGGAGAAAAAGGACTTCTGTTGCCACAAACTAGCCCAGTGTACAGCATGGAACATCATTGTAGAACCTTGTGTTTGAGACCAATATGTCCTCCAATCTTTGTACCTCAGTGCTGAGTTAATGGTATCAGTAACCTATCCACAATCTGTCACTTTTGCAGGTTTGTTTTACAATCTGTCAGCTTTTAGCTTTCACCTCTCACTGCGTTGAGCGTGGCGCGGTATCGTTTTATCATTTGTTTTAAAATAATCATTGTATTGAGTGAATTTTCAGGAACAAGCTTAATAAAACCTATCTAAATCCAGACCAAACTCCCAGTTTAAGCTAGGAAGTCGGCTGGATTTGAAAGTCATGTAACTGGGTTGTTAGGGCTGGGGTGTGGAGCAGGACTCCTGAGTTCTGTTCCTGGCTGTGCTCCACAAGTGCTGCTTAATCTTCCAAAAGATGCTTAACATAAGATTACCCACCTGTAAATAGAAAGAATAGCTTAACTAGAGGGAGCTAGGGTTTGTTTGTGGGAATGGGGGGAAATGGGCTTGATTCTGTTCCCATGGTGGTGTCAATGAGAAGAGGCTTAACATAAAATTACCCACCTGTAAATAGAAAGAATAGCTTAACTAGAGGGAGCTAGGGTTTGTTTGTGGGAATGGGGGAAATGGGCTTGATTCTGTTCCCATGGTGGTGTCAATGAGAAGCAACTCCACTGAAGTCAACAGAGTCATACTGATGTACCGGAGATCAGAACCCAGCCCAACTCCTATAGACAGTAATATACTCTGAAGGAAAACGTTTCAAATCTATTGTATAGCTTTAGCCACTAGAGTGCAATCTAAGTTAACACACAAACCTCACACCAGACTGTAAGAGGAGAGCCTACACAGTGGCACTCGATTATCATCCTGCAAATTAAATTGTGCTAGATCTGCTCAACATTGTAAAATTGGAGTATCTATGGAAGCTAAAAGGATTCTGTCCCCTGAAAAGACGGTTCATATTAAATCAGGAGAGCACACGCTAGCTACATGGCTGAGCTCAGAACTGGTGTAAATCAGCATACCTCCAGAGCTGAGGATCTGGCGCACTGTGAAAATGTATCTTTAGCTACACTTGCTGAAGTGCAGGCTCTGATCAATTATCTGTTCCTAACAGTTTAGCTCCATTGACATCAATGGAGCCATGCGGGTTTACACCAGTGGAGGAGCTGGCCCTATCAAACATGACCTTGCCTGTCTCTTGTGTTATGTCTCTAGGTACTGTGTGAAAACAAACTGCACGAGTTTTGACTTTCCTGTGATAGCCAAAAATATGTGTTTTTAAAAAACAGACTGTTTATTTGAAACAAAAGTCTAAATAGCTATTTCTGTAGTCATTGGTTAGCCCAGGTCAGGCCAGAGAAGGTCAATACAGAGAGGATGGGCAAAGGGTAGCTGATGGCACCTCAAAATCATTTACTTTGCTTATGGGTGAAGGAAGCAGTGTTCGAATGGCAGCAAGTCACTTAGGCCAACACTTTCACACTTAGGCTTCCAAGCGTGAAAACCACATGCCAGATTCTCACTGGGTGTAAATAGGTGTAACTCCACTGAAATCAATGGAGCTTTGACAACTTACTCACTGAGCTATCGAGTCCCAAAGCCTTCTCTTTGTCTGAAACAAAAGACCAGTTTTTATACCCTCTTGCTAACTTGGCTTCTCAAGACCTTGCACTATATTTGCATTATACCCCTATACTGCTATGTCTGTGTCTCTGACTTGATCCAAAAGGTCAGATTCTTCATTGCCAGTCTTGTGGGGTAGACAGATTATCAGATGATATGAAGCCATGCTTTCTCTTTTGGGACCCCTGCTTTTGATTGCAGATTTTTTTTCTTTTGCAGAAGATTTGTTCCAATCAAAGAATTGCAATAATCATAAATAGTAAAGCAAGAATTTTAGAAAATACTCCAGTCTTCTGGTCTCTTGCATTTTACAAAATGACTTATTTATCCTAATGAATTTTAATCTTTTAAATTCTCTTTACATAAGAACAGAAGAATGGCCATACTCGATCAGAGCAAGGTCCATCTAGCCCAGTATGCTGTCTTCTGACTGTGGCCAGTGCCAGATGCTGCAGAGGGGATGTACAGAACAGGACAATTATTGAGTGATCCATCCTCTGTTGTCCACTCCCAGCTTCTGGCAGTGAGAGGCTTAGGGACTCCCAGAGCATGGGGTTGCGTCCCTGACCATCTGGCTAATAGCCATTGATGCACCTGTCCTCCATGAACTTATCTCTAATTCTTTTTTGAACCCAGTTATGGTTTTGGCCTTCACAACATCCCCTGGCAACAAGTTCCACAGGTTGACCGTGAATGTGTGAAGAAGTACTTCCTTCTGTTTATTTTAAACCTGCTGCCTATTAATTTCATTGGGTGACCCCTGGGTTCTTGTGTTTTATGAAAGAGTAAATAACAGTTTCCTATTCACTTTCTCCACACCATTCATGATTTTATAGGCCTCTATCATATCCCCCCTTAGTTGTCTCTTTTCTAAACTGAACAGTTCCAGGCTGTTTAATCACTCCTCATATGGAAGCTGTTCCATACCCTTAATCATTTGTGTTGGTCTTTTCTGTCCTTTTTCCAATCCTAACATATATTTTTTGAGATGGAGCAACCAGAACTGCATACAATATTCAAGGTGTGGGTGTACCATGGCTTTATATAGTGGCATTATGATATTTTCTGTCTTCTTATCTGTCCCTTTCCTAATGGCTCCCTAAAATTCTGTTAGCTTCTTTGACTAGCATTGCACACTGAGAGATGTTTTCGGAGAACTAATGTTGACTCCGAGATGTCTTTCTTAAGTAATAACAGCTAATTTAGAACCCATCATTTTGTATGTATAGTTGGGATTATTTTTTCCAATGAGGATTACTTTGCAGTTGTCAACAACAAATTTCATCTGCCATTTTGTTGCCCAGTCACCCACTTTCGTGAGATCCTTTTGTAACCCTTCTTAGTCAGCTCTGGATTGAACTATTTTGAGTAAGTTAGTATCATCAGCAAATTTTGCCACCTCACTGTTCACCCCCTTTTCCAGATGATTTATGAATATGGTGAAAATCACAGGTCCCAGTACAGATACTTTGGTGACCCCGCTATATATCTCTCTCTTGTGAAAACTGACTATTTATTCCAATTTCCTATACTTTGTTTCCTATCTCTTAACCAGTTACTAATCCATGAGATGACCTTCCCTCTTATCCCATGACTGCTTATGAGCCTTTGGTGAGGGATCTTATCAAAGGCTTTCTGAAAGTCCAATTTCACTATATCCTTTGGATCACCCTTGTCCACCTGTTTGTTGAAACCCTCCAAGAATTCTAATAGATTGATGAGGCATGATTTTTTTAAAAAATCAGCATTACATTAGCTATCCTCCAGTCATCTGGTACAGAGGCTGATGTAAGCAAGAGGTTCCATAACAAAATTAGTAGTTTTGCAATTTGATATTTGAGTTCCTTCAGAACTCTTGGGTGAATACCATCTGATACTGGTGACTTATTATTGTTTAATTTATCAGTTTGTTCCAAAACCTCCTCTAGTGACCCCTCAATTCCTCAGATTTGTCACCTAAAAAGAAATGGTTCAGATGTGGGAATTTCCCTCATATCCTCTGCGTGAAGACAGATGCAAAGAATTCATTTAACTTCTCCACAATGGCCTTGTCTTCCCTGAGTGCTCCTTTAAAACCTCGTTCACCCAATGGCCCCACTGATTGGTTAGCAGCCTTCCTGCCTCTGCTATACTTTAAAAAACATTGCTAGTTTTTGTGTCTTTTGCTAGTTGCTCTTCACATTTTTTTAGCCTGCCTAATTATACATTTACGCTGGACTTGCCAGAGTTTGTGCTCTTCTATTTTCTTCAGTAGGATTTAACTTCCAATTTTTAAAGGAGGCCTTTTTGCCTCTAGTCGCCTCTTTTATTCTGCTGTTTAGCCT
The DNA here is from genome assembly GCF_965152235.1 of Eretmochelys imbricata. Lineage (NCBI taxonomy): Eukaryota > Metazoa > Chordata > Testudines > Cheloniidae > Eretmochelys > Eretmochelys imbricata. The sequence continues at coordinate 349,951,712 of NC_135572.1, forward strand.
TGGTGGCATTTTTTTTGCTCCTCTGTCTTTTTTATTTGGGGAATACATTTAGTTCGAGCCTCCATGCAGCTTGCAGGCATTGCTCTCTTTCACAAGCTGCTTCCTTTTCACCCTCGATTCCAACTGCAAATGCACATTGGTGGGTGAACTTCAAACAGGTCGCATTGTCTTCCACAAGTTGGTCAATTGTCCACAAGTCAGTCAATTGTTTAGGGGTGGTCCTGGATTCTTCACTGACACGAACCTGTAAGTAGTGTCCACAAGTAACACTTTCTACCAACTCTGGTTGGCCAGGAAACTCAAACCCACCCTGGTGAATGACAACCTTCTCTCAGTTATACACTTCTTCATCCCCTCCCATCTGGATTACACCAGTGCAATATTCCTGGGCTTGAAGCCACGAGCCTTTAGGAAACTCCATCTAGTACAGAAGGATGCAGCACATCTCCTCAGCAACATGGGCTATAGAAGGTGCAAAAGTCCTGTGCTCCACTCCCCACAGAACAGCAAATCAAGTTCAAGGGGCTTATCTTCAAGGGGCTAAATGGCCGAGGCCTAGGGTATCTATGGCCTAAAGTCCCAGGATGAAGATTGCAGCTGACAGCTCTGCTCCTCAGGCACAAAGTAACTTTCTACTGTAAGGGTAAAATTCCTCTGGGCAGGAGACAGAGCTTTCTCAGGGTTGGTGTGAGACTAGAATGAATTCTTGTCATGGATCCCCAGGTCCGGTGCTCTTCAACATCTCTGGAACAGTCCCTGGGGTGACTCCTTCACTGTGCCACATCTGCTTTAAGGTCACACTCTCACTAGGGTAAGCCACTTGGCTTCACCGCTTCCTTAGACCAAACCTTGGAGCCTTCAGCACCCCTGCTTCACACCGTGAGCTCCCTTCAGCGAGTCCACCTAAGTTGGACACCTGAGAGAGACTTGTATGCCCAAAAGGAACAATGCACCCGCCCCCGCCCCCCAGCTTCTTAATCGGCAGTGACTCTCAGCCAGCGCTGTAAAAGCAGAAGTGTTCATTAGATGTCTACAATACAGCATAGAAAGTCCTTGGTTACAAAAAGTTCCAGCATAGTCCATCTTTGTCAGTCTCAGAGCCTTCTGACCCCTCTTTAGTCCCAGTTTATGAGCATCTTCTGTCCTGCTTCCAGCCGGCCACACTTAACGACCCCACCTGGCCCCTCCTCAGTCCTTTGTCGTTGTCACCTGGCCCTCCTCCTTAGCCCTTTGTTCTCCAGCTGGCCACACCCATCTGGCTTTCTGTGGAGGCTGTGCAATCCATGGTCATTAAGTGCTAGATGCCAAATGTCCAGGTAATTGGAGTGGCCATTGTCTTCTTAGACTCTCCATGGGCATAAAGGCCCAGGCCCCAGGCAGCTAGGTGGCAGTCATACCTGGATCTCTGGGTCTCTGCAAAGTGTAAACAACCTTTTCCCACCCCCTAGTTAACCATGCACCACATAGCAGAAACTGAGGCACGCACAATAGTCATACAAAATATTACGGAAAACTTCCACTCTGTCACAACTCCCCCAGGAGCTAAGAACCACCTCAAACCTCACTCCCTTCCACTGCAACTTCAAGGCCTTCTCTGACATAAACACAGAGCAGTGTGTACATACATATTCCGGGGAAAAAACACCTTAAAAGAACAAAAAAACAAAAAAAGAAAACCCTTCCAAAACAAGACATTCCACTGCATGCACAATTCTACCTCTGGGGAGAAGATAAGAGAGAACAAACCACACGTGTCAGAAGTCACATTGTTAAATGTACAACTGGAAGGCAGTCAGAGACAGTGGTGACAGGGATGGCATAAGAATCTGTAGAGAACAGAAAAGAATAGGACACACAATTGAATTCAGAGAAAACACAGGATCAGACATCCCCCAAAGTTTATGAAAGCCTCCAAACACTGGGTCTTAGGCCTGTCTCTAGTTTGGATACTTGTGTGAAAAGTGCAAGTCTATTAGGGCCTGAGCCTGCATGTAGCGACATCAGTAGAAAGACTGTCATTGACTCCAGTGGGCATTGGACTGGGCCCTTGATTCCGCAGAATTAGACCCTACTTCTGCTTTCATTGAAATCAATGGAAGTTTTGCCATTGACTTCAATAGGAGCAAATTAGGGCCCTTAGCATGTCTCCATTAGGAGTATGTTCCTGTTCCCCTGAAAGTGAATGGTAAAGCTCCCATTGATTTCAGTGGGTGCAGGAGCAGGCCATCTTTTCTCATGAAGATTATAGTAGTGCCTGTTTCCAGCCACGCCTAAAATATAGTGACATTCATTCCCCTGCTCCCAGAAAACCCCTGCTATCAGTAAAGGCTCACTATTACAAGCACTGTGGTTTACATGGAGTTTCAGTGTAGATGAATTCATTATGAGTGCTTGCCAATGTACTGAGAAAACAGCCTCATGGTATTTGCTAACTCCACTTCCATTCCCAGATGGAACTAGGCAGTGTGGAGACATTCAACACAAATGGAAAACAATGGGCCAGATCCCTCGCTGATATGCACCAGCTGGGGATCTCACCTGTTGTTTTAAAAAAGTTAACCGAACATTTTAGAACCTCAAGAGAGGTTTGCTCTGAATTTTGGCCTGAAATTTCTTCATGTCTTTTCCGTTCGCCCTTATTCCAGCATTGAGATTTCCCATGCATTCCATGTTATCATGACAGGTTTCAGAGTAGCAGCCATGTTAGTCTGTATTCACAAAAAGAAAAGAAGTACTTGTGGAACCTTAGAGACTAACAAATTTATTTGAGCATAGGCTTTCATGAGCTACAGCTCATTTCATCAGATGCATTCAGTGGAATTCATGGATTCATATAAGCACAGCTTCATAGCCTGACCAGGAGGGACCATTGTGATCATCTAGTCTGACCACCTGCCTAACACAGGGCAGACAATTTCACTAAGCAGTTCCTGCATCCAGCCTATAACTTCTGGGAGGACTGGAGCATAGATTGTGGAAAGACATTTAGTCTTGCTTTAAAGACTTCATGTAATGGAGAATCCACTACAGCCCTACATAAGTTTTTTCAAAGGTTAATTATTCTCACTTTTAAAAAAAAAAGTGCCTTATTTTTTGTCTGAATTGGTCTAGCTTCAGCATGTAGCTGCTGAATCTTGTTATGGCTTTGTCTGCTACATTAATGGGCCTTCTACTATCAGAAATCTTCTCCTCACATAAATACATACAGACTATAATCAAGTTCTCTCAACCTTCTCTTTAAGCCAAATAGATTGTTTTGTTCGTCTCTCCCAGTAAGGCAGGTTTTTCAGACCTTGACTCATTCTGGTAGCTCTTTCTGAACACTTTCCAGTTTGCTAACATCCCTTTTAAAGTGTGGACACCAGAACGAGACATGGTATTCCAGTAATGCCATACTGCCATATTCAGTTGTAATACCACCCTCTACTCCAACTTGATATTCTTTCCGTATATGCTTTGGTAAGATGAGATCCGTATGCAGATTTCACTCCTGAATGGTTGATGATATGCACTAATCAGCCCTAACATTTGTGCTGGACAAACCCCTGTGGGTGCTAGATACAACTTGTTGAATCTGTTAGCTGTGGAGGCTGGCAAGCAATGGAAGACCCTTGAGCAGAGCTGACATTCCAAACAACAGGGGGTAGTGCTGCACAGACTGACAAGCCAGTGCAGTTTTCATTGCCTTATAATAATTTTCCATCTGCAGAGCTGCATCGAAGGGTATGTCTACACTATGAAATTAGGTCGATTTTATAGAAGTCGATTTTTAGAAATCGATTTTATACAGTCGATTGTATATGTCCCCACTAAGCGCATTAAGTCAGTGGAGTGTGTCCTCAATGCCATGGCTAGCATCGACTTAGTGAGCGGTGCACTGTGGGTAGCTATCCCACAGTTCCTGCACTCTCCACTGCCGATTGAAATTCTGGATTAAGCTCCCAATGCCTGATGGGGCAAAAATATTGTTGAGAGTGGTTTTGGGTACATGTCATCAGTCGCCCCTCCCTCCCTCCCTCTGTGAAAGCAACAGCAGACAATCGTTTCACACCTTTTTTCCTGGGTTACCCATGCAGATGCCATACCATGGCAAGCATGGAGCCCGCTCAGCTCACCACTGCTGTTGTGAGCATTATAAACACCTCGCACATTATCCTGGAGTATGTGCAGAACCAGGCTAAGAGATGCCAGCACAAGGATGATTGTGATGAGGACATGGACACAGACATTCCTGAAAGCATGGGATGTGGCAATTTGGACATCATGGTGGCAGTGGGGCTGGTTGATACAGTGGAAACCCGATTCTGGGCCCGGCAAACAAGCACAGACTGGTGGGACCGCGTAGTGTTGCAGTTATGGGATGATTCACAGTGGCTGTGAAACTTTCACATGCATAAGGCCACTTTCCTTGAACTTTGTGAATTGCTTTCCCCTGCCCTGAAGCGCAGGAATACCAAGATGAGAGCTGCCCTGACAGCTGAAAAGCGAGTGGTGATAGCCCTGTGGAAGCTTGCAATGCCTGACTGCTACCGGTCAGTCAGGAATCAATTTGGGGTGGGCAAGTCTACTGTGGGGACTGCTGTGTTCCAAGTAGCCAATGCAATCACTGATGTTCTGCTATCAAGGGTAGTGACTCTGGGAAATGTGCAGGTCATACTGGATGGCTTTGCTGCAATGGGGTTCCCTAACTGTGGTGGGACGATAGACAGAACACATATCCCTATCTTGGCACCAGACCACCTTGCCAACCAGCACGTAAACTGCAAGGGGTACTTCTCAATGGTGCTGCAAGCACTGGTGGATCACGAGGGACGTTTCACCAACATCAGCATGGGATGGCCGGGAAAGGTGCATGATGTTCGCATCTTTAGGAACTCCAGGCTGTTCGAGCAGTTGCAAGAAGGGACTTACTTCCCAGACCAGAAAATTACCATTGGGGATGTTGAAATGCCAATAGCTATCCTTGGGGACCCAGCCTACCCCTTGCTCCCATGACTCATGAAGCCATACACAGGCAGCCTGGACAGTAGTAAGGAGCAGTTCAACTATAGGCTGAGCAAGTGCAGAATGGTGGTAGAATGTGCTTTTGGACATTTAAAAGGTCGCTGGCGCTGTTTGCTGACTAGGTTAGACCTTAGCGCAACCAACATTCCCATTGTTATTCCTGCTTGCTGTGTGCTCCATAATATCTGTGAGAGTAAGGGGAAGACGTTTATGGCAGGGCGGGAGGTTGAGGCAAATCGCCTGGTGGCCGATTTTGAGCAGCCAGACACCAGGGCGATTAGAAGAGCACACCTAAGCACGCTGCACATCAGAGAGGCTTTGAAAACCAGTTTCATGACTGGCCAGGCTACAGTGTGACAGTTGCATGTATTTCTCCTTGCTGCAAACCCACCCCCTTTGTTGATTTTAGTTCTCTGTAAGCCAACCACCCTCCCCACTTCGATCACAGCTGGCAAAGGAAATAAAGTAACTATTGTTCTGAAACCATGCATTCTTTCTTTATTAATTAAAAAAAAAGTGAGATAACTGGCAAGGTAGCCTGGGTGGGGCGGGGTACGGGAGGAGAGAAGGACAAGGCCACGTTGCTTATTGTAGCCCCACTACAAATCAAAACTGTTTGAATGACAGCCTTCTGTTGCTTGGGCCATCCTCTGGAGTGGAGTGGCTGGGTGCCCGGAGCCTCCCCTACCGCGTTCTTGGGCATCTGGGTGAGGAGGATATGGAACATGGGGAGGAGGGTAGGCAGTTATACAGTGGATGCAGCGGGGGGTCTGTGCTCTTGTTGGCTTTTCTGCAGCTCCAACAGATGCATCATGATGTCCAGTTGCTCCCCCATTAGCCTCAGCATCGTCTCCTGCCTCTGCTGTTTGGGTTCACTTAATGCTTCCCTGGCCTCTGCCACTGAATGCCTCCATGCATTAAGCTGTGCCCTATCAATGCGGGAGGACTGCATGAGCTCGGAAAACATGTCAGCGCGAGTGCGTTTTTTTCGCCTTCTAATCTGCGATAACTTCAGGGACAGAGATGATAGGGGGAGCATAGAAACATTTGCACCTGGGGGGAGATAGAAAGGGAGAGTAAAATTTAAGATGATACATTTCTGAGAACAAAAGGGAGACTCTTTCACAGTGAATGAAGCAATTCACAGCAGACAGCACATGTGCTTTTTGCCTTTTATATTGAGTGCCTGCCAATATGGTGACACATCACAAACGGCTGGGCAACAGAATTCGGTTTCCAGGCAGCCATGGTAAGCCTTTTGGTAAGCGGGGTTGGCTTCTTACGCCTTCAGAACATGTGGGAATGGTTTCAAACTGCAGCGCCATCCTTTCCCATAGCAAGCAATGCCGGTTGGGTTTCACATTTAAAAGGAGGCGCTGTGGTTTTCGGGTGGATGTGCAGCACACACCTCCTCCCACCCCACCGCGTGGCTATTCTCTGGGATGATCCCTTCACCCCTCCCCTCACTGCATGGCTATTCTCCGGGATGATCCCTTTTAGCCAAGCGCAAACAACCCAGCATGAACAGGGTCCTTTTACTGTTCCCTTAGAAAAATTCCCCTATTTCAACTAGGTGACCATGAATGATATCACTCTCCTGAGGCTAACATAGAAAGATAAAGACCGAATGTTGCTTGAATGCAACCAAAACCCAGGACCATTTGCTGCCATGCTTTGTGCTGCAATGATTCCAGACTATTTGCTACTGGCTTGGCGTGGTAAAGTGTCCTACCATGGAGGACAAAATTAGACAGCCCTCCCCAGAAACCTTCTGCAAAGGCTTTCAGAGTACCTCCAAGAGAGCTTCATGGAGATGTCCCTGGAGGATTCCCGCTCCATCCCCAGACACATTAACAGACTTTTCCAGTATCTGTACTGGCCGTGAATGCATCCCAATTCTTCAGGGCAAATCAAACATTAAACACTATTGGTTTTAAACCCTGTACTGTATTTACAAATGTGCACTCACCAGAGCTGCCTTCTCCAGCTTCAGGGTTGGGTATCCCACCTTGGGAGGGTATTGGCTCCAGGGTGATGAAAAGGTCCTGGCTGCCAGGGACAACAGATTCACCACTTGCCTGCCGCATATTCTCCTCCTCCTCCTCTTCCTCATCCACAAAATTTTCCTCTCTGTTGCATGAGACTCCCCCCTTGCAGGTGTCCATGGACAGTGGTGGGGTAGTGGTAGGGTCTCCCCCTAGAATGCCATGCAGCTGATCACAGAAGCGGCATGTATGGGGTTCTGACTCGGAGCACCCGTTTGCCTCCTTTGTCTTTTGCCTGAGCTCCTTAACTTTCACGCGGCACTGCTGTGTGTCCCTGTTGTAGCCTCTCTCCACCATGCCCTGTGCAATTTTGGCATATATATTAGCATTTCTTCTTTTTGATCCAAGTTTGGCCTGCACAGATTCTTCTCCCCATACAGCAATCAGATCCAGTGTCTCCCTTTCGGTCCGTGCTGGAGCTTGTTTTTGATTCTGGGGGGACCAGCATGGTCAACTGTGCTGCTGAGCTCGCCACTCTGACCAAACAGGAAATGAAATTCAAAATTTCCCGGGGCTTTTCCTGTGTACCTGGCTAGTGCATCGGAGTTCAAAGTGCTGTCCAGAGCGGCCACATTGCAGCACTCTGGGATAGCTCCCGGAGGCCAGTACCATCAAATTGCGTCTGTACTACCCCAAATTTGACCCAGCAAGGTCGATTTTAGTGTTACTCCCCTCACCGGGAGGAGTACAGAAGTCGATTTTAAGAGCCCTTTAGTTTGACGGAACGGGGTTGGTTGTGTAGACGCATTCATTTTAAAATTGACCTAACGCGGCTAAGTTCAACCTAACCCCATTGTGCAGACCAGGGCTCAGACACCAGAGGGAGGGAGAGATTTAAGTTAGTGGCCTTGCAATTGCAGAGCAAACAGAAGGGTGGTCTGATTCCATTCACCTCCTCTCTGCAGCTTCATGTAAAATAAGGAGGGAAATGGGAAAACTAGAGGGGGAAAGGAAAAGGAGGACAGTGAAGGTGAGGTGAGGGCAGGAAGGGAGAGACAAGACAGAGGAAGAGAGAAAGAAGGAGCAAAAGAACGGAAAGAAGTCTCTCCTGCTGCATAAAAGATTATGACATTATTATTATTATACCTAGTTCTTTACTTCAGTAGCTCTCAAAGGGTTTTGCAAGGGACATCAGTGTCATTGTTGTCATTTTACAGATGGGGAAACTGAGTCACAGAGTGGGGAAGTGATTTGCCCAAAGTGTCCAGGCAAGCTAGTGGCAGATATATCCAATCTACTGAGCCTCAGTCCAGCCAACTGTCCAGTAAATCACACCCTCTCTTTAGGAATTGCTGCTCTTTTCCAAAATATGTGTACCCTATTCACTGGGAAAGAAGGGGGTCTTCATTTAATTCCAAGGAGAGATTTTTTGGTTTATTTGTTTTTTGGAGGGTAGATGGTGGGGGTTGTTTGACTGGGTTTTTTTTTAAGGACACTGGCAAACTTCTTGAATCTGTGATATTACAGAGCTGGAGCAAGCAGGAGAGACGCTAGGTATGCAGCTATGTTCCCTCCAGCTTTCATGATAACTTACAGATGGCTGGCACCAGCTGGAGAACTGGGTCAAGTCACTGCCCTTTATGTGAGCATTGGAAGATGCTGCATATAAAATTGCTACACAGGAAAATGCTTGCAGTTTTGGGTACACACCTGCTAAGCCCTGGCGGGCATTTTAATTATTTCTCTTTTTAAAAAGTGTGTTTGGGGAAAATCATGGTTAGAGAACAAGATAGGATCCATGAACTCCTGAATTTTCATCTCATCTTTGACATCCTGTTCCAGCAGTCTTCTACAAGCCATCTCTAGGAAAGGAGGATAATATTTATTTAGTTCATCGGGGTGATGTGTATTTTAATTCCTTAGTGTTTATTAATTAGTCAATCTTTCTAAAGTGCTTTGAAGATTCCATGTTACCTGAGTGCAATTCCTCATCATTTTTCGATTGGTAGGAGCCTACACAAACTCCAAAAATCTTGAACATGTCTATGCATTATTAATAATAATAATAATAATAATAAATAATCATCATTGCACATGGATCAGGACTCTGTTGCAGTAGTCAGAGTACAAACATATAATAAAAAGACCCCCCTCTGTCCCAAAGAGCTTACAATCTAAGTAATGATGCTATATTATCAATAATAACGAATGCATTATTGTTGCTATTACCACAGCACCCAGAAATCCCAGACAGAATCCCAGTGCGCTGGTAATAGGCGCTGTGCAGCCATATAAAAAGACCTGGTGCCCTGCCCCCAAAGAGTTTACTATCTAATCTGAAACCAACATTGAGTGAGACAGTGAAAAGACAGGCCCTTGGATGGAGGATGAGGTTATGACCATCTAGTTACACAGCATAACAATTTGCTCAATTTGATGGTGGCCAAATCTTTGGAAAGTTTGATGGTTTTTTTTAACCTCTAAATAAAGAACATCATCTTTCTCCAGATGCCTCACATCCTGTTCAACATTAGTTAGCTGATTACTTGTAGGCAGCTCCCCCAAAAAGAGAGTACTGAGGAGCTGTCTATCTAGGACCTATGTGACCCCCATTAATGTCACATCTGAGCACCTCACAATTATTAATGCATGTTTCCTCTCAACTCCCCTTGAAGGAAGGGAAGGGTATTATACTCAGTGTGGATCGAGCCCTGCACTGGCACTTAAGAGATCTGAGCTCTGTCCCTGGCTCTGCTACTGGCCTGCAGGGTGACCTTGGGCAAGTCCCTTCCTTTCTCCAATTCCATGTCTATAAAATGAGGGTAATGCCACTGCTGTCCTCTGTAAAGTGCTTTCGGATCTACTGCTGGAAAGCGCTATACAACAGCTAGGTATTATTATATTACAAATGGGGAACTGAGGCACAGAGAGGCTAAGTGACTTACCCAAGATCACACAGGAAGTCTGTATCAGAGCAGGGGATTGAACCTGGATCTCCTAAGTCCCGCCTAACCACTGGGCTGTCCTTCATCTGGGAAGGCTTCAAAGGAGGCTATATGGGGTCTATATGTAAAGGGTGGTATAGAAGAAACCTTCAAAACTGTTTGTCAGAAAAGCCACTAAATGGGCCTTTCAGGTTGGCAATACAGGTAGACAGCAAGGGCCAGAATATGGCCAGACACATGATTTTGAAGGAGTCGTCAGTGTGTAGGATCTATATCCATTGTCCCGTGTAAACTCCAGCACTTCTTGCCATGAATGCTTGAAAGACCATGCAGATGGGATATCCCCCGGGAGAAGGAAAAGTTTGAGTCTGAAAGTCATTCCATGCAAAGTGGAAATCTCCTCTGGGGAGTGGAGCAGGATTCTGAGGCCACTTCTTGACAGCACAAATGTTCTCCACAGGAGAAACTTTCCGTTCTCTTTCTCCCACCAGATAAGATCAAGAGGACACAACAGAGGCTATTGACTAACCTCATTGTAAATCTGTCTGAACCTTGTTAATCTTAGGTGTGTTCCACATGACAATTCAAGGCTTATGCAGGAGGGGTTGTTTTGGCTTGTTCCTGTTTATTTGCGAGCTGCTGAGAATGATTTTGAAACAGCTGGGGTAACTCACTGGAGGCAGAACACGATGTACACAGCTAGTTTCTGTCTCTGCCCAGGAGCAGCTTATTGTTAAACTGAGCAAAGGGTTGGGAGCTAAACACCAATCCCAGCTCAGCTGCTGAAATGGTACAAGTCATTTCACTGCTCCATGTATGCCTCAGATTCCCCCATTATTAAAGCAAAGGTAATAATGTTGAGGGGGGGGGGGAATGACTCACTGCAGACTGCGGGAAATACTGCAGAGTGAGCAGTTTCCTACAGTGCGATGTGTATGGGGATTAACAACACCGCTGTGTGAAATGCGTCCAACGGAAAAGCCATTGGATTCCAAAGGGAGGAAAAAATGACCGGGATGAATGGGAACATGTCCTGCAATAATCTTGTGGCCCTTCCCTCACACAGCTGACTTTTTTTCCCTTTCCCTGAGGGCTTTACACACACACACACACACACACACACACACACACACTTAGAAACAATAATCAGAGGCGGGGTGATTGAATGCCACCTGTCTGCTCTCTGGCCGGGCATCTTTTCTTGGGATTGACTATGCTCATCTTGTGTTGGTTTTAAGAGTGGCCTGCAAACTGGGCTACCAGAAATCCAGCCACTTGGGAAATATGCCCAGGTTGCCCCCTCCCCCCCCACCCCCCGTAAAATGGAAAGGGAGGGCAGGGTATTCCCAAGGGAATTGCGTTTCAAAGAGCCTCTCCCTTCCGTTTTCATATTTCCTCCATTCCAGATCACCGATGTCTACTCGTTGTGATGCCCCCACTTGGCTCTATGGGTCAGAGCCAAAGCCCAGTGAAGCCAAAGGAAGGACTCCCTTTAATTTAAATAAGTTTTGGATTAAGCCCTTTGCTGGTAACGCCCCACTCATCACTGAAGGCTGGAGGCTGGCTGCTGAGAGACGCATGAGTTAATGGCCTGATCACAGGACAAGTTGCCAGAATCTGCTGTGTCCTAATCCTAGTGCTGATACTGATTTATTATCTGACTATGGGAAAGCCAGTGAAACTCTCTGCCCCCAGACGCTCCGTCTATAAAATGGAGATAATCCACAGTGGCAATGAAAGCATTCACTAGTTAGTGTTTGAAATAAGCTATTGTTTGGTAACACTTGTTAGTAGATTGCATAGTTTTGCAAAATGATTATTGTATTAATACGCCTGGCATCGTAGCTGCCAGTGACTTTTTACAGGCAAATGAAATTCAAGTCCCCTGCTTTGAAGAGCTCACAATCTAATATTTTAAAGCATTTCACATAACAAAGGTGTTAAAATGGACACTTAGCAAAACTGTTTGAAAGCAAAAGCATCCCCTGTTAAGGGCCCTCAGCTTTCAATCTTCCTTTCCCACTTGGTCCGAAATAGCTCACATTTGTAAATCTTCTGAGGACGGTGCAAAATTCACATTTTCTCTCAGGCTTTGAAGGGAGTTCTGGGTGAAAAGTTGGGGAATATGGTGGATATTTATTGATGAGCAATCATTTATGTTATATTGTGTGTTTTTATTTTAGGGGACAGGAACCCAGAGTCTAGGACAGGTGACAATAGATAGATATAATAGACAGTGTTCTGCAGCAATGAAACATGCCATAATACTGTGTTCTGTTCTCTTCTGTTCAGGTTCTTAGCCTTCATTACCATAGCATCCATGGACCAGATCCTCAAAGATATTTAGATGCCTAACTCTGATGGGAGTTATGCACCTAAATACCTTTGAGGATCTGGGCCCAAATACCTTTCAGAAGTTCATTACATGATGTAGCATCTGTGATATGTGGTTTGTTCTTTTCCCCTTCCCTGCCCCTGGGGGAAATTGTGTAGGAATGTAATGTTATATGTACACTGTTCTTTGTGTTTATATCAACAATGGCAAGGCTGGAGAAAGAGCACCTTGCCCTTGGAGCAGAAGGGGGTGAGGTTTGAGGTGGCTTTTAACTCCTGTGAGAGTTCACTCCACTGTCTTGAACTGGACCCTGAGAAAGCACTTGTCCACGACGCAGACAAGCTTTATCCTTGCTGTAGACAAGCCCACTGTGCCTGAGGGGTGGAGCTGTAAATGATAGGCCTTTTCTGGAAGCTATAGTGATCTATTAGGTACCCTGGCCCCAGATCAATCAGTACCTTGAAGTTAAGGATCAAGACCTTGAATTTGACATGACATTCTATGAGAGGGCAGTGTAGAGCATGGTGGAAGGTTTGAGGTGCTTGCAGTTGCCCACGTCACTGAGGAGATGCACTGCAATTCCCTACCTAGTTGTAGTTTCCTGAGGGCTGATGGCTTCATGCCCAGGTAGGTTGCATTGTTGGCTCAGGTAGGTAGCATTACAGGACGGTAGTGCCTACTGCCAGGTATAGTGTTTGGAACCACTACAGAATGCTGCGGTGTTTGTAAGGGTGAGTTCTTCACTGGCTTCCTGGGATGCAGGGCCTAAAGTGGAAATGACCCAGATGGTCCCTGACACTTGTGCAGGCCCACGGAAGGGAGGGGGAAAGCATGCAAGGAGCTTTCCCTTGTTTTTGCACACTCGGTGCAAGGGCCAGGGACAATCACGTTTCTTGCACTAGGGTATGTCCAGAGACTGCTTGGTCCACGTGCCTCAGAGTGTTTATCAGAACCACAAAGTTAAACTAGCCTTGAAACAGAGGGATCCTAAAGGGCTTGATGGGAGGTCACCCTTATGGGAGTTTGACATTACAGGAACTCTGTCTTCTTCTTTCTTGGCACTTCCCTATTCGGGGTCGGCAACTTTTATAGCCCTCTTTCAAAACTCACTATTGTACGCCAGGCTGTCATGCCAATTGATCTGTCTGAGGTCCGCTGATATCCAGTCTATGTGCCTAGTCCTTGGTCTCCCATTTGGTTGTCTCTCATCCACAATCATTGCAGAGCCATCCTACTGATGTCTCCACTGGATATGCCTATACCAATATCACCAAGCCTCCCTCAATTTGTCTTCAATTGGAGCAGCTCATATTAAGCCTCTTACACCCTTGTTTCATTTTCTATTATGGAATGTCCAACCATTTGACTATCTCTACATCTTCAGTTCCATGGTGAAAAGCATACTGATTCCCTGTCTTGTGTATAGCCAACTCTCAATTATGTACATTAGGATTGGTCAAATTACAGTTTTATACATCTACCTTTTAACTTTATTGCCATCTTTTTGTCACAGAGAACTAGGGTCAGCTCCCACCATTTAGCTTTAGTATGATGCTGGGCAACACTCAAGTGAACACCATCATCAGCAACCATTGATCTTGGTATTTAAGTTATTTTACTATTCAAAGCCCTCTGCCTGTGAACTCCTTTATGCTGAGTCCTCATCCTTCAGGAATCATAGCTTCAGTCTCACCAGTGTTCACTCTAAGCCCAGCCTGCCTATGTTGCCAGTGTTCAAAGTTGGCTTGCGGGGTCTCACAATCTTTTGCACATATCACTAAGTCATTGGCAAACAGCAGGTTCAAATTCTCACTTATGACATCCATGACAACCACAAACAAAAAGGGGCTCGGAGCTGACCCCTGGTGGAGGCCATAATTTAAGAGAAATTCTCTTCTATAGCCCCATTTAGTTTTAATTACAGTACTCATCCATCATACATATCCTGGTTAAGATGGACATATCCTTCTGTCACGCCTCTCTGTCACAAACTTGACCAAACTAATTCTCTTGGTACATGATTGTACGCCTTCTCCAGGTCCACAAAGACCATGCCCAGTAGCCATCCCTTTTCTCTGGACTCATAGATTCATAGACTTTAAGGCCAGAAGCGGCCATCATGATCATTTAGTCTGATCTGCTGAACAGCGCAGGCTACAGAACCTCAGCCACCCACTCCTGTAATAGACCCCTAACCTCTGGCTGAGTTATTGAAGTCCTCAAATCATGATTTAAAGACTTCAAGTTACAGAGAATTCACCATTTACTCTAATTCAAACCAGCAAGTGACGCATGCCCCATGCAGCGGAGGAAAGTGAAAACCCCCACGGTCTCTGCCTATTTGACCTGGGGGGAAATTCCTTCCCAGCCTCAAATATGACAATCACTTGGACCCAATATGTGAGTGAAACCCACCAGCCCAGACACCTGGGAAAGAATTCACTGTAGTCATCCTGTGATAGACCAATACACCCAGATCTTTCTCCTCCTCAGTCACTTCCAACTGGTATGTCTGCAGCTTATAGCAAAAATTCTTGTTGTTAGTCCCTAAGTGTTGACTTTGCACTATTTAATGTCATCCCATATCTATTACTCCAGTTTTCAAAGTCATCCAAATCTTGTCCATGAGGTTACATAGCACAAATATGGCATCACTCCTTCCCGTCATGAATCCATACTGACTCTTCCAAATTTCATCCATTCTAGTCAGATGTTTTTCAATAATCTTCTCCCATATTTCCATAGCATGTGACGTAAGCTTCATTGGGTGATCATTAGCATGCACTGTAATATCTCCTTTATGTTTAAAAATAGGCACCACAAAACTTTTACACCATTCATCCAGCATTTTCCCTTTCTTAACAATATCATTGAAGAAACTTGTAAGATACTTGATGCCTTCCCTTCCCAATGACTTCACCGCATCCACTGGTACTTTATCTGACCCAGATGCTATCTCTTTTTACTTTTTCTGAAGTGCCTCTGCAAACTCTTCCATCTAGGTTCAATCTGTCATGCCCTGGTTCGGCTTACATGTTCTTAATTCCTCCCATGGGTTCTCCTCATTTATCACCCCTTCAAACTTTGTTTATTGACTCACCATCCGTTTGCAAAATACCATGTTCTTTTCCAGTGTTAGCAAACACACTCACATCTGTCACCATTTTCTCTCTTGCCTTATATAGCTTATTACAAGCCAGGCCTTCAGCAACACTTCTTTTCGCCTCCTTTTTGCTTCCATGTATGTCATCTTATCACGGCTTGAGCCACTGGCCTGACATTTTTGAAGGTTACCTATTTGTTTTTCAACAGATTCTTTAACTTTAGGATCCCACACCATGTCTCCCTTCTTATCCTTTTCAGCACTTGTTCTATCACTCCTCGGACTTCATGTGCCATTTCCAGAAAAGTTGACTTTAGTTTGAACCAGCTATCCTCCACATATCCCTGCATGTATTTAGGAAGTCTACACATTTCTCCTTGTTTGAAGGTTTTTTTCATTCTCATCTTTAAGCTTCTAACACGTAGGCCTCCAGGGTCCCAGAGTTCAGGTGCTTCCAAGCTCTCTGTTTTCTGAAGTCCATAAGGAGAAGTCTGTGCTGTCTCACAATGCCCTTACCAAGTATTGCCTTAAAACTGATCATTCATAATCTATGTGTTTGTGATCCCCAAGTCCAATGCTAGTGTAGGACCGTTACCCTCTCGGAGTTTCTGGTTCCAATGCTGTGGCCTCCATGGACAGTTTCATATCCAGTCTTCCCAGTTCCAACATTTGCATTTAGATCTGCTCTGATAATTATCTTCCCATTGGATGGCATGTTACCCATAAGGCACAACAACTCATCAAAAAACTCCCCTTTTACCTTTTGATCCTCTCTTAACCGTGGTGCACACCCACTTACTACAAGGATAGTTACCTTTTCCCAACACCGTTTAATGCTCAGCAGTTGGTCTGAGCTTCTGGCGATCTCTGTCACATGCCTCTGCGTGATTTCATCCAGAATAACTCCAAGACTGTTTTGAGACATAACTCCCTGAATAGTAGATTTTGTAACCCTCCTGTAGCATCTTGGCTTTGCAACTTTTCCATTTGGTCTCTGTAGCGGGGTGGTCACCCCGTTCTGGCCCTGAAGGGGTTAAAAGCAGTCCTGGAGAGGGCTCCGGCTGGGAAAAGCTGAGTGAGTGGCTGACCACAGGTGTGGCCAGCTCAATCAGGGCCCCGCTGACAATTATAAGAGGGCAGTGGGCCAGGAAACAGACTCTCTCTCTCTGCCTTTAGAGGGAGAAGGGCCTGGCTGCTGGGGAGCGTACCTGGGTACCTAAGGTGGATCAGGGCTGGGGGAAGGCCAGTGAGCTGGGGAGCTCTGGCCTGGAAACCCCGCATGCTGCAGGCCTAGGATAAAGCCAAAAAGGGTACTGGGGTTGCAGGGGGCAGCCCACGGGTAGGCAGAGGCAGCAGGTCCAAAACCTCCTTGCCTGTGGTGAGTGGCTTATATACTGCAGTCTGCCCCAGGGAACAGGGGCTAGTTGATGACTGGCAGTGGCCAAAGACTGAGGCGAGGTGGGGATAGAGGGCAGGGGTTCCTCTGGGAGGGGGAGACCCAGATCTGTGGGGGTACTGCCAGGGGGCAGCACTCTGAGGAAAGGGGCACCGGAGTCCGGAAGGGACACGGGGGCCAGCAGCAGCGAGATACCAGCCTGCAGAGGATGCTCCGGAGGCTGGAAGAGCTAATTCCCTGAGAGACCAGCAGGAGGGGCCACAGGGGTAAGTCGTTGCCCCGTCACGGTCTCTTATACATATGCCACGTTTACTCTTCTCCTGTTTAAGATCTCACATAGCTCCAAAATTCTGGGGTACATTTGACATGGACATCAGTTCACATGAGCATATCTATTGAATGAGCTTTACAGGTCAGCTGTCCGAGCCTGACATTAAGGTGCTGATGGGAATTCACCATTACGGGATTCTGACATTATGGGAACTCTGTCCTTCCCTGAAATCAGGACACAGTGTCAACAGCTGGGAAATATTTTCATCCTTCCTTGGACTCCGACACTGTCAATATCTGGGAAGTTAACATATTTCTGACTCCACTGGGGCTCTTCAGTTATCCAGAAATGGCAGTTTTGGATCCAGATATATGACTAGTCAGAGAATAAGCAGGAAGATGAAGCAAGGTCCGGTCCTCATGGATTGGGAACCCCGGAACTTGGAGAGTTGGGGAAACTGACTTCAGATCTTCCGCATTACTGCATACCATGTGATGAAGAGCCGGTGCCTGTGACTTATCCATGGCTCTATGTTTATTGCCCTTGTTTGCTTAGCTGCAATCCTTTGCTTTCCTGAAGGTGAGGATCTAATTGGCTTGGCTAGAAATTCAGTTCATATCTCATAACCTTTAAAATTAGAGATGCAACTGTAACAGGCTGTAACAGGGTGTTCTGTCCTTTTAAAGGCTAATGGGCCTGGGGCAGCCAGCCCTGTTCATTTAAGAGCCCCAGTTGGGAAGGGGTCAAGAGATTATAAAAGCCAGCAAGTATCTCAGCTGGGGAGCTGTAGGTGGGAGATGGCCTCCTGCAGCAGACCCAGAAGCAGGGATTGAAGGGCAGATGTGCCCTTTGAGCACTCGAGGAGACAATGGTAAATGTCTCTGGGAGCTGTAGCCCACGCGGGCAGTGGAACTGCTTTTTGTTCTTAGGTTTTTGCTTCTTTTAAGTTAAATAAAATTGTGCCCCTGAATGAGACTTGGGCATGGCAGTGAGTTCTCCCTGGACGGGGGAGACAGGCCAGCAGCCCACAATCTCACATGTGAACGGCTTAAAAAGCCAGCAACACCAAACGACAGACCAACAGTGCAGCACTCTGATCAAGCCAAATATGGAAAATCAGTCAGTTTACGCTTTTGGAGCCGGTTCTTAGAGTAACTCCCACCCACCCACCACAGGAGAATTTATTGGCACTATTTCATATACATGTTGCCTTGATAACAGCATCATAGGGCCAACAAGTATCTGTTGCAGCAGGTGGGGTTACTCTACAAATCTATGTGGTCCATCCATTTCTGTAGACACTTGCACCAGAAACACCCCTCAAAATAGTAATATTGGGACCCTGGTTATGTTTTCAAAATGTGTCTAGACCAACTTATGCCGGCTAAGTTGTATTACGTAATGAGTTGAATGGAAGTAGAAACCACCAGGGGATTGGTTATTGTTTATTATGTGTATTACTATAATGCCTGGAGGCCCAGCCAAGATTGGGCCCCTTGTGCTAGTGACAGTCCCTGCCCCAAAAACATTACAGTCTAAATATAAGAGGCAGATAAATCGTGGGTGACAAGGGGCACAATGAGATGAAGGGGTCTACAGAAGGCCCAATGGACGCACACGTCACTGAGGTTTTCACCTCAGTAGTTAGTTCTACATATGCATTCAGCATGATGGGATAGGTTCAGTCCTAGTTCTTTATAGAGGTGGGACGGAGTAGAGGTGGGTTAGGTTCTGTGAATTCTCTAGACCTTTAGAACTATTTTTTAAAAGTTTTGTTTTGTGTGATTGTTGGAGTTTCATGAACCGTGCCTTCCCAGAAGTGTTTTTTCAAATGTCATACTGATGGATTGATTTGTATTTTTAACTGAAGGCAAAGCTGTGCTATGCAAACCATAATGATTCTTTGTTGGAAACAATTTTGTAACCTACTTCGGAGACTATTATGGGAATGTGAGGCTGCTCAGAACAACACAGCTTGCCAAAGGTCAATACCCCAAATCTAAATCTGGAGCCCGCAGATTCTGAGTGGATTTTAAATTTGGCAAAACAAGTTCTCCTCTCACAATCTTTACCTTGATATCCAGTAAGATCCTGCGTTATTTACCGAGGCTAAACTTTCCCTGAAGTCACTGGGAATTTTGCCTAAGTTATTACCTGAGAATTGTTCCACTTCATCTCAGCAGACTAACTCAAGGTTCTCAAAGATCTGAGACCTAGTTTATTAATTTTAGGTCCATACATTTGACAAGAAAAACAAAGACATAGAAGCTCTCTAGCTGGCTTGTAATTCAGCCAGCTATCCTGGATGAGTGGTTATTTGCATGGACATTCCTAGATTGCATAAACATTTGTACTAACACACTGCAGTTTGAAACAGAAAACTCCTGACTGCCTTGTCACATGATAGATTGGCTTGAAATCAAGAACTGGCTCTGCACTTATTGTTGAACAAGTCATGGGGCTTGCAGTGTAATTCCGACTATGAGTATGAGCTGTCTTTTCTTTTTCATGTTAGATATTAGCTGATCCATTATGTTAAACATGCATGTTGGCTACTTCAGGTTCCACACAGATGCCTTGTCTACACTAGACTTTTTTTTCTTAAAATTTCTCTTTGATAGCACCATTATTTGAGCTCTGGTGGTGGCAACAGAAGCCCTTCTGGAGACAGCCACCAACATTTTCACCACCACATCAGTGTCAGTTGTTATCTTTGAGGCACTCAATGTTGGCTTGAAGGAACCACCTGGAGAATGGAAGATGCATATTTCAGTCTCTGTGTTTATTGAGTGCTTCCTCTTATGGCCGGTCTGTATAAGAGTATGTGAGTCAACTGCATCTGTCAGTTGGAGGAGTTAGGCTTTTAGGTAAAGTGGTAAAGGGTCAAGTTAGTACTGAAGGTCCCAGATTCAAATCCCACTATTGAGCTAAATGGGATTGTTATTAGACCTGACTGGCAAATGGATTTTCTGTCCCATGAAAAATTTCAAGATTTTGAAATCAGGGTGAAAAACCAAAATTTCAAATTGTTTCATGAGATGAAATTCTAGGGAAAAAAAACTTATTTGGGGTCAATTGACAGCTTTCATTTCAATTTCAAACCATTTTATTTTCAATTTTTTTTAATGTAAAATAAAGTACATTTCAAAATGAAAAATCAAAAAATGTCAACATGGGAGGTTACGATATTTTTGAAATGTTCTTTTTACAACTTTTCTCAAAATGAAATGCCATCAAAATTGATACTATTTTGCACAAAGAAATCAGTTTCACCAAAACTGCATTTACCAAGGGGAAACTGCGAGGACAAAAACTTTCTGATGAGCTCTACTTGTTATGTTTCGTTAACAAGTTTTTTAAAAGAAATGGGCTTGACCAAAACCCAAGGTGCAGAAGTAACCCGCTGCTGTTACACATCCCCCTCTGCATCCAGTCCGCAAAGGATATGGCTCTGTTACCTCTCTATGTTCTAGCAGGTAGCTCTTTAGCTGACCTGTAGACTCACATGTTCATCTTTGGAGCTCCCTGGTTCAATACCTGCTGTTGGCACAGATGGTGGTCATCCCATAGACAGCTGTGAAACTTTGGAGTCAAAAACTGTCTGGATTTTGCAGCATGAGCGCTCTATCTTGTTTGTTTTTTCAATCTTCATTATTTTTCCTTTTCTCTGGCTTCCAATCTTCCAAATTCTGGCTGGAACTGGCAGCAGGAGAGTTTTAATTCCTGCCAAAAAGATACCCTCCTGTTCTTTCTAGATTGACAAACTGCAGCAAGTCATAGACTATCACAACTAACCCTGCACTGGAGAGATTGCAGCAAATGTGCTGATTTAAGAAGGTCGGGTATCGGACCTGATTTTTCACTCTATAACATGAGTGTTATGCTGACTATACTAGCTTCAGTGGAGTCACACTGGCATACAGTGGAGGATCTGACCAAGAGTTGGGCTTCAGCTGCAAAGTTTGGATCCAAATTCCACTGTGTGCTCACATCCACTGATTTGGTTCAGGCCCATCTGCCATTTGGATAAATTTTGGATCCGCATCCAAACTTTGGGGGCCAAATTCTCCCCATTGAAATCAACACACAAGGCAAAAGTCAGCCGTTGAGCACCCATACAAACCAAACCTAAATTCCACATCTGTAGTATTTTTCCCACCACTAGATATTGAAACCAAATATTCCTCAGAAATGGATTCATCATTAGGTTCCATCTTAATCTCCTTCCTACAAGGAAAAATTACATTACTCTAGACGATTCAACCTCACGAATAAATGGGATTTAACAGACCCAAAGGAAACAGCTGATGCAGCTATAGCTCATCAACAATGAAGGCCCACATGTATATGGAGGCATGATCTACCTCTGCTGTCATGTCCTCCTTTGCCAGTGATTATTGTTTGCATCTCTTAATTGAAGGAATATGCACAATTGTACAAATATATATCTATATACTGCTACATTAAGCTACAGTTCTGTGCGATGGCAAGTGTGACACCGCTGCCATTGCAATCGTTATTGTCTCACTTTAAATGACCTCATGTGACATGAAAATATAGCACGTGTTTGGGGGTGTGTTCTGACCAAGACAGTTGCATGTACATAATATTTTTTCAAGTATGTCATTTTAATTGCAGTCGATTATTCTTTATTATCTAAAGGTCGTGTGTGTAAGGCTACTCCTTGCTCACATGAAGATGGACGTGTCAAGCTTTCTGTGTTTGCATGTTCTTTTTAAGCCAAGCCAGCTGTGCTGAATGAACTTTCCTGCTGCAAAGTCAAGCTCTCCAAAGCCAAGAAATGCCAGAATTAAGGTTGCCCGTGCCACTTTAATTTGTCCTCCTTATGTGTATGCATTATGATACGGTCTTTGATTACATGATCGCACACTGTTGTTCCACAGGACCCCTGCCTCATTCAGTGCACAGGATAGAGCTGATCTGGAGATGAACCGGGGTTGTGTAGTGAAGGAGGTTGTGGTCTGTAGGACCCCTACCTTATTTGTTGCAGAAGTTGGAAGTTGCATAGTGAATGAGGCAGGGGACTGCAGAAGAGAAATGATGTTCTCCTGGTTAAGTAAGTTGAATGCCCCACTGCAAGTTCTATCTACAGTACAGTTGTTTTCAGTGAGTTTTACATTGTTGCCAATATTATTCCCATCTCAATTTTTTAAAGCATTCAAAGCTCTCAGTTACTGCTGTGTAAATCTGGACCATTCCAGGGAGATCAGTGAACCACATTCAGTCCTGGTGTGAGTGGTGCAACTTCCCTTACGTTAATGGAGCTGTACCCATGTTCGCTAGGGCTGACTGGCTCAATGGAGTAACTTTGGATCACACTCGCAGTATTTAGCCCCAAGGACTACAAGCCCCGTGGTCCTTATTCAGTATGACCCTGTTGTCAGCCATTGTTCAAAGTCAGGCAAACAGGAAAGGAGGAAACTGGCTTTATTGGTTTCAGAGTAACAGCCGTGTTAGTCTGTATTCACAAAAAGAAAAGGAGTACTTGTGGCACCTTAGAGACTAACCAATTTATTTGAGCATAAGCTTTCGTGAGCTACAGCTCACTTCATCGGATGCATACTGTGGAAACTGCAGAAGACTAACCAATTTATTTGAGCATAAGTTTTCGTGAGCTACAGCTCACTTCATCGGATGCATACTGTGGAAACTGCAGAAGACTTTTCCGCAGTTTCCACAGTATGCATCCAATGAAGTGAGCTGTAGCTCACGAAAACTTATGCTCAGATAAATTGGTTAGTCTCTAAGGTGCCACAAGTACTCCTTTTCATTTTGGATTTATTGGGTTACCACCAAACAAACCATTTCTCAAAGCAGCTGTGAAGACAGCAGCTAGCAACGCAGCCCTTGTTCTAGAAGTGCTTGCATACGGCTCGGAGAACTGCACCTTTGTGAGTCTAATAAGCAAGCAACAAACCAAGACAATACTGTAGGGCCTGAATTTTATTATCACTGTCTCCTCCACCAAATGTGGCACAAATTCCACAACAAAACAACCTGTACATAAAGAGGACCAGCACTCGGTCAAAGGCTGTCACTGGGGACAAGTTGGTGGCTGGGTTGCAGGCAAAACAGCACAGAACTGAAAGAGGAACCAACTTCTTAATTATACATGTCCCCTTATATAAGACCAGGTATAGTTAATCTGGTGTATTTATGCAGATTGTCAGCAAGGAATGGTGGATTGATCATGGGCCTTGGAACTAGAAACTTCTGACTGATGTTGGAAAGTCACATGATCCTGAGTAAAATTCTGCTCCTAATTACCCTTGTGTAAATCCAGAGTCACTCCACTCGGGTCAAAGGGGGACATGTAGCCCTATGGATAGGAGTTGAGAGATGTGGTGTCTAGTGTTGTCTCTGCCATTGACTCACTGTGTGATGATGGGCAAGTCATTGCCTCATAGACTTTAAGGTCAGAAGGGACCATCATGGTCATCTGGTCTGACCTCCTGCACATTGCAGGCCACAGAACCTCACCCACCCACTCCTGTAATAGACCCCTAACCTCTGGCTGAGTTACTGAAGCCCTCAGATCATGGTTTAAAGACTTCAAGCTACCATTTATACTAGTTTAAACCTGCAAGTGACCCATGCCCCATGCAGCAGAGGAAGGCGAAAAACCCCTGGGGTCCCTGCCAATCTGACCTGGGGGGAAACTCCTTCCTGACCCCAAATATGGTGATCAGTTAGACCCTGAGCATATGGGCAAGAACCACGAACCAGACGCCTGGGAAAAAATTCTCTGCAGTAACTTAGAGCCCTCTGCATCCAGTGTCCCGTCTCTGGCCATTGGAGATATTTGCTGCTAGCAGTCACAGATCAGCTACATGCCAGTGTAGATGGTCTCATCATACCATCCCATTCATAAACTTATCAAGCTCAGTCTTGAAGCCAGTTAAGCTTTTTGCCCACACTGCTCCCTTGGAAGGCTGTTATAGAATTTCACTCCTCTGATGCTTAGAAAACCTTTGCCTAATTTCAAGCCTAAACTTGTGGATGGCCAGTTTATAGCCATTCGTTCTTGTGCCAGCATTGGCCTTTAACTTAAATAACTCCTCTCCCTCCCTGGTATTTATCCCTCTGATGTATTTATAGAGAGCAATCATATCTCCCCTCAGCCTTCTTTTGGTTAGGCTAAACAAGCCAAGCTCTTTAAGTCTCCTCTCCTAAGGTAAAAAGAAAAGGAGTACTTGTGGCACCTTAGAGACTAACAAATTTATTTGAGCATAAACTTTCGTGAGTCTCTAAGGTGCCACAAGTACTCCTTTTCTTTTTGCGGATACAGACTAACACGGCTGCTACTCTGAAACCTCTCCTAAGGTAGGTTTTCCATTCCTTGGATCATCCTACTAGCCCTTCTCTGCACCTGTTCCAGTTTGAATTCATCTCAGTATTCCAGATGAGGTTTCACCAAGTGCCTTGTATGAAAGTTCTAACATTTTTCTGTCTCTGCTGGAAATACCTTACCTCATGCATCCTAGGACTGCATCAATCACTTGAGTCTCAGTTTTCCTATGTGTAAAATGGCATTAATAATACTTATATACAACATGGGGTTGTTGTGAGGGTTAATTAGTTAATAAACTAAAATCGTCCTTGGTGTATCTCAGGTCAGTGGAGTTATACCAAGGATGCATTTGGGCCAGACTCTGATGGTAGTTACATCAGCATAAATCTGGAAGAGTTACTCCACTTTCAGACTCCATTCTCCAAGCAGATGTGCCAATATGCCCCTTCTGGGGTCCCACTGACTCCAGTGGGTCTTTGCCTGGGTGCATCTGCTTGCAGGATTGGAGCCAAAGCACTGTCAGAATCTGACCCACACTCTATAAAGTGTTCTGAAAATGGAAAGTACTAAATAACACTCTCCTGGGATGAAACAGGCAGGAATCCTACAAAGAAGAGATGAGAAGCCAGGCTTCCAAATAGTCGTATGCCATGTGCTCTTGTTCTGGAATCCCATTTATGCTTTTCCTGAGAAACATCTTCCTTCAGATAGCTCTCTCTTCTGAGTGAGTCACAGCCAGTGAGTGAAACAGTTGCATCAGATGGTATTTTTCCATCCTTTCCCCGTTGTTACATAACGCTGCACATTTTAGAAACACAGTTCAAGGGCAGCTTCTGTGCTGAAGCCTTTGTCTATTGTTGATTTCTTCAGCCCTCACATTTATGATTTGGGAGTATCAAAATATTCTCTTGGAGGGTTTGTTACTATAATCGGGTGGATGATATATACTTCACATATACTTTACTTTCAAGTGAGCTCTGTAATGTGCACTGCAATAGAATTAATGCTACGAAATCAGGTCTACACCAGATTTCTGACCCAATAGCCTCCACCCCTTTGCATCCATAAACACCCAAATAATATGCCTGCATGGGAGAGGACAGGCAGAGAGGAAAGAGGAGGGAGGGAATATCAGTCTCATCCCCTCAGTCCCCTCGGGGGAGGGGGCGGAAACAAGCAGGACAGAGGCAGAGCAGGGGTGGGAAGAGGTGGGGCGGATGCTGGGGGTGGAGTCGAGCACCCCCCTCACCCCCCGAGTAGAGGGGAAGTCGGCGCCTATGGAGAGACTGGCTGTATTTGTAAAGCAAACGAGCGTCCAGAGTCACTTAATCAAAAGCACTTGCAACCAACCCTCTCCTAGGCCTCCTTGTGCCAAGTCTGTATGGCTAGCAATCTTGACACAGCTACACTGCAGTGAAACACCCACGGCACCAAGTCGCAGAGCCCAGGTCAGCTGACTCAGGCTCATGGGGCTCAGGCTGCGGGGTTAAAAATAGCAGGGTAGATGTTTTGACCCAGGCTGGAGCCCAGGATCTGAGACCTATTCCCCCTGTAGGGTTTCAGAGCCCTGGCTCCAGCCTGAGCCCGGACATCTACACTGTAGTTTGTAGCCCCGCAGCCTGATCCCCACAAACACAAGTCAGGGGACTGCAGCTATGCTACGGGTCTTTTATTACAGGGGAGACATGCTCATAGGAGCTAGCTGATGAGTGCAGAGAGCTCTCCCACAAAGAAAGAAGCGAACTTCCTAGGAACAATCCTCAGGGATCATAACAGTAATTTCAAACCATCCACTTGCTTGGAAAAGGCAAACAGTAGCAGTTTGGAAAAAACACACATCGCTGGGGAGATCAATGGGAACTTCAGGGGTGCAGTTAATACAGGTTCGTTATCTATTCATTATATTCAATGGTTTGTTTAGTTCTGTGGCACCTTAGGAGCAAGGCCTCAGCTATCAGGAACATTGCTAATGTCAGACATCTAATATAATGGACTGAGCATGGGGTTTGGAGTCAGGAGACCTGGGTTTTATTCTTGGCTCTGTCACCTTGATCTGATCACTTAACCTCTCAGTTCCCGAGTCTTTTCAATGGAGACAATAATCCTTACCCACATTGTTTGTTTAAAGTGCTTTGCGACCGACCAATGAAAAGTGCGATGGAAACACCACGTATCATTTGCATCAAGCTAACGTGGGAACATCTTGGGAGCAGGTAAATAAATCAGACTCTTAATGGTATTGGTATTCACATCATCAAAGAAACCTCATGCAAAGAATCTGACACACACCAGGGTGGGGAGGCTTAACTTTAGCAGCCTGCAGCGTGCACTGACCTAGGTCCAGAACAGCTGTGTGAACTAACCACCACAGCCACCAATGACCCTAGGGTTTCTTATCAGCTCCTGCTTTCCCACAAGCTTCAGTATCAGTGCCAGTTTATCTACTCGGGCTAGAAACAAGGCAAACGTTTTGAACAGGGAGGGTTATTAGCCATTGGAATAACTTTCCAACGCTTGTGGTGGATTCTCCATCACTGTCTATTTTTAAATTAAGCGGATTTTTTTTGTAATCGTTCAAATGGACCTCAGTTCAGGGAAGTCCTATAGCCTGTGTCATGCAGGAGGTCAGACGAGTTGATCACAATGGTCCCTTCTGGACTTATCTGTAAATCTTCCTCTCTCTTATAAGGCCGCCCATCACCATAGTATCTGAGCACCTTCCATGTAAAAGCAATAGCAAAATCTTTGGTGGACTTCATGGAGTACCTTGCACTGATCCTTTTGCGGGGGTCAAGACACTGCTTGGCATAGGGTTTTATGGTTTGTTTGGTTTTTGTTGTTGGATTTTGGGGGGGGGGGTTGGCTGCTTGGTTGGGGTTCTGGGATAACAGAGCATGTCAGTGTGAAGTGACAGTCTTATGATGGAAAGGCATTTGTCTGAGGCAGAACGACTTAGGAGGGTGTGATGGAATACACACCTGTATTCACATTCCACACACTATTGTAATAATCTTTGTACATGGTATGTCTTGGAAGGTATCATTTGAAAACTCGTAATTTGCTGGTCAGTATTGTCCTGATAAAACATATGTGGCCACCCTGTAATGTGAAGTTATAAGATTGTATGATGTTATTAACACATGGTCTAAACCCCACCCAGGCAGAAGTTGGTAAACAGGTCTGTCCTATACAAAGGAATGTGTGCTTGCACTAATTTACATTTAAGCAGTAAACAGAGTCATCAGACAGGAAGGGGAAACAAAGGAAGCTCCAACAGGTGGGGAACACAGCAGGGAACATCCTTCCACATAGACACTTTGTCTCCTGGTTCTCAGCTAGAAATGTTTTTCAAGAGGGGGACTGAAACTATAAAAAGCAGGGGTGTATATCTCTCTCCCTGTTTGTCTCTGCCATCGCACTTAAGAAGACAAAGGAAAGCAGCCGTTGGACTTTGGGGGGTGGGGTCCTGACTTGATGAGTTTGGTCAGTAACCTTATTGGAAGCATGTGACGAGAAAATGTACTTGATTCTAATATAGTTTGTTAAATTAGGCACTAGTGAGCATTTGATCTTTATTTTTCTTGTAACCATTCCTGATTTTTATGCCTCATTACTTGTACTCACTTAAAATCTATCTCTTTGTCATTAATAAACTTGTTTTACTGTTTTATCTAAGCCAGTGTGTTTAAGATGAAGTGTTTTGGTAACTCTATTTAAAATAATAAGGTGGTATATTATTCCCTTAAATGAATAATGGATTTAAAATATTTGTATTGTCCAGGAGAGGGCTGGGCAGTATAGGAAATACATTTCTGGAGGGAAATCCAGGACTGGAGGTGTGTTGTGCTCACCCTGCAGTACAGCCCAGGCTGATGAGAACCAGGCTATAACTGGCAGGGTGCAGTTACACACAGACACTCAGGGTGTGGCTTGCATGCTGAAAGGCTGTTTGTGAGCGGCCCAGGTGGCAGCTACTTCAGCAAGGCATTGTAAGGCACCCAAAGTTGCAGGGCAGGGATGACACAGCCCCCCACCAGTCGGAATTATAGCCAAGTATGTCACAGAGGGTTATCAGAAAAAGGGTAAATGTTGTATTGCATGGTGGGCCAATTTAAAGCGGTATGCTGGTATTTTTGTTGGTGTGAGAAGTTCCTTGTAAATTCTGAAGCATGATTCTCACGTGAGCATCATCATTACGTGCAGAAGGACAGTGCTGGTCATTACACAGCACCTTTCATGCTCAAGGTATGGCATAGTTCCATGATTCTACAAAGTAACTTGGCAGCCATTTTGAATTGGGCAGTGGGTCTCACACAGCCTTGCACATTAGAATCTGTGCATTGGAGAGGAATTTCAGGATGGCCCTCTATTGTAGTCCCCCTTCCATTCCCCATCATAGGCCCTCCATGGTAAATTTCAACAATTCTGAAACCTTCCTTTTTGATTTCAACCTTTTCTTTTTTCTTTTTTAATTTTTCACTAGAATTAGTTCAAGTTTTGAAACAAAAAGTCATTTCCAACAGGAAAACCAGAATTCTTCATTTTGAAAATGCCGGATGGGACATTTCAACTATTTAAAAAAATTTTTAACATTTTTTGCGAAATTTGTTGTAACTGACCCTCTTCTGGCAATAGTTTCTATTTACACTGATCATCATTTTCCAGCAGGTATGTGCTGAACAATACTCAACCAGCTCTTGGCATAAGAAGGTTCAATGGGCATCTTTATGAGAAGTAACAAGGCCCTTTGTACTCTGGTCCCGCTCCTCTCTGTAGCTTCCTTGTTCCAGCTGGTTTTTTATTTCCTTGGGAAAATTACTAGACAAATACCAGCACAAAACTCAGCTGAAGCTATAAATCTTCCAATCATTAAATCCCTTCTACTGAATGACAGCTCTTACTACATTCTTTGGATTAACTGAGTAATAAAATAAGACACCGTTCATTGCTTGTGTAGTATATGAGATCTGGGAGTGCTAGGGGGAAGCTAAATCAGTTTACAAAACTGGCCTCAATCAAAATGGATGGATTAGGAGCTTAGAAATGGGGTAGGTAGTTTGGTTACCGGTACTGGGATAGGTAGTTTGAAGTTAGCCCAGGTGGATAGTGACTGTATGTTCTTACAACGTGATGGCTATCTTGTGTGGGTCTTAGGCTGGTTTCTAAGTAGACAGGAGTCCCAACCACAAAACTGCCTTTACAATTCACATGTTTGCTTGGAGAGACTCAGGACTGGACAGGCATAAGGCATGAGACAGCCCCTTCCCCTCAGAGGCTCAGTCAATCAGGCAGCTTTCACCAGCTCTAAATTCACCTCTGTGCAGGGACGCAGCACAAAATCCATGCACCACTTAAGTCTCCCTGCGGGTTTAGGAGAAAGTGGAGCTGCACAGGCTTTGCCTGAGGTTGGATTTCACCCTATAAGAAAGAAGCCCCTCGTGTGAAAAGTACTCAACCTGTTATGGCTGGTGCTGGGCAAACAATTCCCAATGAACAATTTAGTAAGCAAATGTCACCCTTTTTCCTCTCTGGCAATTACTGACAGAAAGTGAGTTCCTGTTCACACAGAGGAGGCAATGTGACCTAGTGGACAGCACGTTGGACTAGGGAATGGTAAGAAAAAATGAAAAAAATTCAGTTTCAATTTGCAGCTTTTTCTTTTTTTTTAATTTTCTCAGTGGCCACTAAACTGAAAAATTCAATATTTGCTCAGCTCTAATGACAAGGGTAAATTTTTGGACATAAGTGGATGACAGTTGCCCTTTAATTTGACTTGTTCTCTGTTAAACCACTGCTTGAGACAGTCCAATGAGGGTATAGCATGTCAGCCAGTCTCTCTATGCAATCTACTATAAATTCCTTCTGACTGAATGTAGCATTATTTATCATTAGCGGCAAACAAGTAGACTGTGAGAAAACTCACATACACTTAAAGATTTCTTTAAAACATAGGAGTAGCAAGTTAAAGGAGTTGCCAAGTGCATTAACAGTAAAACACTCTGGACATTAATAACAAGCGCCTTAAGTACAAGTGATCATGACTTTGATCACATTTATAATGTGCGAACAAAATAAAGTCAGGATTAGTGATATCAGATAATAGGCACTGTAGAAAATTGATACGGGAGCTGTCATAAATATAAGGGGAAGGGTAAACCCCTTTGAAATTCCTCCTGGCCAGGGGAAAGCTCCTCTCACCTGTAAAGGGTTAAGAAGCTAAAGGTAACCTCGCTGGCACCTGACCAAAATGACCAATGAGGAGACAAGATACTTTCAAAAGCTGGGAGGAGGGAGAGAAACAAAGGGTCTGTGTCTGTCTGTATGCTGCTTTTGCCAGGGACAGAACAGGAATGGAGTCTTAGAACTTTTAGTAAGTAATCTAGCTAGGTATGTGTTAGATTATGATTTCTTTAAATGGCTGAGAAAAGAATTGTGCTGAATAGAATAACTATTTCTGTCTGTGTATCTTTTTTGTAACTTAAGGTTTTGCCTAGAGGGGTTCTCTATGTTTTCTAATCTAATTACCCTGTAAGATATCTACCATCCTGATTTTACAGGGGGGATTTCTTCATTTCTATTTACTTCTATTTTCTATTAAAAGTCTTCTTGTAAAAGACTGAATGCTTTTTCATTGTTCTCAGATCCAAGGGTTTGGGTCTGTGGTCACCTATGCAAATTGGTGAGGCTTTTTATCCAACATTTCCCAGGAAAGGGGGGGTGCAAGTGTTGGGAGGATTGTTCATTGTTCTTAAGATCCAAGGGTCTGGGTCTGTAGTCACCTAGGCAAATTGGTGAGGCTTTTTACCAAACCTTGTCCAGGAAGTGGGGTGCAGGGTTTTGGGAAGTATTTTGGGGGGAAAGACGCGTCCAAACAGCTCTTCCCCAGTAACCAGTATTAGTTTGGTGGTGGTAGCGGCCATTCCAAGGATCACGGGTGAAATACTTTGTACCTTGGGGAAGTTTTGACCTAAGCTGGTAAAGATAAGCTTAGGAGGTTTTTCATGCAGGTCCCCACATCTGTACCCTAGAGTTCAGAGTGGGGGAGGAACCTTGACATGGTGGCATAGTGGTGGGATTAACCTGAAATCATTTTGAGATCCAGTTGAGATTTTTTGAACTAGAAATACAGATTTTAAAAAGGAATTTTTTTTTCCTGTGGCTTTGAAGCAGCTTTGAAACTGAAAGCATCTTGGGTTTTCCCTGCTTTGTGGCCAAGCAGAGACAAAAGGGGATTATCTTGTGAATTGCAGGTTTTCTTTGCCTGGAGGCAGGGTACTTAACTCCTGCAGGGAAATTCACAGTCTTCCAACCCAGAGGTTTTTTTTTTTTTCTTTTCTTCCTAAAAGTAAATAGGGGGTGTGTGTTCTACCCATTTGCTTTTTCTTTGGGCTGGGTAAGCAGGTTTCCAAGTAGTTTGGAGGTTTTTTGCTTTAAGTTGGGCCCAGAACAGAGACAAGGGAATTGTCTTTTTCTGTAGGCTGACAATCACTATCAGAGAATAGGTATTCTATTCCAGCACAGCAAAATTTTACAGCCAAGTTTTGTTTGTTTATTTCTAAACCTCGGGTGTAAAGTTAGTTAAAAACAGAGAGGTTAGAATGACCAAATCCTCAGCTCGACTACAGCTGGAATTAGCCAAATTTCAGGCTGAGGAAAGACAAAGGGAACATGAAAGACAGATAGAACTCATGCGGCTGAAGAAGGAACAAGAAAGGGAGGCAGAACAACACCAAGCGGCTGCTCACAGGAGAGCTATGGAAGCGAGGGACAAAGAACTGGAGGAGAAGGAAAAAGAGAGGAAGTATGTGGAGGAGATGGAGAAGATAAAGGCTCAGCAGAATATCCCAACAAACCCTAGTAATCCTTCTCCAAGTACCACTTCCCATCCCAGAAAGTTCCCCACCTACAAGGCAGGCGATGATACTGAGGCCTTCCTAGAAAACTTCGAAAGGGCCTGCCTTGGGTACAACATCTCTACTGACCAATACATGGTAGAGCTGAGGCCGCAGCTCAGTGGACCCTTAGCTGAGGTGGCAGCTGAAATGCCTAAAGAACACATGAACAAGTATGAACTGTTTAAATCCAAGGCGAGAGTCAGAATGGGGATAACACCCGAGCAGTCTCGTCGGAGGTTCAGAGCCCTAAGGTGGAAACCAGACATGTCATTTACCCGACATGCCTACCACATTGTGAAACATTGGGATGCCTGGATATCAGGAGCAAGTGTTGAATCTCCAGTAAATTTGCCCTTCCTAATGCAAATGGAACAATTCTTAGAGGGTGTTCCTGAGGAAATAGAATGATACATCCTAGATGGGAAACCCAAAACTGTAATCGAGGCAGGAGAGATTGGAGCCAGATGGGTGGAGGTGGCAGAGAAGAAGAAAACTGGTCGCAGTTGGAGCAGAGACCAGAAGGGACCACCCCAGACCACACCCTATTACCGGGGGCCGCCCAAGGCCCCACCTACCTCCCAAAGAACCCTCCAGACCCCTTATCGTCCTGCCACCCCGTTCTCCAGCAACCCTCCTCGCCCCAGTGACCCGTCAGCTGGACGATGTTTTAAATGTAACGAGCTGGGGCATGTAAAGGCCAACTGCCCCAAGAACCCCAACAGATTACAGTTCATTGCACCGGAATCACACCAGAGGTCCACAGGCCCAGATACTTCCCAGATACCCTTAGAGCGGAGGGAAACTGTGAGTGTGGGCGGGAAGAAGGTCACCGCGTGGAGGGACACCGGAGCACAAGTGTCAGCTATCCATGCTTCCTTAGTGGACCCCAATTTAATCAACCCAGAGATCCAAGTGACGATTCAACCCTTCAAGTCCAACTCTTTCAATTTGCCTACAGCCAAGTTGCCTGTCCAGTACAAGGGCTGGTCAGGAATGTGGACTTTTGCAGTCTATGATGATTATCCCATCCCCATGCTGTTGGGGGAAGACTTGGCCAATCATGTGAAGCAGGCCAAGAGGGTGGGAACGGTCACCCGCAGCCAGGCTAAACAAGCCGTGAGGCCTAGCTCTGTTCCGGAAACTGCTATCAGGACCCAGTCAGAGGTGATGGACCTGGACCTTAGGCCAATGTCTGCAACAGCAGTAGTGGATCCAGTCCCAGAGACCCAGACGGAACCAGTCCCAGAACCGGAACCAGCCGAACAACCAACACCAGACCCTGTGTCAGCACTGAATCCAGTACTTGCAACCTCAACACCAGAGGGCCCCACCGACCCTGAACTGGCAGCAGCTGATAACCCAACACAAGAGGCTCAGCCGGAGCCTGAATCCCAACATAGCGCACCAGCGGAGAGCGGTGCACAGTCAACAGAAACAGCTCCATCCCCTATATCGCTTCCAGAGGGACCAAGCCTAGGTCCACAATCCAATGAGGGACTGATGTCTCCAGCATCAAGGGAACAGTTCCAGACCGAACAGGAAGCAGATGAAAGCCTCCAGAGAGCTTGGACAGCGGCACGGAGCAACCCACCGCCTCTCAGCTCTTCTAATCGATCCAGGTTTGTTGTAGAAAGAGGACTTTTATACAAGGAAACTCTTTCTGGTGGACACCAGGAAGACTGGCATCCTCAGAGACAGTTGGTAGTTCCAACTAAATACCGGGCCAAGCTCTTGAGCTTAGCCCACGATCACCCTAGTGGCCATGCTGGGGTGAACAGGACCAAAGACCGTTTGGGGGGGTCATTCCACTGGGAGGGAATGGGCAAGGATGTTTCTACCTATGTCCAGTCTTGTGAGGTGTGCCAAAGAGTGGGAAAACCCCAAGACCAGGTCAAAGCCCCTCTACAACCACTCCCCATCATTGAAGTTCCATTTCAGCGAGTAGCTGTGGATATTCTGGGTCCTTTTCCGAAAAAGACACCCAGAGGAAAGCAGTACATACTGACTTTCATGGATTTTGCCACCCGATGGCCGGAAGCAGTAGCTCTAAGCAACACCAGGGCTAAAAGTGTGTGCCAGGCACTAGCAGACATTTTTGCCAGGGTAGGTTGGCCCTCCGACATCCTCACCGATGCAGGGACTAATTTCCTGGCAGGAACTATGAAAAACCTTTGGGAAGCTCATGGGGTAAATCACTTGGTTGCCACTCCTTACCACCATCAAACAAATGGCATGGTGGAGAAGTTTAATGGAACTTTGGGGGCCATGATACGTAAATTCGTAAATGAGCACTCCAATGATTGGGACCTAGTGTTGCAGCAGTTGCTCTTTGCCTACAGAGCTGTACCACATCCCAGTTTAGGGTTTTCCCCATTTGAACTTGTATATGGCCGTGAGGTTAAGGGGCCATTGCAGTTGGTGAAGCAGCAATGGGAGGGATTTACACCTTCTCCAGGAACTAACATTCTGGACTTTGTAACCAACCTACAAAACACCCTCCGAACCTCTTTAGCCCTTGCTAAAGAAAACTTACAGGATGCTCAAAAAGAGCAAAAAGCCTGGTATGATAAACATGCCAGAGAGCGTTCCTTCAAAGTAGGAGACCAGGTCATGGTCTTAAGGGCGCTCCAGGCCCATAAAATGGAAGCATCGTGGGAAG
The DNA here is from genome assembly GCF_965152235.1 of Eretmochelys imbricata. Taxonomy (NCBI): domain Eukaryota; kingdom Metazoa; phylum Chordata; order Testudines; family Cheloniidae; genus Eretmochelys; species Eretmochelys imbricata. The sequence goes on from NC_135572.1 coordinate 349,986,617, forward strand.
GGCCATTCACGGTCCAGGAGCGCCTGGGAGCTGTTAATTATCTCATAGCATTCCCCACCTCCAACCGAAAGCCTAAGGTGTACCATATTAATTCTCTAAAGCCCTTTTATTCCAGAGGATTAAAGGTTTGTCAGTTTACAGCCCAGGGAGAAGATGATGCTGAGTGGCCTGAAGGTGTCTACTACGAAGGGAAATGTGCTGGTGGTGTGGAAGAGGTGAACCTCTCCATGACCCTTGGGCGTATGCAGCGACAGCAGATCCAGGAGCTGTGCACTAGCTACGCGCCAACGTTCTCAGCCACCCCAGGACTGACTGAACGGGCATACCACTCCATTGACACAGGTAATGCTCACCCAATTAGGGTCCAACCTTACCGGGTGTCTCCTCAAGCTAAAACTGCTATAGAACGGGAGATCCAGGATATGTTACAGATGGGTGTAATCCGCCCCTCTGAAAGTGCATGGGCATCTCCAGTGGTTCTAGTTCCCAAACCAGATGGGGAAATACGTTTTTGCGTGGACTACCGTAAGCTAAATGCTGTAACTCGCCCAGACAACTATCCAATGCCACGCACAGATGAACTGTTAGAGAAACTGGGACGGGCCCAGTTCATCTCTACCTTGGACTTAACAAAGGGGTACTGGCAGGTACCGCTAGATGAATCTGCCAAGGAAAGGTCAGCCTTCATCACACATCTCGGGCTGTATGAATTTAATGTACTCCCTTTCGGGCTGCGAAATGCACCCGCCACTTTCCAAAGACTTGTAGATGGTCTCCTAGCGGGATTAGGAGAATATGCAGTCGCCTACCTTGATGATGTGGCCATATTTTCGGATTCCTGGGCAGACCACCTGGAACATCTACAAAAAGTCCTTGAGCGCATAAGGGAGGCAGGACTAACTGTTAAGGCTAAGAAGTGTCAAATAGGCCTAAACAGAGTGACTTACCTTGGACACCAGGTGGGTCAAGGAACTATCAGCCCCCTACAGGCCAAAGTGGATGCTATCCAAAAGTGGCCTGTCCCAAAGTCAAAGAAACAGGTTCAATCCTTCTTAGGCTTGGCTGGTTATTACAGACGATTTGTACCGCACTACAGCCAAATCGCTGCCCCACTGACAGACCTAACCAAAAAGAAACAGCCAAATGCTGTTCAGTGGACCGGAAAGTGTCAGAAGGCCTTTAACAAGCTTAAAGCGACACTCATGTCTGACCCTGTACTAAGGGCCCCAGACTTTGACAAACCGTTCCTAGTAACCACAGATGCATCCGAGCGTGGTGTGGGAGCAGTTTTAATGCAGAAAGGACCTGATCAAGAATTCCACCCTGTAGTGTTTCTCAGCAAAAAACTGTCTGAGAGGGAAAGCAACTGGTCAGTCACTGAAAAAGAATGTTATGCCATTGTCTACGCTCTGGAAAAGCTACGCCCATATGTTTGGGGACGGCGTTTCCACCTGCAAACCGACCATGCTGCACTGAAGTGGCTTCACACCGTCAAAGAAACTAACAAAAAACTTCTTCGGTGGAGTTTAGCTCTCCAAGATTTTGATTTCGACATCCAACACATCTCAGGAGCTTCTAACAAAGTGGCTGATGCACTCTCCCGTGAAAGTTTCCCAGAATCAACTGGTTAAAATCGTCCTTAAGATGTGGAAAATATTGTTAGTCTTTATGTACTTGGTAGTATATTTAGAGATGCATGTGTCTTATTAACTCTGTTTTTCCTAGAGCTCCAGGAAGAAATCCCAGCCAGTGTTTCACCCTAGCTGAGATTTGGGGGGCGTGTCATAAATATAAGGGGAAGGGTAAACCCCTTTGAAATTCCTCCTGGCCAGGGGAAAGCTCCTCTCACCTGTAAAGGGTTAAGAAGCTAAAGGTAACCTCGCTGGCACCTGACCAAAATGACCAATGAGGAGACAAGATACTTTCAAAAGCTGGGAGGAGGGAGAGAAACAAAGGGTCTGTGTCTGTCTGTATGCTGCTTTTGCCAGGGACAGAACAGGAATGGAGTCTTAGAACTTTTAGTAAGTAATCTAGCTAGGTATGTGTTAGATTATGATTTCTTTAAATGGCTGAGAAAAGAATTGTGCTGAATAGAATAACTATTTCTGTCTGTGTATCTTTTTTGTAACTTAAGGTTTTGCCTAGAGGGGTTCTCTATGTTTTCTAATCTAATTACCCTGTAAGATATCTACCATCCTGATTTTACAGGGGGGATTTCTTCATTTCTATTTACTTCTATTTTCTATTAAAAGTCTTCTTGTAAAAGACTGAATGCTTTTTCATTGTTCTCAGATCCAAGGGTTTGGGTCTGTGGTCACCTATGCAAATTGGTGAGGCTTTTTATCCAACATTTCCCAGGAAAGGGGGGGTGCAAGTGTTGGGAGGATTGTTCATTGTTCTTAAGATCCAAGGGTCTGGGTCTGTAGTCACCTAGGCAAATTGGTGAGGCTTTTTACCAAACCTTGTCCAGGAAGTGGGGTGCAGGGTTTTGGGAAGTATTTTGGGGGGAAAGACGCGTCCAAACAGCTCTTCCCCAGTAACCAGTATTAGTTTGGTGGTGGTAGCGGCCATTCCAAGGATCACGGGTGAAATACTTTGTACCTTGGGGAAGTTTTGACCTAAGCTGGTAAAGATAAGCTTAGGAGGTTTTTCATGCAGGTCCCCACATCTGTACCCTAGAGTTCAGAGTGGGGGAGGAACCTTGACAGGAGCCAAAGGAACACAAGGAGAACGCTATGGCCAGAAGAGTTAAGGACATTAAACAGGCATTTTTGAAGTGTATTAGGAACAAAAAGAATCCTAACAATGGCACTGGTCCATTACTAGATGGAAATGATAGACTTATCAAAGGCAGAAGTGTTCCATAAGTATTTCTGTTTTGTATTTGGGAAAAAAACAGATGATGTAGTCATAACATATGATAACACTCTTTCCATTCCACTAGTATCTCAGGAAGATGTTAAACAGCAGCTTCTAAAATTAGCCATTTTAATATAATCAGATTCAGATAACTTGCATCCAACAGTTCTAAAAGAGCTGGCTGAGGAGATCACTGGACCATTTCTGTTGATTTTTAAGAAGTCTTGAAACACCGGGGAAGTTCCAGAAGACTCAAAGAAAGCTAAAGTTGTGCCAATATTTTAAAAGGACAAATGGGACAGCCCAGATAATTATAGGCCTGTCAGTCTGAAATTAATCCTGGGCAAGATAATGGAGTGGTGGATACGGGTCTTGATTAATAAAGAATTAAAAGAAGGTAATATAATTAATGCCCATCAACATGAGTTTATGGAAAATAGATCCTGTCAACCTAACTTGTTATATTTTTATGAGCTTACAAGTTTGGTTGATAAAGGTAATAGGGTTGATGTAATATACTTACACTTGTGTAAGGCATTTGACTTAGTACCATATGATATTTTGATTAAAAAATTAGAAAGGTATAAAATTAACATGGCACACATTCAATGGATTAAAAGGTGGCTAACTGATAGGGCTCAAAATGTAATGTAAATGTGGAGTCATCATTGAATGGGTGTGTTTCTAGTGGGGTCCAACAGGTTCTTGGCCCTGTGCTTTTTTACATTTTAATTAATGACCTGGAAGAAAATATAAAATCATCACTGATAAAGTTTGCAGATCACTCAAAAATTGGGGGGAGTAGTCAATAATGAAGAGGACAGTCACCGATACAGAGCAATCTGGACCATTTGGTAAGCTGGGCGCAAGCAAACAATATGCATTTTAAATATGGCTAAATGTAAAAGTATTCATCTAGGAACAAAGAATGTCGGCCAGACTTACAGGATGAGGGACTCTATCCTACGAAGCAGTGACACTGAAAAAGATTTGAGGGTCGTGGAGGATAATCAGCTGAACATGAGCTCTCAGTGAAACTGTTGAGGAATATCTCTGTCTGCTGCCATTTTGTGTCCCAGCTCAAATGTAGAATCTTTCAGAGTGAACCATTGTGTGCTCTCTCATTGTTTTCCTTAGTCTGAAAAAAAAAAAACCATGTAAACTGACAACTACATGTGCTGTTCCTCGTGTATAGGGTAATACATAACAATGTTTGTTTAAATAAACTTTTGAAATTCCTCACATAATGGAAAGATTACTGTATATTTCTGATGAAAACTTCTAGAATGTCTGTAACGTTACCTGATTTCAGGTTCCAGGGTGAGTTTTTCCAAAGAGCCCTCTGTGACTTAGGAGCATAAGTCCCTTGGACTTTCAGTGGGACTTGAGCTCCAAGATGCTTTTAAATATTCCACCCTCAGCAAACACATTTATTTTGCCCCAAAGTAAATTCAGATATTTAGGCTGAAATTTCAAAAGGAGCCTAAAAGAGTTAGGTGTCCAACTAAATCAGTAGGAGTTGGCTACCTAGCTCCCATGGCTCCTTTAAAAATCCCATCCTCATTAAGAAATGCTATTGCCTACCAGATAGTACACTGGGTTAGGACTCAGGAGACCAGGTTTCAAGTACCCATCTCTGTCACTAGCCTGCTGGGTGACCTTGGGCAAGTCACGTAATATCTCCGTGCCTCAGTTTCCCCCTCTGTAAATGAGGATAATGATACTGCCCTTGTTTGTAAAGTGCTTTGAGATCTCCTGATGAAACATGCTAGATAAGAGCCAGGTGTTGTTATTACTCATGGAGCTGCAAAATGCTGACACAAACGGGAAGCTGGATAAGGCCCAGATCATGCAAAGATTACACCTGTGCTTAACTAACTGGCTGTTCAAGAAAACAGACTGTATATAAAAGTGCTGCCAAATGCACAAAAGAAGCAAATTGCAAAACACGAGAGTTTTTTTCCTCTAATCTCCGTTAATTACAACAATCGTGTGCATTTCTTGTAATATAAACAGGCAAAAAAAAAAGAATTCAGACAGACATGCTTTTTAAAATTGACAGTGTCTCTCTAATTTTACTTCAGATTTAGGGAAATACATTAGGAATTACACTGCTTTATTCATATTACTACATGGGGAGATTATAGTTGCCGAATTTTATGTATTTTATTTAAAAGCTAATAAAGTATCCAGTGAAAAAGCTTGAGTATATTAAATGTTCCAATCCAAAAATGCCTTAACATATTGGGCAGTGAAACATCATCTATATTTTTATCAGCTGTCTTTGCAGCAGTGGCTAAATATGGCTTGTACGTGCATGGCATTTTTCCCCGTTTGTGTAGATCCTTTCTGTTCTGTAAGGCAGTCCTCTGCATTACAGGCTTTATGTGCAACCACAAACTCATTTTGCCCCCAGTTCTTCCCTTTGTCCTCAGATGACTGAGCTCTGATTCCAGATTTGTGCATGCAAATTAAATTATTAAAATGAACAGTGCATCTGTCTTCTCTTATTTATTGTATCCAATGCCATTGGGGATGCACTTCCGATTATAAAATAGGAAAAGATAAATTTAGCCAAACGAGCACTTTATACTGTAAACCGGCATAGTCCCTTGTGCCTCATGGACAGCAGTAGGGCTGAGCATTCTCCAATTAACAAAATTTGGCTAGCTTCCCAGATGGCATAAATCAGAACAGCTCCAATCAATGGAGCTATCTGATTTATACCAGCTGAGGATATATCCCAAACTCTGTTAAAGTCAGCAGAGCTGTGCCAAGTTACATCTGGCAAGGTTCTGGCCTTTCATGTTTTATATTTCAATGTTGATTCATCCACAGTACAGCCTAGAAGAATATGTTTTGTTTTTTTTTCAGTTTTAAAATAAACAGGAGCAGCTCCGTGAGTTTCAAAGCTATGATTTAATCTGAGCGGGGGGAAATATCAGCCCCAACCTGAAACAAATGTAAATATCAAACAACCATATTCAAACACAGACTAAACAATGGGGAAGATAGAAGGAAATGCAATGCCCTGCATGGTTCATGTCAACTTCTGAGAAGCAGGTTTATGGCCATGTGAAATCTTGCCAACCCAATTCACAAGTCAGCCGCCATTAACTATTTACAATCATTATTGCCATCTGCAATCTACTAGAAGGTGGTGGGCAGGGAGTATTCTCTTTGCCCTGGTTGTGTGGTATTATTTTTAGCTGTTCTTATTCAGGATCACATAGAGATGGAGGAGTTAATTCACATTTTAAAAGTACATAAAATCATGACGTATTATTACACTCCAATTCATTAATAAATAGACGTTCTGATTCTCATTTACAATTAAGCCCCTTTATGCCCCCCGCCTGTGTAAAGATAAGCTGGAAGTTGCTAGTAGAATTGAACACACAAGACAATGCACAGATCCAAGACATCCGCTATATGATCTAACACAGGGGTGGGTAAACTTTTTGGCCCTAGGGCCACATTGGGTACAGAAATTGTATGGAGGGCCAGGAAGGGAAGGCTGGGGAGGCTATGCCTCCCCAAACAGTGAGGCGTGGCCTGGCCCCCGGCCCCATTCTGGCCCCCCGGAACTCCCACCCCCATCCAACCCCCCCTGCTCCCCACCCCTCACTGCCCCCCAGGACTCCTGTATCCTATCCAAACACTCCTGCCCTCTGCCACCTGACCGTCCCCCTGGGATGCCCATCCCCTATCCAATCTCCCCTGCTCCCCACCCCCTGACTGCCCCCCTGGGGCCTCTCCGTCCCCTATCCAACCCTCCCTGCTCTCCCTGCCCCACGTTACCTGTGGGGTGGGGGAAAGGGGGACTGTCCTTTCTCTGTGTGTTTGCCCTGCTCGTTTGGCTGCTCTCAATGGCAGTCGGGCAGGGCTCGCTGTGGACTGGGGCCAAGCATGCTGGAGGTGGAGGGGGGACCTGGTTCACTCTGCCCCTGTCCCTGGCACCAGGACCCAGGCCCCTCGACCACCCCTCTGAAACCCTCCCCTGCTCCTCGCCTCCCACCCCTGCCCCCAGAACTCCCCCTGACCACGCCGCCCTGGAGCACCAGGTCTGTCTGCGCTACAGCCGTGCCACCCGGCTGGAGAGCCAGCCACGTTGCCCAGGTGCCCCCCAGCAAACTGTGACTGAGAGGGAGGCAGGGAGGGAGGGGAGCAGAAGGGGAGGGGCCAGGGGCTAGGCTCTGCCCCGCTCACCACGCTGCCCGGGAGTTGGGCTGGCTCCTCTGCAAGCCTGTCCTGACCCCGCTCCCTGGCAGGAGCTCGGGGGCCAGAGGGAAGGGACCTGCGGGCCGGCTGTGGCCTGTGGGCCGTAGTTTGCCCCCTCTGATCTAACACCACTGACGTCTCAGCCAAGATTTCTTGCCACCATTAAACCCCTCACGTTGTCACCCAAACAGACAAGAGATCAGTTATGGCAAATGAGTAGAGAACAATCCTGTAGCCTCTGGACTCTGGCTCCAATCAGTCGAGCCCCTATCGCCCGGTGCAGATCAGCCTGGGACGGTGTAGCACTGCCTCAATCAACTCCACCATGGAGTTGCCGCGTTTAGAGATGTGATGATCAAGTGGGGCTACATCACTGGCCCCAATACCTGTGACTGCGGCCGAAAGCCTCAGAATATGAAGCACCTCCTGCCAGAGATTCCCAGGACAGGGGCTGAAAAGTCAAATCCCTTTCACGCAGCTAAGCACAGACACTCCCACCAGAGTGTCTGGGAATGTTGACTTTACTGCAGACAGCTGGGACCAGGGCAGACTGGATGCAACAATGTAATGCGTGTGAAAGTGGCTGGTGAACGGATGCAGGGGACCCAGCAATTTCCAACCTCACTTGGGGTGTATTTAACCCATTCATGCTACAGCAGTGACCCAGCATTCTTAAGATTCTGGGTTTCCTCCCATGCCACCGACTTACAAACTAAGCCTGTCTGTAGCCTGACAGGTCCTTATGCAGGGAGGTGCTCAAGGAGTCTCATTTGCAGAGACTGCTGCTTTTTGTGCAACCCCAGGGGACACAGCACTTCAAAGTGAGCGGAGAATAGGGTCTGCCATTGCATCTCCTCCAAACCTTGCATTGGTCCATGGAATGGGCTGACAGTTTTGAGTGGAACAGGCAGCGCTGGGGAAGGGTTGTGCCAGTTGAGAGACAAATCACTCCATTAAAAGCATGTGGAGCATTTTTTCAATCCGATCAGATCTTTGATAAATCAAACACTCCTCAATCCAACCCTACTGCTCACCACACAACAACGATCAATACTGTGTGACATCGCTTTCACCTCATGGTGAGGGGCCGATATTCCAGGTGCAGGGCACCCCGAGCAAGAGCCTTCCCAGCTCCCGTGGGCTTCACCAGAAGCTGCAGGTGTTTCGCACCTCTGAAAATCAGGCCCCTGGCATTTGAGAGCCTGACTTCAGGCTCCCAGGTTTTAAAAGATGGCCTGATCCTATGAGCTGAGGATTCCAGTGAGCAGAGAGGGTGCTCTGCACCTCTAAGGAGCGAATCTGGACCTCACAGGATCAGGTTCTTCATTAGGGGTGCACTCAAGCTGCAAAATACAGGTCTGAATCCACCTGTCAAGGATGGCCTAGATAATACTTAGTCCTGCCATGAGTGCAGGGGACTGAACTAGATGATCTCTGGAGGTCCCTTCCAGTCCCATGATTCTATCTTGGGTTGTTCAGATCCAGGGTTTTGGTTCAGCCCGTGATTAAGTATAGGGGCCATTTGCAGCTCCAGTTGAGAACTCGCTCCTCCCAGGGAAGGTTAAGGGCTGTTCAGACCTGTGGACTAGGTTTGAGCCCAGTCTAGCTTCAAGGCTTTGAGAAGATTTTCATGAGCGGCTTGCAGATTCCTTGGAGGGGCATTTGTGGGAAGTTATTCAAGTGCAGGGGGCATCCTGAAGGAAAGGACAAAACTGATGGTGAGAAAAGGGGAGGGAAGTTGTAGTGAGGCAAAGGGCTGTGGAGAGCATGGGGCGTTTAAAGGGGTGTGGGGTAAAATCAGAGCAGGGATGTAGGCAGGAGTGGAGCTGTGCCGGGCCCCAGTTAACAGCCATGACAGATCAGACCAGCAGCAGGCTGGTTTCATTAATGGATACTGGTTAGATGGGCAACCTCCCCTACACAGCAGGGGCCATCTCTCCTCCTGGAAGGCCCCAAGGCAGATGGTAACTTATGAGAGCCTGCAAACTAGACAAAGCCCATAGAGGGGGGAACTCAGGAAGTAAGGCGGAGAAGTTTAATCACGACCTGAGTTCAGGGGCTGGAGCCCAAAAAACAGTGCAACAACTATGTAAAGTGGCAAATGAGGCCCAACTATCCTCAGCTGTAGTGATCTTCTAGGGCCAACCACACTGGTTTAGTGGCAGCTCAGTCTAGACCAGGGATTGGCAACCTTTGGCACGCAGCCCATCAAGGAAATCCGATGGCAAGCCAGGAGAGTTTGTTTACCTGCAATGTCCGCAGGTTCGGCCGATCGCAGCTCCCACTGGCCGCGGTTCGCCATTCCAGGCCAATGGGGACTGTGGGAAGTGGCCCGTGCCCAGGGATGTGCCGGCCGCTGCTTCCCTAAAATGGGAGGAGAAGTAGATACGCTGGAGGGTAGGGATAGGATACAGAGGGACCTAGGATTGGAGGATTGGGCCAAAAGAAATTTGATGAGGTTCAACAAGGACAAGTGCAGAGTCCTGCACTTAGGACGGAAGAATCCCATGCACCGCTACAGACTAGGGACCGAATGGCTAGGCAGCAGTTCTGCAGAAAAGGACCTAGGGGTTACAGTGGACGAGAAGCTGGATATGAATCAACAGTGTGCCCTTGTTGCCAAGAAGGCCAATGGAATTTTGGGATGTAGAAGTAGGGGCATTGCCAGCAGATCGAGGGACATGATCGTTCCCCTCTATTGGACACTGGTGAGGCCTCATCTGGAGTACTGTGTCCAGTTTTGGGCCCCACACTACAAGAAGGATGTGGAAAAATTGAAGAGTCCAGCGGAGGGCAACAAAAATGATTGGGGGACTGGAACACATGACTTATGAGGAGAGGCTGAGGGAACTGGGGATGTTTAGTCTACGAAAGAGAAGAATGAGGGGGGATTTGATAGCTGCTTTCAACTACCTGAAAGGGGGTTCCAAAGAGGATGGCTCTAGATTGTTGTCAGTTGTAGCAGATGACAGAACAAGGAGTAATGGTCTCAAGTTGCAGTGGGGGAGATTTAGGTTGGATATTAGGAAAAACTTTTTCACTAGGAGGGTGGTGAAACACTGGAATGCGTTACCTAGGGAGGTGGTAGAATCTCCTTCCTTAGAAGTTTTTAAGGTCAGGCTTGGCAAACCCCTGGCTGGGATGATTTAATTGGGGATTGGTCCTGTTTTGAGCAGGGGGTTGGACTAGATGACCTCCTGAGGTCCCTTCCAACCCTGATATTCTATGATTCTATGATTCCCGCAGCCCCCATTGGCCTGGAACAGTGATCCGCAGCCAGTGGGAGCTGCGATCAGCCGAACCTGCGGACACTGCAAGTAAACAAACCGTCCCAGCCTGCCAGCGGATTTCCCTAATGGACCGTGTGCCAAAGGTTGCTGATCCCTGGTCTAGACCCTTGTAGGGGATGTCAAGCCAGGTCTTATGTGGGAGATGAATCTTTGCTACAGCAGGTCCAACAGTGTGGAAATACCTGCTTTAGCCCATCCTTCCCCATTTTACAATGCCTAAAATACTCTTCTTTCAGAAGCAGTTTTGTTGTTTAAATCATGATTTCTGCAAACAACAGGCGTAGGATATACCTTCCCATCCATCCATCCACCATATGGCCTTCATCCCTGCAGTATATAATGTATAATGTGTAATTCACGTTTGGCCCAATTGGCCCAATGCATTTTTAATGAAGTGCCCCAGTTACCTTGGAGGGGACGCTTTCTGACCTATATCCATTGGAGTTACAAGAAGTTACATCAGGCATGAATTGACACAGGCTGAATCAGTGGAGTTACACAAGGAATGATTTATACCAGGAATGTATTGCACAGAGTTGGGATTTACTCACACCCAGGATGAATCAATGGAATTATGCCAGGGATGAATCTGACTATAAATAGACACACAGATACATGTATTTAATTTTACAGGGATGTGTTTTTCAGAAGGCTATATATACTAAATTAGACCAACGGTAACTGCTGAGTTCAGCACGTTTCACACTTTCCCACTCTCAGGTAGTTTCGCGCAAATTAAATTTCACACCAGCTCTTGCAGATTATGAACTTTCCAGGCCAGTTTAGGGGATTCCACTATTTACGATCAAAGTATCTTCGCACTAACTGTGTAATGTGTGGATATAGGGAACATGTTTTTACAGCAATATCAGCTCATTCTATGCTGCAAGAAAAGAGCCCCCATACAGGAAAAACACAAGCCAAAAAATGCATGCTAAAATGACCACATATGCATTGTGTCGCTCTGGTCTGGAAATCCACCTTTCCCTTCTAGGGGTAGGAAGAAGAAGAATCTCTGATTTGTATGGTCAATAAATAGGTCCCCAAAGGCTGCCAGATTTCTCACAAAAGCTCCCCAAAACCATGCAACCAATGTTTCTTTCCCACTTGAAATCCAGTAGGGCCCTCCTTATTCAGGACAAGTTGCCATTCCAGTCTATAGAGTTCACATCCTTGGCTAGTGTAAATTGTCATAGGTCCATTGTTTTCACCAGTTTATGCGTGTGATGGCAGGTTGCCAGCTCAAATCAGAGCCATAGGCCAATTCACTTGTGTATTCACTTATTAGAATAGGAGAAAGGGGGATGTTACTACATTACATTTACATGGCATATGCCCCAGTAAATTACATTTGCTCTACATTCGTGAAAATTAGTGAAATGCTAATGTTATTGTCTTCACTTATCTGTAACCTGTTGGATTCTATTGCATTACATTATGTATAACCCTGTACTTAATTAACCTTAGATCAAGAGCATGTGTTAGTATTAAGATAATAATTTACTTGTTATATAAACCGCATGAAAACTAATTAAGTGTTACTTTTATTGTTTTCACTTATCTATCCCTATCCTAATGTAATGGCAGACAATTGTATTATGTATATTCTTGTAACTAAATTACACATTAAATGCAGATGAAGCCTTGGGGGATGTAAATGAGGAAGAGGCTAACTTCAAAGCAATGGCCATTAAGCAACACTGGGAATTCACAGACTGTCTGCATTGCTTATTCTTCGTCAAAGGCAGAACCCATGTGGGTGAAGACACTGTTCAGACTGGCTTCTGTGAGCAGGATCTATAAATGCTGGTTTAAGGGAATGATCCTGCATCTCTGAACTGTTTTGGATTCTAACAGGGTGAATAATAAACAAGTGGACAGAGATCCCCAGAATTTCTCTGAGTAACCCTGAGGAACTTTTAGAAATCTACCAGGTTCCTTAAACTCTGTTAACATTTTGGACTTACAAGCTTTGACTCACCTGTTAATGTATTTTACCTGCTTTAACCTCTCAATAACTCTGATTTCTTTTCTTAGCTAATAAACCTTTAGTTAGTTTCCAGCATTGTTTTTGATGTAAGATCAAGAGTACCCACTGACCAATCCTTTGGGATTGGGAGTAACCTAATGTGAGGTGATTTTGGGGTTCCTCACAAAGTCTAGTTTGTCTGGGCGGCAAGATGCGCTGGAGAGCCTAAAGGGACTGTGTCTGTGACTCCATGGTAAGACTAATATAGTAATCCAGGAGTGCACATGTGTTACTGGCTTGGTGAAATCTAATGATAGAATATACCACCAATTTAAGATGTCTGCCCTATTTTCTGACAGTCTGACCTGAGATGGGCACTCTCAGTTGTGAGTCACTCAGACTGCACGACACCACCAACTGAGGAGCTGTCCCCCAGTGGGAGTTTTATCAGAGTCAGAAGCACAGATGCAGGCCCTCGATGACTCAAGAAATAACCGCCACAAGGTAAACAGGTAAAATCTGGCTTCCTCCTCAGATGGGGACTGATTCAAAACCTACTGAAATGAGTGGAAAGATCCCCATTGACTTCAATATGATTTCAATCAGGCCCAGAGTGTGTTCATCCCTCTTCCTGTAAAAGTGCTGTAGGGCCACCACCCGGGGCTATAGGGCATAGAAGAAAGTTCCCTGCATGCTGTTTCCTAGGGGAGGTTGGGTGATGGGCGGTCCTGGATAGGGGAGGTGTCACCACTACACAAATCTGATGGTCCTTCCCCCAGTACCAGGGCCACGCCGCTGCTGAGTGTTGTCTGATGAGGGGAGGATTCCTCATTTCCCTCCGTCTGCAGAGTTTCCCAGCGTCAGTCAACCTGGGCACTGTCAAAAGGATACGGGACTGTGTCCTAACATTTAAACTCAGCAGGAAAGCTTCTCAAAGTGCTTCCCTCGTGACAAGTAAGGCTGAGGACTGTGGTGTTGAAATCTCAGCAATAGCTGGCATTTATTATGCAATGAGCACAGAACTAACTAAGCTCAGTTTGTAAACTCAGCTCCCAAGGGTACAGAGTTTTACACTAGCTGGAGATATGGCCCAGGGCAGGTGTGGGCCCACTACAAACAAGCTAAGAACAAATCAGAAACAGAGAGATGGTTGGTTTCAGAGTAGCAGCCGTGTT